>NC_090844.1:1045000-1670000 GCF_028021215.1 Eschrichtius robustus
ACCTACAGCAAAGAATTACATGGCTTAAAATATAAAAGGTGCTAAGCTGACAGATCTTGATATAAAAGAATAACAGTATGAATGATGGCCAACTTCCCATCAGAAACAATGGAGGCCAGAAGACAATTAAATGACACCTTCAAAGTGATGGGAAAAAACGTTATCAAGCCAGAATTCTGTGTCCAGTAAAAAAAATATCCTTTCCATAGATTAAAATAAAGATTTTCAGATAAATGAAAGCTGAGAAAATTTGTCACTAGCAAACCTGCACTGCCAGAAATGCTACAAAAATATCTTCAGGCTGAAGGGAAATGATACCAGATGGAAACTTGATCTATGGGAAGGAATGAAGAACATGGGAAACTGTAAATATACAGAGATATATATAAACGTTTCCCCCCCTTTTCTTAGCATTATGGGTTGAATTGTGTCTCCCAAAATTCATACATTGAAGTCCTAATCCCCAGTACCTGTGAATGTGACCTAGTTTGGAAATAGGGTCTTTGCAGATGTAGTCATGTTAAGATGAGATCATTAGGTGGATCCTAATTCAATATGCTCAATGTCCTTATAAAAAGGGGATATTTGGACACAGAGACATATATACAGAAAGAATGCTATATGAAGATTGGAGTTATGTGCCCAGAAGCCAAGGAACTATGAGAAGTTAGAGGAGACAGGCCTAGATCAGAGAGCTTTCCTTAGCATCTACCACAGAGGGGGCATGGCTTGCTGACACCTTGATCTGGGACTTCTAGTTTCCAGAACTGCGAGACAATAAATTTCTGTTGTTTAAGCCACTCAGCAGGTATTTTTTTATAGCAACACTAGCAAACTAATATACTTAGTTTTTTTTTTTAAAAACAGCTGACTGTTTAAAGCAAAAACAATATCATATTGTAGTGTCTTAGTGTGTGTAGAATTAAAATATATGATAAAAATACCACAAGAATGAGGCAGCAAATGTAATTATACTGTTACAAAGTTTTAAAATATTATGGGAAGCATACTAAGTATACTATGATAAGATTGCCTCTTGTAACCATTACATTAGGTACAACTGAAGACCCTGAATGGAAGAATTAAAATGTATATTGAAAAAAAAGATTAATCCCAAAACAGAGCAGGAAAGGGGAAATAGTGGAATCAAAACCAAATCCAATAAATAGCAAGGCTGCAGACTTCAACTGCAATATTAATTTTATTAAATGCAATGAGCTAAAAATTCTGATTATAAGGCATACCAGACAAAATTGAAGAACTAATATACACGGTCTCAAGAAATTCACCTTCATTATAAGATACAGGCATACTGAAAGCAAAAGATTAGAAAAGGATATACCATGAAAACATTAGGCAAAAGTTAGGTAATGTGGCTCTACTAACAACAGACAAAGCAGATATGAAGATAAGGAGTGTTAAAAGAGGGATATTTCATAATGATAAAATAGTTATTTCATTAGGAACTTACATTAACCCTAACACAGGTATATGTGTATGCACCTAATAACAGAGCTTCAAAAATGCATAAAGCAAATGTTATACAGAACAAAAGAAAGTGATACATCCACATTCATAAGTAGAGATTTTTAACACCTCTCTCAGTATTTTATAAAATTAGTAGATAAAAAATTGTTAGGATAAAGACAATTTCAACTCCGTGATCAACCAAATTGAATAAATTAATAGTTATATAACACCACATCCAAAAATTTCATAGTATGAATTTCTTTCCAAAGCACTTGGGACATTCACCAAGATAGACCTTATGCTGATGCTGGGCTAGAAAATAAAATGTCTCAATAAATTTCAAAAAATAGAAATCTCACAAAATATGTCTCTAATGACAGGAATTAAATTAGAAATCCACAAGAATAAGCGATCTAGAAAAATTCTCATGTATTTGGAATTAAAACAACATACCTCTGAATTATGCAATGTAAAAGAATAAATCATAAATGGAAACTAGAAAATATTTTCAAGTAAATGACAATGAAAATATGAATAAAAATGTGTGAAAGGCAGCTAAAGCAGTGATTCAAGGGAAACTTGTAGCATTAAAAATACTTGGAAGAGAAAAACATTTTAAAGCTAATAATCTACGTTACTGCCTTAAGTATCTGGAAAAAAAGGATCAAATTAAAACCAAAGTAAGAAGAAAAAAAATAGTAAAAATAAAAGCAAAAATGAAATTAAAAACAGACAAAAAATAAAGAAAACTAACAAATCAAAAGTTGGTACTTTGAAGAGACTAATAAAAGTAGTGGACCTCAGCAAAACTTATCAAAAAAAAAAAAATTGAAAACACAAATTGCCAGTATAAGGAATGACAGAGGGGATATGACCATAGTTCATACAGAAACTTAAAGGATAACAAAGGAATATTATGAACACTTGTGGGAAAATGCTTGACAACTTAGATAAAATAAAAATGTTGAAAAACTCAATTCACCTAAATTAACATGAGAAAAAAAATGAAAAAATGTGAATAACTCTGTATCTCTTAAAGAATTGAATTTGTAATTAAAAACCTCCCAACCAAGAAGACTCCAAGCCAAGATGGAGTCTCTGGTGAATTCTGTCAAAATTTTATAGATACATAAATCTACATAGTTATTTAAGAAAAGAAAGGAGGAGGAAATAAATATTTTCCAGCTCATTTAAAGAGGCCAGCAATACCCTGATAATAAAAACCTGACAAAAATATTCCAAGAAAAGAAAATCAGAGACCAATGTTCCTCCAGAATATAGACTTAAATAAGTTTTATTAAGAGAACATTATCAAGTCAAACCCAGGATTACATAAAATGGCCATACATTACAACCAAATGGGGATTTATCCCAGTAATGAAAGATAGCACTTAAAAGATCAATTTAATCCACCGAATTATCAGAAAATGAAGAAAGACCATATAATCATTTCAATATGTGCAGGAAGAAAAGCTTTTGACAAAATTCAATACCTATTCATTATTTAAAAAAACCTCAGAAAAACAAAAACAAACAAACAAACAAAAAAACACACTGCTTAAACCAGGAATAGACAGAACTTCCTTAGTCTTAAAAGGCAACTACCAAAAGCCTAAAGTTAACATCAGACTTAATGATAAAACATTGAATACTTTTCTTCTGAGATCAGGAACAAAGCAAAATATCTGTTCCCACCACTTCTTTTCAACATTTGCCAGGTAGTCCAAATTTGTACAACAGGAAAGAGAAAGACATAAAAGGAATCAAAATGGGAAAAGATGAAGTGAAATTCTATATTCATAGAGAAAATGACCATCTACATAAAAATCCAAAGGTACCTATGGGAAAAACAACTACTAGAAGTAGTAAGTACATCTGAATGATTGCAGGATACAAGGCCAATATATAAAAAAATCCATGGTATTTCTACATATTGGCAGTGAACAATGAAATGGGAAATGGAAGATTTTAAATTCATTTTATAAGAGCATAAAAAGATAAAATATTTCAGAATAAGCTTAAAAGATGTGTGAAATATCTACACTGAAAAGGGCAAAGTATGAAAAAAGATCTAAATGAAAGGAGAGAGTTCCCATGTTCATGGATTGGAAGACTCAAAATTGTTAAAATAGTCATTTCCTGTCAAATTGAACTACAGACTCAGTGCTATCTCAATCAAAATCCCAACAGGATTTTTTTTTTTGGTAGAAATTGACTAGTGAATTCTAAAATATACATGGAAATGTAAAGGATCTAAACTAGCTAAAGCAATCATGAAAAAGAACACAATTGGAGGCTTACATGATCTGATTTCAAGACTACCATGTTCCAGAGAGAGTGGTATTGGTATAGGGATAATCCAATAGATCAATGAAATAGAATAAGTAGTTCAGAAATAGACATATTATTTATGAGCAATTGATTTTCACTAATGTGCCAAAGCAAGTCAACTTGGAAAGACAGTATTTTTTCAATAAATTGTGGTAGAATAATTGCATAAAAATGTGAAGACAATGCATCTCAACCCTGACCTCAAACCATGTACAAAAATTAATTCAAGATCATCACAGACCGAAATGTAAGAACCAAAACTATAAAAATTTTCAAACTTGTTATTGGCAAATATTTCTTAGAGAGGACACCAAAAACATTAACCATAAATGAAAAATCAACAAGTTAGAGTTCATCAAAATCAAAACACCAGTTTATCAAAAGACACAGTTAAGAAAATAAACAAGCCACAGACTAAATGAAAATATTCATAATCCATAAAATCTGACAAAGGTCTTATATCCAAAATATATTTTAAAAGCTCCCACAAATCAGGCAAACACACCTAAAGGGCAAATGACTTACATAGATACCTTCAAAAAACGGAGAAATGTGAATGGCTAATAAGCACATGAAAATATGCTCAAATCATTAATCATAAGGATAATGCCAATTAAAGCCACAGCAAGGTCACAAGAAAAGCCAAAACCCAGAAGACTAATAACAACAAATGCTGGTGAAGATCTGGGACAAATGGAACTCTCATACATTTCTGGTGGGAGTGTGAAGCGGGGCGAAGACTCTGAAGCAGTGTCGATTTGTTTCAAGGTTAATTACCGTTACACTCAAGAACAGCACGTGACTCAGAAACATTATATTGAGTGAAAGAAGCCAGAAGCAAAAAAAAAACCACATTGCATTTACTGAGCTACATTTAAATGAAGTTCAAGGATAAGCAAAACTAATCACCAAGATAGAAATAAGAACAGTGGTTGTCTATTGGGTGAGGCTGGAGGGGCCGGGTGATTAGGGATTGACACTCTTTATTATAGAAGAAAGGTCTTGTTTTTCACACTTACACATATTAATAACTGAATGGAATAATCTCCAAGTAGCTATTTTGTAATTCCTAACATTTAAAGAAGTTGGAATGGTGTTGAATTGTATCTTTTAATAGCAATTTTAATCTTCCAATTCACTAAATGCTTTAAAACATACATACTCTTTAAGAAAAACAGAATTCCACTGAGTAGTTTTAAAAATAACTTGATTAGGAAATATTACTTTAAGTGTTTTTCTTACATGCAACATTCACATAATTAAAGATGGTTGAATGCAAGTTCAAGAACATGTTGGGGTGATGCAGCACACAGAGGACTATAGGTCTCTAAACTGGAGTGTATCATACAATTGAGGAGCAAAGTCAAGAAGTTTCTCTGGGTAACAGACGAATAACCAATAATTAACAAGATTATATAAACTATCACCCTGTGATTTGCAAACCACTAATCACACTAAATGGAAAGAGATGATTTGGGTGACAGAAATTATTTTTAAGAAAGGCACCAGTTGCCATAAAATGAAAATTAATAAACTAGGATGAGAAGTCATAACATTTAATAATAGTATAAAAGGAATTGGGCAGCAACAATTATTTTGGAAATTGAGGATAGATAGAAACTCTAATATCTTTCTTTCCAGGATCTTGATCAATAAGATACTATTTGAATCATTAAGTAAGCATATGAAGTATCAGGGCTTAATTGTTACTTCTTGGGAAGATGCCTAAAACTTAACAGAGATTAGGAGGTTCTTAGTAAGGCCTTCTCTAGAATACATAACTGGAAAGGCAGTTACCCATCTTGAAATAAATAAATGTGATCCCATTTCTCATTTATTATGCTAAATACAATAAAGCTTTGAACAAACGTGTTATTAAGCCTTTAGCTGATCTAAGTGTACCTCTATCTATTTTCTTGGTTCCTTTGAGAAACCATGCAAAATCTTCATCCTATGTTAATTACCAATTTAATCAGTCAATGCTAAAAGAAAATCTTTTGCTCTAATTATAAAAGACAGTTGCTTTAAACATTTGACATGATGAATACCTTTCCTGATCTTGGGCAGGCTATAATTTATTAGGCACAAATATGAGAAAAAAAATCCAAGTTCAGTGCTGAATCAGCAGTGACCCCCCAATTAAAACAGGTGATACTTGCTGTGCTTAAGAATAAAAGCAATACGACTCCAATTAGCTGTCAAATCATCTGGCAAAACAGCTGCTACATAAATAGAACATCACTTGGTTTTCCTGCTCACTTTTTCAAGTTTGTCTTTATTTTTAAGTCATTGAAAAAGATAGTCCCTCCATTCACATAAAATTTGAAAGTAGGGGAAACTAGTTTGCAGTGTGGGAGGTCATGACTGTAATTGACATTGATGGGGGTGGGAAAGGGTGGTGGAGAGGGGGTGTGACTGCAGAGGTCACAGGGATTGGGGCGTCTACGAGGGGGACTGGTAACACTCTGTTTCTTAACTCCCAGTTGCATGGATGTGCTCACTCAATGAAAATTAATTGAGCACCGTGCACTTACAATTTGCACATTTTTTCTGAATGTTATATTCAATAAAATGTACACAAAAATATAAATTCATTTCAGAAATATATGGAATCGTCTCAGCATGGTGTCAAAATTGAAAGGATTCATGCTAATGTCTATAAGAAGCAATCATTTTTTTGAAAACTTTTCTCCATCCATTCCGTCTAATCTCCGAGAAAACATACCAGGATATGAAAAAAAAGAAGTATGAAATAGGGCTTGAAACACAATGGAGGCATAAATATTAGCTTTCTGATTACAACCAGATTTAAAAATTTACATGCTACTTACCAAAAAGCTGTCTTCTCCCTCAGTTTTGTGGCAGTTTATGCATTAGAGTTGTCAAGCAAAGGTATTGGTTGTGGTACAAGCCTGGAGAAACAGTACAAAATGGAAAAATTGCTTTACTATAAGGTATTCGTTTTACTATAACTGTATGTATTCACTACACTATGATGTATTTATCTACACAATTATAAAATGATAACATTCACTTAATCCTTTTATAACAAGCAATTGCTAAGTATCTTTGCAGGTACCAGGTGATACAGGAGATTGGTAATGTGTGACGCATAACATTTTCCTTAAGGAAATTAGGTAAATAAAAAAGTACAATAAAGATCTCAAACTGGTGAGGACCACGAAAGAGTTGTAGATCAAATGTTATGGGAATCAGGAGGCAGGGTACTTCCAACAAGGAAACTGGGTAAAGCTTTATGGATGAGGGCGGACTTCAGGTTAAGGCTGCAGAGTATGATTTCTTAAAGATGGTGGGCGGGAGCTGGAACAGTTAAGAATGGATAGGGAGGGCGATCCAAGTAAATGGGGCACGTGACCAAGGTACAAACTTTGAGCATAGTGGAGAAGGGGAGGGGGGGAGCCGAATGCATTTCAGTTTCTCTGGAGAACATTTTCAGAGAATTTGCGCACTAGAACTTGAGTCACTTGCGACATTCCCAGCACTATGCTAGGCCCAGGGACTCAGCACTGAATGAGAAAGACAGGAGCTCAGCCCTCATGAACCTCCCAGTTTATCAGGACAAACCAGTACAAAGGGTCATAATAACGTGTGATGAGGGGCAGAAGGTTCCTTGGGAATCCGTAGCAGAGGAGCCAAGGCAAAAATGCTGGAGTCCCCGAGTCATGATCATTTGAAAGCAGTGAAGTCAGATGAGATTGCCAAGGGAGAGAGTGTAGGAAATGAAGAGGGAGGGAAAGGGTCAGCCTCACATTTATGGGAAAGGAAGAAGCAAGCGAGGAAGCAGTCAGAGAGAAGGAAGGAGGATCAGAGAGTCTGGGGAAAGACAAGGACGGAGGAGGCTGTGCTCAAGGGTGGAGTGCTTTGAAATTCAGTCAGCGCTAATAGAAAAGTGCTTATCTGTTTGTTGACTTGGTTAGGTGCAAAGATGATGACAAAAAATTTTGTAAAATGGTGGGGCTGACCTCATGTATACTCATATTCTGCCATTACATATGAATGTCAGCGCTTTTACAGCCAGCGTCTGTAGTTGTGCCTGCACACAGACCAGCTGTTAAGTATTTTGCAAGTCACCCTGCATGAGGGTGATGTGAAGCCCAATTTGGTTGACTCTGAGAAACATACTTGCTCTACCAGACCATGCTGCCTCTTCAGAGACAAGAATTCTAGTCTGCAGTTCTGCACACACCTTCTTGTACCCGTGAGCACTACTCGGTTACCTCTGCCAGTTTCCTTTCTCATTGAGATTTTTATTAATTCCCAGCAAGTACCATTGGCTCTTTATAATTAATGGCCACCATCAGATGGTCAGAGATGTCATTGGCCAACTTGCTTGAAGGAGATTTTACTGTTTGTAGTTGCTATAACCTCTGGGAAATACCAATACATGTATTTTATTTTATTTTTTATTTTTTAATACATGTATTTTATTATTAATGATGATTGCCGTTAAAATTTTCAACTTGTTATTTTTATTTAATCAAACACCATAAAAAAGTATTATCAGTTAAGAGGCCGGCCAATATCAAAATAACCACAATAGCTTTTTAAAATTGTTTATTTTTAAAATTTTTTTATTTTTAATATCTTTATTAGAGGATAATTGCTTTACAATGGTGTGTCAGTTTCTGCTTTATAACAAAGTGAATCAGTTATACATATACATATGTCCCCATATCTCTTCCCTCTTGCATCTCCCTCCCTCCCATCCTCCCTATCCCACCCCTCTAGGTGGTCACAAAGCACAGAGCTGATCTCCCTGTGCTATGCAGCTGCTTCCCACTAACTATCTATTTTACGTTTGGTAGTGTATATATGTCCATGCCACTCTCTCATTTTGTCCCAGCTTACCCTTCCCCCTCCCCGTATCCTCAAGTCCATTCTCTAGTAGGTCTGCATCTTTATTCCAGCCTTGCCCCCAGGTTCTTTGGACCATTTTCTTTTTTTTCTTCTTTTTTAGATTTCATACATATGTGTTAACATACAGTATTTTGTTTTCCTCTTTCTGACTTACTTCACTCTGTATGACAGTCTCTAGGTCCATCCACCTCACTACAAATAACTCAGTTTTGTTCCGTTTTATGGCTGAGTAATACTCCATTGTATATATGTGCCACATCTTCTTTATCCATTTATCTGTTGATGGACACTTAGGTTGCTTCCATGTCCTGGCTATTATAAATAGAGCTGCAATGAACATTTTGGTACATGACTCTTTTTGAATTATGGTTTCTTCAGGGTATATGCCCAGTAGTGGGATCACTGGGTCATATGGTAGTTCTATTTTTAGTTTTTTAAGGAACCTCCATACTTTTCTCCATAGTGGCTGTATCCATTTACATTCCCACTAACAGTGCAAGAGGGTTCCCTTTTCTCCACACCCTCTCCAGCATTTACTGTTTGTAGATTTTTTGATGATGGCCATTCTGACTGGTGTGAGATGATATCTCATTGTAGTTTTGATTTGCATTTCTCTAATGATTAATGATGTTGAGCATTCTTTCATGTGTTTGTTGGCAAACTGTATATCTTCTTTGGAGAAATGTCTATTTAGGTCTTCTACCCATTTTGGGATTGGGTTGTTTGTTTTTTTGTTACTGAGCTGCATAAGTTGCTTGCATGTTTTGGAGATTAATCCTGTGTCAGTTGCTTCATTTGTAAATATTTTCTCCCATTCTGAGGGTTGTCTTTTCATCTGGTTTATGGTTTCCTTTGCTGTTCAAAGGTTTTAAGTTTCATTAGGTCCCATTTGATTATTTTTGTTTTTATTTCCATTTCTCTAGGAGGTGGGTCAAAAAGGATCTTGCTGTGATTTATGTCATAGAGTGTTCTGCCTATGTTTTCCTCTAAGAGTTTTACAGTGTCTGGCATTACATTTAGGTCTTTAATCCACTTTGAGTTTATTTTTGTGTATGGTGTTAGGCAGTGTTCTAATATCATTTTTTACATGTACCTGTCCAGTTTTCCCAGCACCACTTACTGAAGAGGCTGTCTTTTCTCCACTGTATATTCTTGCCTCCTTTATCAAAGATAAGGTGACCATATGTGCGTGGCTTTATCTCTGGTCTTTCTATCCTGTTCCACTGATCTATATTTCCGTTTTTGTGCCAGTACCATACTGTCTTGATTATGTAGCTTTGTAGTATAGTCTGAAGTCAGGGAGCCTGATTCCTCCAGCTCCGTTTTTCTTTCTCAAGATTGCTTTGTCTATTTGGGGTCTTTTGCGTTTCCAGACAAATTGTGAAATTTTTTGTCCTAGTTCTGTGAAAAATGCCAGTGGTAGTTTGATAGGGATTGCATTGAATCTGTAGATTGCTTTGGGTAGTAGTCATTTTCACAATGTTGATTCTACCAATCCAAGAACATGGTATATCTCTCCATCTATTTGCATCATCTTCAATTTCCTTCATCAGTGTCTTATAATTTTTTGCATACAGGTCTTTTGTCTCCTTAGGTAAGTTTATTCCTAGATATTTTATTCTTTTTGTTGCAATGGTAAATGGGAGTGTTTCCTTAATTTCACTTTCAGATTTTTCATCATTAGTGTATAGGAATGCAAGCGATTTCTGTGCATTAATTTTGCATCCTGCTACTTTACCAATTTCATTGATGAGCTCTAGTAGCTTTCTGGTGGCATCCTTAGGATTCCCTATGTATAGTATCATGTCATCTGCAAACAGTGACAGTTTTACTTCTTCTTTTCCAACTTGTATTCCTTTTATTTCTTTTTTGTCTCTGATTGCTGTGGCTAAAACTTCCAAAACTATGTTGAATAATAGTGGTGAGAGTGGGCAACCTTGTCTTGTTCTTGATCTTAGTGGAAATGGTTTCAGTTTTTCACCATTGAGGACGATGTTGGCTGTGGGTTTGTCATATATGGCCTTTATTAAGTAGAGGAAAGTTCCCTCTATGCCTACTTTCTGGAGGGTTTTTATCATAAATGGGTGTTGAATTTTGTTGAAAGCTTTCTCTGCATCTATTGGGATGATCATATGGTTTACCTCATTCAATTTGTTAACATGGTGTATAACGTTGATTGATTTGCGTATATTGAAGAATTCTTGCATTCCTGAGATAAACCCCACTTGATCATAATGTATGATCCTTTTAATGTGCTGTGGGATTCTGTTTGCTAGTATTTTGTTGAGGATTTTTGCATCTATGTTCATCAGTGATATTGGCGTGTAGTTTTCTTTCTTTGTGACATCTTTGTCTGGTTTTGGTAGCAGAGTGATGGTGGCCTCGTAGAATGAGTTTGGGAGTGTTCCTCCCTCTGCTATATTTTGGAAGAGTTTGAGAGGGACAGGTGTTAGTTCTTCCCTAACTGTTTGATAGAATTCGCCTGTGAAGCCATCTGGTCCTGGGCTTTTGTTTGTTGGAAGATTTTTAATCACAGTTTCAATTTCAGTGCTTGTGATTGGTCTGTTCATATTTTCTATTTCTTCCTGGTTCAGCCTCGGCAGGTTGTGCATTTCTAAGAATTTGTCCATTTCTTCCAGGTTGTCCATTTTATTGGCATAGAGTTGCTTATAGTAATCTCTCATGATCGTTTGTATTTCTGCAGTGTCAGTGGTTACTTCTCCTTTTTCATTTCTAATTCTATTGATTTGAGTCTTCTCCCTTTTTTGTCTTGATCAGTCTGGCTAATGGTTTATCAATTTTGTTTATCTTCTCAAAGAACCAGCTTTTAGTTTGATTGATCTTTGCTATCGTTTCCTTCATTTCTTTTTCATTTATTTCTGATCGGATCTTTATGATTTCTTTCCTTCTGCTAACCTTGGGCTTTTTTTGTTCTTCTTTCTCTAATTGCTTTAGGTGTAAGATTAGGTTGTTTATTGGAGATGTTTCTTGTTTCTTAAGGTACGCTTGTATAGCTATAAACTTCCCTCTTAGAACTGCTTTTGCTGCATCCCACAGGTTTGGGTCATTGTGTTTTCATTGTCATTTGTTTCTAGGTATTTTTTGAGTTCCTCTTTGATTTCTTCAGAAATCTCTTGGTTATTAAGTAGTGTGTTGTTTAGCCTCCATGTTTCTGTGTTTCTTACAGATATTTTCCTGTAATTGATATCTAGTCTCATAGCATTGTGGCCGGAAAAGATACTTGATACAACTTCAATTTTCTTACATACCAAGGCTTGATTTGTGACCCAAGATATGATCTATCCTGGGGAATGTTCCATTAGCACTTGAGAAGAATGTGCATTCTGTTGTTTTTGGACGGAATGTCCTATAAATATCAATTAAGTCCATCTTGTTTAATGTATCATTTAAAGCTTGTGTTTCCTTATTTATTTTCATTTTGGATGATCTGTCCATTGGTGAAAGTGGGGAGTTAAAGTCCCCTACTATGATTGTTTTACTGTCGATTTCCCCTTTTATGGCTGTTAGTATTTGCCTTATGTATTGAGGTGCTCCTATGTTGGATGCATAAATATTTACAATTGTTATATCTTCTTTTTGGATTGATCCCTTGATCATTATGTAGTGTCCTTCTTTGTCTCTTGTAATAGTCTTTGTTTTAAAGTGTATTTTGTCTGATATGAGAATTGCTACTCCAGCTTTCTTTTGATTTCCATTTGCATGGAACATCTTTTTCCATCCCCTCACTTTCAGTCTGTATGTGTCACTAGGTCTGAAGTGGGTCTCTTGTAGACAGCATATATACGGGTCTTGTTTCTGTGTCCATTCAGCCAGTCTATGTCTTTTGGTTGGAACATTTAATCCATTTACATTTAAGGTAATTATTGATATGTATGTTCCTATTCCCATTTTCTTAATTGTTTTGGGTTTGTTATTGTAGGTCTTTTCCTTCTCTTGTGTTTCCTGCCTAGAGAAGCTCATTTAGCATTTGTTGTAAAGCTGGTTTGGTGGTGTTGAATTCTCTTAGCTTCTGCTTGTCTGTAAAGCTTTTAATTTCTCCGTCAAATCTGAATGAGATCGTTGCTGGGTAGAGTAATCTTGGTTGTAGGTTCTTCTCTTTCATCACTTTAAATATGTCCTGCCACTCCCTTCTGGCTTGCAGAGTTTCTGCTGAAAGATCAGCTGTTAACCTTATGGGGATACCCTTATGTGTTACTTGTTGTTTTTCCCTTGATGCTTTTTTTTTTTTTTTATAAATTTATTTATTCATTTTTGGCTGTGTTGGGTGTTCGTTTCTGTGCGAGGGCTTTCTCTAGTTGCGGCGAGCAGGGGCCACTCTTCATTGCGGTGCGCAAGCCTCTCACTATCATGGCCTCTCTTATTGCAGAGCACAGGCTCCAGACACGCAGGCTCAGTAGTTGTGGCTAACGGGCCCAGTTGCTCTGTGGCATGTGGGATCTTCCCAGACCAGGGCTCGAACCCATGTCCCCTGCACTGGCAGGCAGATTCTCAACCACTGCACCACCAGGGAAGCCCTTCCCTTGTTGCTTTTAATATTTGTTCTTTGTATTTAATTTTTGATAGTTTGATTAATATGTGTCTTGGCATGTTTCTCCTTGGATTTATCCTGTATGGGACTCTCTGTGCTTCCTGGACTTGATTAACTATTTCCTTTCCCCTATTAGGGAAGTTTTCAACTATAATCTCTTCAAATATTTTCTCAGTCCCTTTCTTTTACTCTTCTTCTTCTGGGACCTCTATAATTCGAATGTTGGGGCATTTAATGTTGTCCCAGAGGTCTCTGAGACTGTCCTCAGTTCTTTTCATTCTTTTTTTTTATTCCGCTCTGCAGTAGTTATTTCCACTATTTTATCTTCCAGGTCACCTATCCGTTCTTCTGCCTCAGTTACTCTGCTATTGATTCCTTCTAGAGAATTTTTAATTTCATTTATTGCATTGTTCATCTCTGTTTGTTTGCTCTTTACTTCTTCTAGGTCCCTGTTAAATGTTTCTTGTATTTTCTCCATTCTATTTCCAAGATTTTGGATCATCTTTACTATCATTATCCTGAATTCTTTTTCAGGTAGACTGCCTATGTCCTCTTCATTTGTTAGGTCTGGTGGGTTTTTGCCTTGCTACTTCATCTGCTGTGTGTTTCTCTGTCTTCTCATTTTGCTTAACTTACTGTGTTTGGGGTCTCCTTTTCGCAGGCTGCAGGTTCGTAGTTCCTGTTGTTTCTGGTGTCTGTCTCCAGTGGCTAAGGTTGATTCAGTGGGCTGTGTAGGCTTCCTGGTGGAGGGGACTAGTGCCTGTGTCCTGGTGGAGGAGGCTGGATCTTGTCTTTCTGGTGGGCAAGTCCACGTCTGGTGGTGTGTTTTGGGGTGTCTGTGTCCTTATTATGATTTTAGGCAGCCTCTGTGCTAATGGATGGGGTTGTGTTCCTGTCTTGCTAGTTGTTTGGCATGGGGTGTCCTGCACTGTAGCTTGCTGCTCGTTGAGTGGAGTTGGGTCTTGGCATTGAGATAGAGATTTCTGGGAGATTTTTGCCATTTGATGTTACGTGGAGCTGGGAGGTCTCTGGTGGACCAGTGTCCTGAAGTTGGCTCTCCCATCTCAGAGGCACAGCCTTGATGCCTGGCTGGAACACCAAGAGCCTGTCCTCCACACGGCTCAGAATAAAAGGGAGAAAAAAAAGAAAGAAAGAAAGAAGAAGATAAAATAAAATAAAATAAAGTTATTAAAATAAAAATAATTATTAAGAAAAAAAATTTTTTTAAGTAATTAAAAAAAAAAAAATGGATGGACAGAACCCTAGGACAAATGGTAAAAGCAAAGCTATACAGACAAAATCTTCCTGTACAGAAGCCTACACACAGACACTCACAAAAAGAGAAAAAGGGAAAACAATATATATATCGTTGCTCCCAAAGTCCCCCTCCTCAATTTGGGATGATTCGCTGTCTATCAGGTGTTCCACAGATGCAGGTACATCAAGTTGATTGTGGAGATTTAATCCGCTGCTTCTGAGGCTGCTGGGAGAGATTTCCCTTCTCTTCTTTGTTCACACAGCTCCCGGGGTTCAGCTTGGGATGTGGCCCCGCCTCTGCGTGTAGGTCACCTGAGGGCATCTGTTCCCCGCCCAGACAGGACGGGGTTAAAGGAGTAGCTGCTTCGGGGGCTCTGGCTCACTCAGGCCGGGGGGCGGGAGCGGTACGGAGGAGGCGGGGCGAGCCTGCGGCGGCAGAGGCGTCGTGACGTTGCACCAGCGTGAGGCGCGCCGTGCGTTCTCCTGGGGAAGTTGTCCCCGGATCACGGGAGCCTGGCCGTGGCGGGCTGCACAGGCTCCCGGGAGGGGCGGTGTGGAGAGTGACCTGTGCTCGCACACAGCCTTCTTGGTGGCGGCAGCAGCAGCCTTAGCGTCTCAGGCCCGTCTCTGGGGTCTGCGCTGACGGCCGCGGCTCGCGCCCGTCTCTGGAGCTCATTTAGGCGGTGCTCTGAATCCCCTCTCCTCGCGCACCAGGAAACAAAGAGGTAAGAAAAAGTCTCTTGCCTCTTCGGCAGCTCCAGACCTTTTCCCGGACTCCCTCCCGGCTAGCTGTGGTGCACTAACCCCTTCAGGCTGTGTTCACGCCGCCAACCCCAGTCCTCTCCCTGCGATCCGACCGAAGCCCGCGCCTCAGCTCCCAGCCCCGCCCGCCCCGCCGGGGGAGCAGACGAGCCTCTCGGGCTGGTGAGTGCTGCTCGGCGCCGAGCCTCCGTGCGGGAATCTCTCCGCTTTGCCTTCCGCACCCCTGTGGCTGCGCTCTCCTCCGTGGCTCCGAAGCTCCCCCCTCCGCCACCCGCAGTCTCCGCCCGCGAAGGGACTCCTAGTGTGTGGACACCTTTCCTCCTTCACGGCTCCCTCCCACTGGCGCAGGTCCCGTCCCTATTCTTTTGTCTCTGTTATTTCTTTTTTCTTTTGTCCTACCCAGGTACGTGGGGAGTTTCTTGCCTTTTGGGAGGTCTGAGGTCTTCTGCCAGCGTTTAGTAGGTGTTCTGTAGGGGTTGTTCCACATGTAGATGTATTTCTGATGTATTTGTGGGGAGGAAGGCGATCTCCACGTCTTACTCTTCCGCCATCTTGAAGCTCCTCTTCCAGAATAGCTTTTGATTGTAATTGCTTAGCCCTGATATAGCGATAATAGCTATCCTTCATTGCTTATAATTATATACCTTTAGAGAGTATACTAGTTAATTACTTAAAAATTCACAGCACTTAATGTCACTGGTGAACTATGGTTCTCTTTTCTGAAATGCAGCCTTTCTATCTGAGGGATCTTGAATATTATGCAGTGATTCAGGACTCAACCTTCCTGCATGTCACAGGTCAGAATAAATCATTAGAAAATAATCTTTCCTAAAGTTATCAAGTGTAAATGCATGGTTTCAGTGACTTCTCATTCTTTAAAAATTTTAGGATTTTATTAAGTGTAATTCTATGCCAACAAAACAACCCAAGGCAGCGTCTATATGAGACAAATAACTCAAGAGTAGAGAAGTTGGTTTGATTGTTTGGTCCATCCTGACTATGAATTAGACTGACACACAGCTGATCACCATATAGTTAATCACAGCATGTTAGAAACTTCGAGATTGACTGTGACTTGGGAGATTCAGCTATAGTTTTTAGTTAACAGCCTCAACTTCTTGAAAATTACAGAAGACAGAAATAGCATGTTAATTTATGGAGAGTAATTACTTAAGGGTGCTACTGAGTTTAGCCATGCAATCAACATTATGGTTTCCAAGTGAATTAAAATAATCATTTACTATTAACGTCACTCTTGCAAAAGCTATTTTCGGCTTTCAGTAATTTGATACTTCTTGCCAATATTTAGAAAATAACTAAGATTTAGAGATTTAAAGAAAATGGATACAGTATATAACAGAGCAATTCATATTCTGTTCAGATTTATAAACAGTGGTAACTGATCATGTAAAATGGCCTTACACTGATGAATTTCTATGTTAATAGATATATATTTCTCTACAATTTTGAGGTTTCTTCAATCAAGTCTCCTTAGATATATATTTGGGAGGATTCTGATAAGAATCATAATACAAATGGAAGAGGAGTGAAGTGACCAGGTTTCTAAAGCTCAACAAACCTAGGGACATGTATCATATCTGAAGATCAGACGAAAAAAGTGTATGATGGAAATAGACAGAGTGGAAAAAAAGGGTTATTTCTGTCAGTGCTAAAAAACTTAGAGAGTCGCTGATTAAGGTCACTGCCAATTTTATCAATGAAGAAAGTGCTTTAGCAAGGCTTCAACCCCTCATTTATACCATCCTCTGTGTAGGCATGTGGATGACCATACTGTCAGGGTGTACACGATCAAACACAAAGAGCATTCAGGGTCAACCAGACTAGAATTTTTATCAGAAAACCAGAAGTGTCTAAAACCCACACTGAAAAATGTATTTTATGTCTTCCTGCCCACTTGTCTTCTTCAGGACCACAATCATCATCAAAGATAACCACAAAAGAGAAAAAGGAAGGAAAGAAAAAATAACCAGTAACCACTTCCTATCTGTCCTGGGCTTCCCTGGAAAGACCATTTAAATGGTTCAGGGCAAATCTTTCCTTGAAAGATTTATCAACAGAATAACAATTAACTACCTACAACAGCTAGTAAGATCTAAATCCCATGCTCCAAGCAGATACCCAAACAGTAGGTCGTCAGTCAATGGCCAGATCAGTCCATCTCATTGCTCAGGTGAAGTCAATGCAATCATTTTCTTATCTGTAAGCTCTACAGAAGGGTGAAAGATGTGTGTCAACAGACTCTTAGTTGAATAATGTAATTGAAAATTACAACAGGACAAAAAAATTGTGATTTTGCATTAGAACACACTTTACTTTGTACAGATGGTGTGATATGTTGAGACAAGTAGATGTCATCAGAGCCCTAACTGAGTCATAGAATTGACTCGCTGCAGAGCAAGTGGCAAAAAATAAATGGAAGATGTCGTCCACTAATGTGACATTGATAATTCAAAGTCTTGGGGAAAAGGAGGCTGTCCTCCGGAAAACACTGACTTAAGTGGGTAAGAGCCATTTAATCACAGAAAGCTCCACTTAAGGGATCTCTGAACATCAAGGATTCCCCACCTGGAATATTAGGACTCTAGGATATCAATTTTCAAACCTCTAAGGGCAGCTTACCCACCACCTCGAATCCTCCAGGATATGTCCTCATCCTACCTGATCGCCCCCCAGCCCCCAGTTTTATTTGACTCGATCCATATCTTGGCTGATTTGACCACTGACTACATTGCTGCTAACTAGTTCCCTGCTCTGGTTTGTGACTTAATAAGGGCCTGATTATAAGATATTTTTTTTGTGAGGTCAGACAGATCTCTGTGACTTACTGAGATACAACTGTCGCTCTCACTTTTTCTTTCTTTCTTTCTTTCTTTTTTTTTCTTTGGTAGCCTGGTGTTTTCAACTTTATAGTCATTAGCACCCAAAAGAACAAGGGTGAAAATGTAATTTCTATCTGGGAGCAGCCTCAGACCCTATCAGCTCGTTAGCAGTGCGATGTGCTGGGCCCTACAGCTCAAAGCATGCCCTATGGACTTCTGTGGAGCTTCAAAGTTCAGCCTGATGGACAGAAAACTCATCTTTGATTCTTACAGTTGAATAATATGCAATTTCTAGAAGTTAATGTATGCTCACTAGTATTTGCTGAGTTGCTAGAAGGTGCCATTCATAAACTAATATTAGCATGTTACCAGAATTAACCGAGAACTCTAAATCCGTATTCCACAAAGACATCTGACTGCCACTCAATGCTTGGCAGCTTTGCAGTACTCCTGCTATTCAGATTCACATGAAAATTGTTAGAATTCCTGAAATCAGGGGAAGGACACATGGTTATTATTGCTGTTTTGAATTGGACTTGGTTGCAGACAAATGTATATGAATGAATGTATTTGTAACATTACTAGTAGATTTTATAATTATTCACCATTTTGTTTTGTTGTGTAATTGTTGTGTTGGTAATACTTTGTTATTTTGTTCTTCCCCAAACATTTTTTTTTTTTTTTAAGTCATGGGGTCTTTTCCATCTGGAATGTAGAAATAGATTGGGATATATAAATCCTTAAGTGCACCACAATCAAATGGTTTGAGAGCCACTGCCATTAAAGAATGCAAGTCAGGGAAGAAAAAGCTTCATGAGTAGGGACCTAAAATAACAATTCTCATCTGTGGCCAGGTACTTAGATGCCTGGATCCAGGAGAAAGGCTCTGGGGGTGGGGGGACGGGGTGCTGGGCACCCGAGGAACAATGTCAAGGGCAGGCAGTCACTTGACAGTCTTGCTCAGGGTCAGCCTTGTTTGTATATCACAGAGAATCCAAATTTATTTCAATTTTGCCTTCTTATCCAGGTATCATGAGAACCATTTGCTTTTTTGCCCATAATTTGTTTTTGCCTAACATTACTAGAAATTCATTTTCTACTCAGAATGTAAATTACGTTTCCTATTTGTCCTCAAATCAATGTAGCATTTCTTTTTGCTTTTTATGCATGATATTTACTGTCTTTGACATTTTTATTTAGTAGTCAGTATTAATAAATCTTCATGAAAGTAAGTCATTCTGATTTTGTTAAAAATGCATTGCTTAGAGTTCTTTGAAGAAGTATAAATGTTCAGCTAAAAAGAACCAAAGAAAGGGACAAACACTGCCATAGAAGCACTCTAATTCATCTTTGCATTGGTGAAATGAACATATTTAGCTGAACTGTTCATTCTTTTTCTGACCTCCGTTCTCTTCAGGTTCAGGTTCTTAAACCATGAAACTAGGCTTAAAGTAGTATTTTTTTTAAACAGTCATCTAGGTGAGAATATATACAAATCAGCCCAGAGATACAGTTGGATAATTTTTCTATAAAAATTTCAGAAACTTACTAACATTTTTCATATTTCTGAAATACATTATTCACATGAACATTCTTCCTAATGTCTAAGCTTAATTTCTTTTGTTTGTACCTGGACTTATTCCCACTGATAACTTCAATGGGAACTGAGACAGTCTTTACTTCTTATGGGATATACTATTTTACAAACAAAATAAATCTATTTGATAGTTCATATGTTTTACTCCTCTGGACATGGAGATCTGTTGCTCCAAACTAGATACGGTTGTTCACTCATCAAAATCATCAAGTAACAATAATAAAAGAAACGTGGTACAGTTTTATAGATAATATAATGAAGCAAAAATTAGTAAAAACAGATCTTTTTTATTCCATTTTAATTGAGAAAACATGTAAAAAGCTAGCTATCCGCTATAGTGCCTGGAACATTATAAGGCCTGAAAAACTTTCATTTTGCCATCTTTTTGACTAAGACAAATATATATATATATGTATATATAAATTATGTATATATATTAGATATGTATATATATATAATATATGTATACATATTATATATGTGTATATATATATATTTTCTATATATATAATTTTTTTCTTGCAGGAAGGCATTTCTGTTTATAAAGTTTAAAAAAGTTTGGATTGGGATGAGAAAAAGAAAACAGTGACATTGGTAAAAAGAGATGGAAAAGGGAAATAGAAAATATTCTTTAGTGCATCATCTGATAAATTGAAATGATTTACTGTAAGTTTAAATGTTTTACTGGACTTCATAAGAAATATAGTAGTGTATGGCAAAATGGTATTAGTTTGTGGTCTTCTATGGTCTTAAGCTCTTTTACATGTAGTTATTTGTAGAAGTTTGCGTGTGTGTGTGTTTGTGTGTGTGTGTGTGTAAGGGAGTTTGTGCAACTAAAAGCCTTGCCTGGCTCCTTTTAAAGCTGAATTTAATATCTACTTTCTCTCTAAGGAACTCTCTTAAAGGACTCTACTTTTAAACACCTTATCAAATAATGTCATTTTTTATTAAAAATGTCTTAAACATTAACAAAACATGTAATAGTTTTCACCCCAAACAGAGATAAATCAATATTGAAGAAGGGAGCATGGATCAGGCGAGTGGGGCACGAATTCGATTTGTGGGCACATGTTTCCTAGATGCTCAAAGCAAAGCATACAGAAACCACATTGGCAAAATTGTACAAATCAGTCTTCTAACTGACAATGAAATTCCTCCCTACTAATCACATGTTAACAGAGAAACTCAGAGAGAGGCTAATTTCTCAATAAAGTCATTGCTTTATTTAACTAATAGGGGCAGGCGGGTGAAAAGAAAAAGAGAGGAGAAATAGAAGTAAAAGAAAAAAAAATGATTCATGGTACAAAGTATATTCTTCCATTACACTGTCATTAAGCTAAGCAAATAAAACTGTGATGTTAAATGCTATCGATAAATTTAGTCACGTAGGTATATTATAAAGTAAAGACATTTTGACAAGCCATAGACTTAGGAAGTATTAGGGGTATGGAAAATAAAGACAGAAAAACCTGGATAAATAAGTAGTGACTAAAGCACTCAGCAAAGTAGACTTAGGAAGTATTAGGGGTATGGAAAATAAAGACAGAAAAACCTGGATAAATAAGTAGTGACTAAAGCACTCAGCAAATTCCAGCTCCACTTGGAATATTGTCCACATAATGAATATTTCAGGTGCATCTTGAGATCCTTATATTTTTCAAAGACAAGTAGGCAAGATGCATTTTACTTCTGTTAAAGACTTCTGATTGGCATCTATGTTGAAAGACTGCCTCAGGATTGAAAGGCAGAATGCTCCTCAAGAGCCGTAGCTATGAAATATTTATTCCACCTTCTTTCATAGAGAAGAATGAGTTGACTCTGTGATATAAATCTCTACTAATAATACCAACAAAATTACACATCTTCTGTTAAATGATTATTCTTAGAAGGTGACCCAGGCTTTGTTTGTTGTAGTTGATCAGATTAGAATAATGCAAGCATTGTTTTACAGTATTCTCAGGAAACATAATAATGTATTTTCAAGCATTAGAGCGCAGGAGACCTAACGTCTGCTAAAAATTTTTTTAAGAAAGACCATGCTGGATGAATTTTTTTCTAGGATTGTTGTTTCTTTCTTTTTAATTTCAAAATTACATTTCTGTCAATGTTAACCTCTGTTTGTGAGAATCTTTTCTATATAAAAATGCTGTAGTTATACCTTTGAGTATACTTTTTATTAAGCAAGGCAAAGACTCGTGTGTCTCCAAATATTGCTTAAATCTCCAAAGCCAGCTGAATAAACAAACATTATTTGATCTGTAGCCCAAAAGTCTGCAAATGACTCCATAGGATGTAAAAAAAAAAAAAATTATGATGCCTTCTAAGTGTTTCTTGGAGCCAATGATCAGCAGTTTTGTTTAAGTTCTGAGACCCCTGAGCCTCCATAAAAATAACTTTGAAATATTGTATTATGTGTGAAAATTTTACACACATGCACATTTATAATCAGCAGGCAGGCCCTCTGCCTTTCCTCCACCTGATAACCGTAGTGCCTACTCAGACATGGAAAAAATAAAAGATTCAGAACTCTAAAGCACAAAATCTTAGCGCCGTTTAGAACCATGTGCATTTCTGAAATCCTTTACTACTGCAAATCTCTTCGTTGTATTTTCTATGGAATTGTCTGTTTCTCATTATCAAAGTCTAAAGAAATTTGATACAGTCATGTAACACTTGGTGAAGGAGTGTTAGAAAAACGCATTCCAAAGTGTTCAGCTTATCTTTTCTTTCCAAAGCAGTAACTACTGCCTGACTTTCCTCCTCTAGAGAAGCCAATTGGGAGGGTGAAGAAAAAAAATCAAACCAAAGTAAATTAAACAATGGCTCCGTGTCTGAATCAATCACAGGCATCAGCTTCTAAACAACGAATTGTAGTTAACAGGAGCTAGGGCAACGTTAACATGGAGAATTCTTACTCTGTAAAGTCACCCTTTGCTTGTAGCATGGGTACCATGCCATGCTTTGAACCAAGTTTGCCAGGGGCAAAACTGGAGGTCTGCAATGCCTGTAATTGTGATAGTCAGATTGCTACTGGCCTCAGTAACCCAGGATATGAACACCTAGAGATGGTCTATGGTACATTTTATTCTTTAGCATGGCCAGAACTCAAGGACGACGTGTCATCCTTCCTCAAGAGTGAAGATATTCGAGAAAAGAAAATCCGGGGGAAAAATTATAAATATGAGCCTTGAAGAAAGCACGTCTTATTCCAACAGGTGTTTCTGTCTGCTCCTGTTAAGTCCATTGGGTTATTCAGATAGCACACAAATCGTGTTCAGACAACTCTCGATGCACATCTGATCAATTAAGATAGAATGCTGTTTTTGCAATTCGAGCTTTTAAAAAGCATTATAGTTAAAATACATGGCACAGGCATGCTGGGATAATTGGTTGTAAAAGTACATCGATACCACTGAGTAGTCTTAAAATAGCAGGAAATGCAACTGAATACTGGAAAGGAAATCACTATTTCACTTTTTCAAGTAAAGCATATTGCACCTCTGAGTTCACAATGGGATATTTGCTGAGAGCCTGTAATTAACTCATAATGATGAGAACCACAGTAATAAACATTTCCTTAGCAAAACATTCACTTGTTTTCATTATTTCCTCCTCTTTTGCTATTTCCCTGTCAGGTTTTAACTTAGCTTGTCACTATTAATCAAGAGGAGAATGGAGAAAAGGGCAAGTAATTTTTCAAGAAGGGGAATATTCATTTTAATGATATACAAAGAACACTTCTGGATAAAAACTAGCACATCATCAGTGACTTCATACGTCTAAGCAAAAATGAGGGGGATTTATGATATATTAGTAAAGTTATTTTACTTTGAAAACCCAGAGCCAAGGAAAACAAAATGCCGCTCAATAGCAGATCACCTGTAGCTGCTGCTTCTGGAGTCACCTCCCTGCCATCTCCCTGCTCACAGCTGTCAGATTAATCTTCCCAAACACCTTTTCATCGTGTCACTCCTTTCCTCAAAATCCTTCAATAGCTGCTCAATACCAACAGTACAGAGTCCACATTCCTTGGCCAGGCATTAAGCCCCCTCTACAATCTGGTTGCAATTTTCTTTTCTTGCTTCATTTCCCACTCTTCCCTTACAACGTAATGGCCCACGTGAATTCTCTGCCCCAGTCTACACAGTGCCTTTGAAAAGACTATCTGCTTTCTTCTTTTCCTGTTATTTTCTCAAGCTGTTCACTGCCTGGGGTTTTCTCTTCCTTCCTGCCTTGGCTCTACTCAGACACATCTTGCAGCGCTGCTTTGGATCATAGCATACACGGTCAGGTAAGGCTACCTGTTCCGTAAACGCACCCTGGCTCTGCATGAGACTGTGAGCTCCATGCAAGCAGGTGTATATCTCACACTTCTTTGTCTTCTCCTTTGCATCTCCCACCATTTTCAGCACAGTATGGAGGCACTGGATAAATAGCTACTGGTTGATAGAACAATTGTTACTACAATACACAAAGCATTAGCCCAGGATCTGATTTGTCTCACCTCATGTCATTCAGAAAGAGCTGGTTTATTACCAAAAAACAAGATGTTCCCTCTCCCACTCCAAATGTCTCTATAACCTTCCCCAAAGTGACAGTAAGGCAGACAGTAAAGCACATAAATCTTCCAAAGTATTTGGGTTGACTTTGTGAAAAATCTGAATCTCACTTATGTTTTAAAATGTGTGGCAAAATTCAATAATTCTAATATATGTAAATACTAATAATAATTTAATTGCTTTAGATATGCAAAAGTAGCTGAATGTACCATGCAGTCAGAATTACTGGGTCCAGAGTTACCTGTTTGGCTGAAGGAGACTCTGGTTACAGTTGCCTAACTGGGTTCATTGCTTCCTCTTTTGTCCTGACACCAGTTTTTCTCCTAGCAGACAAACCCCATATTTCTCTAATGAAAATCAGATCAGGTTCCTCTTCTGCTTCAACCCTGCCCATGGCTTCCCCATCACACCTGAATAAAATCCCACATCTTCCCATGACTTCCAAGGTCTGTGGTTCGACTTCGTCCTCCCCTATCCCTCCCCCAGCCCAACCCCACCCCCTCCAGCTGCCCTGGTTTTCCTTCAGCTCTGTCTTTGCATTTACTGTTTCTTTAGCCCAAACACTCTGCCCTTGACCTGAGACTGGCAGGTTTCTTACAGTCCTTCTCAAACATTTGTTCTCAAGAAGGCCTTCCTTGAGATCACATCTAAATTCAGTGGCTCCCCCTCCGTCACCATATTTTCTATCACACCACCCCATGAAAAAAACAGCCTCTACTAGTATCGGAAATAATCTTCTTTATTCAGTTGTTTACTCGCCTATGTCCATCTCCTTCCACTGGAAGTAAATACCATTCAGCCAGGGATCTTGTCTGTTTTGATTACTGTTGTACTGTTGTCATCAGAAAATTGCTTGGTACAGAGCATGTGGTCAATAAATATTTGTCAAATGAATAAACTTGCCGAAAGTTACAGAACTAGCCCTGAAACCCCAGGCTGTGTGACCAATATGGCGCCGCCACTCTGTCTAGTACTGACGGTGCCGCAAACATCCATGTCACCATCCTTGTTGCTGAGTGCTAGCCTGCTCCAGCAGTTACAGAGAATAAGTCTTAGATCCAAGATAAAGACACCAGAGAACGTCACTATGCCTGTCTATCCAGGGAGAGCAGCCTGCCCAGACAATCTGACAAAACTGTCACCCAGATCTCATCCTACACAGGGAAAGCCATCACGGAAGAATCAGCTGGAGGGGCAATCGCATCTTAGTGATGGGGTCACTTATACATTTGTTAGAAACAACGTGGCATTTATGCCAATGTGTAAGGCATGGAGAATGGATGGAATAGGTAGAAAGGGAAACAACCACGTGTGGTCCACTGAATAGAAGTTGAATTTACAACATGCACTCACTCGTTAGATGTTGAAGAGAGTCGGAAAGGCAACAATAACGTCATAAAACAGGTTGATTGGGAAGATGATAGAGCCATTGACAGAACTAAGACACTTAGAAAGAAAGAGGACATTTACAGACGAAGTCAGGGAGGATACTCAGCCATGTTTCAGATGTGTAGGTCTCGGCATATTGCTGGTGCTTATAAAAGATTTGTCCAATGTCCTCATTTCCCTTGGGAAATGCATATTCTTTGGAACGAAGGAGAAAATTGAGGTAGAAATAACTGTCAATTCCTTGAGGTCTGGGACAATGCCTCTCTCTCCCTCTCTCTCTTCTTCCGTCTTCCTTCCTTTATCCTTTCTCTTCCTCTCTTTTTCTTTCTTTCTCCATAGCAATTGATATACAACTATTTATACAGTAAACACTCCATAAATGCTAGTGACATAAAGATTCCAAAAGCAAAACTTCACTAGATTTTACATCTTAAGTACTATTCATGTTCCAAGGAGCTTTGTACAGCATGAAGAATGCTGAGCCTCGGATCAAATACATCTGCCCGCCTGCACTTCTTAACTCTGTGATCTCAGGCAACTATGAGTCACTTTCCTTATTCAAAAAATGAGGCGAAACAAATCTCTGTAGGGTACTTGTGAGAATTACAAGAAAATAATGTACTTGGGGCATTTAGCAGCATGCTTGAACCATAACTGATGCTTAATAAATGATAAATCATTAATATTATTTATTTTCAATTTTACCTGCTTTGTGTTGGGTTTTTGAGAATTGCTATGTAAGTCTAGAGAAGTGTATGTCGCTCTTAAACTTGAACTAGTAATCTCATCTTTATCAGAAAACATCTCTTAAGTGTTGCATTACCTGCAATATTTTGAAAGTAAATCTACAAAGTTAAGGAGTAATATTACTACTACCAAACTTTATCTAAAACACAAAGAAAGCATACAGTGTATGATAACACAATAAGTTAAACATTAAATTTTACTTCAACCTACTTCCATTGGTCAGTTTATGCAAATATTATTATTTTTTCTCTCCAAAAAGAATACTGCATCAATGTTATCTTGCACAATAAAACTGAATTTAGTGCTCATATGTTTATTTTCTCTTCATATGCTGTATTTCTCTATATTAGCTATATACAACCAAAGTATATACCCAACAAATTATTTCATTTCTCTGGTAAAAATACAGAAATAGAAAAGGCAGCCTTTAAAAAAATCCAGGCTTAACCTACGGAATGGGAGAAAATATTTGCAAACGATGTGACCAACAAGGGCTTAATCTCCAAAATTAACAGCTCCAAAACAAACAGCTCATACAACTCAACAACAACAAGAAAAACTTCCCAATCAAAAAATGGGCATAAGTACTAAATAGACATCTCTCCAAAGAAGACACACAGATGGCCAACAGGCACACAGGCCAACAGATGGTCAACACCACTAACTGTTAGAGAAATACAAATCAAATCTACAATGAGGTGTCACTGCACATTGGTCAGAATGGACATTATTAAAAAGTCTACAGATAATAAATGCTGGAGAGGGTGTGGAGAAAAGGGAACCCTCCTACAGTGTTGGTGGGAATGTAAGTTGGTGCAGCCACTATGGAGAACAATATGGAGGTTCCTCCAAAAGCTAAAAATAGAGTTGCCATATAATTTAGCAATCTGACTCCTGGGCATATATCCAGACAAAACTATAATTCAAAATAATACATGCACCTTATGTTCACAGCAGCACTCTTCACAATAGCCAAGACATGGAAACAATCTAAATGTCCATCAACAGATGAATAGATAAAGAAGACGTGGTATATATTATATATACAATGGAATACTACTCAGCCATAAAAAAAGAAATAATGCCATTTGCAGCAACATGGGTGGAACTAGAGATTATCATACTGAGTGAAGTAAGTCAGAAAGAGAAAGACAAGTACCATATGATATCACTTATATGTGGAATCTAAAATATGACACAAACATAAATGGTCTCACAGACATAGAGGACAGACTTGTGGTTGCCAAGGGAGAGGGGGGTGGGTGAGGAAGAGATGGAGTGGGAGTTTGGGGTTAGCAGATTCTAATCCATATAGAATGGGTAACAACAAGGCCCTACTGTAGAGCACAGGGAACTATATTCAGTATCCTATGATAAACCATAATGGAAAAGAATATAAGAAAAAGGAATGTTTATATATGTATAACTGAATCACTTTGCTGTACAGCAGAAATTAATACATTGCAAATCAACTATACTTCAATTAAAAAAAAAATCCAGTCTCACCTATATTCAAATCAAATCTCCATTCTAGCTAAAGTATAGTCTATAGCCTATAATGTTAATCTGAGAAAGCAGCCTTTTGGGGACAAAGTTTTCCTTGTGTAAATTCATCATTAACTAGCATCGACACTGACCATCTTATAATCCTTGATGAATGATGACTAACCTAAAAATTAGAGAAATATTATATAATAATACCACAGGGATTGATTCATTGGGCCTTACTGACTTAAAATTACTTAAAATGTTAAATGTATTGGAAAAAGAATAATGAAACACTACTGTCTCAGACAAAGACATGCAAATGATGCTTCCTGTTACAGAGATTGTTTTAAAGATGTAAATGCCTATTATGTCATGATTCTGCCACAATTTATTTGCAATTTAACAGCATAGTAAAATCAAACATTACCATTTATTGCCAATTGGAAAGGGAAAAGACATGCGAAACTGTGTCTAGGGAGGGATTCTGTAGTTTGGCACATTTGCTGGTTCTTAAATTACATTGCTTTTCTGAACGAGTTTGTCTATGAGTGTGTGGTCACCCAAGGTTCTTCTGACTAATTTGGATTGCTTGAGGCCCTGGAACCAGTGAGGGACTCCATTCATGAACAGCCCATGATGCATGACAAAGCTGTAATGCTCTTAGGAGGAGGTTAGCTGAGAAGAGCTATACTATACCAGAGGGGGTTTGGATAAAACTTCCATCCAGGCTACAAACTGTAGACATTGATTTGAAATAAATTGTGACTGATGATCAGTCGATGACGATTTCCATAATCATTACGCCGTTAGTAATTTATCAAGGTAATGATATTTGTGTCCCCGATGTCACATTCATCCTGTACTGAGGGACTGAAGAACATGCTGTGATTTTTAAAAGCCCTTATTAAGAACCGACTGGTTGTGTCATACTCCCAGCCGTAATCAGTGGGATGGCTAAAAGTGAATAAAACATTGAAAAAATCCTGCTAGGTTTGTAATAAAATTCTTTTGACAAAACCTTCTATAGCACGAAAGCAAAGATCCTATGCTTACAGCATTTTAATTAAATCTCTTTTATCAAGATTGTTCAGTGTCGTTTGCCAATATGCTTTGGAAAGAGATATGACAGCATGCTGGGCAAAGAAATCTGCCAAAGAACCTCCGCTTAACCCTTCTGGACCGTTTCCCCCTGGAATATTTGCATTCCCTTTCAGATTGCGATTATTTCTTCACGACCATAATTTTCAGCATGTGTATAGTCAACAGGTATTCATATCCTGCCCTTACTCTTGTTAGACACAAAACTGATGAACAATATTCCCATCCCTAGTCAGAAAAAAAGCTAATGACATTAAACACTAAATGTCATATAAGTATCTCTTCACCAAAAGTGAAAGTGAGCTGAGAAAGTCAACGACAGTGATATAATTAACAAAATTAACAAATGTGTTTTGAGATTGCCATTATAAAATGAATTATGATTAGATTGCAAATGTTATAGGATCACTTATATTTTCCTAGAACAAGGTTTAAATACATACAACCAAATACAGTTTCAAGAATTTCACGAATAATTCTAGTTTGGCATCTTAAAAGTTTAAGTTAAGATAAAGCAAAGTACTTTGATTAGAATCAGAAAATAGAGTATTTTAGATATTTGTTTTATGTAAATAAAACTATATTTGTTATCTACAAACTTCCATTTGTTTTTGAAATAATCCTATCTTCACTAGTCTAAAATAATGACTACTGCTCAATGATCTCAACATGTGCTGTATTTGCATACTGCCTGGCCTGGGTTCCTGGTTTCATTACCTTATTATTTATTCCTTTTTATTGTGGTAAAATATACCTAACATAACATTTACTGTGTTGACCATTTTTAAGTGTATAGTTTAGTAGCATTCAGTGCATTTGCAATGTTCTTCAACCATAACCACTATGCCCAGTTTCATTACTTTTAAGCTGTTTCTTATTTTCCATCTGTCATCTGTAAAATAGGGGTGATGATTACAGTAGCAACTTCATATTGCTTTTGTTAAAAATAAATGAGATGCTATGATATTTGTAAAGCTTGCCTGGTGTACATGAAGTGCTAAACTATATACTCCATGCTTGAACTGTTTTCTTCTAATGTTGACATTAACTCTTTTAAGAGCAAAAAGACTTACAGGAACATCACAATAGAATAACTTAGATTTATTTTCTGAAAAAATGCTATGTGTTACAAATACGTCCACAAATATCTCTCTAGAACCTCACCATAAAACCCCACATAACGAACAAGAAGACCAGGTTTTGTTTTCTGATTGTACAAATGAGAAAAGTGAATCTCTGAAAGCTTAAATCATTTATGCCAGGTCCCAGAGTCAAGGAGTGGAGTTAGAAACTAAACCTAGCACTTAGCACTTAGGAGGTAAGCAATTATAAATGTCTGTGAATAAATGGTTGAATTAAAATAAGTTAGAATTTTGACCTTAAGTTCTCCACTCCTTCTACCACATTAACACGGACTGCTTCGTCACCTGACTTGTTTATCTCCAGCCTTTATTCAGCATTCCCATTTGCTAAGACCCCCTCTTATAAGGTCTGGAGGACTGACTGTGGGCTCTTGCTTCTTTTAATTCTTTGAGGTTCACTATTTCTCTTGGTTCCATGGGAAAGGAGTGCCCTAGGTAATTAAAACTGTGGTTCTGAGTCTGGTAGTCTACTCAACAGAAAGGCTAGTGGCCTTAGAGGTCGTTTTAAATCTTTGGCCCAGGTTTTCATCATGGACAGAGGGCTACATCCCTCTGTATCCACAGGGTATTGGCTCCAGGACTCCTGCGGATACCAAGCCCTGTGGACGGCTGGAGTACTGCGGTTGGTTGAATCTCCCATGCTGAGTTCGCGGATATGCGGGCCAACTGGATGTGAAGGTGTTCGTCAAGGGACACACTGTCTGTGGCTTAAAAAGCCCCCTGATGGACACTGTATGTCATGTATTGATACTTACAAGGCTCTGAGCAAGGTTTAGAATTTGGAGGACGATGAGAGTGGCAGTAACCTGCACTGCACACTGCACTGATGTTTTTCTAAATACATCTTGTTTAGCCAGATAAATATTTCTTTTCCTTAATATGGATTTGTTATTTTTGAAAATTATTGTTTGTCCTTGAGCGGTGTGTGTATGTGTGATTTAATTTTTCTTGTTAGAATACCAGGAAAAATGAGAGGGCGTATCTGTCCTACAGAGTGGAAGACAGGACTTTTGAAATGACAAAACCTGTTCTAAATTGTTTTGTTACACTTATTGTGCTAAAACTCACCTAGGGCTAATGAAGTCATCCATCCCATGGCGTCAAGGCATATTTCCAGATGGGATAACTTGGACTTCGGGACATGACCACTATGGCTGATTGTGTTCTGTGGGTTGCACTGCTGGGTGTTGGGAGGGTGTAGAACATGAATGCTAACGTGAGTTAGACTCTCTGGACAGTAGGTGGGTTTTCCCTAATGGGAATTCGAATGTCATATTATGGTAGTTTGTAAAAGGAAGTACTTTTTGAGAGGAGAGTGGAACTAAGGGTGCCCTTGAGGTAGGGAGGGAAGCTCACACTTGGGTCTCACCTACGTCTCTTTGAGGGGTCCAAGATCACCTCAGTGGTCCATGGATCACCTGCACTGGAATGACCTGGGATTGAAAATGCAGCTTGCCCTACTCCTAATACTGGTTCTAACTTTGGGTTCATCCTGTCTGTTCTCTCCTGCAGCAGCTAACCAGGCCACTTGAGATGAAACTGCTTTACTTCCAGTAGCAATGTAATTTGGAAACTAAATGATTTTGCATATGTGGAATGGAGTGAAGGAAAAAATTGAAAATAACAGGCAATATACTTAATATACTCAAAAAATATTTAAAAGAAAGGTAACCTGGGCTACTCTTAAACAGATTTTTTTAAAAAGCTTTCTTTTAGGATAACAGAAAATTTTCCAAGAAAAATATTTCACTTGTACTTTGACTATTTTGATATTAAAATTTAAGATGTAGGGCTTCCCTGGTGGCACAGTGGTTGAGAATCTGCCTGCCAGTGCAGGGGACACGGGTTCGAGCCCTGGTCTGGGAGGATCCCGCGTGCCGCGGAGCGACCGGGCCCGTGAGCCACAACTACTGAGCCTGCGCGTCTGGAGCCTCTGCTCCACAACAAGAGAGGCCGCGACGGTGAGAGGCCCGCGCACCGCGATGAAGAGTGGCCCCCGCTTGCCGCAACTGGAGAGGGCCCTCGCACAGAAACGAAGACCCAACACAGCCAAAAGTAAATAAATAAGTTAATTAATTAAAAAAAATATTTAAGATGTAGAACATATAACGCATTTCACAAAAGCAGCTGTAACTTACCTATTTAAAAAATTAAGGAGAATATATGTATTCATGCAAATAATATGTAAAAAATGTAACAGTAACATGATTTACAGATTTGTAAGCATTATAATTTTAAAAAATTTCTTAATATAACAAATATTACTAAACTGTAGAAACATGGATTTTTGTTAAACTTTGAAAACAAATTTTGAGAAATACAAGCTTCCTATGTAGCTTTTCAAACAAATGCCATTTAAAAATATTTTAAATGTCACTTGAAAAAAGTAAATATCAAAATTTATTTCTAGACACATTTGATGCAAAAATGTATCAAGTTTCTATCAAAAGCATGTAAGATGATTTAGTCTGTGCTGTTAAAAAGTTTTCTCTTGTTAAGCCATATTGACTAACAAAGTACAGTTAACGCTGTTAGAAACGTAGTTGTAATTTTTACTGAAACGAGGAAAGGGTTACTGAGAAGCAAGACAAAATGAGAATTAGGACTAAGAGGGGAGTGGAATGAAGTAAAATAAAAATAAAGATGAAAAGAGGTCATATAGGCAGAAAAACCACATTAACAAACTGGAGAAATGTGGGAAGGAGAAGGTGGGGTTCGGAGGGAGTGGTGAGAGAGAGAAAAAGGCAAGAAAGTAGAAAGGGGAGTGAAATTTGAGAATGCATACTTCATTAATGAAGTGATAGAGGGAGAGACGGACAGGGAGTTTTAATTTCAATATGCAGACAAGCCAACACCGGGCAGCTATGCCTTGCCAATCTACCTTCCTCTTAAAGAGGAGTAACATTTATTTCAGTGTTCCTGCAAGTCATGGCAAAATTTACAGAGATTATCTGTCTTTCAACAGATCATAATGGGTATTTCAGAATTTTCAAAGATAATTCAGAAGAATTCCAACAATGTCTGTGTAATGTCACACAAAAGGACCTGGGTAAACTTAACAGACATCAACTTGAAGGATGACACCATATTCCATTAGCTTGCTTTTGCTTTGACTTTTTAAGTGGCTTTTAAAAACATTTTTGAATTTTTAAACACATTAAAGAAACACTATAATGCTTTTTAGTGTGTGAGTATGTAAAGTACATTTTTTCCTGTAGCATAATTGAAATCTAATTAATCATTTTCTCTAGAGATTTTTTTTTTAAAAGACAACTATTGTGACAACAATAGAGAGACGTGACTTTGCTCATCACCACTGAAAATGTTTCAGTTGGGGCAACAGTATAATTCTGTGAAAGCGTGTACACACTTTGACTGGTTATGTTCTCAAAATTTACAAAAGAAATTAACAGTCCAACTGAGATGCCTGTGAACTCACGTCTTTCTCAAGATAGGCATTGTGTTTTCATCTTCTAAAACAAGAAACTGACTTATCAGCTCTTCCAATTACACTGGTTTCTTTTCCACTCATGAATTAGGAGAATAATGTCCCACCTTTAGTTATGACTAATATTTAGTCAAATATTAACCTTTTTTCTCATGATTGTCTTAGTGCTGATTTAACTATCTAGAAGACCTCCCCTTCCTGTAGCTGAAATGTGAATGCTTGGTCACACAGTTTGTGAGTGAACTGTAAATTTTAGTGCCAAATGGTTATTTTCTGCTTATCCATCTGGAGTTCACACAAATAGACGTGTGGGTGTTCTATATGTTCAAATCAGTTGGCTACAGGGAATCTGTAGTCGTACTCGTGGAATTGTCTCATCAGCTCCTACTGTCCCTAGCAGTGGCCCGTATTCTCTACTGACATTCTTGTATACAAGACCTTCAGGGCTCCCTGTGTTATTCAAGGTCTTGGAAGCCATGTTTTGCATATATATACATACATATATATATATATACACACACACACACACACACACAGTGTGTGCATATATATTAGCATATATCAGTATATCTATCAAAAATACTTAACTTGTTAATATATATGTTATATAATCAGTGTATCTATAAATACATATACATCTTGTTTACATATTTATCTTCTATATATGTATAGGCATACTGCGTTTTATTTCAATTCTCTTTATTACACTTCACAGATATTGTGTTTTACACAAATTGAAGGTCTGTGGCAACCCTGCATCCAGCAAGTCTACTGGTGCCATTTTTCCAACAGCATTTGCTCACTTCGTGTCTCTGTGTCACATTTTGGTGATTCTCACAATATTTCAAACTTTTTCACTATTATTATATTTGTTATGGCTATCTGTGATCTGTGATCTTTGAGGTTACTATTGCAAAAAGATTAAGACCCACTGAAGGCTCAGATGATGGTTAGCATTTTTCAGCGATGAAGTATTTTTAATTAAGGTATGTACATTGTTCTTTTTAGACATAATATGATTGCACACTTAATAGACTACAGTATAGTGTAAATATAACTTTTATATGCACTGGGAAACCAAAAAATTCGTGTGACTCGTTTTTTTGCAGATACTTGCTTTATTGTGGTGGTCTGGAATTGAAACTGTAGTATCTCTGAGGTCTGCCTGTAATATATTAATATATATGTCATAATCGACACTAATGAGTTAATTCAACCAATAAAGAGGGGGAAAGATAAGAAGTAAATGCAAAGATTTTGGTTACTAAGTGGATTTAGCTTTTTCTTAATAAAAATGTGGGTCACATAATGCCCACAAGCAGGGTAGAGTTGGGGACAGATTGAAGAGAAACTAATGCAAATAATACCTACTTAAATTATCCCTTAACCTTTCATTTGATTATGGCGCAATGTCTATTTTTGCTTGAAAGGAGATACTGAACTTCAATAACAAGGCAGGTTTACTTTTTTTCTAAATTTAACCAGGGAAAATTACCTTAATGCTAAAGGTTTAGGTATGTAAAGCTGGGAAATTACTAATTCGCTTGTATTTTCTGTTATAATGCCTTCCATATGGATAGGATTTTCATATCTAAAATGTATCCATATGGAAATTCTGGAGCCATGAATTTTCTCCTGATGTAGACACTAAGCTTCCAGCTGCTGGTGTTCTGAAAGCAGCCCTGTCTCACCGCAGGGCAGCAAGGACACTGCAAACCGCACTGCGGCTGCACCTTGGGACGCAGGACCTAGGGGAGGGGAGGGCAGCTCCTATTTTTGCTGCTGCGAACAAAACTGTTTTCATTTTAGCTGTCATTTTGGTTCATATAGTGACTGTTCTTTAAAGGATTCATTCATTCATTGCATATCTGACCAGTTCTATATTTAAATGCATTTGTACACTATCATATTGTTTGTTAATACGTGGTCCATTTCCATAAGGATCAGAGTCACCCGTGGTGGTTATTATAAACAGATTTCTGGGCTCCAAGCTCAGGATCAGAGAGAGGTTTCTCTCTCTGGGGTTTCTCCTCGTCATGTCCCCAGAGTCTAGTCTGAATCTAACACACAGTGGTCAGTCAATAAATATTTGTTCAGAGAATGAATTAATGAACACTAAAGAATAAGAAACGTTACTCTGGAATAAAAAGAAAAAATTAACTGAAAAAGTGCAAGCCCCGGCAAAATGGTCCTGCTATTATTGGTAATCTTCAAAAAATTGGACCAAAATAATTTAAAGGAAATTCCTAATAAATCTGTAAGTTGAGTCAATGGGAAAATTAAATTTATTTTACAATAATCTGCCCTGGAGACAGTCCTACAAAGATATCTCCTATTAAACAATCTAGAAGTTTTCTCTGCAGCATTCCCTCAGAGAAGTTCAAATTGTTAGCCATATTCTATAATTTCCCAAAGCTAGATTCAAAAAAAAGTTGAGGGCATTTAAAAATTTAAACATTTTTGGATATATGCTTTTTAAAAGTTCTTTATAGACAAACTCCAAGCAACTCAGGAATTTTGAACAATAAATAGTTCTGACATGTTAAAATTATCTATAGAAAACCATATAGTCAGGGAAACAGTAAAAACAGGAAAGAGAAATTGAAATGTAGTAAAAAATAATATAGAAAAATGATGTTAAATGCCAAAAAATGAAAAACACAGTGGTGAAAGAGAGCATGCATGTAAGGTAGAGAGTTTATAAGGATTTTTCAGAAATGACAGAAAGCCTTACTATAAACAGGAACAAGCAGACTCTGAAAGTTTGTAAGCAAGGAAATGAAGAAAGGTACAATATGCCAGTAGGACAGACTAAGAGGCTCTGGCCACTAAATAATCCTTCCCTGAGTGAAGCAGATTTGCCCTCTTCTAGTGTGATTAGGGATCAAGAACACAGAATGAAATCTGTAGTAATGATTAATGTACCTTTGCAGTAAACTCAGGGAATGGCTTATCATTAATGTGGAACTAATGAAATTTCTTGCTGACCCAAGTCCTATTTTTAGGGATAGAGTATTAGTAAATGCATGAATCCAGGCAGGTCTTACCCCATTTGGTGCTGAGACCAAAGCAGGTACAGATTCTATAACTAGATCTATGTACCGACCCATGCACTTGATAGAGAAGAATGGCAACGTAAGTGTGCTAGAAAGGGATGTTGCTCAACCACTTGAATTTATGGTAAAACACTGTTCTCATTTCTATATTAATTAATACCTATATATGTATATGTATATATAACAGGTAGTATATGATCTATATTTCCTTCCCCATCCACTGACATTGTAGTCTAAAAAATATAGAAACTTACCTAGCAGATTTTACATTCCAACATTTAAAACAAGCACTAGAGTGATAAGTAAATATAAAAATATAAAACTGGGCTTCCCTGGTGGCGCAGTGGTTGAGAATCTGCCTGCCAATGCAGGGGACACGGGTTCGAGCCCTGGTCTGGGAAGATCCCACATGCCGCGGAGCAACTGGGCCCGTGAGCCACAACTACTGAGCCTGCGCGTCTGGAGCCTGTGCTCCGCAACAAGAGAGGCCGCGACAGTGAGAGGCCCGCACACCGCGATGAAGAGTGGCCCCCGCTTGCCGCAACTGGAGAGGGCCCTCGCACAGAAACGAAGACCCAACACAGCCATAAATAAATAAAAAAACAAATAAATAAAAATTTAAAAATATATAAATATAAAAGTAAAGTATATGTGTTCTATGGCTTTCCTGGTTAATGGCAAAATTTGGACCAAATTGTCTCACTCTCATCACTAGCATTTCCTAATTCAAATGCAAATTATATTTTATTACTATATAGCTTCAACTCAGCCATTCAAATACTTGTGTTAAAATATTTTAAAATTCTGCTACCAAAAAATAGTCCTAAGTTTTGAAAAGAAAAGGATAGGATAACTTTCTTAGAAAACAACTCTCAAAGCAAATTCAATGCCGTAATGTATTTAATTGATTTACTCCTTAATCATACAAATTTACAAACCATGTAGAAGACTCATTCATCCCCAAAACTTAAGTATCACATTGCATGAGTAACAAATGATATAAAATATGCAAAATAATAGCACATTAGCCTAAATAACACTAATAAATTGCAAAGCTTAGCATGAAATGGAAAATCACTAATGGAACACCATGCAGTTTGTCTATGCAACGAGCAAAGACTCATACATAATGTAAGAGTACAAATGTTAGCAGCAGGCTCACAGAGGGCAGTTTAAATGTGTTTTTATGGAAAGGCTGGATTGATCTGGGAATTGGTTCCTGAGAAGATTCCACGTACCCCGAAGAGCATCTTGGGAGATGGTCATGATTTTCCATCTGCTTCTGCAACTCCTATTGTTTAGATAACCTGTATTCTTTACACCAAGTTTTATGAGTTGGAAAAGTAGAATTATTTTGAGGAGCTTTTATGAAATCACTAGTAACAATGGTCACTTGATCTGGGGTTTTCTTCTGTGGCATATTTCCATTTGGTATTCAAGTGCTAAGCACTATAATTAAAAAAAAAATCACTCCTTCATTCTACAGATAGCACGCAATGTAATGAAAGCTAAAAATATGCCTAAAAGATGAGACTCAAGTTCTTAGTATACTGGAGCCCCATCCTGACAAGATTCAATATGATACAGACATTAGTATATGACAGGGGCTATCTTGGACCCCATTCAAGGGAAATAAGTTATGAACATATTAGGAGGAACTTGTTAGGACGATGTTCCAACCATAAGTTGGCCCCCAGGCATGGATATGGACGATAACATTATTAAGTAAAGCTCAGGTGTTTTCTACTTTCATTTTTACCTTAGATTTAATATCACCTCTAGATTTAATTGGTATTTCAAAAGAGACTATAGTTTGAATTTGAACATTTTGTATCTAAAGGTGAGTGTAATGATGTGAGTTTGAAGGTGATATGAAGTTGTCAAAAGTCATAAAGCTGCTACTAACTTCAGGATAAAAATAAATTGTGCTACTGAAGGAAAAGCTTAGCTAATACAGCAGGGAATATAATAAAGAGTTCATCTAACATAGTCCCTGAAAGTGAAGAGAAGATTTTAGTCAAAGGAACTTAGGGAAGATGGAATCTGTTTGTAACATAACACTCTGGGGATGTAAACTCAGTAAAATTAGAGTTTTGTCCTTCACTCATTTCTATCCTCAATGGTTCATTTATGAGCTTCCTTCTGAATTCTGATTCCACAGGCTCACTTAGAAAAGGCAAGTGGTATTCTGTGTCCATCCATCATATTGTCTATGATACATTAGTGATCAATGACATCAATATAAACAATTTTAATGTTAACATTTCCTCAAAAATGAGAATTTGAAGCATGCTTAATACTGTGCCATGCAACTCACCTTGGAGATGTCTGGACTAGGTCTATCATAAAGCAATTGTGATAGTGCTCAGGTGACCTCTTAATACCTTAAACTAATTGACCCAGCTATGGAATGTTCAGTCAGAGAACACCTGCTTCATGCATAGGATTTGCTACTGCTGAGCATTAAATAGTAAATGGATCAGCCAAAAGGGAGTTGCAGAGAAATATTTATGATGCAGTGCAAATATTAAGTTTTAGAGATTGTTATTAAATTCATATATGGGGAATTGGTTAGTTATGCAATTAAGTCACACTGATCAAAAAACTTGTTATAAAAATAAAATGAGAATGGATTAAACAGACTGATGGAGAATTAGAGGCTTAGAATAAAATAGAAATCAATGAAGTAAAAGTATAATATGACCACTGAAAGGGGGTAAAACTAGCTTGTTGCTGCCTTGATTTTTATGGATAGTAAAAAGAAAAATAATATTTAAAATTCATTCCCATTGTCTTTCTATTTTAGAAGATAACAGATGATCTTACCAAGCTTCTTAGCTATTATTTGATTATTTTTGTAATTTTTAAATTATTACATTTGACTAGGCTTTTTAACTATTAACAGATTTTTATAAATGTTATCAGCAGAACATATTCTCTTAATGTTGCTTGTAATCAACAGTCTCCAACTCAGAAAAAAACATTATAAATAGAGATTAGTAAACATGTTTAGATGTGAAAAATGAAGAAAAAATCCACATATGTCACTACATTTTAATGCACTGAAAGTCAAGGTTACTTTATTTACAACAATCCTCTTTGAGTTGATTTGGAACCTTAGATTTCAACAGTTAATCAACTCAGATAGTCTGCTACTAACATTCAAGGGGCCTTCTTTTTATAGATGTCAATTTTTTAATGTTTTCTATGGTGAGTGGCACATAAACTTAATTGATACATTGATAGAATTTTTTTGCTCTCCAAAGAAGCAAGTCCCCAAATCAGCTTTATTCTACATTTTCTGTATATACAAAATAAATGGACAGAGGAAATGTCAGGAGTATATTATTATTGCTTTAAATAACATTTAAGAACACTATTTCACATGAAGTAGTATTAAAGAATATTTAAAGAACAAAAAAATATAAAAGAATTGAAACACTAGAAAAATACTTTATAGTATGGGAAGCATGTAAGTGCTAGAAAAATAAATACATAAAACCAAATCCGTCTTTCTAAAACAAACTTTAGCATGTGATTCTCAAACTTTATGATATACGGGAACAAAGAGCACTATTCATTTGAAAATGGAGAGTATATGCATCATTAAGGGGATTCCGATTCAGCAGGTCTGCAGAGGAGCCTGGAAACATGTATTTTCAATTACCTTACCTAGATGCTCTGATTCAGCTGACCCTTGGACACACTTTGAGAAATGCAATTTTAAAATGTGAACGTATACAGTTTAAAAAGAGGTATGGCAAATTGTTATCTCTTGAATTTTAACTTGTTTTTAAGGTACACAATATTCTTGCTCATTAGTAGCAAAAGAGTCTCCCTTTTTAAGACATAAGGTGTCAAATAGTAGAAAGCAATTATAGAGACAAAGATACTCAACTGAAAATACATAGACTTCAGCCCTTAGGTACACGTGTCTACGTATCATAAGAAGAAACGACTCTAATTTTAGTTTTATTTAAAGGCATCTTTTCTGACCAAAACACTATGAGATTGGAAATCAATTACAGGAAAAAAACTGTAAAAAACACAAATACACGGAGGCTAAACAGTGCACTACTAAATAACCAAGAAAACACTGAAGAAATCAAAGAAATAAAAAAATACATAGAAACAAATGACAAAGAAAACACGATGACCCAAAACCTATGGGATGCAGCAAAATCTGTTCTAAGAGGGACGTTTATAGCAATTCAATCTCACTTCAAGAAACAAGAAAAATCACAAATAAACAGTCTAACCTTACACCTAAAGCAACTAGAGAAAGAACAAAGAAAACACAAAGTCAGTAGAAGGAAAGAATTATAAAGGTCAGAGCAGAAATAAATGCAATAGAAATGAAGAAAACAATAGCAAAGATCAATAAAACTAGAAGTTGGTTCTTTGAGAAGATAAACAAAATTGATAAACCTTTAGCCAGATTCATCAAGAAAAAAAGAGAGAGGACCAAATCAGTAAAATTAGAAATGAAAAAGGAGAAATCACGGCTGACACTGCAGAAATACAAAGGACTGTAAGAGACTACTACAAACAACTATATGCCAGTAAAATGGACAACCATGAAGAAATGGACAAATTCTTAGAAAGGTACAATTTTCCAAGACCGAACCAGGAAGAATTAGAAAATATAAACAGATCTATCACAAGTAATGAAATTGAAACTGTAATTTAAAATGTTCCAACAAACAGAAGTCCAGGACCACATGGCTTCACCAGCGAATTCCATCAAACATTTGGAGAAGAGCTAACACCTATCCTTCTCAAACTCTTTCAAAATATAGCAGAGGGAGGAAAACTCCCAAACTCATTCTACAATGCCACCATCACCCTGATACCAAAACCAGAAAAGATGTCACAATGAAAGAAAACTACAGGCCAATATCACTGATGAACATAGATGCAAAAATCCTCAACAAAATACTAGCAAACAGAATCCAACAGCACATTAAAAGGATCACACACCATGATCAAGTGGGGTTTATCCCAGGAATGCAAGGATTCTTCAATATATGCAAATCAATCAATGTGATAAACCATATTAAGAAATTAAGGAATAAAAACCATATGATGAAAGAAGAAGTAAACCTGTCACTGTTTGCAGATGACATGATGCTATAAATAGAAAATCCTAAAGATGCTACCAGAAAACTACTAGAACTAATCAATGAATTAGGTAAGGTTGCAGGATACAAAATTAATGCACAGAAATCTCTGGCATTCCTATACACTAACAACGAAAAATCACAAAGAGAAATCAAGGAAACAATCCCATTTACCATCACAACAAAAAGAATATAATACCTAGGAATAAACCTACCTAAGGAGGCGAAAGACTTGTACTTAGAAAACTATAAAACACTGATGAAAGAAAATAAAGATGACATAAGCAGATGGAGAAATATACCATGTTCTTGGATTGGAAGAATCAATATTGTGAAAATGACTATACTACCCAAAGCAATCTACAGATTCACTGCAATCCCTATCAAACTACCAATGGCATTCTTCACAGAATTAGAACAAAAAATTTTTACAATTTGTATGGAAACACAAAAGACCCCAAATAGCCGAAGCAATCTTGAGAAAGGAAAACGGAGCTGGAGGAATCAGGCTACCTGACTTCAAACTATACTACAAAGCTACAGTAATCAAGACAGTATGGTACTGGCACAAAAACAATGGTATAGGATAGAAAGCCCAGAGATAAACCCACGCACTTATGGTCAGCTAATCTATGACAAAGGGGGCAAGGATATACAATGGAGAAAAGACAGTGTCTTCAATAAGTGGTGCTGGGAAAACTGGACAGCTACATGTAAAAGAATGAAATTAGAACACTTCCTAACAGCATACACAAAAATAAACTCCAAATGGGTTAAAGACCTAAACGTAAGACCAGACAATATAAACTCTTAGAGGAACACACAGGAAAAACACCCTTTGACATAAACCACAGCAAGATCTTTTTTGACCCACCTCCTAGAGTAATGAAAATAAAAACAAAGATAAACAAATGGAACCTATAGAAACTTAAAAGATTTTGCACAACAAAGGAAACCATAAACAAGATGAAAAGACAACCTTCAGAATGGGAGAAAATATTTGCAAATGAAGCAACGGACAAAAGATTAATCTCCAAAACATACAGACAGCTCACGGAGCTCAATATCGAAAAAACAAATTAAAATAGAAACTGAATGAACTAAATGCCCATAAAGCTACAAAACATGGAAATTGTCTAAGACAACATTGATTCTTAGAAAATTTTAAAAGTAACAGAAATAGTAAACAAGCAAAGAAATAAATCTCTTTTTCAAATATAGTCATTCCAGAAAATACTCAGGCTAGGGATTGATTGAAAGTGAGAACCAGAAAAGTAACCAAAGCATTAAAGCATGCTTTTGCCTTGTGGAGTATATGTCTAAATCATAATCTTGAGATTTGTGCTTTCATAGCCTCCGGAAGCAGAAAGCTTCTAAGGCTAAGGCTCACCTAAAGTGTAGATTCTCACAGGAGACTGTCTCCCATGCATGAACCTGGACCTAAAGACCTATACCTTCAGCAGAAGAGGAAATAAAGAATAAGGCCCTGCCCAGGAGACTGCAAGAAACATTTTGTATATCATATCTTAGAATGAAGTAGGAATAGGGTTGGAAATCTATCCTGGTAATTCACAGTTATAAGCCAGACCTCACCAATGTTTACAGCTTGAATATCCATAATTTATAATTTTGAGGCTGAATAAACAACTTCAAAATGAGAATTTAGTTTAGAATAGATCCAGACTAGTAGTGCTTCAATAGCAAATATAATCATTCTGGAGAAATCTAGCTTATTTCAATTTTCAGAGAATAACCACAGATTTAAAAAAAGTTCACAATCCAAAAAGTAAAAACAACAAACAGACAAACAAAACATAAAAGGAAAACAAGACATCATAAGCAAGAGCCAGTAGAAGTAACAGATGATTCCAACATATCAAATGTTCAAATATTGGAATTATCAGCCTCAGAATATAAAATATGTGTGCTTAAAATGTCTCAAGAAATCAAAAAGAAAACTATGAAGAAAATAACTCTTACCATTAAACATGCAATAACTGAAATGAAAACTTCATTTGATGAGTTTAACAATAGTTTAGATACAATTGAAGAGAGAGTAGGTGACTTGGAAGATAGAACTGAAGAATTCATATGTATGTATATTTTAAAAATCCATCTCTGAGACACAAGGCAGTGAAAATATGAAAGAGACGTTTAGCGATGTTGAGGATAGAGAAGGTCTAAAATACTTCTCATTGAAATTTGAGAAGAAGAGAGAGAAGGTGGCTGAGGCTGTATTTGAAGAGATAATGGCTGAGAATTTTTCAAACCTATTGGAAAGATACCAATCCATTGATTCCAGAATTCCAATGAGTTACAAGATGGGTTAATAAGAAGAAATCTATATCTAGGCATGTAATAGTGAAATTGCAAGATGCCAAAGACAAAGAGGAGATCTTAAATGTAGTGAGAGAGAAAAGACAGACTAACTTCATTGAAGAGAGAGTTAGAAAAACCTGTGAATTTTTATCAAAAACAACAGAATAAAGAAGACAGTGATATACTATCTTTACTGTGCATTAAGGAAAAAAACCCCCAAAGTTTCTTAATCTAAAATTCTAGTTTTTTAAAAAAAAAATTGAGATGAAATGAAGATTTCTAAACAAAAACTGGGAGAGTTTGTTTACTACCTACATACCCTCTACTAATGTAATTTTATAAGTGTGCATGTGTGTGTATACATAACACATATATATAGATAACAGTATGGAGGTTCCTTAAAAAACTAAAAACTAAAAATAGAACTACCATACCACCCAGCAATCCCACTACCGGGCATATACCCTGAGAAAATCATAATTCAAAAAGAGTCATGTACCACAGCGTTCATTGCAGCACTATTTACAATAGCCAGGACATGGAAGCAACCTAAGTGTCCATCGACAGGTGAATGGATAATGAAGATGTGGCCCATATATACAATGGACTATTACTCAGCCATAAAATGAAATGAAATTGAGTTATTTGTAGTGAGGTGGATGGACCTCTGTATGTCTGTCATACAGAGTGAAGTAAGTCAGAAAGAGAAAAACAAATACTGTACGCTAACACACATATATGGAATCTAAAAAAAAAAAATGGTTCTGAAGAACCGAGGGGCAGGACAGGAATAAAGACGAGACATAGAGAATGGACTTGAGGACACGGAGAGGGGAAAGGGTCAGCTGGGACAAAGTGAGAGAGTGGCATTTACATACATGCACTACCAAATGTAAGACAGATAGCTAGTGGGAAGCAGCCGCATAGCACAGGGAGATCAGCTCTGTGCTTTGTGACCACCTAGAGGGGTGAGATAGAGAGGGTGGGAGGGAGATGCAAGAGGGAGGGGATATGGGGATATATGTATACGTATAGCTGATTCACTTTGTTATAAAGCAGAAACTAACACACCATTGTAAAGCAATTATACTCCAATAAAGATGTTAAAAACACACACACACACATATATAAAAATTACATATATGTATGCATGACTGTATTCACACATATCTATGTAGGTGTGTATATATTTACATACACACACATGCAAAGATAGGAAGAAAGAAATGCTAATAACTGGTAAATCTGGGAAGGATATATGGGAATTTTTGTATTATCCTTACTACAAATAAAAAGTTAAGGAAAAACAAAAAATAAGTAAAATGATAATAGATCCCCCATATATTTAGAAATTGAGACATATTTCTAAATAACTCATGGGTCAAAGAAATTATAATGGGAATTAGGAAAAATTAGAAATGAACAGAAATAAAATTACCAAATTTCATCACCAATTTATCCACACTTGTGGAATGCAATTGAAGAACACCTAAAGGGAAATTTATAGTCTTAAATGTTTACATTAGAAAAGAAGAAAGACTAAGAACTAATGAATCAAACATACATTTTAAAGAAGTTAGAAAAAGAACAACAAAACAAGTTAAGAGAAAAACACAAAGAAGTCAATAAAGAGCAAAAATAACAATTAAACAAAAATCAAGAGAGAATAAACTTCCCAATTTTTTCTTTGAAAAGACTAATAAAATTGACAAACTTCTGAGGCTTTTTCAGGATAAAAAAAAAAAATGAAAGGGATCATAAATAACATCAAATAAAAAAATAAGAATGCTACAAATATTAGATACACATTAATATATTTTTGCCAATAAATTTGACAATTCATAAAATGAAAAATTCCTAAAATATAACTTATCAAGCTAGCCTGAGAACAAACAGAAAATCTTAATAATATTGTTAATCTTGTAAGAAATGTAATCTGTGGTTGAAAATCTTCTCACCCATAAAACTCCAGGCCAAGTCTTCTATATAAATTTCTTCTACCGCATATTCAAATAACAAATCACACCTATCCTATACAAACTATTCCAGAATGTAGAAAAAAGAGGGAAAATTCTCAAACCCATTTATAAAGCAAACATATCCTTGATGCCAAAACCTGAGGAAAAAATATAATACCATATCAATTTCATTCATGAATGTAGATGCAGAGGGATCCAGTAATGTACAAAAATATAACTCTTATGACAGAGTGGAGTTGCTTTAGAAATGCAAGTGTAGCAGAGGCTCCTAATATTCACTCATATCAGGTTCCCCACTTCTTTTGGGCACATGGCAGAATTTCATTTCTCCACACCCGTATAAGCAGTTCAGGGAAAAGGGCTGTGGGCAGAAGAGACAAGAGCCACTTCTGGGTTAGAACATTCAATTGCCAAAGAAAGACCTTTTGATGCTCTGCTCCTGTGCTATAGTGATCATTAAAGCACTCATTAAGATGGTTCATCCATCAGCTTAGGTCCTGGAGTGACTAATATAAGTATAGGTTCCTTGCTGGACATGTAACAATTATTGTTTTAACTGAGATTTGGAGGCATGCTTACTAATTCAGCACAGCCTAACCTACACTGACTGATACATCATGGTTGATTTAACATTAGAAAATTTACTAATGTAATTTGCCACATTCACAGATTAAGGAGAAAAATAAACTAAATAGATATGAATAAAAGCTGGTGATAAAATTAAATATCCATTCATGATAAAAACCCTTATAAACTTGAAATAGAAGTACTTTACAAAAGGACACTATCATACAAAATAGTGAAACATTGAAGATATTCTTTTTAAGACCACTCTTTAAGGGTGGCTGTCAATACCACTTCCATTCAACATTATTTTAGAAGCTGTGGACAGAACAATAAGAGAAGAGAGAAAAACTAGTTTAAAAATTGGAAAGAAACAAACAAAACTGTTCCTATTGGTAAATTATATGCCAGTCTATATATCTTCCAATACAAAGGTAAACTGTTAGAATTAACAGGAGATTTTGGTAAGGTTCTCAGAAAGTTAATTATTCTATAAATTATTTGCATTTTTTATACTCCAGTAAACAGAACATAAATTTAAAATATGCCACTCACAGCAGCATCCAGAACCTCCTGTTCTTAAGAATACGTATAACAGAATATGTGCAAGACTGTTATGGAAAAATTATAAAACTTTGTTGAAAGATATTGAAATTGTCCTAAATGAATGTAGAGATAGACCTTATTTATGGATTAGTGAAACCAGTGTCTTAAAGACGTCGATTTTCCCTCCAACCTAACTGTGGATATAGTTTAAACTCCCTTTTCCCAAAGAAGAACATTTTTTCAAATTTTGTAACTTGACAGACCAATTCTAAAATGTATATGGAAGTCCAAAATTCCAAGAATAGCTAAGAAACCTCACAAAAGAACCGGGTGGGACCACTGGCTCTACCAGATATCATGACGATGGAATATTAAGCCAGTGTGATATTGGCATAAGCTGGCCAGTGGAACACAGTAATATCCAAGAATCAGAGCCATGTGTAGATGAACAACTGATAAATGTCAAGGTGGTATTGGAAATCAATGAGACCAGGATGGACTTTTCAATAAGTGATGCCATGATAAGATATTCATATGGATAAAGGAACTGGACTCATCCCTCATACATAGCATAGACCAATTCCCGATTGCTGAAAGACCTAAATTCATGAATGCCATATATTATTTTAAAAATTTAAATTACTGTGGTGCATAATAGCAGGTCTTGAGCCAGAGGTAGGAGTGAGGAGTGATATGTGTGTGTAAAATTATAAATGGCTATTATTTCATTTTATATATAGACAAGAATGTCAAGTCATCCAAAAAGATTTAGTAGACTAGAATTAGTATAACTACTCAGAGAAATTTTAAAGAGGAGGTGGGGTATGTGCGTATGAAAACAGAGTGCAAAAAACATGACTTGGAAAAGATTCTGGGGAGAAAAAGATGAATGAGAATCAATTTTGTCCTCAAGGAGTTCACAGCCCATCAGATAATATTCATGAGACTTAACTGGCTATTTTTGTCATCACTGCCTTCCTATATTCTCCATACTGTCAAAAGCTGTATAGAAAGAGCCCCGGAGACAGTCAAACGCAGTTACAAAGGTCAAAAAGACCAAGGATTTGGGATCACCTAGAATAGATCCCTGAAAATATAACTCCACACAGAACCCTTTTGGAAGAAAAAAAAAAAGTATCCATTGTTTTGAATTCTTAATTAGACAATTAACCAAGTGTAATTACTCTTTACTGAATAAGATAACTTGTAGTATTTATATCAATTACATACACATCCTTTTAATTCTTTTAATTATGTACCTTAATGGTCTTACTACTGATAACTAGAAAACAAGGTTTACTAAACATGCAAGCCTCATCACGTTCTTCATTAAATAAGAGGAGTATTAGATCATTAGATCTGTCAAATTTTAGCTGAATACATAATATACTTCCGTGAATTACAGGAAAACATCTTTTAACACATGTTAAGCAACCTGCAATTGATTACACTGGTCACCAGTAGTGGTTGACTTTGCCCATCACTTACAGCAAGTCATTTCTCTTTGATCACTTGAGCTTCATTATTCATATAATTACTGTAATCATTATGACATTAATGACTGTTGAAGTCTAAATGTGTGAAATTAATTCACTAACAAGTGTAAATATGCATCCATGAAAGGACAGTATAGAAAATGGAAAATGAAACTTTGGTCCTCCATTAAAAATGAGAAATTAGTACCTAGATTAGAATATCAGTAGGGAATATACATGAGCAGTGAATATCACCATACTGTGACCGTGGTTAGATAAATTTAGTTACAATTAACCATATAGGAGTGAATATGCAGAATGCATATAACCCTTTTCTCATGGACTAAATTGGAAAATCTAGTTCAGTCTCTTGAGTTCAAAATGAATTAATTCATAAAGGTGACCTAATGGCTGACACATTTTAGAATTTGAGGGTGACCTGGTGGTGACAAGCCACCCCACTGATCACCAGTCTTTTTGCACCTGATCTTACTGGCTTGCTGGGTGTCCCCTTTTGCCTCTGCAGTTCTGTGTCTGTCCTTCCTGAAGCAGCGTGCTCGGTCAAAAAGGACACTTTTTTAAAAACGTTAAACAACTTTCTATGTTGACTTCTGTTTAGGTAAGTATCCAATTTCTAGTTTATCTGAACCTCCTAGAATTGAAGAAATGGCACTGGAAAATTAATAATAAGAGTCAGAAAATCCTCTGCTTTAGAGCTCTTATTTTAAAAAACAATCTATTTCAAACCAACCTCCCAAAGCTGTGCCCAACAGGCCAGCTGGGGGACGGTGTGCGCCCTTTTTCTCTGACAAAAGGATGACCACCTGCCTGACACTTTAGTACACCTCACAAAGAGATGCCTGAGCCCCTGACAGGATCACTCATAAGTTGGCTACGAGGCCAGCTCTTCGCCCACCCCACGCCAAGGCTGAGGGCAGGAACTTGAGCTTGTCCTGGGGAGGGAGGCATCCCAGGTGCAGGTGCACGCCAGCTGGAGGCTGCTTGAAAGCCAGTTGGTGCCTAGGAGTCCAGATCCGCACTTGCTGTGATTCGGAGCCTTCCTGCGTCCCAGCTCCCTCACGCGGTGAGCCCCCTGGAATACTGGTGATTAGGCCCATATTTAAAATGGTCAGTGAGTGACAGGACGGGAAAGCAATGCATTTGAAACAGCAGCCCAACCCTTCTTTCCAGATTTAGTCGAATGAGCTGGGCATTTCTCCTTAGTCTAAAACAGACAAACATGACACAGGGATATGTTATTGAAAATGCCATATGTCTGATTTGGAGAATAAAAGGTTGGATTCAATAAGAACTTGTTGAGCAACGACCAGGAGTGAGTCAGTAGGGGTAAATGCTGTGGGCAATAAAAATCCCCTTCCATTCTTCCTTTGTTTGTTTTAGCAAATTTATTTTTTCGTTTAGGTTTAGTTTTCTTTCTCCAGCCTGCATGAATCTAAATGCAATTGGTCTGCAGACATCCAAAGCAGACTTAAAAAAAAAAAAAAAAGAAGATCCTGTACTTTAACATGCTCCGAGTTGGAGTTGCCTTAATTAATGAGTTAACTTTTAAACCAAGATTTAATAAGTTCTCAACCAGGCGCCAGGTGCTATGTTAGGAGTCGGGTAGAGGAGGATGCCCGTTGCCCTTGAGAAGCAACAGCCTAAAGAAGGAAGAGGCATCTAACCAAGTCATTCCAACCTAATTTAAACCACGGGTCAGTGCAAGTGGTTAAGAACGTCACTAAATGTGTCAGGGAGAGTAAGAAAGTTTCCGAAAGGAATAGAATGGTGTAGAAGAACAGTGGGGAGAGTGAAATGAAGTGCATGGAGGTGTAAAAGCTGAGATGTCCTCTCCCAGCTGGACAGTAATATGTGGAAACCTGAGTGAAAGCAGTAGCTGTGGGGATGAAAGAACTTAGCAGCTAGAACGCACAGGGCTAGAGATCAGCTGGCTGGAGGCACGAGGGGCAAAGGAACCAGGGAGACAACAGTAGTCAACTGATCACTTCCCTGTTGCCATTTTGGTGAACCAACTTGTTTTCCTATGCTTTATGCTTCTTAGAGTTAGGTTTTTATCACGAAGAAACCACACCCTTGCATACTGTATTCTCATGAACACAGTGATGTCAGATTTGCTTTTTTAATTTTTTTTTTTAAACAAAGACCACATTGTAAGCCTCTTATTTCATTGCTTCAGGTTGTTTACAGATATATTTCATTGTTTCAGGTCCTTTACAGATATATTTTAATCCACCGTGCACTCAGCACTCTGGCACCCACTACGGAGAGCACACATGAAGTAGAAAAGCCGTGGTCTACTCTGAGTTCATAGTGTAGTCCGGAAGACAGGAAGCACACATATTATGCTCTCTCCACATTGCAAACAGCGTAGGACAGTTCATGGCTGCTCAGAGAGGGACGGGATTATTTGGTGGGACTGACCCTGGAATGCTGGGTAGAAGTCGGAAAGGTGAGACACCGGATGACATTTCCAGCTAAGGGCGGAAGAGGCACAAAGGCATGTTGTGTTTTGGAGGCAGTTAGAAGGTGGGCTTGTCTGAAGCAGCATCTACCGCCTTGGGGGGCACATCAGAAATAAGGTTGAGGGTCCTGAAAGCCAGGCAGAGAAGTTAAGGCATTGTGTATCCAGATAGTATAGAAAAGGTACACAAAGTCTTACATAAATTTGCCAATCGTGTCCTATTGTTTCTCCAAATTCCTCCACACCATGAAAGCCTGAGAGCAGGTGTGGGTCTTAGTCACCTTTGTTTATATCTATGCATTTATATACGTCACCCATGCTTCCAGTGTTGGTACAGAGCATGCCGGACTAACCCTTGGAACCCCTTTGAATTCTTAGTTTCTCGCTCCCAGTCAATAACTTCTCACCCACTGTAATATCACCTGAGTAGCTCCTATTTTATCCCTTGTGTAAGTGATTAAACATTGGCTGGTTTCAGGACAAGCAAGCCTCCTTGATAAGTTCAACCAGCATCACAGAATCTGTTCTCTACAAAGCTTTGTTCTTCCTTCCCCAATGTCCTGTGATTGATGTGCTTGAAAGCAGATTTTTATGACATTTCCCCATATTTTGAAAAATATGGAAATTAAGATCAGTGATCCTTGAAAATGACTGGGATATCTTATTTTTTTATAGTAGAGACAGTATTCCTTTATGTCTAGTCTTTTATAACTCAAAAATCGGCTTTCCTGCACCTTAAACACATGTTAATTAAAATTATGGGTTAATGCTTTAAGGGTCAAAGAATGGATGGCAACGATATTAAACAATCCACCATTTGGCTTTTCTAACTTCTGTAGCAGAAAATCAAACTGGAGAAATAAAAACTCCCTATCAAAAATGGACTTACTAGATTTACACCTACAGATGACAAAATCACCTTGTAATTTTTGCAATCCTTTAACTTAAGTTGGAAAAAGAGTAAAGAATTTAATCATAATTTTTTTTTGTAATTTGTGGAGAGCAAGGGATAAGAATGAGAGAATTATCTTTAAGTCATATCTATTTTTAAACATGAAAAAGGATAAATGTTTATGACTTATTGTTTATCTTATGTCATTTATATTTAATCAGAACAACAAACATTTTCATAGATTATGGAAAATCAGTTTGTGGGAGGAGGAGGAAGAAGATTTTTAACACTATTTTTAAGAATAGTTTTTATTCCCATTAGGCCAATGTCTAATTGAGATTATATGTGTATGAGAAGTTAGAGGAAAATGTCCCCCAGAATTAAGGTATAAAGTTAGGAAAATATCATTCTGAAACTGAAATAGTAACAATTCCAATCAGTGAACTATCCAATCTTAACATCTGCAGGAGTGGCCTTCCCTGGGGAAACCTAGTTATAGGGTCATATTCCCCAGGAATCTTTCCAGGACTATGAAGTTTTTAGAGATTTGAGCCCATTTGGGAAGGTCATAGTTATTAAACATTTGTTACGTGTTTACTACGTGCCAGGCACTGTGCAAGGCAATTTATATAACCTGATCTAATCCCATCCTTATCTCTTTACTCTGAGGTGACGCTATTTTTCCCGATTTATAGATGAAAGAACTGAGGAGAGAGAGAGTGAGAGAACAGGATTTAAGCTGGATGCTGCTTTCTTATCGGAAACATCTACCATGAACAAACCCACCACACACGTGCAGACTCCTGGAAAGTTCACGTGCACAGAGGTCTTTGAAGACCAAGATGCTCCTCAACAACCCATAGCACCCTCTGCTCACACGTGTGACATCTTGTCCCTGGTGTCTGAATTATCAGGGTGCTTTTCTCTTTCCCACTAGGTCCCTGAAGGAAAGGACTGTGTCTTGGTCCCCATGGGTCCTAGAAGCGCACGTCAAGACAATAATTCAAGTTCAAGTGCTTTACATGGGAGGTGAAAGAACCACTGAAAGTAGGAAGAGCACGTAACTGGTAACAGGGGCGTTATCACACCAGCTGTCACTATGGGTGACTGGAGCTTACTCACGCTGGGGAAACTCTGGGAGCCAACATCTAACACGCAAGTCAGAGTTATCTCCCCTCCCGTTGGGCACTGCCAGAGGGCTGCTCTTGTGTGGCAAGGAGTGCAGGTGCTGGCATTTGGAATCAGGAAGACAGAAAGACCAGCGTGCACTGAAGTGGTGACAGTGCGGGGTAGGGTGGGCCCGACAGCATTTGCTGCAAAATCCTTCACACCGAGCCTGGAGCTGATTGCACTGTAGGTGGGCAGTAAACACTTATTGAGGGAGACTGTCATTCTGAGTTATCAATCAATATCTTGCGCATCTGGCTAGAGTGAGTCTCTCCTCCTAAACTCGATCAACTTTAAGCCAAATGACAAAACTGAGTTTCTAAACATTTAAACTTTAGGACCAAACCCTAAACGACTGTGACGTTACCTATGAACTGTCAGAATCCAACAGTTGGTATTCCCCTTGAACACACATTCAGCCCCATCAATACACCTCTTTTTATTCCTATCCGTGTAGCAGTATCTATCAAACACAAAGTTTTGGAGAAAAACATTATTATATTGCTTCACCTTCTGAGATACTATAAAATCTATTAAACAGGTCCATTGCAGGAGTTCTGGGAGGAGCTGAAAATGATCCGGTGTGGGATAGCGACAGCTTCAGATGCAGACATAGAAATAATTCACCCCTTAAGGATCTAATTATAGTGAACAATCTAAAGTGCAATAAGAATTCACTATATGAATTCAAAAAAGCCTATTTAAGATAAGGGGTGTGTGTGTGTGTGTGTGTGTGTGTGAGATTCATGCTGTTATTTCACCTAAGAGTCTATGAGATGAATGAGGAAGGAGAAGTGGGTCTCAGTCACCTTGACTTGGGAGAGAGATTGCACCCGTTGCAGAGATCAGATGGCGTCACCACAAGCTGGCCCCTGAGAGACAGGGTGGTACCATGGAAGGATGACGGGATTTGGAAGGAACCTGACATCCCAGGTTCGGACCTTGTTTTTTGCTGTTGTTGTTGTTGATTTTTGTTTTTGTGTTTTTTAGCCTTTATAGCCTGTATTCAGTTTTTTTGCTATCCCGTTACAACAATGACGTTAACGAAATTGACATCTAATTACAGCTCACAAGCATAGTCAGACCTTGGTTTGTCCATTACCAAGTGTTGTAATCCAGGTGAGGAACATAAACTCCTTGAGCCCTAATTTTTGCATTGATCAAATAGGATAATAATGGCTCCTTCCTTGGGATATCTTGAGGATGCATGCACATGGTGGGCTTTGTAAACTCTAAAGCGCTATTCAGATACCATTAGCATTGGAAGAAATAGGATGGATGCCACTGAATATCCTCCAGATACCAAAGAAAACCCAATGGGCTTTGCTGGCGCAGGAGCCTTCGGTCCGGACCGCCCCGGAAGTCCCTTTACCAGAACGGGTGGCCAGGACGGCAAACCTGGTAGCCATCAAGGGAGCACATCAAACGCCAGGGAACGGCAGGAGCAGCTTAGCTTTCACTTCCTCTCTGGAAACCAAGGCCAACTAGCCAGGAGATCATAAACATTCAGCTTAGTGAGAGAAAATAGCTCTGCCCCTTTTCCTCCATGACAAAGGTTTAAGGCAGATACCTGAGTCCCTGCAAACCAGCTTCCAAGCAAGCAGTGCTCTCTCTCCTCTGGAAGCCTAATTGGAGGCATCAAGGTCCCAGCTGATATCCTTTCCAGAGAAGTCAAAGGAAGAAGTCCCATCGTTCTTCTAATGACTGTTCCAAACATCAGCATGGCCTTTCCGTCTTCCCTGTGTTCGTACGTGAGAAGGACCACTGCGAAAACAGCCCGTCTGCTTTGCAATGACTCTCACCTTTCCTCTCTCTGCAGAAGACCTCATTGCCTCGTTAGGCCCTGTCCTGCTCTCTAATTGTTTCATGGGGTTGCTCTCATTTCCTGGTTGAGATCGCCCCATCCCGGGGCTGAGTCGCTGGGCCACGGGGGTCCCTCCATCAGCCGCAGAGTCTGGCCTGGTGTAGGGCACCCAGCCGTCCTCTCCAAAGAGCTGGTGATGGAAGTGACCTTCTGTGTGAGGGCAGTGGCTGTCGGCGAGGTCAGAGCTTTGGAAAGCATTGCTCGATCTGGATTAGGCTTTGTGGAGGAGGGCCCATCAACAAAGCCTCGGTTGTGCTGGGTGGACATTTTACAGGGAAGAAGTGCTGTTCCAGTGCAAGAGAAGCTTCTGCGTGAGCTACTTTTCAACCCCTCTGGTGGTACGGGGAGCCGGGCTTGCTTCTGACTCTGCTGAGAGCTCCAGGCTGTTTGCAGATGAGAATGGAGCCGAATTTGAACTCTACACACTTTATTTCTCCTTTGCAAACATGAGTGCCCTGAATTAACAGGGAGAGGATGAGAAGATCTGACAAAATACTGTACTTCAAGAGTCACCACTACTGACTTGAAAAGTTATCTGGGTCTCCCCGGGTCCTAATACACCTGCCATTTAGAACTAGTGATGGCTGAAGTGATACTCTGTTTGCAGTGACCAACTAGGCACAACCAGTCTGGCAGGCTAATAACAGCTGTGCCTTTTTCTCGGGTTTTCGCCTACATGACCTTGCTTGTCTTGTTTAATTCTGGAAGGTAAGTGAGAGAGGCATTACTCTGACTCTTCTGTTACAGGACTCGCCTGCCCAGTGTTAGTTACTCAGCCAGGAAATGACAGACGTTGAGATCAGAGCCAGGTCTCCTGATTCCAAATTTTATGCCATTTCTACAACATCACACTTTCTTCCTGGGACAGAAGAGGATTGTCTAAGAGTGGCTGAAATCCTCCATTTTCCATGGGGGTGAACAAGGGAACTTGTGAATTTTATCTTCCTTTAGGGCAGTGGTTGCACATTAAAATCATCTGGGGATTTAAACAATATCTTTTCTGGGACTTCACCCCAAACCAACTAAATCCAAATCTCTTACAGTGGACCTAGGCATCTGCATTTTTCAAAAGCTCCCTGGGTGATTCTAATGTGTAGCTAGGGTTAAAATTCGCTGTCTTAGAGTAGTAATCCACAAAACACTGATTGTATTTTTCCACTTTTAAACCACTTTGGGAGTGTAATAATGAAAAATCCTAATAGTAACTTGGCTGGTGGCCTCGGAAGATAGGCCCCGGCCTTGGTCCTTAGTAGAGATTCAGATTTATCTAGAGGTTGACAGGCAGATGAGATGGTAAAGAAACACTTCTACTGCCTGGATCTGCAACAGAAGAGCTGTCAATCCAGAAACTTTGTAAGGTAAATAAATTACCTTCTGATCCTTTCACACATTTTAATTATGTTACCTTAATAGTTTTACTACTGATGACCAGAAAATTAACACTGCTAGTGCTATCAACACGTAACCACTGATCTCCTTCATTAAATAACTAGTGGTTGGTTTTCCCCTGCTTATGTTTTCTTCAAATAATTATGGATAACTTTATTCATTTCAAGGTTAATTTAGGAATTTTAGGAATTAGCTTTTGCATACATCCCATTCGTTGAGGAGTGTTATTTAGTTACAGCTTCATAGGAATAGGGATACATAAGTGGAATGCTTTTATATTTCTTTAAAAATTAATCTACTACTGACAAGTCTGTGATGAGTATTTACGTTAAAAATTCCTTTACAATACCTTGGGTTTTTTTTTTGTATGGAACTCTTTAAAATATGTATTAATTGGCAAGCTTACTTCTGTGCCAATCCTTGTGCTAGGTTTTGGGAATCACAGATATGCATATGCTGTGGATCTTCCTTTGTGAGAAATGCTATGACACAGATATCAAAAAGGAGGAGAGAAGATAGACTTGACAGAGGAATTGATGGTTTTTTTTTTTTTGAGTCTATGTAAAACATTTCTTAGTAAGAAATACTTTGGTCTTGAGTCTCCAAATCACCATCTTCATTGAGTTCTAAGGCATATGTTTTCCATATTTCATGCAAAAAATAGGAAGTTCATGATTCGTTTGGGTTTTTTTGAAAGCACTTATGTTAACTGTGTTTTGTAATTGGAGATTTACTGTCAATAAAATATGATGTTACATTTGCTGAATTAGGTTTCCTTTCTGAAGTTCACCAACTATCTAAACTCTAAGTTAATAATGCCTCTTCCAGTCTTTTTCACTTTACGCTACAACTTGGAATGCCTTTCCACGTCCTTGTATATCAATCTGTATACCAATGAAATGGTGGATACGTAGCTGACAGAGTTTTCTCACAATACTTTGGAGGAAAAATATTAATATCAACTACCCTGAATCTTTTTTTTTCTATGACAGTAGCTTCCCAGTACTAGTAGAATAGAAACACCACAGATTCTTACGCTGATAACGCGTAGAAACACATACTATTAAGGCCTTTGGAGTCATTTCTGAGAATTGAATTTAAAATGTGACAGGTAGCCCATAACTTTACAGAGCTATCAATTAAATGGACTCTACGTGTTCAGTGACTCAGTTCGTCCTCAAATGTCAGTCAGTGCCCAGTGGTCTTAATGCTTTGTAACCTAGCGGCCTGAAATAATTAATGTACCTCTCTTATCCATCTACTTCCTGTCTGAGCATGGCTAGGGCACCGAGCAGAAGAGGGTTCAGTGAGTTAGAGGATCGCTTTTCATTAATTTTAATTCTTTTCCCATTGTTACAGGTGCCATGAATATTAAATCTCGCCCTGATCAGCAACTCACGCTGTTATGATTTAGCCATTTTTCACGTTTCCCCTCATGACATACAGAAATGGAAAGCTAGGACATCTAAGTGTATATCCTTTTCTGGTTTTAGAACCAGACATTTGGGGTTGTTGTTTTACATTGTGCTATATCGTATCCAAAAAATGTTTGCTCAGAGAATCCTCTTAGCAATGTGTATATTGGGCTAATAGACTTGCGGCACCATTAATAGATTATGTTATCAGAAAAAAATGTGAAAAAGTCCCAGACAGAAGTCCCTTTGTAAGACTAAGCAGAACACTCAGCAGGAACTCTGTTTTTAAATGTCTTCATACATCTGTATCTTTTTAAGATGCAACAGTCTTCACAATGATGTTGTTTCCCCCTGTACACGTAAGCCATGTCTTCGAAAGTCTTCGATTAATTTGAACACAATCAAGGGCACATGAGATAGCTGTCGTTTAGTGAACCAAAGCAATACACTGCCAACTGCAATAAACTCTGAAGCTGTCATCGAGTCAAGCTGTGAGAGAGACGACGGCGATTACAAGCAATAGTTTCCTTCAGTGGTTTCATAATTTCTCTTTTTTTGATTACATTTCCAGATTTCCAATAGTTATAGTAAGAACACTTTTGTAGAGAAATTTTTCCCCAGGGGTTACTCTCAACAATTTAGTGTATTGGTTTCTTCCCTATAATTGATTTAAGGATAGAAGCTCATCAGGTAAGAAACATTGTGATTACAAGTTGTATATAAATTATTTAAAGGGATTCAGCCAATCAAAACAGCGATCTAAGTGACTGTTTTCCTCTTGATGCCTTTGTAACTCCTACTCAAAAAGCTAATTTCTGATTGATAGAATAGTTTTGAAGTTACTTCAAAAAGGCCATTCTTTTGGATGGGAGGAGGATCTCAATATGAATGGTTCACATACTTGAACAATAACTCTTTTACGACAAGTTTACAGAGAAGGACAGGCAGAGAGAAAGACACCAAAATAACAACAAACAGGGGAGTAAGGAAGCCGTTGTCGGGAGACAGTGATAGAAGGCAAGCCAGGTAATTAAGGTCTGTCCTGGAGGGAAGATTCATGAATTTGATGCTTCCTACTTATTCCAGCCCTGGCTAAAAAAAGTAATCACTGTTGAATAATCTGTTACCCAAACACTCTCATTCAATGGACAGTTCACTCATGCCTTCCAACGGAAACATTTAGCTCTCTGTCAAAGAGACAAAGTCGCCATCTTGCTTGACTTCAGACTTTGACTATCACTTGTAAGAAACAAAACACTAACCCTTTCTCACCTGCCTCAGTTAATCCCTCCACTGCATTTTGAGATTTTTCTCTTTTTCTTTTTTCTATTTTCTTAGATGGTATGCCTTTTGCTTAGTCTTACATGTGAGTATATGTCAACTCTTTAATGAAAGCTAATAATCACAGAATAACTCATTTTAGATAGAATTCTGGAAAATATATTTTCTTGAATTATGTAGGAGAGCTAGTACTCCCCCTTTTACTTCCTAAAATTAAACTTGGAAAACCTAGAACTTCCTAAGAGCTACCCCAGTTATCCTGCAAAACTGCTGAGAGTAGATGCCTTAAATTTAAAAGTGCATTACAAAAAACATTTTTTCCCTTCTCCTCAAAGGACATTCTGCAAGTGTCATACATACTTCTCATACATTAAGCCATGTAGTCAAGACAGGAAGCTGGATCTCCTGACTTACATAACATCAGTGGAAAAGTGAAAAAATATATTAAACCACCATTCTGAACACTATGGAGAATGAACAGACTAGTTGGATACCTAAAGCTTTTATTTATGTCTTAGTTTTTGTAAGAGCCCAATTCAACAAATATACTGTGTTTTGAAATTACAAAAATGTAGGGATTACAAATATTAATGACAATATCTTCCTTTAAATAAATCCCTTCCCTTTAAAACACAGAGTGTAAAATCCTCCATTTTTTGGACGCTTACTTCAAATACTTCAGCTAAAAAAAACAAAAACAAAAACAAAATGAAACAAAAAAAAAAACACCCAATCAATTATGCAGTCTCTATTGCAGAGTTTGAGGACGTTTAAGGTATTACAAAAAACAAGAGGTAATAAACTCACTATTAAGGCATTTAGCTTGGCAAGTGATTTATCTCTTTTTCTTTATCTGCATAGGGTTTTTATTTCACTGTGTGAGCAAATTTTCACTGACAAGTCATCTTTGGAGAACAGCCAGAAATGGGGGTGGGAGGGAGGGAGAAAGATCTCCTAAGATATCAAAGACCTGGAAAAAAAACCTAACGGAGTGACATTTGTGGTTTCAAAAATAATACACCTTCTCCAGTTTCCTGTTCATTTACCAAAGTAAAGCTCTCTTGGTTCTCAGCTCTCATTATATAATGAGATGTACAGAAGAATTCTAACCAAAATAATTTTCTGTATGAAATGTATAAAAAGAATTCTGACCAAAAACTTCGCTTCAGTGGTAAAAACATTATCTATCGTTACCCTGTGCTTTCAGAGATTCTCCTGATGATCCTACTGCCGTGTAACTGAGTATGAAGAGAACCAAAAAAGATCTGCAGGTCAGAGTAGCCTATGTATTAACTCGGAAGGGCTATCCACGTGTGAGTTACTATCACTACCCATTAGTGCTTGGACCAAATCTTCTGAGTAATTTACACATAGTAGGCCCTCAGGAGATGCATTTCATTAAGTTGACTTCTTCTTGCAGTCTCTATGAGTTATTTTTATGACCACATACATCTGCTACTCCATTTAAGCTCTTCATGCAGCAGCTGTATAAACGCCTCTCGTGCAGCAACCACTTCTGGGTAAACGCAACAAGACTGCTGCAAACAGGTAAACTGTGCCACAAATGTATTTACTCATTCCATTTGTAAATATTTACTCTGTGTTCATTGGTACTGAGCACTGTGCTAGGTGCTGTGGCAGCTTAAGGACAAATTAAGACAGAGTTGTGTCTTCGAGGAATCTAATTATAGACAAAGGATTAGAAGGTAGGATATAAAATGAGAACTGTGACAAAAAGCCAAAGGGAATTCAAAGGGAGAAGAGACGATGTCCTCCTAGGGGAATCCGGGAGGGCTCTAAGGAGTAAGCAGCATTTCAGCCAGGCCTGGAAGGATGACAGGGGGAAGGGAATCCTTGGATATTAGCTGGTTGAGATGTGCTGAGTAAAGACACTGAAGGGAGAAAGCACAGAATCTGCTCAAAGAACAGAAGAATGCCCAGTGTGGCCCACATGTGAAATGAGACAGGGGAAGTTCTTGGAGACAAGGCTCCACCCAGCGCCCTGAACACTGCCACCTATAGGTGGCCTGAGTGGCTCTATCTGAACGTCCTTAGGGAATTCTCTATATGATTAACAGTACTGCCCATCTAGGAAAACGGAAACAAAGATGACGGTGCAATGGCTATTTATATTCCATTTTTCTTGAAAGTTTTAAAATATGTACTTATATCTGACTGTCTTTGGAATTTAGGTTGCCTTGAATAAGGTAAAAAATTCGACAAGAGGGAAGAGTCAAAAAAAGGCAAAGGTATAAAATATTTAAGGGAAAAACATGATCCACTGAACCACATGTGCTGACACTGGCATTCAAGAAAAAGCTAAAGCAATATAAAAAGGCCCAAACCCCCTGTTTTCTATCTCTGGTACATAAGAATGGGATATTGTTTTGTAGAACAAGACCCCAAGGTCCCCATTAGAACATGAAAACATTTACAGCAGCGGGGTTTTCGCTATGGGATTGCATGCTTTTCTTGCAAATATTTAACTTATGCTTTTGTGAGTGATGGCACATGGTTTAAAGAAAACAGTAGATCAAAGCTGATATTGGGGGGGTAAATGCATTTTGTCCCAGACTACTGTTTTTAGAACATTTCCAGTTAAATGTGCCTATTACCACTACTTATTGTGACCAAGGAGACATTTTTTTTAATACTTAGTCTAGTGTGAAAGTGTATGCTGAAATAAAAATATCCCAAGTTATTGGAGTTTTTTGCTTATTAATTTAATAAGATTAAAATTTGTTTTTCCTGTTAGTAAAAAGCTAAGTTGAATTGTTCTAGGACGTAAATTACTTGACCAGTGGAGGCTGGTCTGCCCTAACTATTCTACTGAGAAAGCACAGTGAAGGGTAGCGATCACAGAGTTGTGAGCTGTCCCCAGCCTTGCCCCTGGATGGCTCACACTCCAGCTGGACAGCATCCAAGCATCGCACATCTGCATGGCCACACATCTGCTGGGCACCGACACAGGTAAAACCCATTTCGAGAAACGTGCTTTATATAAAAATTAATTTGCTGCAGAATTGCATTCCTTAATGGATATGTTTTTCAGTATTGCTATTAGTAGAAGCTGGGAAATTTTTAAAAACACACAATATTACTTCAGATCCTGTTCTTGTTGATGAAAATTCCAAGAACCATAGTTATTTCTAGATGGCATATGTGATTATCCAGGGGAAAAATACACACACAATCTTAATAGAGTGTCAATGAGATTACAGCATATCTTTTCTCAATGGCTAGGGAAGTGCACTGGCAAACAACTGGCCCCCCCTTTGCCTGGGTTTCTTTCTCCCCTTCCAGGGCTGAAATATATTGAGTAGGAAATGGGACTCCATTGTTTCACTGGAACTTCTAATCAACTTTTTAAAATTTATTCATGTGGCATTAGTAGTTGGATGTCATTCTGGATGGGACTAGACAGATTTGGAGTGGAAAGAACTTGAGAATGGACACATCCATCATTTAAAGGAGGTGGTTTGGACAGATCTGAAAGGTAGCTCCAGAAGGTGATATCACTGGGATGCAACTGACATCAGAAGGAATCTCTTGCTGGGTAACAACCACAGGTAAGCCAGGTAGGGAGGTAGTTGGTGTTGGAGAGGTCCTTCAGTGGCTATCTCCATGGAAAGGTGAACTTCCAGAGGCAGGTGGATAGCAATAAAGGGAAGTTCTTTTAACAGGTAGCCGGGATCTACCCATGGGCATGGAAGTTCAAGGGGCAAGACTCATGTATGAGTCAGGGTTCAACCAGAGAAAGAGAACCAGGAGGAGATATATATTAAGAGATGTATTGCAGGAACTGGCTTGTGTGATTGTGGGTGTTGGCTAAGCAAGTCTGAAATCTTAGGGCAGGTCATCAGGAAGTGAACTTCCAGGCACAAGCTGAAGCTGCAGTACATGGGGAGAATTTCTTCTTCAGAAAAGCTTCATTCTGCTTTTAAGGCCTCTCAGCTGATTGAATCAGGCCCACTCAGATTATCTAGGATAATCTCCCTTGTTTAAAGCAGATGATTATGGACTTTAATTACATCTACAAAATGCCTTCACAGCAACGCCTAGATCAGTGTCTGGGTGAATAACTGGGGACTATAGCTTAGCCAAAACTAATCATCACAACTCATGTCTGGAGAACTAAAAAGGCTTGGTGGACTATCCCAATCCTGGAGAAATAGCACAACAAACGTAAATTAGGAAATCATGTAGGACTTTGACTAAGGCCATTAAGTTAAGGATGAAGTTATTGGAGCTAGGAAATGGAGAAGTTAACTTGGTAGAAGAAAGGACCAAAACCAGATATCAAAACCAAAGAGACCAGCAACAAACCACTACAAAGCCACTGGACTTCATAAATTCCCTGCCTCTAGGAAAGTTTGGTCCCCGAGTCTTCATCTGTAGGTGTGGTTTACAAAGTACAATCTATGGGGACCAGGAGACCTTTAGAAGTGGGATAGTAGTTCTGAACAGGGGCAAGTTTGTGTCACTTCTCCCCACAAGGGCCATTTGGAGACATTTTTGGTTGTCACAAATTGAGGGAGGTGGGTGCTATTGGCATTTAATAGACCAGGGATGCTGATGGAACTTTATACAGTGCACAGTATAGCCTCCACAGGAAAGAGTTATCCAGCCTCAAATGTCAAGGTTGAGAAACCCTAGAATGGAGTGATGAATATAGGTGGAATGTACTTGATATTCAGTCTAAATTAATTTGTAACTTTCACATTACTACTGACTATTTACAGAACTTATGCAGAAGAAGGAAGATAAAGAGAAAAGCAGCAGCAGCAGCTCTACGTTTTCTCTGGAGGCAGCATGGCATAGTGGAAAGAGCGTGAATTTAGAGGGAGAGTCCTAAGTTCAAAGCCAACTGTGGCAAACACCTTTCATGTGCACTTTGAGTAATATGCTTAATCTCAATTTACTTATCTGTAAAATAAGAAAAATAGCTATCCCATGGGATTATTGAGAGGATTGGTGATGTTACCAGATAAATATTAGTTACATTTACCCCAAGAAAACATTTGGGCAGCTATGACAATAATCCAGTCAAGAGAGGATAAGACTGTAAATTAAGCAATGATACTACTAAGGTTTAGAAGGGATCTGATTTCAGAAACATTTCTTAGAATCTACAAGATTTGTTGACCCAGTGGATGGGGAAGAAAGGAAAAGAGGATCCATCCGAGGGTGACTCCCATGGATGGATGGTGTTACCGTGAACAGAGATAGGAAATCCACAAACAGGACCCAGCTGATGGGGGAAGATAATGAATTCAGTTTCAGACATGTAATGTCCTGGGTGCCTTCAGGACAGCTGGATGGAGATACAGGGGGAATATTAGTGGTTTACAAGCCACTTTCACATGTGTTGTTCCATTTAAACTTTGATCTCATTTCATAGGCAAAACATTCTCTGACATAAATCGTACTAATGTTTTCTTAGGTCAGTCTCCCAAGGCCATAGAAATAAAAACAAAAACAAACAAATGGGACCTAATCGAACTTACAAGCTTTTGCACAGCAAAGGAAACCATAAACAAAACGAAAAGACAGCCTACAGAATGGGAGAAAATATTTGCAAAAATGCGACTGACAGGGGCTTCATTTCCAAAATATACAAACATCTCTTACAACTCAACAACCAAAAAACAAACAACCCAAGTGAAAATGGGCAGAAGACCCAAATAGACATTTCTCCAAAGAAAAAATGCAAATGGCCAATAGCCACATGAAAAGGTGCTCAACATTGCTAATTAGTAGAGAAAGGCAAATCAAATCTACAATAAGGTGTCACCTCACACCAATTAGAATGGCCATCATTAAAATCTCTACAAATAACAAATGCTGGAGAGGATGTGGAGAAAAGGGAACCCTCCTACACTGTTGGTGGGAATGTAAGTTGGTACAGCCACTATGGAGAACAGTGTGAAGTTTCCTCAGAAACTAAAACCAGAATCACCTTATGATCCAGCAATCCCACTCCTGGGCATATATCCGGACAAAACTCTAATTCACCCCTGTGTTCATAGCAGCACTATTCACAATAGCCAAGATGTGGAAACAACTTTAATGTCCATTGACAGATGAATGGATAAAGAAGATGTGGTACATATATACAACGGAATACTACTCAGCCATAAAAAATAATGAAATAATGCCATTGGCAGCAACATGGATGCAACTAGGGATTATCAAGCTAAGTGAAGTAAGTCAGAAAGAGAAAGACAAGTACCATATGATATCACTTACATGTGGAATCTAAAATATGACACAAATGAACTTATCTACAAAACAGAAACAGAGTCACGGACATAGAGAACAGACTTGTGGTTGCCAAGGGGAAGAGGGTTGGGGGGAAGGATGCAGTGGAAGGTTGGGGTCAGCAGATGTGCACTTTTATATATAAAACGGATAAACAACAAGGTCCTACTGTATAGCACAGGGAACTGTATTCAGTAATCTTTGATAAACCATAATGGAAAGAATACAAAAAGAAGAAGGCATATATATGTATAACTGAATCACTGTGCCGTACAGCAGAAATTAACACAACATTGTAAGTCAACTATACTTCAGTAAAATAAATTATGATAAACTTCGGTCTCATAACAACCTGGTGAGAGGCAGGCTTTATAACCCATATTCCTTAGATGAGGAAACTGAGGCTGAGAGAGGCTAAGTGAATTACTCAAGAGCACAAAGACCATACAGGGCGGAGGTTTGCCTTGACTCCAAATCTCAATAATAGGATTTTAAAAAGGAAAATGCGTGGCGTGGCAAGTGGCAAATGAGTGGAGGGAAAAGGGTTTGCTTTTGGTGGTTGGTTTGTGCAGGGTTTCACCTGCTGCTGGGAAAAGGTGGAGCTTTCAGGAGGGCTCTGAGGATGGGACAGTTCTGACAAGTCAGGACATACAGTATGGATCGGTGAGGCCCCTGTGAGTGGAATTTTTTATAGATCGTTAACCACATGAACAAAGGGGCTGAGAGAAACTTGAAACAAAAATATTAACAGGCATTGCCAATTCGAAAAAAAACATTTGCAATGAAGATAAGTCATCTGTGAAATGATAATGCAAATCAATGGAAAGATATGAATGAACAAATTTTGATCTACCCATAACTTTTTAGGAACACATTCACTGAGACGCATTTTAATCTTGCAACATTGATGTTATTTCCTTCCAATAGCAGCTTTACACATGCTGTTCTGAGGAAGAGCTCTGAAAAGGCTGGGTTTTCACAGGTTTGTTTTTCACAGTTGTCATGTTTCTCAAGACTTAATTTTGGCCGTGAGACACATATTCAAAAGTGCACTAAAGAGACAAAGTTGGTTTTCAATTTAGATGTTCTAAATCTAAATTTCTGAAATTTTCATTTAAGCATTCCCCACTGTCTCCCTAGTTCTTGGGAGAAAAGCAGCCTTTGGTGTCTCAGGTGTGGTCAGAGGAACTCCCTGTACTGGATAGAACTGGATTTTGAAGACTTCAAGTCCATCTTCAAAGAAGAGGTAGACTGTATTTCTAATAATCTTCTGTATTCTTCTAATATCTTCACTTTTCACGTTGACTGCATTTTGGGGGGTCAGAGAAGTAATTTTCATTTTACTGGTATATCATTCATTTCCGCTATGCTTTCATATTACTGCCATAGTATACTTTACATTCCTTTAACATTATTTTAATCCCATCCCTTCTGCATCCCTGGTTGTGCCTCTTTAATGTCTAACCTTCAACAGGTGTGTTTTCCTCCTTCTCTTTTCTAGCTTTCCCTAATCAGGCTCTTGAGGGGTTTCTCTATTTTATGGGTCTTTTCAAGATATAATTATATTTTTTATTCTTTTTGTTTCATTTCGCTAGCCCCAGTTTTGATCTTTATCAAAATTCTTTTAGGTTGTTTTTTCTTTGTACTTTGGTTCTTTCTAAATTTTTGTACTTTGTCTCTTTTTAAATTCCTCCTCCCACTCTTCTTTCTTCTGTCCCTTTCTTTCTGCAGTCATTCCTGCATGCCTCTTTCTTTCCTTTCCTTTTTTCTTTTCTTTCCTTTAGTTTCATTTCATTTCCTTTTCTTTTCTGCTTTTCCTCTGATTATAGATGTTACTAGGTCTCAAATGTTTCATATGGGAATAGGGCCAAGATTTTTTTTGGGGGGGGGCATCTTTTATAAATTGTCTTATAGTTCTATTTATGACCAGAGAAAATTGCCTGTAAAATCTCAACTTTAAAAAATGTGTTAAGGCTTTTTTTGTCATTTGCATTTTTTTCTCAAGGTATGCACTTTTGTAATTGTTTTATATATATAGACACACACACACACACACACACACATATATATATATATATATATATACACATACACATTAAAATGTATATTTAAAAGTCTGTGTATATCTATTTCATATTTCTCGCTTATATTGATTCCCTTTTCCTTCTTTGGAACACTGGCATTTTATCTTCTGGATCTCAGTTCCCATTCTCTTACCTTTTTCCTCATGTTTTCATGTGTGTATGTTGGGTCTGGGTTTAAGATGATAACACTTTTCTTTAGGACTGCTAATTTAGATCTCAAGGCTGCCTTTCTTGTCTTCAATCGACCTACTGGATTTTTAAGTCACAAAATTCACGTGTGTTTTATGTTTTGTTTTGTCATCGGTTTGTTTTATTGTTTTTGGTACTGCGCTTGATTCATAATTACTCATATTATTCTTAAGTTGCTCAAGTTGTAATCTACCTTCTCCAAGAGCTCTGTTTTCCTGGATGCTTTGTGGTGGTTGGTTGTTTTCTTTGGCTGCACATATCTCACCCCCTCTAACATACAGGAGTATGTGACTATTTTTTAATTTGTCAGCTCAGCAAAGTTTAGCTCAATAGTGGCTGTCCTTCAAGAGATGGAAGCTGGGACATGTTCTATCATGGGGGGCTTGAAGCAGCCTCTATTCCCACACTGTTGTATTCCTATCTCCTTGCCTGGTGAGTGTGCAGTGGGCTCTTCCTTGGTCTGTTGGGATCAGGAAGACAACTTAACATAATTGGTCTACATTCACTCTGATCATGGAGAGTCAAGCTCCTCTGCACACCCAGGTTGTGATCCGTGCTCAAGGCACACTGACAGGGGTATCCAGCCTCTCATCTGACCTCTATGGAAGCAGACCCCCGCTCGGAGCCCCAAACCTTAATGATATCCATGTGTCCACAAGCCCAGCATCTGCTGGACATAGGAAAGACAGAGAAGTTGGCACTCAGAGTTGAGAGAAAGCGAAATGTTACTACCTCCCAGAATCTGTTCTACATGATGCTTTTGAAAACATACACAAAAGTCATCTCACAAAAAGAACTTTGGTTTGGGTTGATCTCTCTAAATATAAATTACCAGCACAACCAAGTTTTACCATATAAGTCCTGAAGTAGCATTAGGCAGATATAAACTATGACTTAAATTTTTTTTCCTAGAGTTAAAAGCAACAAATAAAAAATTATAAAGCAATACTTTATTCATGTTAGTTTTCTCATTCCTAGAACAATGACCTGATAGTCTCTATAAATATCCCAGGGTATTGGAAAAAAAAGGTTAGTGTTTTACAGTTCTACAATTTTTATGATATCTCAAAGCTTAATAAAAGCCACCAGCTCTATGAAGAAATTTTTAGGACACTTGAATTTAGCCAAATTGGTTGGTCTGATTTGTGTCATTTCAACTTAGGTCTCTTAGTTCCTAATGGCTAGAATGAATAGGAAAAAAAGAAACAAAAAAATATGTTCAGTCCAGCAAAAAGTACATAAATAATACTTTTTAAGGGAAGAGAAATCAACCATCATCCAAAGGCAATATTTGTCTTCAACATTAAACTTTCACATGTAACCATCCTCAATCTAGTTTTCTGAAGATCTACAAGAAATCCACAGTCCAGATATTCAGGACAATAAAACAAAATCCACGCTATTTTGCAGGCCTACTTAACTCGTAACTCATTTTCGTGACGTTGAAAGTACTTTCATAATTCTTGAATAAGTTTATTCCAAAAGAACTTCTTGGCCAAAATGTTGGAACCAGTGAATCTAGAAAGATAGAACCTTAATTATCACTTCTGTGGGGCATAACTGAGAATAACTATATGATGAATTTTTCAGTGCTGAGACAGGTATATTAACCAAAGGTAACAGTAAATGTGTGTGAAATATTCACAAGATACATAAATAAGAATAACTAGAAGCAAAGGTATTCAACTCTTTGGGCAGAAAAATAGCCTGTCAAGCGATTCTTTCCATTTTGAAGGCTGTTATCTTAAAATATTCTGTAGTGCATATTCATATAGTTATAGGAAGGACATTTGGTTTGGCAACAAATAGCTTGAGTCAAAATAATTCAACCTACTCCAAATTCCTTACTGCTTGCTGCATATCCCCATATGGTGCTTCTGCCAGCCTCCCCAAGTCCAATCATCCACATTTGGACACATGTTTTTCTATCCTCTCCTTCCTCATAACTCATCCTTCCTCCAGCAGTCTCTCTAGTGATATTTCTATCTGGTCACTCAAGCTGGGAAAGTTGGAGATGCACCACATCTTCCTGAGTTCCTTAATTCCCACCATACAGGACCACTTGCCTGTCTCTGAACATCCTAAATTCCTAGATTGGCATACACTCTGTTTCTTTAACCTGAGACCTCCCCAAGCACATTTTACTTTAGGAAATACTGCTCTTTCTTCAAAGCTTATTTCCATCGCCACTGCTCCTGGGTTGGTATCCTTGAATTCCCTAATCAGAATCAATAATTCTGCCCCCTCTGCTTCATGGATCCTTAATTACATATTATATCACCTTATTTCTGTCTATGTACCTGTTTGTCTTATGGGTTCATAAGCTGTAGTGTCCAGGGGTTCCCTCTGAATGATCTTACGATTGTCAAGGTCTAAGAGCCAGGTCTTCTATGAATAACATAATAATCCACAAAAATATGTGTTGACTATAAACCTCTTACAATGGCACAAATATAGTTGGTTTTTTTTTTTTCTTTCTGAAATGCAGAATCTTTGAATGAGAAGGCTAATTGTTCTGGATTTTTAAAATAGAGGGGGAAGGTGACTTAGATTTGTTCATTGTTCCCAAAGTGCCAGATGTGCCAGAAACCTGCTGTGTTGTTTTCTTTTTGCAGTAGTCTTGCACAGCTGTCACTGTTATCTCCACTTCATAGTTGCAGATACTGAGGTTCAGAGGTTAACTTGCCAAAGGTCAAATAACTAGTAAGTAAAGAAAGTGATTTTGAACTCACTTAAATTTCATGCTAAAGAGCATTGCTTTTCTACCACACTCCACAATCACGGATCCTGTGTGTGTTTCCTTGTATATGAATTATCCTATTTTTTTCTCTCCCTAGGTGGGATTAGGAGTACTTGCGATTCACTGAACCTTTTCGTAATCCCCCTTTGTATTAGTTTCCTATTGCTGCTGTAACAAATTACCACCACTTTAGTGGCTAAAAACAACACAGATTTATTCTCTTACAGGTCTAAAGGTCAGAAGTCCAAATTGAGCTCTAAGGGGCTAAAATCAAGGTGTCAGAAAGGCTGATTCCTTCTGGAGGCTCAAGGGATATTCTGTTCCTTCCCCTTCTGGATGCTGGAGGCTTCCTGCATCACTCCAGTCACGGCCTCTGCCATCACACTGCCTTCCTGCCTTTGACTTTCTTGTTTCCCTCTTGCAAGAACGCTTGTGATTACATTGTGCCCATCCAGATAATCCAGGATAATCTCCTCATCTCTAGATTCTTAATTGAACCACGTCTGCCAAGGTCCTTTTGCCATATAAGGTAACATTTACAGATTCCAGGGAATTAGAGTATGGACACCTTTGGGGGTCATTTTTCATTCTACCACACCTTTATAATTGAAATAGGTATTAGTAAAATAAGATCTTTCTTCAGTGTAGCAGCACAGGAAGCTAACTGGTCAACCATGGGGTTGAACCAGGAATTTCCAACTCTGTAAGGAGAATAGCGTAACACAAAATTGAACCAACTGGCCACAAACAGAGACACTTGTTGTTTAAACAGACACCTGAACCCTGGATAATTGTGAAATGTGTACCCAAGTACTATGGACTGTACAAAATTCAAGACCAACTTGATGCTACTCATGGCACATAAGTGGTCCAAAAAAGCCCCATAGCCATCATGCTTTAGAAAATAAAATGTAGTTATTTAATCCACTTTGCTGTGTAGTGGTGCTTTTTGAATTTAAATAAATGTCCTATGGTCAAAATTCCCCACATAAAAGCTCACCTTTCCTGTAAGCACATGTATTGTGTTTCTAACTTTGTCTCCGAGCCATCTGAATGGTAAAATGGCTCTTTAACTTCTTTCCTTGTTAGCTTCTTCAAGTGAACTAATCATCGGAGCCACTCCTGTGATAGACTGGCAGTTAAAAGACTCAAATGTCAAGATGTTTTTATCAGTCACATCAACAGTAACTTTCAGACTGAATAATTCTCTGCTTTATGTCAAATCTTTGGTGTGGATTATTTTTCCCTCCGTAAAACAGAAATTGCTCACATGGTCATGCAAACTCCCTTGTCAGTGTTCACCCATCTCATCTAGAATATCCTTCACCTGTTAGTGAAAAAAGATGATGGGACATATTATCCTGTTGCTGATGAATGATCATTAGCCTTGAGCAGCAAATATACACCCTTGTGTGCATCCAGTAGGCAATTGTAATAGAATTCCATTTTGTGGTTTGTGGAAAAAGAAGTGTTTTCGAGCCCATCTACGTGTGTTTTCAAATTTCATACCAATATACATTCACTTCCTTCCTAGCTGTTCACTTGCTTGCTGGCATGTATCCCATTTCCACATGCAATTTCTTTACGAATTGAAGGGAGAAAGTAGGCAGGCATCTAGCTGTTTAGGAAAATAAGTTTACATATTTTGAATATGTGCCTTGCTGTGGAAGCAGGATAAAATGTATAGGTAGACATCTCAGAATACCAGAGGGGCATTATTGTTAAAGATAGATTGTAAAGAGTAATATTCTGCTCCATGCCTGCCAATCTGAGTTTCTATTACTTTTTTTTCTTTTTACTATTTAAATACAGCTCTGCTCCATAATCAGTAATATAATGACCTATCTAAAATGCCGTATGTCATCTAGCTATTGGGCAGCGCAAACTTATTTGAGACCCATTATTTAGTGACAGCAGTTTATACTTGAATGAATAAAGTTCATTATCTAGATGCTCAAATCCATGTGAATGAAGAGATAGAGCCCATTGATTTTGCTATGGTCCTTCTCGGCCATGTAGGTGGCAGTCCATCAACTTACAATTTCAGTGGCCTGCTGCTGTCTAGAAATAAAAAATCATTATCTGGAAACGTCTCAAACCAACAGAAATGTAATCAATTTTTTATCTGTGCTTAGGCACTGGGAGCCAGTGGTGGATTTTCTGTCCTCAATGCTCTCGTCCTCTTGTTAAAATATTTAGGGAGCTCCCATGGGAAATAACTATAGCTAGATGGCACCTGTTTACATTAGGAAGTGAAAAATCGGCTCTTCGTATCCTGTTACCCACAAGCGCATCCTCGACTCATAGAGCCCCTTCCCCTGGGGGATTATGGGATATAGCTCCCCTCTCGTTCCTGAAAACCATTCTCCTGCATGACTCAAGCCATAGGGACCTACGACTTCAATCGCGAATATTATTTGAATTTAACGTACAATTTTACATCACACATCTTTTTTAACTCCCATTCCGGTGGAGGCCATACTAATTTGACATCAAGCTGTATTCCCAATAGTGTTCTTTGGATGATTAGGAAAGAAAACAATTCTATACTGGAAAATATGATAGGAGTGTTCCCAGGATTGAACACATTTTAGGTAAGGAAATGTTACATGTGAGAAATTATTTCTTTTTCATTTTGTTTACTCAGTCATCCCCATTTATTGAGGACGTGCTATTGTTTAAAATAGTCCAAGTGGTGTGAAGACGAAAGAGTGATCTTCTCTCCCGAGGTGGACTTTACAGTTTATCTAGTAAGAGGGGAGAGACATGCTACAGAGAACTAGAAGGCAGGGCAGAAAATAACAAATTGTCAGTAAAGAACTATCGGTTATCTGAGATGGGATAACTTCAGGGAAAGAAAGTGAATCAGAGAAGGCTTCGTAAAAGACGGGCGTTTGTGGTGAAATAAGTAAACATGGAATAATTATTGACCGAGTCGCTACACTGTGTGTATGGCAGTGGTGAACAAGAGAGTCAGGCAGGGGAGAAAGAACTGAAATAAGACGTTACACTAAAGGTATGATGGCTGTGAGGAAACACAGAGTCTGATAAGCACACGGAACCAGAGGCCCTAATGTAAGGATTCCCTAAGTATGTGGTATTTACGTTGGGTGTGGAGAGAGCCAGAGGTGGAAGAGGTTGGTACTGGAGGACGGGAGGAAAGGATGGGCAGGATTAAGGTCCAGTTGGTCCCAAGACACAGGGACAGGAACGACTGCCATGATCTTCGGAAACCTGGCTCTCCGGGGCTTCGCTGAATCACGGGCGTCACGACCAGCCACAGGAATGTTCGGATCTGGAAAGCTGGACTGAACGGGAAAAGTCAACTCCTCATTACTGGTTACCAGCTACAGGCCAGGCCTTATGTCAGGTTCTTGACATGCATTACCTCATTTAATCTACAATGGTTTTACTTTACAGATGAGGGAAATAAGGATTTAAAAAGTTGAATGATTTCCCTAAAATTATACTGCAGGTATGTAATGGTTCCACTGGAAAAATTAGAAGTATCTGATCATAGAGTGGGTTATGGGAAGGAATCTGAATCTGGGTGGAGTCAGAAAAAAGAGATGTAAAGAGATTAGGCTATTTTTTCCAAAGATGAAGAGCTGGATAGGTATAGAGTCAGGATTAGAAACTTTATTCGGATGATTTTACCTCATCGTTAATGTCATCAATGAAAACTGGAGAAAGGAAACCAGACGTGAAAGGATTTAAAAATGGAAACTTCTGACTCCCTATTCCCTGAGAATTAAGCACCAATTCCATCCATCTCCATAGCAGAGCTTCCACGAGGGTCTGCTTTGAATGGATTACATATGCACAATGAGATATTTATCCTCTCAGCCCTCAGAGTGGAGGGAACTACATGGATATTCTCCACACACACACACACACACACGCGCGCGCGCGCGCACACACACGCATGCACACGAAGAGTGTTTCTTTGTTTGCAAGGATCAATTGAACCCTGAGAACACAGAACCTCTGAAGGGAACCTCAGACCCACAGCCAGTCTGGGGATCGGGGGAATCTTCCCTGAGGACGTGGCCTTTCAGTTGTCGTTTGAATGAAGGCGGGGGGCTGGGGGGCCGTGGGGAGGGCTACAGAGGAGCCTCCCGGGCTGGGGACGATGAGTAGAGTAAAATCTGTGCCAAGAGGCTTCCACTGCGGGAAGGGAAGGTGGCCAGTGTGCTCTGCCCTTCAAGGGGACAGTACAGCGGTGCTGAGTGGAGGGTAGCGGGGGCGAGGTTGGGAGCGGAAGCTTTGTGTGAAGGAGGAAAGGATTCAGGTCTTTACCTTCAGGTCAAGGGAAAGCCACTGAGTCCATGATGGTCTTTATGGGGCGGGAGAACAGGGGTTGATACGATCAGACTTTGGTCCACAGATAACTGTGGAGAAAGTAGTAGCACAGGGAGAACTTGTAGGAGGCTACTGAAGGAAGGTCCAGGTTGAGGCCATGTGCTGGCAGCAGAGTTAGAAGCATGTGTTTTGTAAGATCCATAAGAGGCTGGCTGGAGGAGTCTGGGAGCACAAGCGAAGGACAAAAATCCAGCCGAGTAAAGTCGGGGTTGGGGAGCGGTGAGAAAAACCTTCCCAGAAGCATTGCCACCAGCTCCCCTGATATAGCCTGACATCCATTTTTGACTTTCCTCACCCCAAAGTGCAGTAAAAGTGGTCTTAATTTGTTGCGACCACACCCAACACTCTCCGTGTCTCTGCCTCTCCTGTATTTGTTTCAACCCCCCCTGGAATTGCCTTTCCCTCTGTATCTGCATTTACAATGTTATTCTGTAAGTCCCAGATCGAGTGTCACTTCCTCCACGAAATCGTACCTAATTTGAAGTCATTTCCCCCTTCCTCTGTGCATATGTCTACCTCAACTTTAATGAGTTTGGGACACTGGTCTATGAAATTTCTTCTGAATTTAGCAAAGCCTAATCAACAATGTTGAGCTGAATTACTTAATCCAGGACTGATCATTATGTCATCTGAGGTAAAAGCTATCAAACATTACTTTAAGGTCATTATTTGGGGTAAATGGTAGTGTCTTTTAGGAAAGAGAGGGAGGCATGTGGGCAGAAATCTAAGAGGACACCTTTGTCCTTAGTCTAAACCTCAGTTTCCAATATAAAGAAATATGTGAGGAAGGTACAGAAGCGGGATGAATCTTTGATTGAATTAGCATCGCTTGCTTTGTAATTTTTTTGATGTTTGTGGTAAACGTGAGGGAGGGAGTTGGATTCTGATTGGCAGGGATTGTCTTGTAGACAATTTGGTCTATTAAGTTAGCATGGATTACTCACCCGGTATTGTTCAACAGTTAGAATCTGCTGCCAGAGCATACATTCACTAGTTTTGGTGATGGAAACTTGACAGTTTGGAATTCTTCCTAACACATATCCGTAATGATGAAATAAGAACATATCACTCTTAAGTCCTTGTATGCCAATGTTATCCAAGAACCTCTATTCTAATGATATGCTCATCCAAACGGTTGAAATGTAACACCGCCCACTGTTAGATGAGAAAAGTAAAAATAAAACCCCCTAAAATGGAGTAAACTACCAGAAGGAATTAAAGTCATTTCTTTGACATTGCTGCGTATTAAGCACACTTGCCTCTGTTAAAGGATAAACTGAAGCATATTAAATTTTTAAGAGTTTAGTTGAGCACAAATAGATTCGAATCAGGCAGTGCCAAATGGTAAGTGGTTAGGAGGGTTCCACCCACAGGAAATGGGGGAAAGTCTTTTATAGAGAAGATCTGAAAGTAAAGCAAGGAAATTACTTGATTGGCTGTAGCTTAAGCATTTGCCCTACTTGGAAAAGATGGGTTGGCTCTTTGTGACCAGCTGCCCTCAGGTTTTGAATTCCTAACCTTGAGGCATCTCAGGCTGAGGTCTGGGTTTGCTTATTAGGCTGCTGAGGCATTAGAGCCACCTCTGTCTAATGACTGCCTCATTTAATTAATTTAACACCATATGATTCTGCAATCCAACTCCTAATCCTGGAGAAAAGCCTAATTCAAAAAGATACATGCACCCCAGTGTTCACTGCAGCGCCATTTACGATAGCCAAGACATGGAAGCAACCTAAGTGTCCACTGACAAATGAATGGATAAAGAAGATGTGGTACATATACACAAGGGAATATTACTCAGCCTGAAAAAGAATGAAATAATGCCATTTGCAGCAACATGGATGGACCTAGAGATTATCATTCTAAGTGAAGTAAGCCAGACAAAGACAAATATCATATGATATCACTTATATGTGGCATCTAAAAAAATGATACAAATGAACTTACTTACAAAACAGAAACAGACCCACAGACATAGAAAACAAACTTATGGTTACCAAAGGGGAAGAGGGGAGGGATAGATTAGAAATTTGGGATGAAAACATACACACTACTATATATCATTAGATAACCAACAAAAACCTACTGTATAGCACAGAGAACTATACTCAATACCTTGTAATAATCTGTAATGGAAGAGAATGTAAAAAAAGATACGTATACATATAACTGTACACCTGAAACTAACCCAACATTGTAAATCGACTATATTTCAAAAAATTAAAAAAAATAACACCTCCATGCTCCCTGCATAAAATGGAATTTGAGGCTCATAAATTATGTTTCTGTATCCTGGGGACCTTGGTGTTTTCTAAAAACAGAACTGTTGAGAGTTCAAATGATAAAAACAGATAGCTAAAACACTTGACTACTCACAAAGGTAGAAACAGATGATTAAATTTGAAAGATGAAAAAAATCAACAAAATGACAGTGCTTTACTGACAATGCAGAGACCCTGGGGGGAAAATGCATCAAGATGGAGTCTCAAAAAAATATCCACAGAGTTAAAGTACTTTCATGGTTTTAATCATGGAAAAGTTGAAATGTACTTTCAAACTCAAATCTAGTTATTCAAAAAGAAACCATTCCAACTTCTAATCTCAAGACCTCATTTTTTCCCTCTTCTCACACTTTATTTCTTGGCTCCGAAAACTATGATCACGATAAGAAGTATTCTGTTACAAAGAGGCTTCTGCAGATACAACAGGTTTTATGGGCTAGAGGGGATTCCCGTGAGTGCAAAGTTATGGCAAAATCTTTATATCCTGTGAGGTTACATAATTCTTTCCGTAACGTCCTAGCTGCAGACGTTTATATAACTTGTCCAGCTTCAGCTTCGTCCCAGAGTTCATCTGGAAGGAACACAATGGCCATAACAGTACCCATTATAGCCGCTATTCTTCTCACTTGGAAAGGCACAGTGAAATCGTGGGGATAGAGCTGTGCCTTGATTGGCTGTTAAATTGCGATCAATGAAAAGTGTTTGTGCTATAATTTTACAACCAAGCAAGAACCAGCCAGCCTAGTGGCAAGTCAGCATGTACATACCATCAAAACTAAAGTGTCTCACTTGGATAACTGAACTGAATTTTCTTGAAGACAACAGGGTACAATAGAAGGTACATTTAAAAAAAAAAAAACAAAAAACAAACCTGGGCATTTTTCTGCCTCCTGGTTAAAAAGAAGTAATATACGAACAAGGACACCATCCAAATAAGAAGGGTGACTTGTCTCTAAATTACAGCTGAGTTGCATCAAATTATAAAGGAAAACCAACATTCCTCTTTCCTTTTAATCTAATGGTAGGTGAAAATGACAAAGGGCCAGATAGTAAATATTTTAGGCTTTATGGACCTTATACGTCGCTGTCGCCTATTTCTCTTTTTTTACAACCTTTTAAAAATGTAAAAACCAGGCGTACAAAAACAGGCCATGGGCTGGCCTCCTGGCTTCAGTCTGCAGACCCCTGATTTACATGAATGCTTACAGTTGTGAATTTTAATAAAAGCCTCTCTGTGCTCCTGTACACCACCTTTCCCCATCCACCTGGAGCTGTGATCTGAAGGGGATCGCTAGTTTTTAGACCAACACCTGAGCACAGTAGTCAGAGCTATGTGTGCGAAGCATGGCTGGAAAATTAACAGAGGCAAGAGAACTTTTCCTTTTGTGCACATCTGCAGACTTTCTTGGCTTTGCAGCATCTGTCTCTGTTTATCTCTGTCTCTCAGTCTCGTAAAGGGTCTTAGAGAAAACAGACAGAAAAAAGGATCTCTTCCCAAAAGCTCACAGAAAAGCTGAAGACACTCACTTCCAGACACACACACACACACACACACACACACACACACACACTCTCTCACTACTTGATCACTCCTCATGACTGCATGCCAAGCCAGCCTACTATGATAATTACCTTCTTGTCCAAAAAAGCAATATTGGAAGCTGTGCTTCACTGTAACCTTGAAATATTTCTTCTACCCTCTGAGCTGCTTCCCAACTCACCATAACAAAATTACTTGGATACCTTGCTGTTATTTTGCCTTTGGTAGCAGTTACATTGCAAGAGGCATCTTTGCAATGAATTGCCACATTCTGGAAATGCCATCTTGCATTTAACATTCAAGGAACACACCTACGTTCTACTCATAATGATAAGAGCGTTCATAGGTAACAGTTATTGAGTACCTACTCTATGCGAGGTACTGTTCTAAGCGCTTGATAGATATAACTCAATTTAATCCTCACAGCAGCCCTAAGAGGTTAGCACCCCTAAGGTGCTACTATTATTTCCTTTTGACACAAAAAAGAAAATGAAGGACCACAGTTACCTGAATTGTTCCCTCTGTGCCATATTATAGGTAAATCACTCTAAGTTCAAAGAAATGTCTTATTTCCCCCAAGTCCAAGCTATACAATGGTTGGGCTGGTGTTTTTGTATGATTGCTTCCAAAATGGTTTTGGCCATAAATTATTCAACTGGGGATTATGGTACAGGCTACATGGCATATACAGATATCCTGGGTATATCACTATATGGTCCTGCAAACAGGCAGTTCCCATCGGAATCTAGCCCATACAGGTATTATCGCTGTTTTTAATAACTTAGTTGCCAACAATGAAAAATACGTGTATCTCACAGGAAAATCTTAATCTCTGGCTCTTCTGGAAGTGTCAGATCTGGCAATCCCGTGCTTGCATTCTAGCAGGGCAATAATTGGCCCCATCAACTGCCTTTATCCTGGGCGAGTGCTTTCCAGTTTGCCTGTCTCCACAGACCACTCCACTCAGTGGCCTTATCTGCCAGCTCCTGAGGGCTTTTGAATTTCCAAACCCCTAATAGACATACTGCTTCTGATTCGTTCACCCAAATAGAGTGCATCGAGTTGTGATTCTTCTGGAAAATCTATAGACCTAGTCAAAGCATGCCGTGTTAGAGACTTATATCCTAGTAGTAAAATTTAATAACCTCCCCAAGCTTTCCTTTGTACTCATCTGTTATCATCCCAGGCATTTACCAGCTAAGGAAGCATTTGGCAGTGTCTTAATGTGCTAAACTCTTTCCGTTCCTTTGCTGCTTTGAATAGCTGTGTCAGCTTTTTCACTGCTTACACGACTTAAGTAATATGTGTCTGTGGATATTTTCTGGTATATTTCATGAAAGTTTATAAAAATAATTGTCAGAAATGATCATGCTTTGATTAAATAAATATGCTATTGAGGAGTTAGGTACACAATTTAAATATGGCATGAATAATTTGCGAGCGTATCTGTCAACCTACTTCAATCGCTTTAAATTGTAGATACATTCGTGGAAGCACCATCCTATTTTGCAAACTTGACAGCAATAGCTGTTTCCTGAATGTATTCAACATTAGTTTCTACATTGTTTTATGCCAATCACATTTACTGCAAACTGTTTATTACTTTATTGCTGAAAATGGCAACATGTATTTATTTAGCTTTTTATTTTAGAATCAGCAGGCTATCACTTGCTTTATTAATCAGATCCAACCTTGAGGATTATAGACAGTGGTTTCAAGTTTATCTAATTGCTGCTGCTCTAAAACTGAGAAATCAGTAATGCAGTTATACGGTCTCCCTTGAGAATTATTGTTCCTAAGGATGTTACATTAGCTACTAGGAAAAGAGAGGCTTCCAACATTTTATATATGTATATATATATATATATATATATATATATATATATATATATATATATATATATATATATATATATATATATATATATATATATAATATTTTTTTTTCTATGGAAAATAGTGCCTAAGTGGCTTTCTAAATCCTGTTTTAGGGGGTTACCCTGTAAAAAGAAAAAGCTGATCTTTCTGCATCTTATCTTTTTGTGATTCTTACAATTTAGAAAGGCTTTCTTTTCTTGTATTTCCAGGGATCTCCCCAGCAGGCACTGTTACATTTGTTATAATATTAAAATTACATTTGTTAACTCACACACCATAGTTTTTATTAGCCCAACAGAAAAGTCAATATTTCTAATTTGTTGCCTCTGGATTTATGCTAGTTTTGATGTATAATAACAGCCCAACAATGCAACATAATATATACAAACCCAGATCTATAAAGAAGGGAAATGAAAGTCAAAATAATAAAAACAAAAATGATTTGGGAACCAGAATGTGAAGCAATCTGAAACAACAGAGTTTTATCAGCCTGAATTGATTCTTGACTTTGGGAAAGGACTGCACCTCAAAACATTTAGAATTCAGAAGAGAAGGTGGGCGTTTGTGTCTTCTTTCCCTGTGCAACTCACAAGAGTCTTTTCCCAAACACCATGACACCATCCCATGACACTATCCAGTCCTGGGGGAAGTCAAACAAGCTGGGTTCCAACTCAGCTGCAGCTCTGATAGGACCCAAGTTGCTTCTCTTTGCTGTGTCTCAGTTTCCTCGTTTATAAAATGGGGGGTTGATTAAGACTTTGCTCTCATACTATCCGCTCCTAAGTTCTAGAATTCTGATTCCTAAGAGCAAAAAAAACAAAACTCTGTACAGACTCCCATTTTCATATATGCTTTAACATATTCTTTTCAAGAGAGGAAAGAAAATGGAAAAGAAAGAGAATAAACAGCAGTAGAACAGAGAACAGTGAGAGTTACTGAAAAATGGAGATTCTATTCTATTTCCCTTACTTTCTTTGTGCACCATAAAAGTCACCTAGAGGAGACACAGAGAGAACGCTGGTTCTAAATTTATCCCCAAAGTCACAAAACATAGATAGGTTTATTGCCTTGTAGCTCTGCCTCTTACCAACATATTATCAAGGCTACCCTATGGTTACGCCAGAGAGAAGCTCCCATATTAGCAAATAATATACGGCAACAGCAGAGCATTCACTTGCATCCTCACGCTTACTAGTGCTACTTCATTAAAAATAAATGATCACTGCAAAGCCTACAGCCACGAGCTGAAAACACATATCCAGACACTGCAGACACAGAGTGCCTTCTTTCTTTCTTGTTCCCAGTTTCTTCTGCAGATTTTACTTGTGAATGCCTAGGCACGAAACACAAGGTTACAACTTGTTGTATATACTGTGATGGGGGAAACACGGGTGGTGAGTGTCGGGGTTAAACCTATATATACAGATGTGAATATGTTTGGCTCAAGGACCAAATTCGTCAGGCCAGTAGAGTCTAACATGCTAAGTCAGAAATCACAAACAACGGGTGGAGAAGGAGAGGAAGGAGAGGAAGGAGAGGTGGGTGGGCTTGGAGGAGAGGGCAGGGAGACACTGGCCTCAAGAGCGGGTCTGGAGGACAGGACTCCTCTGCTCCCCTGGGGTGTCCTTGTGTCACCAGGCACTCGGCCCTTCTGTCTTTCCTGCAGTTCCACACTGTGAAAGGAACGTTACAATGGGGTCACCTCAGCAGCCAGTAAGCTCCATAGAATTCTTTTAGAATCGGGAGGAAGGGAGCAGTAAAAAAGAAGAAAAAAAGATAAAAACAGAATCCTACAAAGACCAGGGGAGGGAACAGAGTTTGAGATCATAAAAGCCGTAACCCTGGGCACTATGTGGGCCCTGTGCGGGGGGAGGGACTGCGTCCAGCTCATGCAGGGAGACAGCTGCGAAGTGGCAGTGCCCCCAACTGTCCCCAGGATGGACCAGTGGCCCGTGGGACTCCTCCTTCCAACGTCTACCTAAAATAAGCCAACCCCCCGACTAAAACAGCGTTAACGTCCCACGATGACTCAACGAGAATACAGAGGGCAGTTTCCATTCTTGCCCTTACGTGATGTAAGAGTGCCTTAAGATTTAAAAGTGGATTCCTCTCTCTGGGTAAGATTCAATGGAGGGGTTCTACAGCAACGAAGGATCAATATCTCAGGGGTTGCTGTCCCCTTACACCCAACATCGCCGCACTAGAAAGCTCCCAAACTGCTCATTGTCTTGTGTTCAAATGTGCTCCCACTGTGCACCCAGGCTGCACCCTATCTGAACCCATTTCTTGCCCCTCCTGGTCAAGGAATTAGGTAATCCAGTTGACTTACTGCTACTTGTGTCACCACACACTTCTAATGCAGGAGCTCATCTCCTTTCTTCCAGCTCATTACAGCGGCCATCTGCGCTGTTCCCTCTGCCCAGAAGCTCTGCAGGCCCATCTACACACGCTGAAGTCCCATATGAGTTTCAAGGGCCTCCTCAAATACTGTCTCACCCATTATTCCTGCTGAAGCCCCAGCAGAAAGTAACCATTCTCCCACTGACCTCTACACATTTTCCTGTGTCCCCTTCCTGCGGTGTTTCTCTCTTTCTACCTTGCATTGTGGTATTTATGAATGTGCCCTCTAGCGAGGAGAGGGCTTTTCTCTGATTCATGTGTTGTATCTCCTTTGCTTGGGTCCTGGATCTTGTGACTGTCTAATCCATTTCTGATGCATTCAGAAAGGTATGACTTTCTATGAAGCATAATTATGGAAATGATTGAATATAAGGAGCATACGTGACAATGAGAAATTGGAACTAACTACTGTTTTTTAATGGTAACATATTCCTACTACTTGATTCTTTGTATTTTTAAAAAAATTTTTGTATTTTATTTTCGGCCACGTTGGGTCTTCGTTGCTGTGTGCAGGCTTGCTCTAGTTGTGGCGAGCGGGGGCTACTCTTCGTTGCGGTGCGCGGGCTTCTCATTGCTGTGGCTTCTCTTGTGGCGGAGCACAGGCTCTAGGCGCGTGGGCTTCAGTACTTGTGGCTCGAGGGCTCTAGAGTGCAGGCTCAGTAGCTGTGGCTCACGGGCTTAGGTGCTCCGTGGCATGTGGGATCTTCCCGGACCAGGGCTCGAACCCGCGTCCCCTGCATTGGCAGGTGGATTCTCAACCACTGCGCCACCAGGGAAGTCCCTTGATTCTTTCTCTGTTGCTGGCATCTGCATCTCTCTGTCACCCATGATGACAGTAAGCCATTTCTGACGCCTCTTGTTTCTCTCATAGCCCATCTCCAGTCAATTGCCAAATACTCCCAATTGCACTTCATCCCCTTTCCTTCCCATATTCAGACCTCTACTGTCTTTCATCTTGGTATGACGAGGACCTCCTGCTGGGTCTCCCAGCTTCTATGCTTTGCTCACTGGATTCTGCCTCTGCGCAGGTACCAAAGTGATCTACCTAAAACACACCCCTCACCCCTGTCATTTCCAGGCTATACTTTTCCGTGGTTTCCCACCATCTAAAGTTATCTTCACATGGCATTTAATACCCTCTTCGACTGGCACCTTGTCTGTCTCTCCAGGTGCACCTCCAATTTCTACTCTTTTCCGTGTGCCATGCTGTTTATTACCTTGACAGCTTTCTCACACTCTCCGCTCTGTTTTGAATGCCTGACAACACACGGGCGACATGTGGCTGCCTTCTACTCATTCCTTAACGTCTTCTCTTCTACAAAGCTACTCCTGCACACCTTCTCTTCTCCACTCCTCACGATTCCAGACTCCTGTAAGGTCCTCTCATAATGACCTCCCTGCACATGTCTCCATTTACTCCATTTATTATAATTACCTGCTTCGAAGCCAGTCTCCGATCTCTTTGAGGATACACTCATGCCTTTAAGACTTTGTGCAGTACCTATTACATAATAAGTGCTCAGTAAAGGTTTGCTGCCTGAATGTTAATAGGATATTGTATGAATATAAGCTGTCTAAACAGTGGTGATAAAACATGACTTTCACTGTCTGGAGCCAGCAAAAGCTAATAAACGTAACCTAACGTAATGAACGAGCAGATTAAATTAGTCTGGGTTAAACCAGCCTCCCTGAGGTTATTGGAGTCTGAAGTACGTGTGGGAGTGGCAGGTAGACAGGGAGAGCAGAGACAGAGAAGGGAGACGGGGGCCGGGCTGTGGTCACCAAAGGGCTTAAACAGGAAGTGACATGGTAGGTTGGCATTGTACTCAGATTGCTCTGGTGACAGTTTGGAAGATGAACCTAAAGGGGAAAGAGGACTTCCCTGGCGGTCCAGTGGTTAAGACTCCTTGCTTCCAATGCAGGGGCCATGGGTTCGATCCCTGGTCAGGGAACTAAGATCCCGCATGCCACGTGGCCAAAAGAAAAATACATAAATAATATAAAATAAATAAATAAATAAAGGGGAAAGGGGGCTTCCCTGGTGGCGCAGTGGTTGAGAATCTGCCTGCTAATGCAGGGGACACGGGTTCGAGCCCTGGTCTGGGAGGATCCCACATGCCGCGGAGCAACTGGGCCCGTGAGCCACAACTACTGAGCCTGCGCGTCTGGAGCCTGCGCCCTGCAACGGGAGGGGCCGCGACAGTGAGAGGCCCGCGCACCGCGATGAAGAGTGGCCCCCACTTGCCACAACTAGAGAAAGCCCTCACACAGAAACGAAGACCCAACACAGCCATAAATAAAATAAATAAAAAAACAACAACAAACAAACAAAAAATGCTGTAAAAGTCTCCAAAAAAAAAAAAATAAATAAATAAAAATAAAGGGGAAAGACTAGGAACAGAAAGATCCACTGGGAGATGGGAGCGGCGTCAAGGTGAGCAATGATGGACACCATGATTAGAGCAGTGATGGTCGGCGTGGGGTTGAGAAATATTTAGCAGTAAAAGTGATCAGAGTTCTTGACTGGAGAGGTGCAGTATTTATTTATTTAGCTGCATGTTTGTTCGTTTGTGTATTATTTGTCTTCTGACTTATCAGTTGAGGAAACATTAGTTTTTACCATTACGTGACCAAGACGCATCAGCCACTTGGGGGTGGCTCAGTAACTCAGTAACGGGCATCGGCGCTCCCTTCCCCCGCTGCCCCTGCCCCCCTGGAGAGTTCGGATGCAACACATCACACAACTTCTCACTGGGGACAAAGTGAACATTGAAAGACAAGAAACCAACAGTGAGCATGCAAGTAATGACTCTCTGCCTACAGAAACTACCAGGATAACCAACTACACAAGGAATGACAGGTTATTGTCGTTTTTAGTTTAGGCATTAACCTTAGAACTGTGTGCCAACCCCAAGTCCCTTGCAAACTGGTGATCGAGTTTCTTCCGTGAATCCCTGCATGATGTACTTGAGATGTGGGGTGGGGACAAAGCACAGCCTGCGAAGAGTTGCTCTGAGGTACCTAGAACCACCACTTGCAAATCACTGGGCATGAGTTTAGGTTTCGGTTCCTCAATGGAACTTTCTTATATCAACTACATTTTCTTTATCATTTATTTTCCTAGTATCCTAAACAGAGCTAGAACATTCTTCACAACAACACACCAATAAAGAAGGACAGCCCCGCTTCGGCATTTATTTTGAGGGCAACTAAAAACCTTTGACTCACGGTGTGTCGTATACAGGGCAATGGGCTGTGGAATGAGGCTGTTATTAAGTTCATTTCTGATGCTGCTTTTGCACTTCCATGAAAATAAATCAGAATGTTTTTGGATGTTGCCAGGTGTTATTAGTGCGGAAACACTAAAACAACAGGAGGTATATAAAGTAACAAAAAAGGACTATGGGACCAGCCCTACTCATAACCGAAATAATGGGAAATACAATGAAACAAATGAACTGAAAACACGGAAGGTCCTCTACAGTATTTCAATTGAAAGAGGCAAGTATTACATTTTCTAAAATGATGTGAGCTTTCCCTGACTCAGATCCTAATGCAAGCACAGCATTTTCCTCTTTGTATGTGCTGGAAAGCCAGCCCTTTTGAGAGTTAGAATAGCTTTCAAGACTCCTGATTTAAATTTCAAACTTTTGATCATAGCTGGGGAGAAAAGGTTTCCCTATTGGAATTAGAAATTGAGTTCTTTAGCTCTATACCAAGTGATAATATTAAGCATTTTTTTGTATCCCCCATGCAAGCCAAGTTCCCCACTGTGCCTTCAAAGCCACAGTGAATGAACCGTATTTGGATTTGCTTATCAGGAAGAGACATTTAGAAAGACAATGCACTTGTCCTGCAAGACTGAGACTCCTGATGCTTTTAGATAGGCCTGTGGAGAGCTGCAAAATGGGCCCTAAAATCAGGCAGACACGGTCGCTTAACAAGCTTCAGTGTGCTCTGTGGGCTCCGCGAGGCTATGGTGTCCTCCACAGGGCTGCTGACGGCAGCCATCGTAATCAGAGTGCATGAATCAAAAACACCAGGTGAAGACTTCGCCTCAGAAGAAAGAAAAGGCAGATGGAGGGAATTACCATGGCCTTTGACTATTAAGGGCTTTCATGTAGCTGGATTGCTGGCCAGCCCTGGCTGCATGCGTGAGTCTGTAGGGCGGTTGACAGAAGACTAGCCCTTCCTACAACCAAACTTCAAAGTGGCAAAGAGAGCAGAAAATCTCTTCCTTGTCAATTCACTGGAAAAGCTCCGCCTTTCTGCCAACATTTGGTAAAACGGGCTAACGGTGTTGCCTTAAATTTATTTTTATTTTTTATTTTTTGGTGTGGAAAAGGACTTGGCAATCTTTTCACAAGAAGAAAACCTCTATAATCTTAAGGGACATGACCTTGAAAGAGATTTGCTGAACTTTAATATGACTGGATTTTTTCCAACCTGGATGGGCTCTTGATTTTAAAATCTGCCTCACAAAAGCTCTGCCAGGAAAGCTGTTATCCTAAAGATGCTTCTCAATAGAGAGAACTGGGTTAACTGCAAGCTCTCCAGTAAAATAAAGGAGGGTTTTGAAAACAAGTACGAAATTAACAAAATGTACCACGTTGCTCTTAGGGAAAAAAACTATGGGAGAGAAACATTTGCAATGGCAAAATGTCTAACATAAATAGATGTTATAAAACTTGTTGGAAGAGGCTATAAGAGATTTCAGATTACTCATAAACAATTGCCCATCTGACCTTTATATGAATACAGAAATCCATTAGCAATCAAATTTTCAAACATAATTGTATACTAAAATATATGTATTTTTCCCCTATCAATTTATGTTGGCAGGATCTAGTTTAATAATACAATCTAGCCTTATTTATGTTTTTAAATCTTCTTCTCCACTGTATTGCTTTTGAGATTTAGCAAACATAATTCACAATGAAGAGCTGAACAGTAAACTGTGAATTTGTTGGGAGGATTTCCTTTTGGCACTACATGACTTTAATGGAAATTTAAGTTCAATTTTGGGACCAAAACAAAACCTTCAAAATACAGGAGAATTTTTGTTTCCCTATTTATTAGTAGTGACAATGTTCTTCTTCTAACAAAAGGTCATCTTAAGGGTAGTCCCCTGACCTTCACAATTTTAAGAGAAAAATCACACTATAGTGTTCTATCTATGACTTACATGATAACATCATTTAATGTAAAATTGTGTGAATGATTTCAGATTATTTTGAAAGCATGATTTTCTATGTGAATGTGTTTAATATATGTAAGCCAAAATGCAGTAGGCAACACTGCCCAGAAACACTGTTACCATATAGACTAATAAAGATCTTTACTGAATCCATCTAAGAAATTACAGAGGAAATTGCATTTCTGTCCACGTGTCCTAAGAGTGGCAGTCCCTGGAGGACACATGCCTTAATGTGGCCTATGAAGTAAATGAATATTCTTGAGACTCCACAGTGTCAAGCAAAAACACAACGCTGCCCATTGCCTACTTTTATTTTAGTACTAGTCAGACTAGACATTTCTCTGTCTGATTTGAGCTTCATTTGGAAGCAATTAACTCTCTTATATTAGATATAATAAGGGTCTCTAGTGCATGGACCACATTTGCCTGCATCAGTTGTTTAATTGAGACTTAATAGAGTAAAATTGCATTCACACTCAATGTAGCTCCAGAAGATAACCGATTCCTATTGATCAATGGTGTTTCCTCTCTCATTTCTTAAAGTGTATCAGGCAGGCAAAGAGAGTTGGGGGTAAAAGGTAGGCCAAAATTACTAACTACTCTTATTGTTATTTTACGTTCTTAAAGTATATTCAGTGATTTCTAAAAAATCAAAGCAATTGATAATAGGAATCAGCATAGGTTCACCCAACATAATCATGGAGATACTAATGGTAGAAACTTGTCAATTTAAAAAATCAAGGTATCTGGCAAAGCCTAGCAAAATAATCTTGGTGACAACATGGAGGAAATGTAGTTTGGCAAAGAAATGGTGAAGGTGAATTCGGAATCGTGCAAATGACCAAACTCCAAACCAGGGTTTAGTGATGGTTCAGTATCCACTTATGGGGAGGAATCCACAGCCGATTGATGGCCTTTGTCTTCAGCCCTTCCTGTTTGATGGTTTATCAAAAATTTGGTAGAAAACATAGTTGGTATGCTTATTCAATATCCCTCAACCACAGAAACAACTGTCTATGGTAAGCAGGGGAGAACTGTTCCAGAAAATAGTTTAATAAGGGTTTTTGTAGAGGAAAAATCAAAGGTTTAAGTAAATGTTATGTTTAACATAATCAGGGTGATGTGCTGCCACAGAAGCTCACGTGACCTTCACTGTCCTGACTGAAGCTCAATGTCAAGAGTGAGGAAAGCCACGGTCCTACGTGGTGAAGCCAACCCTCTGCCCAGTCTCTTCCCACAGTTGACAGGACTTAGTCCAGAGGATGGAGGGCCAGGTGGGGCTTCTGACCTCAGCTGAAGGACTTGTAGATGTTTAGCACATAGTAGGTGCCTATAAACAAAGTCACAGGGATCCTTTGAGACTGAAACTAACAAGTTATAGTTAAGTGGAGGCAGATTTGGGTTTAACTGAGAGAATTTTTTTAAGAATTAGAATTGTCCTAAATCCTCATGAACCACTGAGATTCACGCCAAGGAAAGAGAGGCTCATTGACAATTTATTTGTTGAGGATACGGCAGAGGAGATTCAAGCTGGGCTTTGGCTAGGACACACCCCAAATGCCCCTTGAAATTGAACATTATATGATTCTTCAAAGTACTTTGAAAAGTTAAAGAGGTCCAGTTATAATCAAGATTTAAATGATAGAAATAAAATCTACTAGAAACCATGCACTAATATTAACACAATACTTCACACTTTACCAACGCAGAGACCATGCTTCATGGTCACAACTAAGTATAAATCACTAATTCATTCAGTCCTGGTAGGATGGAGAGATGAGCAATTCCAGGTTAAGAGATCTAATCTCAACAGTCTAAAACCTTGTGACCTAGAATAGGAGGTAGTTTCCATTTGTGAGGGCTCTCATACAGAATTTATGTATGAGAAGGGTGGGCCAGATGGCCTTTAAGGTAGATTTCAACTCTCATTTCCATAAATTTATAAATAGGCCTGTCCTAAGTGATAGCTGAACTCCTGATATCCACTGTAGCAAATAACTAATAGGATTCTTGGGTGTAGAAATAGGAGCATATTCTACAAAGCAACGACTTTCACTGTACTGTTATTGGTTATGTCCTTAAGAGTTCCATGATTGATTTGGAACTCCACTAAGTAAAGTGAAGTACATAATTCTGAAGCTATCTGATGTTGAAGCGAAACAAGGAAATACTCCTTGGGCTAAGGAGTTTCTGAGGAAAGGCTAAGGAGCTGAGATTTAACCTGAAGAAGCAAAGTCTGGGTGAGTGCTTTACAACAATAATCGGGTACTGCCAGTAAATCATGTGGGTGCTGGTGAGCAGATGTCTTCTGTGTTGGATGAGAGCAGAACAAAAGGAAAGGATTTAGAGTAAAGTGGAAGCAATTTTTTTTTTGGATGCCCTGTGTCCCTAAGTGTCTTTGAGATAATGAAATATGTTACCAGGGAATGTTCACTAATCTACTTATCGGAGGTTTTAAGAAAAATTGCAGGGCATTCTGTGCCAGATGTAAGTGCAGTGCTAGATGACCTCATGATATTTTCTACTGTATTAATGTATAATAAGGTGAAAAAAAATGTGTATGTAATAAGGTGAAAATTCCAGATAACATCTGGAATCCAAAGTAGGTCCATCTTGAAAAATAACCAAGGTTCATGGTACACTGGCTAATGTTGCTATCATTTCATTTGGTTTTTCAAAAATATATCCTTCAGGACATTCGTTGTCTAATTCTAGTATCTGAGAAATGAGTTGCTCCCCTAAACGTCAGAACTGAGTATATTTTCACTGAGGTTGAAAACCCAGGAATTACAGTGATAAAATTCCTCAATGAATTTATACTGCATGACTTTGCTTCTGCATGAACTTACACACTAAGAACTTTTCAAAAATTATGTCATTCTCCTCACATATTTAGGAAAGGAACTAGAGAGATATCACTTCTTTTTTTCCTATTAGCTCTTATGGTTTAACAAAGGTTTTCTGTTTTTTAAATTATTATTTAGTATAGTCATATCATAAATTACTTTCTTTGCATAATACCTGTAGCCCAGTAGGCATTATGCCATTTACTTAATTAATGTGATCTTAAACAAAACTCAGTGCCTATGTAAAAATGTCCACTACATTTGAACGTTGGGTATCCTTCCCTGTCTTAAAGAACACAGAGAAATTGTTTCAGAACAACGTTTTGGGCAGAACAGATTTTTGGGGCAGGAACAGGTTTTGACTAAGGCAAGTGAAGCATCTTTCCAAATCGAGAGAACAGTTTGGTAAGCAATTCTTCCTGCTGTGCCCCAAAGCTTTGCCTTGCAAAATGGGATCCTTGAGATTGGCAGCTTGGGTGTGGCCAGGAACTTATTAGAAATGCAGAATCTCAGACCCACTGAAATAAAATCCACATTTAAAAAGGACACCCAGTTGACTGGTTTGCACATTTAAGTTTTAAAAGCGTCATGATGAAAGATTCTTGGGAGCAGAAGAGAGTTGTTTCCCAGTCAAAGAAGGGCAGAGACGCAGAGCGTGCCTACTGGGCACCTCTGGGGAGGAGAAGGCAGGCTGTATTTATCCACCTGAGGCATTGATACCTTCCCATCACTGACATTGGTCCCCTCTGATAGTGAATCTCACGTGACAGCCTCCATTGTACTCAGGATACACCTTGACCAAGTTCGCTTGTCCTCACTTCCTGGGAATCACTGGCCTTGAGAATATAGTCTAAATTACATATGATATATATTATTTAGTGATTAAATTTCCAGTTGCATCACCTGTTACATTTTGACTATCTTCCTCTCATCCATACACCCTCATTCTTACAAGATCACTCAACATTTTCTGCATTTCTCATCTATGTGCCTGGCTCATGTCTCTTCTCATCATGGAATCCCTTTTTTCCTCTCTGTTTCTGGAGAAATTCTTCACATCTTTAAAGCCACACATTAAGGTTTATTGCCACCACAGAACTCTTCCTAATCAGAATTGGTCGCAACCTACCAGGCATTCCCCTAACATACTGTTCTCTACCTGTGCAATGTTTAAGAGCTGTGAAGTTCCAGGCACCTGGATTGAGCCCTTACTCCTTCCTTACTGGTTCTTTGATGTTGGCCAAGATTCTTAACTGGATCCTTAGTTTCATCGTCTGTTAAATAGCGATAACAATACTATCTTCTTCATAGGATTGCCATGAGGATTAAAAGAAATAATGCTTATAAACTGTTGATACAGCGCTTGGTAAATAGTAAGTTCTTAATAGATAGTTTCTATTAATTGTAATAAGAACAGTCTCAAAAGCCAATGCACTGACATACAGTCAGACAGTGTCTCTGGGGATATGTGTGTATACTTTCTATCACACTAGATTATACACTTCTTGAATGCAATGATGAGAACATATCTATCTTTGTACTTGCTCATTCTTAAGACAGTTCTGGCAAGTGTTAGTCTTACCACAGTTAATTGCATCAAATCACAATTTGGTTTTCAATCATAATTAAGCCAATTTTTTTTTGTTTTTGAAAATATTATGAATAGGCACCACTCTCCGGAAATTATTTTTTAATTTACGTAACCTCTCAACCTTCTCTTCTACATGGTAATTTTTAAAACCTTTCCTCAAAAATCTTTTCTCTAAATAGCACGATCATGTTTATGGGTCTTCCGTCCAAGATCTTCCGAACCCCTCAAGTTGCAAATATGCAAGAATCAGATTTTATCTAATCTCACTCTCTTTGGGCGCTGCCACTAAGGGGTCTAACGTGTCTCATGGCCACTTAATGCGACTGCATTTTTGTTTCCCAAAACTGCACCATGTTGCTGACGCACAAACAGACGGCACGTTTTCCCTTAACTTTAGGCTCTATAAATTTAATAGATATTGGCTAGCTCAAGAATTATGAATAATCTCTTCCAGAAATGGGTATAGTAGGTGACTAAACAAGAACCAGAAATGCACACCTCCTCCCATAAATTATGTGACTAATAGTACATGTTGACTATATTTCATTGCCGAAAACCACTGATAATTGAAAAAAAGTCTAATGAATTAGATATCAGAGGCCATACATAAATGATTTGAGCCAATTCAACTATTTATACCTGGATAAGAATACATCTGGTAGGTTTATGTAAATATTTAACATTTTAATCCATGGAAGAATTATTAGATTTTAGGCTCAGAAAATGTTTTAATAATAATTACAAATAATGCTCATTAAATGCTAAAGAGCCTAAATGTTTAGCCCTATGAGGGAGAAGCTATTACTATAATTTCCATTTTTCAGATGATAACACTGAGGGTTAGCGGGGTAAAGAAAGCGCCCATGGTTACATACATAGTAAGTGGCTTCGCCAGGATAAAACCTAGATGGTGTGAGTCTGAAGTCTACATTTGAAATACGACAATCTCTCCTTTGTATGTGAAAACTGAAACCCAAAGTATTTAATACCCAAGTTTATATAATTTGTTAGTGATGGACTAAAGCTTAATTTAAGTCATGTGACTACCAGCCCTATGCTTTTTCCAGGAGATTCTTCACAAGAGTTGAGTTAAATTGTTTGCATTATTGTCTTTTAAAGATAATGAGTAAAGTTGACTTAAATGAACTCCTTAAAATGGTGGCTACTCTATAAAATACAAACCACTATCAATTTCATAATGAAATTCATATATCAAAATGCTTAGTTAAGTACCCCTTGTTAAAAGAGGAAAAAAGCACTTGAAAAACATGAACTAAGTTATAATGAAGGTCATTTTCTTGAAAGCTTTCAAACATTCACAACAAAACAAAATTTCTAAGCCATGATTTTGAAAAAGGAAGGAAATGGAAATAAAGTAAATGAGAGAGATGGCAAGATGGGTCTCGTCTTCTTCAGACATTCTATGTTTTCATGTTGTTCTTATATTTTAATTGCCTATAAGATTGTGAAAACATCTATGCCCATAAATATTTTATGTCTCCTGCTATCACATCATAATAAATCATTTGATATTTGTGTCTTTGATAGGAATGTTGCCAATGTAATAAAAGCATACTTATATCTTTTGGTTTGATGGAAAAAAGGCATGGTATTTTGTAATATAAATTGCTAGTGATCTTCTAGCATAGTATAATGATAATGAGGTAAAAAACCTGAAAACTCGATGGGAAATATGACATTTAATTTATCTAGAGTTTTGATTCATCCAGAAAGTCTTCCTTACTGCTAAATAATACAATTTTGCCTTTAAAGCATTAGAAATATTTTTCTATTAAAACTTATGAATAAAGAGTCTGAATGTCTTAGACAGGACTGTTTTAACAAATAATTATTAAAATAAAATTGTGAAGCACAGTTTCTCATCCTCGGTACTACTGACATTTTGGGCTGGAAAATTTATTGTTGTGAGGAACTGTTTGTGAATTTTGGATTTTAGCATCATCTCTGGCCTTTACTCACTAGAATCAGGACAACACCGAATACCACTCCCCCACCTGTGACAACAAAAAAAGTGTCTCCAAGCATTGGGAATATCCCCTGGGGCACAAAATTACCCCTTTTGGGGAGCTACTGCTTTAAAGTAATATCCTAAAGTAATTGCACTTATGTTCTTTATCAAAAACCTGTTAAATGATCTTCAAATTGAATAGTCTTTGATATTCAACACTGCATGTCAATAGAACAAAGTTTAAATTATCTTTTCTGGTGTTTTCAGTTGCATAAACATTTGTCATCTGTATTTAGGCTGAAATTGTTATTTGTCAATATGCATTCATTTACATTTATAATCTGTACACATACAGATTTTTAAGTCTAAGGATGCGTAATCATTCTCATGGATGTCCTTCATATGCAATTATTTCTCTTAATCTCCCTAACTCGTTCAATATGATTTTCTCCTCATTTAAGTTAATAGACTACATAAAAATAAGTCTTGAAAGTAAGCAGTTTTGTAAGTATCCAAAAAATCATAATTCCCTTGAAAAATGAACACCTAGCCCAGTGTTTCTCAAAATTCTAGTCCATGGATCCTCCCATCCCAGAATTTCCTGAGATGCTTGTTAATGTTATAGATCATTGGTCCCCTCCCCAGACCTACTGAATGACACTCTGTGGAATAGGATCCATTGTTCCACAGCTTAATAAGCCCCATTCAACAGTCATCTACAGAGGCCACAGAACTTCTGAAATGATTCATTCATTCTGAAATGTTATAACATATCTATTCTTTTTGGACCCAGTTTGATTCTAACTTATATATTGTAGCCTCTTTATATTGACTGATAATAAACGCTCAAGATCTTTCTTGAAATTACCCAATTTTAAGACAGATGTCCCTTACTAAGGCTGTTCCTTTGTCAGGTAACATTTGATCTACTAAAAGACCCTATTGATCTGCTTAAACCCACCAATGAACAATGACTTAGTTGTCTGCCTATGAAAATCTATGCAGTTGATTTACATTAAGCCAGTCATTACCCTTTATTTAAAAATAATCATTTGAAAATTTAAAGAATAAGAATGCAAAGATCCAACACCGGTGGTTTCTCTTTCCACGTCACTTTTCCAATTTTAAGGTATTTCAAATAACCACTCACCAAACTTGGCCTTGCTAACTATAATTTTGTGTTTTTATAAAAATATTTTAAAATACAGACTATTTTAATGCATGAGTGTTTCCATTCATCTGTCTAAGTAAAAGAACAAGACAACAATTACTGCCTTACACCCAAACCCAAGAACTTATAGGTGTCTCTGTGGAAGAGTAAGACCCTTTCATTTTTTTCTTATTCTAACTCAAATTTGTAAAAATGTACTATTAAGTACCACAGTACTTTGGAAAAATTCCAGGTAGTGCCATAGTCTTTTTGCTAAGACTGGTGAAAATTATAAAAGGGAGACAATGAATTTTAGTCTGGTAAGGACAGGCACAAAACTAAAGTAAAAAATACATATAAACTATACATGTCAGAATATACAATGCTTCAGGCTTCCCTGGTGGCTTAGTGGTTAAGAATCCACCTGCCAATGCAGCGGACACAGGTTCGAGCCCTGGTCCGGGAAGATCCCACATGCCGCGGAGCAACTAAGCCCGTGCGCCACAACTACTGAGCCTGCACTCTAGAGCCCGCGAGCCACAACTACTGAGCCTGGGCACCACAACTACTGAAGCCTGCATACCTAGAGCCTGCACTCCACAACAAGAGAAGCCACCGCAATGAGAAGCCCGTGCACTGCAACAAAGAGTAGTCCCTGCTTGCCGCAACTAGAGAAAAGCCCGCGTGCAGCAACGAAGACCCAACGCAGCCAAAAATAAATAAATAAATAAGTAGATAGATAAATAGATAAATAAAAAATTTTTTAAAAAGTATATACGGGCTTCCCTGGTGGCGCAGTGGTTGAGAATCTGCCTGCTAATGCAGGGGACGCGGGTTCGAGCCCTGGTCTGGGAGGATCCCACATGCCGCGGAGCGGCTGGGCCCGTGAGCCACAACTACTGAGCCTGCGCATCTGGAGCCTGTGCCCCGCAACGGGAGGGGCCGCGATGGTGAGAGGCCCGCGCACCGCGATGAAGAGCGGTCCCCGCACCGCGATGAAGAGTGGCCCCCGCTTGCCGCAGCTAGAGAAAGCCCTCGCACGAACCGAAGACCCAACACAGCCAAAAATAAATAAATAAATAAATAAATAAAGTAGCTATAAAATTAAAAAAACAAAAACAAACAAAAAAAAAACTGCCAAGATTATAAAAAAAAAAAAAAAAAGTATATACAATGCTTCAACACTATTTTCCACCTATGTTTCCATACTCTTTTTAGTCTTATTTCTACAATATGTTAAATGTTCACCATCATTTTTTGTTGTTGTTGTTGACATTTCCTCAGTTACATCTTGATTATAGGAAACTGATCTTCTAGTAGATCAGTAAGGAAGGCCTTCTGAATACAGTATTCTCCAAAGTCTTATACATTTAAGACTGTTTTTCTATATCTTAATAATTGAAGATTTTTTTCTAGATATAAAATACGTTTTCTTTGAGTTACTTAAAAATGTTGCTCTTAAAAAAAAAATGTTGCTCTTGAGAAATGCAGTGCTAGCTGAATATTTGTTATTTGTATCCCTATAAATAATTTGATCTTTGTGCCTGGAGGCTCTGAGGATTTTGTTTTTGTTTTTGTTTTTGTCTTCAAAGTCTAGAATACTAGAATATATCTCTGGGTTGATTGTTTCACGGCAATTTCCCCAGGTATCTGGTGAGCCCTTTCAATATAGTAGGGTTCAGGTTTCTTTAATTTCCAGGAAAGCTTTAAATATTAGCTCTATTCCACTGTTTTATTTTTCTCATTCAGGTCCTCCAATTACATGCATACTGGACACTTTTGCCTACCGTCCACTTCAGTCACTTTCTCTCTGCCTCTTTTTTGCCTCCTTATTTCAACTTCACTCTGTTGGTTTCTTTCCTGCCTTCCTTTCATGTCCTTTATTAGATTTTCATTTGAATATATTCTTCATTAGGACCTAGTAAATTATTCCTTATTTCTAAGATGGTTTTGCTTTCCTTTTCAATATATTTCCTAAATTTAATCAACTTTCATTGCATTTTTTTACCATTTCTGGTATTAATTTTTGAATTTCTGATTCTACTTTTAAAAATATCCCTAAATTCTTGTTTGATGATCCTAAATGTAAATGGGAAAGTGGTGTTAATAATTCTCCTCTGTTTTGTGGTTATTTTCCATCAGCCAAAATGTTTTCAATCACATTATCTACTTTCTCCTGTAAGTAGCTTTGTATAAAGTTTTACCATTTTTTTTTTTTTTGTATACCTAGGTATCTCATGGCAGGGTTCCTAGTTCAAGGTCACCCTCTCTGTCAGCTTTGTGTTTGTTTGGTTTATCTTTTAATGCATGTTTCTAAGGAATTGGTATTTCCCCTCTGACTACCTTCTTGGCTTCACTCCCCTTCTTCTGAGGGGCACTACATGTATTTTTATTTATCTCCTTGTCTCTCAGAAGAAATATGTCTTCAAGCCTGCCACCTCTGCTCACTCTCAAGCATCTTCTCTACAACTGCTGCTGTGAACCACCAAGTTCCAGACCCGTGTTTACTACTTTGGCAACTAGTAATGGACTTTCTGGAGGGTGGTTTTGTCTGTGCTCTTTCTCTTTCCAGTGGAGTTTCTTCAGCTCTGTCTCCCCCATTCTCTGCATCCACCAGCTTGTAGCAATGGCAGGAGCTCTGTGAGAATCTGATGTTTCCTTCTGCCTGTCTCTCAGTAATGCAGGCGTGGGTAAACTGTTGTTTTATTTGCTCTCCTTTATGTTTTTTATGAAAGAGGATTTATGGATATCCAGACAGCTGGTCAATCCTTCAGTGGGTCAGAGTTTTATAATTAGGAAGTAGTACATCCCTGAGCCCAGGCATGGTGGTGCATCTGGTAGTCAAAATGAGGGCTCCCTGACATGGAGAGAAACTTAGGGGAACCAATTTATGCACTCTGGCCCTTTCCACCAGGACTATTTCCCAAACTACTTTCTGATATAAACTAGGTAGATCATGTTCTTATTTCAGAAGGAGAACTACCCTTTAACAGTCTTCTTGTTCTCCTCTTCTTCCTGGGGATCCACTTTTATTCAGTTATCCACATAATTTAACATTTTATAAATCTCCAACCCAGATATGTATGCTAAATGACATTAGTCCCTCTTCTACTCTGGATCATTTGTTTAATTTACGGCAAATAATAACGGAGCCAACAGTATATATTTTTTCTAAACCCTTTTCCTCTAAGACTGCAACTGTACTTCATTTTGGCAGAGATGTTTGGGGGTTTAATCCAAACATAATATTATGTCCTGTGCAATATGAGTGTATATCTATTGTGTCTCATGATGTATTTATCAATTCTCATTGATGAGTTAAGGAAAGCTTAACAGTATGATGATTTGACTTGAGAGTAGCTAGCTTTTTTTCCCCCAAAATCATTTGGGGAAAAAAAGTTTGCTTCTTCTTGAATCAACATTTGTTAAGTCACCTTAAATAATGTTATTCTATTGATATATGTAGCAACCTATTGAATTTTTCATTCATAGAGTCAGAGATTCATGAAAGGTTGCTCTAGTAATCATTAATATCAATGTGGTAATTTTCTCAGCGCTTATTTTTCTTTCTGATGAGCAAGAAATAAATGATTTTTATGAAGTAAGAAACAATCCTATCTTTTCATCATCATACTTAAAGGATTTCACATCACAGATCCTGCTTTCTACGTTTAAACGTGTCTACTTTACACATAATACATAATAAACATTTCCCCAGAAATCAGCCCTCAGAATCAAATAAAAAAGATCTGTGTAGAGTGTTACACAACAAAATAAACAGTTATCAAAAAAAAAAGCATAACACTCAGGCACATTTTTCTGAATCAAATAGTGCTGAATAAATTTAAAAATTGCTAATCCTGTTTTCCCTTAAAAAGAATGACCTATGTAAATTTAAACTGGCAAATCCTTCTTAAGAGGCATGATGATTCTGGATCATGTCCAAAGTCACATATTTGCACTCATTCTCTAATAATTCATAAAGATTTTAGATAAACAAACATAAAATAACCTTCTGCTCATGGAATAGTTGCTGAAAAATAATTCTTACCATTATGTGGAGAAGGTAAATAAATTACAGTGGATTTACCAACCACATTACCCATCGGATGACCAGATAAAATACTGACTCTAAAATAATGACTCAAAGCTTAGACATTCTGAAATTAGTGGTACTTTCTAGTTGTCCTTAAATGAAACCATTGAAAATTGTTATTGCTTACAATTCCACGATAAGCTATTCTGTGTCACAAAATTATATATTTTTAAAAGGAAGTAACATGCAAATAAGCAGATGCACATAAATCAAGGAAAAGTATAAAAAGGCCTTCAGAGATTACTCATTTTACAATGTTTGTCAACCATTAAGGAACAAACCTTTCTTTTCATGTATCTCCTTCTTAGCGTATGTTTTATAATTATTAGGACCTTTTAAATTTTTTAATATAACATGTATTTTTTTTCTTTTGTAAAAAAAAAGACATGACAAGTGACGAGTATCCATTTATATTTTTCAGTGGGACAAATCAGCTCTAGGCAACACATGCTGGCTTTATAGAAAGTCATAATCAAAATGATCTATAAGAGTTCTGCCAATGTGTATGTCAACGTACTCTCTGAGTTCATGCATGTTTCCACAAGTTAATAAGAGCCCAAATTAAGGCTCCCAAATTAAAAATTCCTAGAATAGACAATAACCTGATTTTGCCAAATAATTTTGACTCTGGTTTCCAGTGAACTTGAGTCAGTGCTAAATGGGATGTTAATCATCTAGGAAGGGATTGTCAAACTTCTTCTGTACAGAGCCAGATTGTAAATATTTTAGGTGTGTAGAGCATACACTGTCTGTTGTAACTACTCAACTCTGAAGGTGTAGCAAACAGAGCAGCCACAGATCACGTAAGCAATAGATGCAGCTACGTTCCAGTAAAACTTTAGGGACAATGAAATTTGAATTTTGTGTAATTTTCACATCACAAATTCTATTTCTCTTGAGTTTTTTCAATCATATAAAAATGTAAAAACAATTCTTAGCTCATGGGCTATGTAAAAACAGGCAAGGGGCAGATTTGGCTGGGAGGCTGTAGTTTGCTGACTCCTTATCTAGGAAATTATACTAATTATTTTATGAGCATTTGATAAATATTATATTGATTATTATGGTGATGAAGAGGAAGATGATTAACATGATGATGGTGATAATGACTAAGAAAATAACTGGAGTGAACACTAGAATCGATCCAGTGCATTTACCATTTACAATATCAAGTTCAAATTTCTTGACTTCATGCTACAAGTCCTTTAATAGACTCTTCTTATTTTTTGTTATGGTACTTTAATTCTCCATAGAACTCCACCTTCTCCTTAGAGAAAAGAGGACGTTACTATTTTCACGTCAAATAGAAACAGTCATCATCACTCATGACCATCGTCACCCATCCACTTGCCAAGATATTGCAACAGAAATTATTTTATGTCATATTTGTTCCACAAGTTTTCAATCATATCTTTTCCATCCAATGAATTCTTTTCCACTGAAAGTTGAATACCAATTGCTAATAAATATAATTAATTCCATTTTATAAGCTACCACTGTCTCTAATATATATATAATATATATATTTTATATATATATATATGGTAAGGCAGCGCCATCTGTGACTATACCTGAAATTCCTGCTAGCAATAATACCTTCCCTACTTTGATTCAAACACAACCAGAGAACTAAAAACTATCCAAGAATTTGGCACCATGTCCAGCCATGTCTGTTCTCCAGCTGCTTTCCTTTATTGGTAATTGATTCAGTTTGCAAAAGTCACGGGTAAAGAAAAAGTCTTGATGGTGGGGGGAGAATTCAGATCATTTTCCAGCAGCAGCCTGACCAGTTCTGATGCTGTGGAAAATGACAGCATCAAAAGGCTTTGTGTCCCTCCTTGCTCCTCACCTCAGAATTAGGGCAGCTGGATTTCAGCTCACATTAAACTCTTAGCACTGTCATTAGTTGGATCTAAAATAAAGCTGACCTGCTTGCCTAAGGCAAAACAGTCATCCCAAATCAACAGCCACTAGGATGGAGTCTGCAAACCACGGCAGATTTGACTCATGCTGACCTTTCCTAATGGGGAGAAGGATGCATTAAACATCAATGCCCCAAGAAACAATCTGGAGTATGGAGAGGAGGAGAGGGGGAAAATCCAGGTGATGTTGAAATGAATACATGTATACTCTAGACCCTTTGCATCATTCATACATTCAACTATTTGTCTTGTGCTGTAATATGCATAGTAGTGAAGGAGAGAGGGTTTAGGATCACAAAGTCTGCTTCTGCTACTAACCACCCATTCGACCAGAAGATATTTCACCTTTCATATCACTTCAAAATGACCTGGGAGGCATTTTCAAACTGTGTGCTCTCACAGGATTGTGAGAAAAACTTCATAGTGAACTCTGATACCAACTGGCGGGGCCTGTATGCCTCATGTGTGCTGGGAAACAAGAATTTCTTGTGAGAATTTATCATCCAACGATCCCAAGTAGACTAACAAAGTGGCCACTAGAACTTGTCTGTTAACAATGAAAAAAAAAGATACTATTATGAAGAATCATAATATCCTAGAAGTATTTTCTTGAATTGATATTTAAGGGGATGGATGACATATTCCAAACGTCACAAATATATTGGACAGTTAAGTTCATGGTTTAAATATAAACCCTATGTGCTAGAGAATCTACTAGGCATTTTGAGATAGACAATCTCTAACCTTCCCCCAAACCTAGAAGCACAGCATATATACCCATGCTTAGGGATACTTGACAGGAAGCAGCATGTAACTGAAAATATCTTAATAAATCATATATAGACTGTGAGGATTTTCGCAAACATAATTGCGAGTGAAAGATATCAAAATTGATATAATATGGTTTTGGTATTAAAAAACAGTTTTTAGACGTGATCTTAGGATTACACATACATTTTCAGACATATAGATTTAGTGGAATGTGGTTGTGAGAAGAAGGCTACTTTAAAATCAGGCTTCCAAATGATCATTTTTTTTTCTAGTAATCCATTATTAATGATAAAGACTTCAGAAAATATACTTCTCCATTTTATTTTCATAGTAAACTGTGGCATACAAATGACCAGTGATTCTCCCATCATACAGGAAACAAGTGACCTAACAGCCCACGCGAGGCTGCACATTTGTTTATGTTGGACCTCATTCCTAAATGTCATGGCTCCAACCTGCCATTTACTTTATACGGCAGTTATGAGAGATGATTCCTCTCCCTGTATGAACGCATTCTTTATTTCAGCCATCAATAACCATGACAATTACAATACACCGTGAAACTGCTAACAATGACGTTTTCTCCCAACCAGCTTCGTGTAATTGATAGGAAAAATCAGAAGATCAATAAAACTGCGAACTCTTGCCTTGACTAAGCAGCTGATAATACAGAGATGTTTAGAGTGATGTGGTTAAATTATGAACAACTAAATTAATTATGAATGATACTTTACAGAGCAGAATTACCTAAACATTCAGTGTGTGTATATTTATACATATATACTTATCTATCTATATATATACACATATATATATAATGAAAGAAAATATAAGGGAAGAAAAAAATCAAAGAATGTATAATAATCCACTTGGGTCAAAACTTCTGGTAAAGAGGTAGTAAAATGTCAGACAAGACATATGGCGGATAATCCCAGGCTGGCAAATCGTAAGAAATATCAGATCATTGGTCAAATTTGCCACGTCCTACTTATCATCAAACTTCTTGGTAGTGACTACGAAGCCCTACCTCCTCCCTTGAAGCTATAAAGTGACTTCTGGAATTGGACTGATTAAAATTTTTAGGCCTCACATCCCACTATCATAACCATAATGGATCCAACTTAGGAGAAATTAAACTACAAATAATATATACTTACAAAGGTATAAAATTAATTCTGTGTTAACGGTGGGAAATTATCCAATTGCTGTCTATTAAATTCAACATAGATATACCTGAGTGACTAGATTAGTACAAGTAAAGGGAATTAGGGAGAATATTTAGACATTTTATTAGCAATTTAAAAACAGCAGAGTGGTGAGTGGGAAGTGTCATGTATTAAAATGAATAATTATGGCATATTTAATTGCTAACTTATTTTTAATCTTAGTTTTGGGATCCCTTTTTTGATCCAGAAATTAACTGCAGTAAGTTTTTAAGTGTACAGGTGGAGAGTTTTTGGGGGGAAGAAGGGGAGATCTTTTGTTGGTGACTTTTGGTTTTGCTGAATAATGGTGAGAAAATATTGTCTGTAAACCTCTATGTTGTGGAATTTGTTAAAGTTTGTCTTGACCAATTCATGAGTAGTTTTACATTTTTTTCATGGAATAAGAGAAAAACATATTCTCTGTAGGCAGTATGATGTCTAAGAGTCTTAAGACCATAGGCCCTAGAGTCAGACCAGCTGGATTAAGTCCTGCTCTGTTATTCTTTGCTATGTAGCCCTAAACAAGTTACCTGTCCAATTGGTGCCTCAGTTTCCTCATCAGTAAAAGATTGTTATGAGGATTACATGAATTAATATGTCAAACCCTGGAACAGTACCTAGCACGTAGAAAACATGGTATGATTGTTTATTAAATATCTGTCATTTTATCCATCTACTATCTATCTATCCCCACACATGCACACAAACCTGCTGATTGTACTGTTATTATATTACACAGATCCTTGCTTTTTTGCACTCTACTTAATTACAACTGTTTCAGAATTTTACACATCAAGTCTCCATTATCATTTGGTTTTATCCAATTGTACTTCTGGGAGAGTTTGCATTATGCATTCCACAGCTATGTTGCTTGGTACAAAAATGTTTACAATTCTTCACCTTCTTGTGAATAGAAAATTTTCTACTTCCATAATACCCCTTCTGTTCTGTTTCATGATTATAGCCCTGAATTCCACTTTAGATGATATTGATAAGGCAACTCCAACTTTCTCTTTGTTTTACATTTACCAGGCCCATCTTATGATTATATTTTCAAACACTAAAAAAATTATTTTAGATGTGTTCTTTACAAGCAGTTGGACTTTGCCTTTCATCCCAATCCAAAAGTCTCTGGCTTTTTCTTGGGATGCTAACACTCATATTTATTATCACACGACTGATTTGATTCCATTCCTTCCTTGAATAAACTATTAACTAATATTACACATTACTTGGTTTTCTCATTTTCTTACCCTTATTTTTGCTGGGTTCATCAACTTTCTTTTAATTTATTTTGTATTCTCCACCTTCCTCCCCCAAGAAATGAAAATTCTACAAGGCAACTCAATATGCAGTGAATTTTAAATGGTTAAACTGTATTTCGAATATTTAAAAGCTGCTGGTAGAATATTTTATATGAAAGAATGAAAATTAAACAATTTTTGCAAGTTTTGATTTTCTTTAACAATAGAGTCAGTATTGATTTTGTAATGTGTTTCCTAAAATAGATATTTGGTAGAAAACAGAGTTCGTTGTTTAAAATTTTACTTAAGAGTGGAATTCCAGAAAGGGGTATTTTTTTTCTTTTTTCACAAACCACGAAAAACAAGAAGAAACAGAACCTTATGTCCTTAAATGCAATCTCTCTCTGAGACCAGAGCTAGGTGCTGGCTTTTAATAATTTTTTCTGACTAATGACATCAGACGAGGCTGGCTAGCTGTCAAATATTTACAAGCCTGCACTTAGCTCAAAGTTGGGCATACAAAAATTGTAGTGACTCTTTTATTTATTAATCTGTTCTGTTCCATAAGGTGCAATTATCCAGTAAACATACCATTTTAACACAGCTTAAAAAGCTAATTAGGATAGGCCCTTTGGAAAACCTCACACATTTTGGTCCTTTCAGTGATTCTAGGAGATTGCTGCTCTCTAAAAGTTCCCAGGCTGAGGAAATGGAAATCTTTCCGAAAATTCATAAATGACTCTGATCTGCATTCCCTCTTCACATTATCTGTAGACTGCGTGATTTTAAAATTAAATACATTTAAGAAGTTGGGTTCATTAGTGGCTAGAGATCCTCGTTAAGCTAGGAAGGTTCCTGCCCCCGCCCGAAAGATGTACAAAAATTCTTAAAATGCCCTCACACTGCTGGGCCTTCTGTTTTTTTAATCCAATATATGTCCCCCAAGGAGCTCACTGGGAGGTAAATGAATGGAACAGATTCTCACTAGGCATTTTTATTCGAGTCCATCCATTGTCAGTTCTGGAGAACACTTGAGAAGTGAGCTGGGAGCAGTAGCAAATACGGTAGTGAGTTGTCAGTGGTACAGTTTGTCATTGTTTCATTGAGAAAAGGCAGACTGTCACAATAAACAGCATTTATTCCTTTCCTATTTGTGGCTTAGGGCTGGAGAAGGGGAGGTGTCACTGGTCGTAATTGTAGAACACATAAATAATAACAGTAGCTTGCAAATCATAGATCAAAGCAAACAGAGGGAGCTGGCAGTGATGAAGGCAAGAAAATAGATGCTTCCAGCACCAGCTAATTTACTACCCTTTTAAAAAATAGGTTCTCCTTCCTAACAGTAAACGTGGAATGATTTTGTTTGCCTCTTCAGCTGCAGGTTAAGGAAGATGAAACTTCTAAATCATAGATCTTTTTTTTTTCTTTTTTCTCAGACGAAATAGATTCTATTTTATTTTTTTAATATCTTTATTGGAGTATAATTGCTTTACATTGTTGTGTTAGTTTCTGCTGTATAACAAAGTGAATCAGCTATATGTATACATATATCCCAGGTACATAAGTATGTGGAGGTGGTTTTTTCCTTCAAGAGGTACCAAGGTGGAAAGGGGGGGAGGGATAAATTGGGAGATTGGGATTGACATATAAACACTACTATATATAAGATAGATAACTAATAAGAACCTATTGTATAGCACAGGGAACTCTACGTTATATTCTGTAATGGCCTATATGGGAAAAGAATCTAAAAAAGAGTGGATATATGTATATGTATAACTTTGCTGTACAGCAGAAACTAACACAACACTGTAAATCAACTGTTCTCCAATAAAAATTAATTTAAAAAATTCATAATCATTACTTTTACTAACTAGACGTAAGTGGTAAACATTCTGCTTACTCTTAACCATTCTTGTGCTGAGAGCGCCAGCTTGTAAAACACACATGGGGTCAGATTAGGTTTCGCAGAAAGAAAAATTGATGTTAGGATCCAAGAATTCCTAGTTTATATCACACCCGGACAATCTGACCTCATCAGAGGTAAGACACCTAGCACCCTGCAAATTGCAGACTTGGATGACACCTTTTCTACTGGACTCCCCCAAACATGAAAAATATGACAGGACGCAATGTTAAAAATTGAGCCTGTGTGATAGAGACCCTGTGGGCAACTTTCTCATCCCTCCAACCTATGAAAACTCAGTGGGAGAATTCCCCGAGGATGACAGTGGCTGAGAAACTCTCCCCACGTTATTACAATGTTGAAAGGTTTCTCATTTACTGCCAGTGAAAAGTGTCTACTGTGGCTTCTAATAAAAACCTGTGAAGCCACATGGGTGTAAAGTATTTTTTTTTCAACTTTTCAAGAAACTAGTGACAATGCTAAGTTCACTGTTTCAGCTTTGGGTGTGAAGTATTTCACCCTATTTGTGATGGCAGGTTTACAACTGCGCTGTAACCTATTCTTACAGCCAAGTAATCAGAACCGGATTTCACACGTGGACAGCCTCTGTCTTTCTGGATGTCAGACGATTGCTCCAAACACGAAACGCGATAAACTCCATACACGTGGCTTACATGTTAGTCTGTGAGTATGAGCGTTCCACATGGGTTATGCGAGGACTGGTTAGTGATCTTGCAAAGCAGGTAGGCTTCGTTATGATATGGAAATTGGCAATACCCAGAGCACAGGAAGAGTTGTCAGCCCTGAGCGTGACAGTGGAAAGCCCCAGAAGGGGGCTCTAACCCGGAGTTTACTGTGAAGACATCGTGGCCATCAGCACTTGAGTCGTCAGGGTGCAAACTTTGCTGGTGGCTTATCCCCAACACTGGCTTTTGTACAGCAGTTCTGACAGTTGCACTGCTCACAGCAAACTGCCACTGTCGTTTGTTCTCCTTCAGTGCCACTCGACTGTCACAGCCTGTCATGAGGCAAGAAAGCTCCAAACCTAACGCCATCCGACAGGGTTTAATCATTCCTGTTACTCCTGTTGCCTGCACCGGCCACCTTGAAACACACAGCACGCAACTCTACTCTTCCTACAGCACTTGTTTCATAGGCTTCCACTGTTTGTTTTTTTTTTTAAAAGAGAGTGATGAGCTATATTCTTTTGATTAAAAAGCATCAGAGAATTTTATGTATTTGCTAAAGAAATAATACTGAAATGTATCAGTTAGGAACCAAACCCAGATGAAACTGCAGCTGGCTTTCCCTCTCCCTCTTCAAGCTGTAGCTACTTTGCTCCTTACTTATTCTGCTGGGAAGAAGAGCGGGAAGATGTCTCTTGTTTCACCGGGAGAACTGGGCAGAAGAGAACTGGTTATTTATTTATTTATTTTGGATGTGGATCATTTTTATAGTCTTTATTGAATTTGTTACAATATTTCTTCTGCTGTAATGTTTTGGTTTTTTGGCCCCGAGGCATGTGGGATCTTAGCTCCCCGACCAGGGATCGAACACGCACCCCCTGAATGCGAAGGCTAAGTCCTAACCACCGAACTGCCAGGGAAGTCATAGAAGAACGGGTTATTTCTTTGACTAGAGAAAGCATATGGGGAAAGACATTAGCAACTTCTTTCTCCAGCCTCCCTTCATTTTGGAGAGCTTTATACCCATCGACTCACTTTTCCTGATCTGTGAAATAAGAGGAGCTCCTTGCCTCGGTCGAGGGCCAACTCCTCTTGCACAGAGGCACTCACTGAGGAGTAGCTAGATATGTGGTGTGTCATCATGTATTTCCCAAGAAAGGGCTCAACTGCAGCTGAGGGGGCGATAGACACCAGTGATGATTTGTATGCTTTTCGCTCATTCAAATAAGAGCCTGCCCTCAGGGTCAATATTCCTCCACCACAAAGGAGAGAAATCCAGGCAGTCTTGTCAACACTCCTAGTATCAAACTCATCAAGACCCATCAAACCTGAATTGACCACGTGCTATCAGATACCGTAGTCTATCCTCACAATAGCCCTCAGAGGACCGGTGGGGCAGGGGAGCAGCATGGCAAAGGATAAAGCGACAGAGTTTTATGCGTTGATGTCACTCGGCCACACATGCTGTAGTATCCCTTTTGGAATACATGTTTGGGTTAAAAGTTGCTGGATTTTGGCCAGATACACTGATAATGATTATAAATATTTGGTCTGATTTCTGCATGGCCACTTCAACGTTTTATGTTTAGATTCAAGCCATCTAGCATAGTGTGTGCATTCAAGTTTTTTTGATTGGCTGAAAAACTTCTTAGTATTCAATGAGACGATTGATTGATGACTAGAACAATCTGAGTTCATTTCCTAGGATCATGTTATACTGGGAAAATCATTTCTTTATTTATATTTTATTGAGTAAAAATAAGGAAGGCTATAACGAAGGAAAGAATCTTCATGAAACTAATACTTTCAAAAACTCTAAAAAGGTCACAATAAAACTAATGAGCTGAATATAGATAACCGAACTGTGAAGAACTAGGTATAAGATTACTAGGAACTGGTTCTTTTCTTCCTTTTTAATTAGCATCAGAATAAAAAGCCATGAACAAAACCTGTTGTCTGGGATGTGGGAAAGGCCAAGGACATCATTGCCCTAATTTACTGGCACATGGACAATAGAATTGTCCACACAACTGTCACTGAGCTGCACCTGAAATCTGAGGCAGGAGAAACTGGGAAGTGCTCACTGGCAACCACAAGACACACAGGTTTGCACCTGAGAGCTGACTTTCTAAAATCTAACAAAACACACAAGCTTGACAATGCCTTTGGAAAGGTAACAAAAAATCAAGGGTAGGGTGACCCCTTGGCTCATCTACATTAATATCTCAGTTTTCTGGGGGCTGCAGGTAAGATTAATTAAGGGTCTTGGCTAATAATGGGATAGAAATGTCAGCCATGGGTTGCTATGGGACAATTAGCAACTCCTTACAACTGTCCGATTTTGAAATGAAAATCATGACAGTAATCATGTTTGCCTGCCATCCATGGTCCTCCAGAATCTGGTTCTGCCTACCTTTCCAGCTTTACTCTGTCTGCCAATCGCAAGCCTCATGTTCTACCCAGACGGGAGATTGGCTTAGTAATTATTAAACGTTTGATAAATTCCCAAGCTATTCCTTTGCTAATGCCACTTCCTTTTGCAATGCCCTTCCCTTCTTTATCACTTGAAATGTTATTCATCTTTTGATGGTAGATTTCACAATCTTTCTTATCCATGAAACGTTTTCTCAATTCTCCACTCAAGTATGTTCTCTCTCTACTGAACTTTCTAAAGCTTGTTATTTGTACTTTTCTTACAAAACTGGGTTACTTTGCATGAGTCTTCTCTCTACTGTATTGATATTATAGCAATTAGAGAGCAAGATTGTATGATTTTATACATATGTGTGTGTGTGTGCATATCTATATACACACACATATGCAAATCACCGAGAATATAGAACACAGTAAAGGTAAGTGGTAGGCATTCAATAAATAATAACATATTGGGGCTTCCCTGGTGGCGCAGTGGTTGAGAATCTGCCTGCCAATGCAGGGGACACGGGTTCGAGCCCTGGTCTGGGAAGATCCCACATGCCGCGGAGCAACTAGGCCCGTGAGTCACAACTACTGAGCCTGCGCGTCTGGAGCCTGCGCTCCGCAATAAGAGAGGCCACGATAGTGAGAGGCCCGCGCACCGTGATGAAGAGTGGCCCCCGCTTGCCGTAACTAGAGAAAGCCCTCGCACAGAAACGAAGAACCAACACAGCCAAAAATAAATAAATAAAAATAAAAGGAATTCCTTTAAAAATAATAATAATAATAACATATTGTTGCCATCCCTTGTATTTTGTTAAAACTAGCACAGATAACGTCAACTTTGCTTGTGTCTAATATGCTCTTGTGATTGTTGGTCTGGTTACTAACTTGAAGATTCGTGATTAGTAAACTCATTTATAGCTTCAAAGATAGCTTCAACATCTGCCAACATAACTCTGTCTATAAAAAATGTTTTACAAGGAATATGCTTGTCAATTTTATATGGTTGCTTTCTTTCCCCACATCGTTTCACTGCATAAATGAATCAAGCCTCATTAAACCCCCAAATTCCATTAACTGAAGAGCGTTCCCTGGTGTTGCCTGCTGGCCGAGGAGCCCCAGTCCAACATTTTGAAGATCACGTACATAACACAGCACCTCCTTGGTCCCTCGTGATGGTATGACATGCAAGGGCATCTCTAAACCTCTCTGCCATCTGCTTGTTCAAGGTCAAAAACAAAACTCCATGAAAATAATAACTAGTGCCTAAAACATTTCTTTCTGGGACCTGAAATTGTGGAATATGCCACTCATATGACCCACAGTATCATTTCAACGGTGGCTCTTTGCTGTCGATTGCACGGGAAGTCAGTCTGAGTCATCGACAAGCGGTCTTGCTGGTAAGTAAAATGGCTTCAGCCCAAGCACCACCCTGCACAAATATTTTTATATACTGAACTCAGGACAAATCCATCTTTTTTCTCATTCTTGTAAAACAACTGTGGGTATTATCCAAAAATAGCTGACTGTTAACTAGACAACTAGGCAGACCTATAATGCTCCATGTGGACTCTGGCTATTGCGTCTCCATCTGTACAGCCCGCTGCCTGCCTGTTTTGAATTATGGAGAGCTGGGAGGGGAATCCAAGAGAGAAGGATTCAATGGCAGAGGATGCCTCTGTTCTCGCTTGCTTGGGGGGAGATATTTTTCTCTTTTATGCTTTGATAGTGTGGCTGATTATAGACGGTTCCAACCCCTCTCCTCACTTTCAAAGTATTTCTGTGTGAAGAACCCCTGACCTAGAGTTCGTGGAGGACCAGCTGCACGTGTGATTACCTTCAGGTGTCCTAATGCTAGTTGGACACAAGCATTTCAGTTCTTTCTTGTCTTTTGTGTCTTACTTTCTTACACTTCAAAACTTGGGGACTCTTATTTCCTTCAAACAAAGAGTATAACATTTAATAAGCAGGGAAATGCACTTACAGATGAACCATGACGACATATTTCCACATCAGATGTTAGTTTTCAGCTCTGAACTCTCAATCTCTATCGTGTGAGTGGCAGCAGGTAAAGGTTTTAAACTCTTTCCAGCAGATGGAATAAGTCTTGTCAGTTGTTACCTTGCCACTGAGCTATTTTTTGTTTCTTATTTTTTTTCAGTACTCTTTTTTTCTTGGTTATATATTACTTGCTATGATCTTTTAAAAGATATAATTTTTTTTTTATATTTTGGAAGCAAAAAGAGAAATTTCTAGCAACCGTTGACTTTATTTTTTCTTAATTTTACTCTCTGTTCTGGGCTGTCTGTGCAGCAGGGTTTTGAGAAAATAAAACTGGGGTGTGGTGTTCATCATTTTCACACCAAATAATAAAATGATACCACTGTAGTTTGAGATAATAAGTATTATTTTCTCTATTTTGGTCTTGATTGGTACCTGCATTCCACTTTTCATCCAAATGTAGTAACAAGGAATTCAACAGCTTCTATGATGAATGACCTTGTCAGAAATGAGGACTCATGTCTGCTGGGCTGCTACAGTGGAGTGCATCATACTTGGGTACAGCCCGAGGTTGGGAATATCAAAACCAACTGCGTAAATAGGAGAAAAATGAGGAATATGAGTCCAGGCTGCTGCTTTTAAGTCAAAGACCTTAAAAATAGCAACTTTGGTGAAGAAAATTGAAACAAAAAGCAGGAAAAGGGTGTTAGGAATGAGACAGGAGTCAAGTTGATGGATTACAAAAAACACATAGATACACCTAAAGAGACAGGCTCATGCACGTGCAAAAATGTTATGATACTAGCTCTGGGTCTTCTTTTCTATCTGTGCTTTATTTACAGGTCGGCATTTTTTCCCCCAAAAGATCATGACAGAAGCACTCACTCAAAACTCTCAACCCCACTCCAACACACAGACAGTGTGTGACACCAATTAATCTAATGGAAGGAAACTAAACTTGGGTGAAGGAAAAAGCTGGTTCCTGCTCCACAGCTATGATCCTGGGGTCTTTCTGCAGAATTGACTGCTGGTCTTTCGTGTGATAAGACTGGTGCTCATGGTTGTTACTCCAGAGCTTATTCCTGCTGTTGCACTTCTGCAAATGTGTAATGGGTTCTGCAGCAGAAAGGAAGTTCATGACAACATATGAGGAGGGAGTTCTTAGAATGGGCAGTGGAAGAAATTTAAGAGTCCTGGATCACAGACTGGGAAATGGCAGGGTTTTTTTTTTAGAAGAACTTTGTGATGATTAAATTCCGTATTTAAAAAAATATTCTGACTCAAGTTCTGCAGGAGACAATATGATTCACTGAAAATAATTTTGCTTTCAAATCATGGTCTTGAGTTAGAAGACTGGACCCACCTCTTACTTACTGAGGATCTCTATAAACCTGCATTTCTTGATCTGGAAATTACACTAATTCTGCAGTGTTATTATAAATATGGATAGAATGATGTTGAAGCCCTAGCATCAATCTTCTCACAAAACTAGTGCTAATAATTTTTCCTAATAAACATAAACCTATAAAAAGCAATTTTTAATCTCCCTACTGACTGATATGATCAGTTAACACTTAGGCATGGTGTCTATTTGAACAAGCTTGTAGGCCCAAACAACAATGATTATTTTCACAACTTATTACATTCTAAAATACCTTAAAGTAATTATGTCTCTGTAGAAGTAGACAGAGCTTAAATCAAGGACGTGCTAGTATAAAAATTAAAACAAAGTAACTGATAATCCTTTTCTAAAAATGCATAGGTGTTTTTCATTTAGCCTCGTCACATCTGGACTCTTGTTCCAAGCTAATACTATAATGTCATATCATGGTCCTCTACGAATAATTCTATGAGTTTCTGTTACACTTTCTAAAAATTACCCGTCATGTGGGTTGTCCAAAACTGACACAATAAACCTTGGAGAAGAAGTTAGAGACAGTTGTAGTCTCCCATACTAAGAATTTTGGAGTAAAATCCTATTGAGCTATAACTCCAGAAAAGGATCCATTGGAGCCACTGGGTAGAAAAGTCAATCCTGCCTAATTCAACTGAACAGAAACAAGAAAAAAGTGCTAAAAATGGTTCTATTTAATTGTTGTGATAGACCCATGGACCTAATACAAGTGATAGAATGGGTAAAACCATTAAGTACTAAAGATAAATTTTCTTTGGCTTTCCCTGCCTTTTTCATCATTTAAGACACATATTAGGCACCATATAAGACATGGTCCCTTCCTGCATAAAGAACTCATCGTCCTCTCTTTTCTTTGGGTTCTTCTACCCCTTGACCATGAAATCTGTGTGTCTTCAAGCCACCTTCCAGGAGCTAAGGACCTGTAACAGTAACACCTAGCTCAAGTTTCAGGGCTGGAAACTTTCTCATACCATTAAAACATTTCTTTTTTGTGTCTCATTTCCTCTCTGTTTTCTGTTACGGATGAAAGCAAATCCATAACCTAAATCTACTACTTTAGCAAATAGACAAACGATTGGATTAATACCTGATAACTGGATTCTGTGTCATTGACCTGGGAGAGATTTTATTTTAATAAGGGACTATTCAAGACCAAAACACTAATCTAGAGGTGTAAATAATTAATGGTCTTATGATAAGACAGTAAGAGATGTATTTTGGGCAGGTGGGTGTTTCTAGAGGCCCTTTAAAAATATTTTATACTTGATCCATATATTAAGTTCTCTCTGGTTATCACACTTCTAGAAAGAGGTCATATTTGGTGATAAAATACATTAATTTAAAGGAGAACCTGAGACAAAATTAATGGTCTGAGGTTGTAATATATAACTTTTATCTTGCGATATTCACAAAATAAGTCGAACTTGTCAACACCACAGCCATCTTAAAAGTATACAATATTGGCAATGAAAGCACAAAACTATAATAACTTTAAAAAGAAATCGTCTTTTGAAACACTGCTAGCCAGAGTGCTCTGCAGATGAAAAGCAAGTAGACTTTCTCCTTATTACAATCACATACTCTCCCTCAAACATTTTTCTTTTGAATGGGCAAAAATGAGTTTTCCTCTTTTAAAAAAAGCAGTATTTTAAACAATGTGTTTTCTTGTGATAAGAGATCTGTTTTAATGTCTTTACAAAAGAGGACTTTCAAGATGATATGTTATGGGGGAAAGTGTTAGGATTACAAATCACACTGATTTTCAAAGGACCCAAAATTCTGTAAAACTGTTCCACGCATTGCCAAGTTCTTTCAGGGAGATGCATGTTTTTCTGGAAGGTTTATGGTAGAGTTATTTGTTAGTTAGCATTGCTTTGTGAAGAAAAAATAAAGCCTAAAAGGACCCCTCTTAAAATTTCTCAAAACTTAGCTCCAACCATTTTCCCCTAATCATAGGGGGAAAAGTCAATGTATCACCTTCCTAGGAATCTCCTCTATATTAATACTGTTTAGAGAGTAATCCACTACGATGCCAACTTTGCTGTATTTTCCTGCTATATTTTTCCCCACAAATAAATGCTTTTCTTTAGCCTCTTGATCTTACAGCATTATAGTAGAGATCCTCTAACATAGAATTTAATAAATATATTCAACCTACATTTCTCGTTTTGCAAAGTTATTTGAAAAATAGTTTAGAATTATTCTATAATGTTCTAGCTTTAAATTACAGTGTAATAATTTATGGGCAGTGTACGCAATGACATCTGGCCCTTGGCCTCTTGTCTAACAATACAGTAGACAAGAATTATTACTCCATAATTCACACCCTGTCATGTCTTATTGCTTAATTAAAGCACAACCTTCCTCTACATGACAAGCAATTGGACTGTTAACATTATAGATGATTATCCAACCTAGCATATTTTATTTTTACAACTTACTCTTTTTATGAAATGAGGGTGCTTACTTCAGGCACACCTATCTCTGAAAACATGAAAAACCTGTTTCTTTACTTACCTTCTGGCTCTTGTACAAATTGCCACGAACAAAAACATGGGCAAAGTATTAGCTGTTACAAATTAGTAATTTAAATATTGAAATAACAGTCCAATATCTATCAAGCAAATTAATGAATGAGTTTGATGGCCTCTGAGTGTAACAGTTTCTTTTCTCTGTTCTTCTTTTTTTTTTGGCCGTGCTGCATGGCATGCGGGATCTTAGTTCTCTGACCAGCGATTGAACCTGTACCCCCTGCAGTGGAAGTGCAGAGCCCTAACCACTGGACTGCCAGGGAATCCCCTGGTCTTCTGTTATTGATCAAGCAAATACTAGGGGTGATGCATATGTGCTTGTACTTGTACAATATATAAATGCGTAGGGTCTATACAAGAAAACCTTAAAACTCTACTGAAGAACTCAGAAGAGAATAAGAAAATGACAAAGGCTAGTAATCATGTGAATAAGAATATTGTATAGTGCAAAGGTATGGATTTTCCTCAAATCTATGAATCTGACAGTAATTCAATAAAAATTTAAAAGTCAACAGGATTTTTTTTACCTTGATAAAGTGATACTAAAATTTTTAGGTTAAAGGATAAGTACTCAAAAATTGCTAGAAGAACCCTTGGGAAGGAGCAATGAGCATCACCTGGTGATGTCCTATATCATATAATAAAATATATCCCAAATGGTACAATAATTAAAAGAGTTTGGTACTGGAGAAGATATGATAAGAAAGATCAATGCAAATCTGGAAATAAACACAAATGTATATAGAAATTTGGATTATGACATTAGTAATATTTGAAATAAATGGGATAGAAACATTTGGTTAACTATTTGAAGAAAAAATAAATAAATCTGGACCCCTATCTAATTCTTTACAGCAAATAAATCTCAAATGGGTCAAAATTTAAATATGAAAAATGGAACCATATAAATTCTAGAAGGTAAATTCATTTATAAGCTGACAAGATTTTTTTTACACAGGATGCAAAATCCAGAAGACATAAAGAAGAGATTGAAAAAAACAGCCAAGAACAGTATAACTAAAATCAAAATGCAAATGAAAATCTCATAGAAAACACATTTAATATGCTTGAAAAGATAATGTTCCTAATTAAAAAAATACTCCAATCAAACACAAGAAAGATGATTACCACAATAGAAAAACAGTCAAAAATTAGGAAAGCTATATTCTTTTTAAAAATTGAAGTAGCATTAGTTTATAACATTGTCTAAGTTTCATGTGTGCAATATTATATCAATGTCAATATCCTAGTTTGTGATATTGCACTGCAAATCTTGAAAGATGTTACCTTTGGGGGTAACTGTGCAAAAGGTATAGAGGATCTCTCAGTATTATTTTTATAACTGCATGTGAATCTACAGTGGTCTCAAAATTAAAAGTTTAATTTTATAAAGGACAAAAAAACTAGGAAAGACCATATATAGGAAGAGAAAATTTCTAATACCCGAGAAACACATGAAAATAGAATCGTTTTTAGTCCAAAGGCAAATACAAAGAAATATGATAACTAATGTTGGTGAGGATGAGGGTGGTAAGGAAAGTAGCTCTCTCATTCACTGTTGACAGAACTGTAAATTTGTCTAATCTTACTAGAAGGCAATTAAGATATATATATATATATATATATATATATATATATATATATATATATATATCTCCTGTAAGATGTTACAGAAAAACTTGAATGAACTTTTTGGCCAACCCTATATATATGCAAATTTTAAATAAATTCTCATGCCCTTTGACCCACTAATGCTAATTTACTTTGTGAATATAGCAGCGAAGATTTCTCAAATATAAGTATATACAGAGATATATTACAGCATTGTTGCTAATAGTGAAAAATTGGAAATAACTAAAGAGTATATCAATGGAGAAGTGTTCTGACTAACTGAATTTTGACACGTTCGTGAGGGAGCAGCTGTTAAAAAGAATGAGGCAGATATCTATGAGCCAATATATATCAAAATTAAGGGGGAAAAAAGCAATGTGCAAGACAATGGGTATACATATTTCTTTTGTATAAGTAAAAAAATATTAGCCAATCAGTACTTTACTTTTGTATAAGTAAAAAATTATTAGCCCATCATCCTATCTATGTCCTAGGTCAAAGGAGATCGATAGGATGGTGAAGAGGGGGGCAGATAGGTCAGTGTGTGGGGAAAGGCTTACGGGGGCTCCATCTTCTAAACCTCTTGGGCTTTGAGGGGGGACGGCTTGACCTGTGTTCCACATGGCAGTCCCCCACCACGTCACCCCTTCTCCACGTGCTTTGCTCTACGCTGGTAGCACAGGGGCTGGGCAGTGAGCTTAGTGCCCGGAACCGTCCAGACAGTGATGAGCACATGAGAGACCCACTAGCCTGTGAGTAGTTCTCTGGACCGTTCCCTCCCTTGGCTTTGAGGATGGGAGGCCACCCAGACCCACCCCTGCTCTTACTTAGTGGTATCTAAATAAGTAGAGGCACAGGTATAAGTAAGTAGAACAAGGTAAGTAGATAAATAGCTGTACATAGGGAATTAAGAGTCAAATAGTACAACATTCCTATCTTTCCTTATTATTGCTTACAGACCACTATCCACTCCCCCTCCTCAAATACCCTATCTTGGAATAGCACATCACTAGGCTATATCACACTTTAAAGCTACTCCTTACCAATCTCCCCCAGGTCCTCTTCTGCATTCCTTGGAAATTTTTTACCCTAGTTCATTCTCACTCTTTCTAACATTACTCCTGTCAAATTCCAGGTGATTTGATATCCCCATTGATCCTTGCAAGAGCAAACCTACCCTCTTAGTCATGAGCTCCAAAGTTCTTCTACTCTTTTTAAGCTCTTCCACATGGTCACAATATTGACTTTTTTTCATCACAAATGACTGAAATCTCTCCATCACCTCAATTTTAAGCACTCCATTCTTTAGCACCAACCCCCTCCTCATTCCAGCTCATTCCCTAAAGGCCTGGAACTCCTTCTGCAACTGTGCTTACAACCTTTTGATCCTAACGCCATTCCTCTGACTCTCACCCCCTCATTTCGTATCCAGTTTAAATTCCACAACCTTATGCTATAATCATCCCCTTGCATACGCCGTCAACTCATTCACCCAGCTTGAGTTCCTTGATATTCCCTTGGCAAAACTCCAACCACTGTGCCACCAACTCTGCCTACTCTGTACCTGCACTTGCACAACTGAGTATGGTGAATGAACATGGTGAATGAAAACCACACAACCTTACACACTGGTCGTATCCTAAATTCCTGACCACTAACCTCCACGGCACCTTCGTGCTTCTGGTTTCTCACATTATTTTCTCAGTCTACTCATGCTCCCTTCCATCATGATTTTATATGCTCTCCTCCACCTTCAAACCTCCACCATCCTCAGTGTCAGCTGATGCCCTTGCTTCTATTGCATTAAAACAAAGCGGAGAAGCTAGAAGAGATCTTCCATAAGGTCTCTCCTCATCTGCCCACCTTTCTGTGTTTGCACTTGTTGATGCCAACTTCTCTTCGCTGGATCTCCCTCCACACTTGCATGAAGCCTGATGCTCTCTCACCTACATACAAAGAACTCCAGCAGATCTTTCTTGCATCAGCAATTTCCCCCCGATTGACTGAACTGTCCTTACCAAATATAAAACATACTGTTATTGTTATTATCTCAAAGGAAACAAAACTTTCTCCCCACTTCTAACTATAGCTACCATCTAATTTTTTTGTCTCTATTTATAGCAAGATTCCTTCAAAGAGTGATCTGTACAGATTACTTCTAATTTTTCTCTTCTCGTTCTCTTGAGCCAATGTCAATTAGATTTTCTCTCCCACCACACCACAAATGACCTAACATTGCAAATCCAATCCAATCTTCAGGTTCCTCGATATAAGGACATTTACAAATGGCTTCCACATGGTTTCCAGGAAACCACCCTTTTCCAGTCTCCCCCCTCTTCATTGAGTAAGCCTCAGAATCCTGACTTCTTGACATTGGGGTGCTTGTGTCTAAGCCCTGGGTCCTCTTTTCTTCTCTACCCACAATGGCTCCTCTAGTGATTTCACCCCGTTAACGTGGCTTTAAATACCATCTGTATGCTGAGAATTCCTATCTCTAACCAAGACCTAATCTACAGACTGTGGCTGTAGTTGACCTCACATCTCAGACCGAATCCATCACAAATTCTGTCAGTACCAGCTTCAGAATACACTTGGAACGGAAAACCACATATTGCCACTGCTTCCTCCACCTTCCTGGCTCCAGCCACCATCATCTCCTGCCTGGATGATTACAACAGTCTTCTAACTACTGTCCCTGCTTCTGCCCTTTCTCCTGCTTGGTCTAGTATCAACATAGCAACCGGGGATGTCCTTTTAAAGCATACATCAGGATCACCTCATCTCTCTGTTCAAAGTCATCCAATATTCCACATCCCGAAAATACAAAATCTTTTAAAAGCTTCCCATGTTACATGGATTAAAAGCTAAAATCTGTCAGTAATCTCCAGCTCTGTGACTCTCCTATGCTCTTCCGCTCCTGCCCATACTCTTGCCCATTCCAGCTCTCTTAGTTCCTTTGCACTACTTTCCTCCACCCGGTAGAGCTTTCCTCAGAGCCTTTGCACGTGCTATTTTTCCTGCCTGGAGCTCTTTCCCAACTATCCACTGGGTTCCTTCTCTCCTCCTTCAAGTCTTTGCTTAAATATCACTTTCTCAATAAGACCTTCAAGTCATCCTTCCTTGTTTTACTTTTTCTATACTATTTACTTCTCTCTCTCTCTCTCTCTGTCACACACACACACACACACTCACACACTCACACACATAGTCTTATTTATTCTGTTTATAGTCTGTTTCTCCCCACAAGAATGTAAGCCCCATGAAGGCCAGAATTTTTAAAAATTTGTTTTGCTTACTGTTACACCCTAGCACCAAAAATAGTGCTTGATATGTAAGAAACTCTGAATAACTATTTGTTGAGTGAATGCATAAATGATAAGTAGATATTTAAAGGGATATGAATTTCTGTGGAAGAAAAATTATAGCTAGTAATTATTTGAGGGGAAGTAATTTTTTAAATTTACATATTTTTTCCTAATCATGTACATCATTAGTTTTTGTTATTTAAAATTACAACAAAAATGATTGATATTAGCATGGATATTACAGGATGTTATAGGATATTTGTTGGTTTTTTCAACATGCTCCTGTTTTTTAAAAAAAAGGTAACAAATTTTATTAATAAATCTTCAAGATCTTTAAAATTGTTATTAAAGTTACAAGCAAGAAATTAACCCAGATATCAAACAGCAGAATAATGAATTGCCCAGCTAACTGAATAGTCCCACATCTAAAGAGTTACATAAATTCCAAATGAAGAAATAGTATAAGAAACCTTTCAAGTGATTGAAGCAAGTGACTGAAGCAATAAGTATATGATAAGTGATCTGTTTCAAAGACCAGAGAAACATTTACCGAGGATTTTTGGACATTGCAATGGTAGAGGGTGACCAGCATGTCTTTTGATATGTTCATTCATGTACTGGCTAGTAGCAGTATGCTTGTGATGAGATGTAGGAATTGGAAACTTGGATCTGGCGGTCCATGTTCAGAAACAGAACAGAGTAAGAACTGATTTGATTAGCCTGAGTGATAGGCTATTATGATAATGGCTCCATTCCAGGCAGCGTGGCCCTGGACCTCTCAGTGCTGACTGTTCCATCTCATAATAACTTATGACTTTCTGTCAGGCACCAGCACTTTGATTACCCAACATATATGAAGGCAAAAGCTGATACTAGTTCAGGTACCTTTGAGCAATTTGAATCCAAAGGTATGTTCCTCATAGTACGATGAAAGAATGTTGAGTTTTTGTTAACTGCATTAAAAATATGTGAATTCAAGTAGAATTTTCTGCCAATTTATGAACATATGGTTACTTTTTCTACTAATAAATATTTCTATGGGTATGAGACTAATGAAGCACACAGTGATACTGCCTTTTCATCATTATTAAAGATATAAACTCTCAAGAGATATGAAGAGATTTAGGTCATTCCATGCATAATTTCATACAAAGCCACTTCAAGTACGGAAACTTGCTCAGTACGTAATAGGTGATGAAGGAATGTGGTCTGAACACATAATAACAAAAAATCAAAATAAACACTTAGGATTTTTGAGGGCCATGTTTCCTGCTCCTTCCACCTAAATAATTGTTTTGTTTTAATAGATAATGCTCTATTACTTATATTCCCATGGCCTTGATACATTGTATTTGGGTCCTGCTAGCCACCCAATAATAAAAGGATCTAAGTAAAGAAGCTGTTCCATTTTTATTCCATTTCAGTCCCAGCGAGATAGTCTTGATGTTAAAAGCATTTTATATTTTTTACGAGATTATCAGCTCAAGATTTTCTGATCTCTCTCAATTTTTCTCCACTTCAGGTTTTCTCACAGGTAATAATAAAGCCATTTTGATAGAAATGTAGCCATCTTATGATTTTCTTTTTAAGTGGAGCGTCACATTTTTCACAATTTGAAACAGTAGGCACAGCAAAGTGCACTGCAGTGGAAAGAGAAAAAGTGTGAGAGCAACACGTTCTCCTGAATTTTCAGGAATCCAAAGTCTTAAAAGAATTCTTTTTGATTTTTGCTGCTAGGACATGGTAGTTCCCTAAATACTTCTGAATCTAACCCTGTTTCCTTCTATCGCTTTCTTCTCTGCTTTGGCCAGTACTGATTTTTTGGAATGTTTGGGTTCTGTATTTTACTTATTACTTCTAAAACTTCCTGCAGTGCTTTTATTGTTTGGTATTTTTTTCCTTTTGTTCTCACTATTTGCTTTTCCACTTCTATTCATTTTGATGTATAACCATTATGCTTAATAATTTCTCAATCTAGTTTTCTTTGTGTTCTTCATCCCTTTACTCTCACCTTTTAAACTTTTACATAGTAAAACTCAAGCTCTATTTGTATTTTGTCTGAATAATACACATATTTTAATGATATATTTTAAGTAAATAATTTAATATCCCATATTATTCATATTTCCTTGACAAAAGTTGAAACACTGTGCTTTTCCATAATTTTTAAAACAGTTAAAAATCTGTGAATAAAACTTTCAGATATAAATGAAGACATCTAATATGGTGTAATCGTCTTCAATTTTAGCAAATAGCCCTGTGCTTGAATTTTATTTTAGACCTTTAAGCCACCTAGATTATATCAAATGGTTTTTAGATTTTGTGAAAGTGAGAGCCTCAGAATACCTCTAAATTTCTTTCAGAATGAAATAAACATAAAAGAAATATTTCAGTATGGTCTCTAGGTGTGTTTACAGTCAGGTACATTTCTGAAAACTAAACTCAAGGACTACGATTGATTTCAAACAATCCCTCCATAGCGTATGTGCTGGTTGCTATGCAACACAATTTAATATCAACAAATGATGCCAAGTGATTTTTGCACACTATAATTGGCTTGTGAGTGTTGCGGCTTGAAAATTGAGAAGAGAAGGTGGTTATTTAAATTTCAATGGCTATGTTAAAATGCTACTTTTTTAATTAAAAAAAAACAACAACAACTATAACACAAAACCTACATCTTAAAACTGAAGAAAAGACCTGACTTCTGTGATAATAAATGTTCAACAGTCTGGAAAGTTTCTCTTTCACTCTTTGGGAAAGCAAAGAACATATTTCAATAACTTTTTATGCTGGTCTACTCACCTAGCTTCTCTGATGAGTTGGCTGTAGGAAGCCTGTATAGAGGCAGGGCTCAATTAGTGTAATTTATGTATCCTTGGACGTCAATCATTCCTGTTGAGAGGTGGGACTCCTAAGCTCTCAGTGCATTAATTAAGAGCTTATCTCAGCAGAGCCATCTTTCTACCTAAGGACCAAAAAGAAAGTTTTAATTAGATTTTTAAAAGCAAGTATGTCATCTATGAAAGCAAGTATAGTTCTTTAGTTAGTCTGTGAGGCCACACCTGGAAGAGAATATTGCAAACCATACAAAGGGCACCTGTTTTCAATCATCTGTGATGTTATAAGTAAGTGGGGAGCGTCAATCTCCAACACTGGCTTCAGTCCTTGGACCATCACCTCATGTAAATAACTGAAGTTTTGACTACGTTGTTTCATTGCCAACATAATTATTGGACCCTTGTCTAATTATTGATGCAGAGCTGATGCTGATCAAGTGCAATTACAACACTGAGGACAGACAGTATTTTTCTCTGATGGCTGACTTTTTGTTCCAGGCTAGTTTCTGACTGAATATGCAATGGGCAACACAATGCAAGTTCAGCAAAAGGGAGTGAGGGAACTTGCGCAACACATCAGTTTCATTGGTTCAGTGATGGTGTGAGTGTGTGTGCTGTTGCTGGCTAACCTAAAAATACAGGGACTCGAGAGGTAAAATCTTAGCTAGGCTCATTGGTGTCAGCTGCTTGAGAGGCTGTTCTACTGGAATGGCTTGTGTGAGGCCATCAAACTCACTCCTTAGGGCTCACTTGGGAAATAATAGATACATTATTGATTAAAATATTTATAAATTAAGGGAGGGAAACAAATTTTAAAAGCCAGTTCGGATTCTAGAAGGGAAATATATCTACTAATAGCTATTAACCCCTCCCCCTCCATAATTAAAGGGGGGGGGGTCGGGATGCATGCTTAGGAGACCAAACACACATGAGTCTGCCAATGTCAAGGAAAAAGCAAACAGTGAAAACAAAAGGAAGAAAAAATACTGAACAATAGAAACACTGCAATCAGTTGTAGAAATAATGAATAAAGGACCAAACCTAAACTTCCAGAAAAATCAGCACTGGAAACAGTAGCAATGCAAAATTTCTGTTTTCGGAAAAGTTACAGACAAGGGGGACATATAAACCCAAGCACAATGAGGACAAAATAAATGACGTGGTGATTACAAGGGTGTTTCTGACAGGCAGGACTAGCACCATGGACAGATGCTTCAGAGGGCGGGAAGAGCTCTGCTCACTGGCTCAACATGATAGAACTCGCTTTCCAATGTTCCTCATTGCTATGATATTTCACTTTGTTTTTCTAAGGGAAGGTGTCTAGGAAATCCAGTTACTGTATAGGCTATAAATCTACCCCCTAAGCAGCATACTTGACATGTACTGAATAACAGCCACAAAGCTGACCAAAGAAACTATAGATTTTACAGGTATATGGTTTGCGCAGTATGTTTCTAAATGATAGCGTACGATGAAAACATTACTATATAGACACTTTGTCAGAAGAATACAGTTGGGAGATGGTAACTCATCATTTATGTTAATGTTCATAGAGATATTTTATAGTCCTTTCTCCACTCTTTCCCCTCACGTATTTTCCCAGCTATTTTGCCTCATTTATTGTGCTGTATAATGTTTATGGCACAATGCATTCAGTAGTACTCCCCAGATACCACTTGGTAATTGTGCTGGTTACGCCAATCTTGTGTGCCTGATAAATTTATGTAATACAAACATCCTGCCTTTGAATACCCTTTTTGTGTCCTTCAATGCATCTTTTTATTTGCATTTAAGCCAGGGTATATTACAAAGTCCAATGACCTCTTGGGCATCCTATACTCAAGGATGTCTAAATGGTAATATTCATACATACAGTTTTATGTCTTATGATTGTGTGAAATTTGTTTACCCCAGGAATCTCTTTGTTTTCCAAACAATGTTTAAGTTATGTTTATGATAGACTGAGGGCAGAACATGGTGAAATGAACAGATATTTAGTGCAGTTGTTTTCAAAGGAGGAAAACATCGTGATGAGCCTTTCCATGGGTTGTCAGCTTTTCTTTTTTTTTTTTTCCTGAAGAAGTCTGGGAATCTGAAGGCTGCTTCCAGTGACAGTGACCAGGGCCATTGCTATACATTCCCTGTCAGTTCCTATGGGCCATGTTTCTCAATTAAGAACAGGACAGAAGGAATAGGCTTCAGAGAAGGCAGTAAATTTGGGGGCTTTTAGTCAAATAGATGAATTTTCTTACTGCTCAATTTGCAGCTGCAAAAGAACCTAACTTTAGGATTTGGGGTAAAAGTAAGTCTTTTCCTGAATGAAAATTTCCTTGTTTTTTTATACAACATTTTCTCAACTTAATGAGACCTTTTGAGTCAGCTAGAGGGCCAGCTGGAATTACAGCTGGAACAGTGTATCCGATATATTATACCCTTTGTGATTTGCTCTGAAATTGATTGCAATGTTGCCATGGCATCCCAAGGGAGAAACCTTGGTCTGTGTTTGGAGAATGGCAACTCGTAGGAGACCTGCGTCCATCTTCTGCCCTGCCTGTACTATAGGAAATTGCACCATTTCTCAAAGATTCTGTTTATGATGCTACCAGACCCCTACCTGAACCTAAGACTCTCATTTCCTCAGAAAGTGATTCTCTGTTACTAGCTACCTGCTTCCACTCTTCTCCCTTTTAGCAGCCATGATGACAGCTGTAGGGCAAGAAAGTCTATGACCTTGTTTCTTCTCCTAAGGTTTTGGTAAGCCACCCCTAGTTCCTGGCAATCTGGCAGGGGTCACTGATGTTTATCAATTTGATAAACTGCGGGCTGATTAAAAAAAAAAAAAAAGTGAGCACTTGTAGTGACATCTCAGAGGCTCAATCTGTTTCAATTTAAATTTTAATTTATTCACTATTTAAGGGTAGCATAGTTGGGGTTCGTATTATTGTTTCTTAAATGGTATTTGAGTGTATATACCCACATGAAGCTATGTGGCTCAGAAAACAAAGACTTAGAATGCACTTACTCATAGAATAGTTGTTACCAGATGGACCAGTAAATTCTTTTGAACATTTAGCTGATTCTTTCAGTGAAATCAGTCAAACTAGCATATATTAATTTGCCACATTTTCTATACTCATGGGACTTGTATCCAAAGGCAAACTATAATGAAGCTGTAGATAAAATGACCCAGTTTTGTGTTGTCTTATTACTAGTGATTAAGTGTGAAAGAGCAGGATTTTTGTCGGACCTCCTCTACTCTTTTTGAGAAATTATATTAGAAGGAAGAAAAATTCCTTTTTTAAATATATTGTGAGAAAAAAGAGAGACATTAAAATGGAACATTGGGTTCAAATACACAGGTATCATTAGCAGTAGAACCTGGGACTTCCAGTAGCCTTGAAATGATGAAAACACCAACTTTGAATCTATTTTATAACTGAGATTTGCAATTGTGAAATGATTAGAGATTTCCATGTTTCTGTTAATGAGATTTAATACAGAAAACTTTACAGATACTAATTCAATCTCGTAATGCCGAAGAAAGACAAACCAAGTCTAGTGTCTCAGAATGTGTAGTTTTGGGGAACAAGACAATATTCTGCAAAGTCTACTTATTTAGATAGATTTTTTTCCCTAAGCTGGGTGGGTTATCAGTCTTTTACCTTTGGCATTTTATTATTCAGTTTAATGCTGAAATATTTTATTGTACCTGAGCCTAGAGGTTTTCCACTTTAACATATTTATAAGACAATAATAAATAAATGATGATTTCGTCCAGTACTGACGTCAGGACTGTAGTAAGTTTCATATTTTTTTTTCAGATTTCCCCAGTTTTATTTACGTGTCTGTATGTTAAGTAGTACACAGGGTTTTTTTTTAAACCTTTTTATTAAAAAAACAAAACAAAACACTTTTCCCAATTCTGACTGAGGAAAAATGATTAGTTTGTAGCTACTTTCTTGACATCTGAATTGTTTGGGAGAGAACAGTCCTCAAGTTTTATGGGCATTAGGTTATATGTGATGTCACCTACTATCTACTTGTACTGAATGTCTCAGTTACCAAATTTTTTTCTTGTAACTCTTCTTCAAGTTTAACAATAATTGGGGGGAGGAGCAAAAATTAATGTACTTCATTGAGAACATGTTCTAATATAATTTTTGAATTAAAGATCAATCTTTCGTAATAAAAAATTTGGCAGTTAGTGAAACTATTCAAACACTTTAGAGGTAAAGTATTGTGGTGAAAACAGTAGGGGAAATCCATATTTCTTTATTTATTTTTAAACAATGTTTTCTCATTTACCCCGCTTTTTGTATTTTCATGTAGATTCTATCTGTGGGCATATTAGCATATGTTACCCAAACGTGTTAACTGCATCTTTATTACGTCAACTGATTTTCTCTCAAAGAAGATTGAGAGTGGAGAATGTTTTAATACTTAACAAATATTCAGTATTTCCAAATAATCTTGTAAATGTCATGACATTTGGAGAGCTTCACTTTCATCAGGCCATTTCCTTAAAATTCCTGTAGAAACTATACACAGGATATTTTTAAGAGAGTTTTTGGTTATTCTATAGTCCATGTCTATTCTCTACCATTAATCAAGACTTATATCTCCTATTCTCATATTCTCAATAACTCTAAGCAAGGAGAAAAATAATGGACTTTTTTTCAGTCATCTAAAAACTCTTGAGACTTAGGGTCCCATTTAACCAGTTATACTTTCACATAAAATATGAATCACTTTGAAAATTGGTCTCCTTCAGTCAAAATCACCAAAACAACAAGTCTGTAATTGAATACAATGCATACATATGTCTGTATATTTGCATGGATATGTTTAATGCCAAGTAAAAATCTTCAACTTCTTCCACTGTCAGTACTAAGACATGTATGTATGTGGTTATGTGGGGTATAAATGAGATGTGATTGATTCTTTCAAACTTGTGTTTATTCAGTACATTGTTATTGAGTCCCCAGATAAGTGCCAAGCATTTGTTTATATATATATATATATATAAAATAATGGTTACCTAATACCTCAGTACATTTATCCATTAGTCTCTACATTTGTCTATTTTATGTACCATGCATCCTAATACTATTATCAATTCAATGATTTTTCACTTTCCAAAAACACTTAAAAAAACATACTCTGTGTTGAAGTCTGATTCGCTGCATAAGATGATTGAAAAAGCAATTCTAAATGATTTCTGGGGATTCAGTATAAGGGAGAATTTTCAAAGATATGTTTATGGCTTAATAATTAAATCGGGGTGAATGTGCCTGCTGGGAACTTCTGCAATAATAAAACAGAATGGCAGGTTCCAAGCCGCAAACAAAGAACTTTTTCTTTCAAAGATCTGAGTCACAGCATATTAGTATTTAATAGTTTTGCATTTTTAAATGCATAATGCCAAAATTTCATGGTAAGGAGTCTTGAATAATTATTCAAGTTCAATCCAAAAGGTTCTGAGAAACAAAGAATGGGAAGCAAATATTCAACAACATAACTATCCCAGGAACTCTAAGTGACAGAAACAGTAAGATACGGTTGCTTTGATCTCAATTCTGGAGCCTCCCCTTTCCCCACCCATAAGATACGCAGACTCAGTCTTTTTCTGCCTTCTACACACTAATCTGCAGCTGGTAACAACATCTCAAAATTCCAAGGGACGCCCACAAGAGGAAATGGCTGTCTAGGAACAGTATTGATGCTTGACCCACAGACCTCAAAGTTCTCAGATTTTATCAAAAGCTAAAACAGGAGAGCATAAAAGAATGTACGAGTTAGCCACTTTTCCTGAGATTCAGTGAATTCAGTCACCCTTTTCTCGATGAAATGATCACAGAAAAATGATACTAGTCAACAGAGATAAGCAACAGCTGGGATGATAAAGACATGGAAACTTTCTGTTTCAAAGATACAGCCTAAATTGATTACAGAAGTTTTGGAAAATAACTTCTTTTTAAGGTAGCATTTTAACATACATAGACTTCAGAAGAGTGGACTTAATTATACCTTGATATCTATTTACATTTATCAACATTCATCTATTTATCTATCCTCAGCAGTCAAAGAAAAATAAAGTTCTACTTTCACTCCATGGTAGTAACTGGAAGAAACTGCTTAGATACTGATTTTAATTCCAGAGGTCCAAGGTTGAAAACACAACTCCCAATCTTCATCTGCATTTTCAGGCCATGTAAAATCACAACACTTTAGAGAACTCTCAGGAGAGTTAGGCAGTTCTAATCTGTGTCCATCCTCCTCCTTCCTTTCCTCCTCAATAAATAATGGATAAAGCAATGATAGGTCTTTGCTGACTTTTTAATTCTTCTAGTATACAAAAATTATCTCCTGGAAATAAATTAACGTCTATACAATAGTCTGCAAATGGTTGGAAATGTGATTTGGAGCATTTCTTAAGACGCTCCACGTGTTCTGTTTTACTTTTGAGCCAGTTCATCACTCCACTTATCTCCTTACTCTACCCTCCACCTCATCTTTACCTCAAAACACAAGCTTCTGTCTCACTGAGTCAGAGATGCATTCTGTTATTTTGCCCCGCTTTTCTTGGTTTGCTATCCAATTTTCTATCAAGTGGAACTAACTAACATATCAACAGTGCAAATACAAACGTTACACCAATCTCAAATGGAAACCTCTTTTTACCAAAAACACAGTTGATAACTGTGTAGATATAACAACTGTACTAAGTACAGTCTACCTGATTTATGAATAGGGTATTCTCGGTAAGTGGATTTTCACAATAATGGCTGCTTAGCCCTTTAAGAATCATTATGTTTTTTTTTTTTTTAATCTTTTTTGTTTGGGATCTTAGGGAAAAAATGAAGGCACCCCACACTTCTGCAAATTAAGAAACTGTCACAGGAAATAAAATCAAAATAATCTGAATTAAGGGAATAGAGAGGTGCTTCTAGGTGTAGAAGAAGGGTGAGATGGTCCTTTCACGAAATGGCTTCAGAATCCTCTTTTGCTGTGCTTTTCCTGCTGGGGTCATTTCTAAGTTCTACAGTCATTTCTTGCCGAGGTCGATTGGTGGGCTTCTCTCTTACCAAACACTTCATCTATTCTTCGGTCCCCACTCCCTACCACGCATCCAATCAATTCTCAGTTGACATTGCTGTTGGGTTTCCATCCTCAGATTATAATTAAAGCAGATTGGAAGACTCATTGAGGAAAGCTGACAACTAATTTTGTGCCTGACAAGTAAAATATATGCAGAGAGTATTTTTTTCTTGGATTCACATTCTTTTTCCTTTCCCATGTAATTTTAGATTCCTTCTGCCTTTGAGGTTTTTATGTGAGTTAGAGATTGATATATAAATAATATACAGTCTGGCCATATGCCATTAATCTTACATGCTCCCTTAAGTTACAGAGTTCACTCTGGTGCCCAGGGAGGTAAGACCATTGGAACAATCATTTTCTGTGTAAAGTTTATTCATAACAATGTTCATTTGTCTCTTTACTTGTTGATGTACAGTACAGTGGACCGCAGTAGTTTTACTTTATTTTATTTTATATACATAGGCCCAGTAAAGAAAATTGAGCAGACAGTTCCTTTTAATCAGCTACCCTTAGAAAATCAAGTCCATGTAACAAAAGCATTAAATTAAAACATGTTAAATTAAAACCACGCAGTATCTTGCATTTGAATAGGCATTCAATAAATACTTATGGTATTGAACTTCATAAAACAGACTCATTTATTAAAAATGTTTACTCACACATTAAAAGGAATCGTCATTAAAACTAAAATTTGGCAGGGAATCCTTAAAATAGCATTCTTTATCTATTTCATAAAATAGTACAGAACTTTAAAAGTATTCTCTGTCTTGATATTTTGAACATATCTCGTATGGGGTTCTTTTTTGCCACTATCACAACATGGATATAATCTGAGTAAAGAATCAGCAGACTCTTAAACTGAGATTCTGACATAGATCATTTGTACAAAAGTAATTTAAATAATTATAATGTATATAGAATCCGTGCTTTTATCTGGGTGGTCTACAACTCATAATCCAGGACAAGATTTCACAATCTTTATACTCTCTTCAGAAATGCCCATTTTGCATACTGAAAACTGCTGTCGAGGAACAGTCAGATAAATACTATGAAGATCACAGATTTTATCTTGTTAAACACATAAACAGAGCATGAGTCACATTTTTACTTTGGTGCCTGAATACCTTCAGTCTTACAACTTAATTTTGGGAGTTGAATTTGCCACATGTACAAGTTATACTAGAAGCCTCTTAAAAATGCACCATGTAATTACAGTATGTGGTCTTCTATATTCTAAATCTTATAAGATTTAGATCATATTAAACTATAAAGGTATAAAAACTATTAAATAGTAAATTTTCTACAAACCCTGAGAAATTATAAAAACAAAACAAAGCACCAAAAATCTCTTGTGGCAGACTACCACTTTCCCCTCCACTTCCTGCAAATCGATTTTCCCTTTCTCTTGGAGACCTGGCCAGAAAATAATGTTCCAGACTCTCTTGGGGTAGCGCGGCCATGTATTTGCATTCAGGCTAATGGAACGTGAGCGGTCATCTTCTCCTGGACCTTAGCTTTTCCACTCTTGCCATTGGCTGGAAGATGAACATAGCAGTGACTCTTCTCAGACTACAGGGATGAAAAGTAACACCCTCCTGGGCTTCGAGAGCAACAGGATGGGGGGTCTTGGCTCCCTGAATGACCCAGCAGAGAAGAGGCACTCTGCCAGCCTAAACCAGCTACAGTGTCGCATGAAAGAGAAATGCATCCTCTATTACTTAAGTCATGGTGTCTTGGAGTTCCTTTTGTAATTTAACCTGTACCCTAATATATCTGTTAATGATATGGCCCCCAAAGTTTCTTCTATAACGTAAAGCAAATAAAAACAACCTGATGACATTTCGGACTCCTCTGAAGATGCATTAGGAGCCTTCCTTTTTGAGAGTGACTTCATGTTAACAAGGGCTGCCCTTCTGCTTCATTCTTTCACTTTTCTTCACAGGAAGGACCAGAGGAGGGCAGAGCATCCATCCTGACTTTTGCTCCCCAGGAATCACGGAAGCACAGTTAGATTTGCCATTTGTCACTCTCCTTTCACTGTTCAGATAGTGTCTATGGCTCCTGACTATCTTTTGAAGCCCAGACCAAATGCCGCCCTCCAGAAATGATATTTTGACTTTTTCAACTAGAAATAGGTGCTCCTCTTTCTAAACGCCCACACAATTGTATCATATGTGGAGACTCTCCAACATTTATTACCGTTGCAAATATACTTTGTCCTCTACTAAAATGTGAGGTTCCTCAGTGAAGGTTTTCTGATTTATTTTATAGAATTCACAGTGTTTTGCATGTACTTAGAGCAACATAAATATATGTTAATTGTAACAGTGGATGAGTAAATCCTCATTTATTAAATTATAAAACAGCCCTTATTATGCTTAAGGAGATAATATAATAATGTATCTTATTTGTAAAAAACATTTTATACTAATCTAGAAGCCATACAAACTAATAATAGTAACAACAACAACAACAATAATCTTCTTTTTGCCATTCAATTTAGATACAACAAAATGACATAAATATCAGATGAGAATAGTAATATTCTTTTGAATCGAACGATACCATTTTTTTCAAATGTTTCTAGATAAAATTTTTAAAAGGCTAGAACATGACTCTACTACAAACTCTAGCTACATTATATAGTTAATCACATAAATATCAGACAGATCTGATTTTGGTTGGAAAATCTATAAGCAGTTTTAAAAATCATGTCTGATATTTACTCAGTGGCTATCTTATTTACTAGACTTTATAAGATCAAATCATGTGTCACCTACCAAATTAAGGCACAATAGATTCTTGATTGATTCTGAAGTTAACATTAGGGTTACCTATCAAATCTGTGAGTTTTCAGTTGACACATTAGCTGAGTCCCAGTGTAATCAGAACATGGATATATATATATATATTATATATATATAAATATTACATATAATATATAATATAAATCATATATTATATATATAATATTTATATAATTTAAAAAATTTGTTCTTAATATTTAAAAGTTTGGGAACCAGAAAAGGAAGTATGAAATAGGCTTAGAAATGCACTAATAGATTTTATATTCTCAGTTCTCAAATACTCTTACTTGAACATAATCTATTAAACCTGACTTAATTAATAAAATATGCTAAGTATTTTTTATCTCTCTGATATTCTAAATGCCACTTTCCACCCAAGCTAAAGAAACTCATGCTCTTAAATAGATTATGTGAATTAGACAGCATTATATTATAAAATCATCAAATTATTTTTTCTCAACACTTTTTCTTATACTTGGGAGATTAGAAGAACTTGGATTTGACATTCAGTAGCAATATTTCATGGCCATGTGAATTTATGCACGTTACTTAACTTCTCTGAGCCACGGTTTCTATATCCCTGAAAATGTGGACACTACATACTTACAGTGTTAGCATAAAGAGTAGATGTAAAATTGCATGTAAAACATCCATTATAGGACCTGGAACAGCAGACATTCATTACATATAAAACCCTCTGATACTTCTACGCAGTGGAAAAGAAAAATGGTATTATTCTACTCATTTCACCTACTTAGCAAATTTATTTAGCATAGAGTGGATGGTTAAAAATGATGTATTTTAAATTTTTAAATGAGTAAATACATTCTATAATTTTTAAATAAAGTTTGATAATTTTGTAAAATATATTTATATTCCTATCATATGATATATAATTTGAATGAATAAACAATTTTATTGGGAATGAGTAAATCTTAAAAGATTGCATTCTTCCTCTCATTCTCACATCATTATAATTTCTTTCTTTTCTTTCTTGGTCCTCTCCTGTTAGAGTTTAAACACTATTAAGTATCTATGTGTTTTTGAGAGGCAAATAAAAACAATTGCAACCCTTCCCTTGAGACTTGACATTCAAGATATTAAGCTTCTCCCTAGAAGTATCATCATTAAAATACTATTGTACTGGTATTAGAATCAAATGAATTGATGAATGAAACACAAGAGGTAGTCTTGAACTAGACTTTAGCCTTTAATAATCACAAGCTATCATAAGCCAAAGGATAAAGAATTAAACACTTTAAAATGGTTTTAAAAAAACTGGCTATTTGAGAAAGAAAAGAAAAAAAAAAAAAAGACCAATGCTAGCTTCTTATTTTGCAATTTTAAATGCGCTAAAAAGTTAAATGTAAAAAATCCAAGTGAAGAAACAAACCAGATTTCAGGGAACGATGGCAACTTACATGTATACATTTAATACTTTTCCTTCCTGATATCCCCTAAAACGTCAGTAAAAATATATTTACGTAATAAACCTACAAAAATAGGAAGCTTGAGAGGGGAGAGAGTAGCAAAAGAATTTTGGAGGCTAAAAAGCAAAGGATAAGTGGTAACAGATTTAACAGACCTAGGGATGCTAAAACCTAAGGTGACAGTGCGGAAGTCTGTGAAGCAGTCCTAATTTGTCCTGCATTAGGGCCCCAGTCTGGAGATACACTCTGTGGAGAGTAAACCAGGATTTTTAAACTAGGGGACACCAGACACAGGAGAAGACAGAGTTACTATTCACCAAACAGGAATTAAGGATATATGTATATACTGAATGCTCAGACTACCTCTCTCCTCCACATCCTTTTCTCCACTCCCTGAAAACTGGCAGTGTGGCCTTTACCCTCCAGACAGAATAATAACAGAGGATTTTTCTGAGGATTCTGACTTGCCCAAGAAGAAACATCAAAATTACCTAATATCAAATAGTAAAAGAAAGCAGCCAGATCTCCCAAGTTCAAGCTCTCCCAGTCAAGTTCAAAGTCACACACGCTACCAAAATGAGTAGAATTTCCATTTAGTATTTTTGTCTCCAACTTTTAAATATGAAAAATGAGCCAAAGATGACTAGAAGACTCTTTTATGCTAAAAGAGGCTTTTAGCATAAAAGACAGAGGTCAAAACAAATAACCAAAAGCACAAAATCAAACAGTCACTGTGCAGGGAGAAGAAAGCTTTAAAATATCCTAATTTTCGGCTACTTCCCACTAGCTATCTATTTTACGTTTGATAGTGTATATATGTCCATGCCACTCTCTCACTTTGTCAGAGCTTACCCTTCCCCCTCCCCATAGCACAGGGAGATCAGCTCGGTGCTTTGTGACCACCTAGAGGGGTGGGATAGGGAGGGTGGGAGGGAGGGAGATGCAAGAGGGAAGAGATATGGGAACATATGTATATGTATAACTGATTCACTTTGTTATAAAGCAGAAACTACCACACCATTGTAAAGCAATTATACTCCAATAAAGATGTTTTAAAAATATATATCCTAATTTTCTCATAGAGATTGAGAAGATATTTCATCCGTGAAACGAAAACAGGATGTTTTTTAAAATAAGGTACATTTAGAAAACAAAGAGATTTTGGAAATTAAAAACATGACTGTTGAAATGAAAAACTCAATAGAATACTGGAAAATAAATTTGAGATGATCTGATATGGGAAACAAAATATTAAAGAACCAGCCAAGGAGGTACAATCCCTGGAAAAAAGAACAAGGAAAATGGACTAAAAGGAACCATTATTAAGTCAAAAATGGTGAAGGCTTTGAGATTTCACTCTACTTGAAAGCTAATAAGTTAGCCTGCCAGAGATTTATAAATATACGTTGACAGAAGACACAATAGCCCTGCTTCAGAGATGCAAAGCATTTATTACTCATAGCAGAACAGCTGCTGGAACAGCATCTTGTGCTGGCTCCCCATCCCCACAGGGTGACACAACCAGGGCTGGATTTTCCCTGTGTGTGCATCGTGGTGCACCGCTGAAAAGGGAGTCCTAAGTTTCAGAACTCTGCCCCATCTGCTCATGCTCCCTTCCAGAAAGAGAGAGATGATGCATTATCCTGGAATGTAAGCAAAAACCTCTAGGAGGAAGCAGAAGGCTTTATCTTTACTATTCTGGTACATCTTTAGGGAAGCATGTCTCTAGATATCTCTAGAGGGATACACTATCTCTGGTTTCCAAGACTGTTTACTGATCAAAAGTGCCCTTTGCTTAAAATGTTCAGACTGTGCAGGTCTAAGCTCTGAGGAATCATGGAGAATTGTCTTCCAACTATCATCAATAAAATAATTCAATACAATTTCTAAGCCCACTTAGTCTTTAGCCCACTGAATGAATATAAACCCTTACCAGGGCATATTACGATGAAACTTCAGAACTTGTGGAGAAGCCAGAATTTCAACAAGGTTTTATTTCAGAGAGATAAAAATAGGTTATATACAAAGTCAGAATGTCTTTGGACTTCTTAACTGCAACATTGGAAACTAGAAGACTTTGAAACGATGCCTTCAAAATTCTGAAGGAAAACTATTTCCTGGTTAGACTTCTATACCCAGCTAAGTAAACAATCAACTGAGGGTGGAATCCAGATAATTTCAGATATCCAATGTGAACCAAAATTTTACCTCCCCTGTTCCTTTCTGATTTAGCTTCTGGAGAAGGTATTCTGCCAAAAGGAGAGAAAATAATCAAGAAAATGAAGAAGTGGTTTCCAGGAAACAGAAAATTCCACACAGAAGAAAGCATCAAGAGTTCAAAGGAGAATAATGAATGGAGAGTCTAGGAAGACCACACCAGACTAAACACAGTAGATGATCAGTCTGGATTACAGTGATTTGAGAAATTTAAAAGACATTGTTGAGGGCTGACTTCCCCATCATGCCCAATATCACTCTACAATCTTTTAAATTTAGGACAAGGTGACTGGCCGAGTCTGTTCCAGACTATTATCTGTACTTTGTCTTGACCATTTGCTGATGATATTTCTATTCTCCCCTCTATGTCCTTGCTTTTGGGTTAGTTGAATATACACATTATCCTAAGGCAGTATTCAGCTAAGATAAAATCCTGAGAGAGAAGGTTGGCCATAGTGAACTCAGAAGCAAAAAAAATCAGAGAAACTCCCCCACCTGATAGCATTCCCACTGTCCATCTAGCCTTGCCCACTGTAGTCCTTCTAAATGCCCTACGCATGTTGAGTCCTATGTTTATCAAGACTTAACATGGCTTTGCCCAATGACCTCTCCAGAGCGTGGTCTTGAATATTCTGGAGCATTAAAAATTATATTTTTATAAAGACATTTGTAAAATGTCTTTATAAAAATATATTATAATTTATAAAGACAACCTACGGACTGGAAGAAAATATTTGCAAATGACACTACAGACAAGGGGTTAATTTCCAAAATATACAAACAGCTCATACAGCTTAATATCAAAAAATTGTATTTTTAGGAAGATTTTAGAATAGAGGAAAAACTGTCATAATGAAATATGAAGAGTTTAAAAAAGGAGACAGAAGTGTGCATGCTATCGGCACAATTTTGATTCTAAGAGTTTAATACAATCAATATTTATCCAGTGCTTCCTAGGTGCCATGCACTGATCTAGGCTTTCAGCACCATTGACCACCCCCTTCCTTTTGAAAACACTTATTTCCCATGGATTCCATGACATCCTGATCTCCGGTTTTTCTATTCTTTCTGTACATCCTCTGAACCTCTCCACAGTAGCCTGAAATTCTATGGCTCCCCAGAAGTGTTTCATTATCTTCTTTTCCATCTTGTTTTACAAGCTCTTGAATTCATGGATTGCATTCACTGCAAAGCTTCATTCACTGTCTATTGTTAAGTCCAAACATAAATATCCTGTCAAATTGCTCCTCAGATCTCCAGACTGATACTGATTCACCTTAATGACAATTCCACATGTATGGCCCATAGGCACTATTGATTCAACACACCGCAAACTTAATTCATTATTGAACAAAAAAAATCTTATTTTTTTCCTACCCGGTATTTTCTAACTCAGCGATAGCCACACCATCTATTCAGAAGTCCAAACAAAGAGGCTGGAAGCTCCCTTGCACTTCTTACTTTTTCTTCTCCTCATCACACTCATTTTGCCACCAGGTCTGCTGATGCTGCCTTCTTGATATCATTGCAATCACTCCTTTTTTTCCATCCCTATCTCGGTTGGACTTCCGTCTTTCTTGACTGCATCACTGACCCAACCCTGCCCCTCCCCAGACCTTACTGTACCCATTCCATTTCTCTATGACTTCTCTATTACCCTCTGTCATGTAACATTTGACCATGTCAGGTACCCATTCTTAAAATGAATCAAGGCATTTCTTAACCTTCAGGATAAGGTCTAAATTTCATGCCATGGCATTCACAGTTCTTTTTCACAATGACCCTTCCTCTTTCCTCAACACCATCTTTTGCTCACCTTATATTCCAGCCTTAAAGAACTACATTTTAGGGGGAGATACAGAGAAGATGGCGGAAGAGTAAGACGCGGAGATCACCTTCCTTCCTACAGATACAGTAGAAATACATCTACACGTGGAACTGCTCCTACAGAACACCCACTGAACGCTGGCAGAAGACGTCAGACCTCCCAAAAGGCAAGAAGCTCCCCACGTACCTGGGGAGGGCAAAAGAAAAAAGAAATAACAGAGACAAAAGAATAGGGACGGGACCTGCGCCAGTGGGAGGGAGCCGTGAAGGAGGAAAGGTGTCCACACACTAGGAGCCCCTTCGCGGGCGGAGACTGCGGGTGGCGGAGGGGGGGAGCTTCGGAGCCACGGAGGAGAGCGCAGCCACAGGGGTGCGAAGGGCAAAGCAGAGAGATTCCCGCACAGAGGCTCGGCGCCGAGCAGCACTCACCAGCCCGAGAGGCTTGTCTGCTCCCCCGCCGGGGCGGGCGGGGCTGGGAGCTGAGGCTCGGCTTCGGTCAGATGGCAGGGAGAGGACTGGGGTTGGCGGCGTGAACACAGCCTGAAGGGGCTAGTGCGCCACAGCTAACCGGGAGGGAGTCTGGGAAAAGGTCTGCAGCTGCCGAAGAGGCAAGAGACTTTTTCTTGCCTCTTTGTTTCCTGGTGCGCGAGGAGAGGGGATTCAGAGCGCTGCCTAAATGAGCTCCAGAGACGGGCGTGAGCCGCGGCCATCAGCGCGGACCCCAGAGACGGGCCTGAGACGCTAAGGCTGCTGCTGCCGCCACCAAGAAGCCTGTGTGCGAGCACAGGTCACTCTCCACACCGCCCCTCCCGGGAGCCGGTGCAGCCCGCCACGGCCAGGCTCCCGTGATCCGGGGACAAGTTCCCCGGGAGAACGCACGGCGCGCCTCACGCTGGTGCAACGTCACGACGCCTCTGCCGCCGCAGGCTCACCCCGCCTCCTCCGTACCACTCCCTCCCCCCGGGCCTGAGTGAGCCAGAGCCCCCGAAGCAGCTGCTCCTTTAACCCCGTCCTGTCTGGGCGGGGAACAGACGCCCTCAGGCGACCTACATGCAGAGGCGGGGCCAGATCCAAAGCTGAACCCCGGGAGCTGTGCGGACAAAGAAGAGAAAGGGAAATCTCTCCCAGCAGCCTCAGGAGCGGCGGATTAAAACTCCACAGATCAACTTGATGTGCCTGCATCTGTGGAATATCTGAATAGACAACGAATCATCCCAAATTCAGGAGGTGGACTTTGGGAGCAGGATATATTAATTTTTCCCCTTTTCCTTTTTTTGTGAGTGTATATGTACATGCCTCTGGGTGAGATTTTGTCTGTATAGCTCTGCTTTATAATAGCTTTATTTTACTTCACGATATTATATCCTCTTTCTTTCTTTCTTTCTATTTTTTTCTCCCTTTTACTCTGAGCCGTGTGGATGAAAGGCCCTTGGTGCTCCAGCCAGGCATCAGGGCCGTGCCTCTGAGGTGGGAGAGCCAACTTCAGGACACTGGTCCACAAGCGACCTCCCAGCTCCACATAATACCAAACGGCAAAAATCTCTCAGAGATCTCCATCTCAGCATCAAGACCCAGCTTCACTCAATGACCAGCAAGCTACAGTGCTGGACACCCTATGCCAAACAACTAGCAAGACAGGAACACAGCCCCATCCATTAGCAGAGAGGCTACCTAAAATCATAATAAGGCCACAGACACCCCAAAATACACCACCAGATGTGGACGTGCCTACCAGAAAGACAAGATCCAGCCTCATCCACCAGAACTCAGGCACTAGTTCCCTACACCAGGAAGCCTACACAACCCACTGAACCAACCTTAGCCACCGGGGACAGATACCAAAAACAACGGGAACTACGAACCTGCAGCCTGTGAAAAGGAGACCCCAAACACAGTAAGATAAGCAAAATGAGATGACAGAAAAACACACAGCAGATGAAGGAGCAGGGTCAAAACACACCAGACCTAACAAATGAAGAGGAAATAGGTAGTCTACCTGGAAAAGAATTCAGAATAATGATAGTAAGGATGATCCAAAATCTTGGAAATAGAATAGACAAAATGCAAGAAACATTTAACAAGGACGTAGAAGAACTAAAGAGGAACCAAGCAATGATGAAAAACACAATAAATGAAATTAAAAATACTCTAGATGGGATCAATAGCAGAATAACTGAGGCAGAAGAAAGGATAAGTGACCTGGAAGATAAAATGGTGGAAATAACTACTGCAGAGCAGGATAAAGAAAAAAGAATGAAAAGAACTGAGGACAGTCTCAGAGACTTCTGGGACAACATTAAACGCACCAACATTCGAATTATAGGGGTCCCAGAAGAAGAAGAGAAAAAGAAAGGAACTGAGAAAATATTTGAAGAGATTATAGTTGAAAACTTCCCTAATATGGGAAAGGAAATAGTTAATCAAGTCCTGGAAGCACAGAGAGTCCCATACAGGATAAACCCAAGGAGAAACACGCCAAGACACATATTAATCAAACTGTCAAAAATTAAATATAAAGAAAACATATTAAAAGCAGCAAGGGAAAAACAACAAATAACACACAAGGGAATCTCCATAAGGTTAACATCTGATCTCTCAGCAGAAACTCTGCAAGCCAGAAGGGAGTGGCAGGATATACTTAAAGTGATGAAGGAGAAAAACCTACAACCAAGATTACTCTACCCAGCAAGGATCTCATTCAGATGTGATGGAGAAATTAAAACCTTTACAGACAAGCAAAAGCTGAGAGAGTTCAGCACCACCAAACCAGCTTTACAACAAATGCTAAAGGAACTTCTCTAGGCAAGAAACACAAGAGAAGGAAAACACCTACAATAACAAACCCAAAACATTTAAGAAAATGGGAATAGGAACATACATATTGATAATTACCTTGAATGTAAATGGGTTAAATGCTCCCACCAAAAGACACAGACTGGCTGAATGGATACAAAAACAAGACCCATATATATGCTGTCTACAAGAGACCCACTTCAGACCTAGAGACACATACAGACTGAAAGTGAGGGGATGGAAAAAGATATTCCATGCAAATGGAAATCAAAAGAAAGCTGGGGTAGCAATTCTCATATCAGACAAAATAGACTTTAAAATAAAGACTACTACAAGAGACAAAGAAGGACACTATATAATGATCAAGGAAGGGATCGATCCAAGAGGAAGGTATAACAATTGTAAATATTTATGCACCCAACATAGGAGCACCTCAATACATAAGGCAAATACTAACAGCCATAAAAGGGGAAATCGACAGCAACACAATCATAGTAGGGGACTTTAACACCCCACTTTCACCAATGGACAGATCATCCAAAATAAAAATAAATAAGGAAACACAAGCTTTAAATGATACATTAAACAAGATGGACTTAATTGATATTTATAGGACATTCCACCCAAAAACAACAGAATACACATTTTTCTCAAGTGCTCATGGAACATTCTCCAGGATAGATCATATCTTGGGTCACAAAGCAAGCCTTGGTAAATTTAAGAAAATTGAAATCGTATCAAGTATCTTTTCCGACCACAACGCTATGAGACTAGATATCAATTACAGGAAAAGATGTGTAAAAAATACAAACACATGGAGGCTACACAATACACTACTTAATAACGAAGTGATCACTGAAGAAATCAAAGGGGAAATCAAAAAATACCTAGAAACAAATGACAATGGAGACATGATGACCCAAAACCTATGGGATGCAGCAAAAGCAGTGCTAAGAGGGAAGTTTATAGCAATACAAGCCTACCTCAAGAAACAGGAAACATCTCGAATAAACAACCTAACCTTGCACCTGAAGCAATTAGAGAAAGAAGAACAAAAAAACCCCAAAGCTAGCAGAAGGAAAGAAATCATAAAGATCAGGTCAGAAATAAATGAAAAAGAAATGAAGGAAACAATAGCAAAAATCAATGAAACTAAAAGCTGGTTCTTTGAGAAGATAAACTAAATAGATAAACCATTAGCCAGACTCATCAAGAGAAAAAGGGAGAAGACTCAAATCAATAGAATTAGAAATGAAAAAGGAGAAGTAACCACTGACACTGCAGAAATACAAAAGATCATGAGAGATTACTACAAGCAAGTCTATGCCAATAAAATGGACAACCTGGAAGAAATGGACAGATTCTTAGAAATGCACAACCTACCGAGACTGAACCAGGAAGAAATAGAAAATATGAACTGACCAATCACAAGCACTGAAATTGAAACTGTGATTAAAAACCTTCCAACAAACAAAAGCCCAGGACCAGATGGCTTCACAGGTGAATTCTATCAAACATTTAGAGAAGAGCTAACACCTATCCTTCTCAAACTCTTCCAAAATATTGCAGAGGGAGGAACACTCCCAAACTCATTCTATGAGGCCACCATCACCCTGATACCAAAACCAGACAAAGATGTCACAAAGAAAGAAAACTACAGGCCAATATCACTGATGAACATAGATGCAAAAATCCTCAACAAAATACTAGCAAACAGAATCCAACAGCACATTAAAAGGATCACACACCATGATCAAGTGGGGTTTATCCCAGGAATGCAAGGATTCTTCAATATACGCAAATCAATCAACGTGATACACCATATTAACAAATTGAAGCAGAAAAACCATATGATCATCTCAATAGATGCAGAGAAAGCTTTCATCAAAATTCAACACCCATTTATGATAAAAGCCCTGCAGAAAGTAGGCATAGAGGGAACTTTCCTCAACATAATAAAGGCCATATATGACAAACCCACAGCCAACATCATTCTTAATGGTGAAAAACTGAAACCATTTCCACTAAGATCAGGAACAAGACAAGGTTGCCCACTCTCACCACTATTATTCAACATAGTTTTGGAAGTGTTAGCCACAGCAATCAGAGAAGACAAAGAAATAAAAGGAATCCAAGTCGGAAAAGAAGAAGTAAAGCTGTCACTGTTTGCAGATGACATGATACTATACATAGAGAATCCTAAAGATGCTACCAGAAAACTCCTAGAGCTAATCAATGAATTTGGTAAAGTAGCAGGATACAAAATTAATGCACAGAAATCTCTTGCACTTCTATACACTAATGATGAAAAATCTGAAAGTGAAATTAAGAAAACACTCCCATTTACCATTGCAACAAAAAGAATAAAATATCTAGGAATAAACCTACCTAAGGAGACGAAAGACCTGTATGCAGAAAATTATAAGACACTGATGAAAGAAATTAGAGAGGATACAAATAGATGGAGAGATATACCATGTTCCTGGATTGGAAGAATCAACATTGTGAAAATGACTTTACTACCCAAAGCAATCTACAGGTTCAATGCAATCCCTATCAAACTACCACTGGCATTTTTCACAGAACTAGAACAAAAAATTTCACAATTTGTATGGAAACACAAAAGACCCCGAATAGCCAAAGCAAGCTTGAGAATGAAAAATGGAGCTGGGGGAATCAGGCTCCCTGACTTCAGACTATATTACAAAGCTACAGTAATCAAGACAGTTTGGTACTGGCACAAAAACAGAAATATAGATCAATGGAACAGGATAGAAAGCCCAGAGATAAACCCACGCACATATGGTCACCTTATCTTTGATAAAGGAGGCAAGCATATACAGTGGAGAAAAGACAGCCTCTTCAGTAAGTGGTGCTGGGAAAATTGGACAGGTACATGTAAAAGTGTGAAATTAGAACACTCCCTGACACCATGCACAAAAATAAACTCAAAATGGATTAAAGACCTAAGTGTAAGGCCAGACACTATCAAACTCTTAGAGGAAAACATAGGCAGAACACTCTATGACATACATCACAGCAAGCTTCTTTTTGACCCAGCTCCCAGAGAAATGGAAATAAGAACACAAATAAACAAATGGGACCTAATGAAACTTAAAAGCTTTTGCACAGCAAAGGAAACCATAAACAAGACCAAAAGACAACCAGCAGAATGGGAGAAAATATTTGCAAATGAAGCAACTGACAAAGGATTAATCTCCAAGATTTACAAGCAGCTCATGCAGCTCAATAACAAAAAAACGAACAACCCAATCCAAAAATGGGCAGAAGACCTAAATAGACATTTCTCCAAAGAAGATATACAGATTGCCAACAGACACATGAAAGAATGCTCAACATCATTAATCATTAGAGAAATGCAAATCAAAACTACAATGAGATATCATCTCACACCGGTCAGAATGGCCATCATCAGAAAATCTAGAAACAATAAATGCTGGAGAGGGTGTGGAGGAAAGGGAACACTCTTGCACTGTTGGTGGGAATGTAAATTGATACAGCCACTATGGAGAACAGTATGGAGGTTCCTTAAAAAACTAAAAATAGAACTACCATTCGACCCAGCAATCCCACTACTGGGCATATACCCTGAGAAAACCATAGTTCAAAAAGAGTCGTGTACCAAAATGTTCATTGCAGCTCTATTTACAATAGCCAGGACATGGAAGCAACCTAAGTGTCCATCATCGGACGAATGGATAAAGAAGATGTGGCACATATATACAATGGAATATTACTCAGCCATAAAAAGAAATGAAATGGAGGTATTTGTAATGAGGTGGATGGAGTTAGAGTCTGTCATACAGAGTGAAGTAAGTCAGAAAGAGAAAAACAAATACAGTATGCTAACACATATATACGGAATCTAAGGAAAAAAAAAAAAAGCCATGAAGAACCTAGTGGCAAGACGGGAATAAAGACACAGACCTACTAGAGAATGGACTTGAGGATATGGGGAGGGGGAGGGGTGAGATGTGACAGGGTGAGAGAGTGTCATGGACATATATACACTACCAAATGTAAAATAGATAGCTAGTGGGAAGCAGCCGCATAGCACAGAGAGATCAGCTCGGTGCTTTGTGACCACCTGGAGGGGTGGGATGGGGAGGGTGGGAGGGAGGGAGATGCAAGAGGGAAGAGATATGGGAACATATGTATATGTATAACTGATTCACTGTGTTATAAAGCAGAAACTAACACACCATTGTAAAGCAATTATACTTCAATAAAGATGTTTAAAAAAAAAACAGAAAAAAAAAAAAAAGAACTACATTTTACATATTCTCTTGCCTCTTTGCCTTTGTACATAATGGTCTATCCTCCTGGAATGACCTTTCTCACCCTCTGTATGTTTCTAACTGCTATTCATCTTGATGCATTCAAGAGTTACTTTATCAGTGAAACCTTTCCTGACTCCCCCATTACCCTAGTCTGGATGAGATACCTCTCCTCTGTGCTCCCCACAGGCCCTGCTTTAACATCCCTCTCTTAGACCCTTATCAAACTCACTTCAAGGTAGTCCCACCAGAAACTTGGTTTTAATGATATATTCCTCATTAGAACTCCTATGGATGGATTTCCTTAGAATGAGTTTATGAGCCACACAAGAAAACTTATCTTTGCGGTTCAGTTTTGTTTTTGTTCTAAAACAGTATTGCCCAGTGTGATCACCAAAATTATTGAACAGATTTGACACTGAATAACTTCTGGCTATTTCAAAAAATTCAAATATGCTTTCAAAGGACAAAGACTTCTTCCCACTGAGAGTATGCAAAAGACTACTGCCAGACATAAGAATTCTTGAATGGTTGTTAAAAAAAAATCGGTCAAAGTACGCTAGAATTATAGTTTTAAATATACACAGGCTTTCCAATACATATTTTTATTTAAAAAAATCATCAAATAAGAGTACAGTTTTAAATGAAAAAATTTAAGGAAAATTTTAATTTTAGAACACTAATACCTGTATAAACACTTTCAATCAGTGGATAGGGAAACAAAAACAATACAAAAATGCAGCATGCAACTTCACACACAATTAGAATACAGTATTGTTACACACCAAAATAACCACATTAAGGAATGCATGAAGTAAAAAATGATATCAAACAGGAATATCTTGGGAGAATGTGACAACACAGGCTTAGGGTATTAATGGGAAGAAGATAAAAAAACTAACATGGAGGTATAATCCACTGTTTTGTATATTCATTCTTATTCTTATGTCAGAATTATTATGCCATGAAGCTATTATTTGTCAATGATATTTTCTCTCAATGAATAACATTCTGTTTGAGAACAAGAGGAAAACAGTAATGAAATACTGACTTAGATGTATTTGTTGCTCAGTACTTAAATATTTTAATCCAAGCTCTGTGACAAAAAATTTAAATAGATACACTACTTAGCTTGATGGAGAGCTGTCTTTAGAAAGCATGTATCCAGCACATTAAAGTATCCAGGTTTTTAGAGAATGTGACACAGTGAAGGCATGACATGAATATAAAATGAATGGCACAATGCATGCAGTAGGCACTTAATATATTACTTGTGAAACTAAATACCAAATATGAATCAGGGAGGCGGCTTCAAATCAGCAAAGTGACCCAGAGTTACGTACATAGTCATGACTTTCACGAATTCAGATTTCATTTTAATGAGCATTGAGGCATCATTTGAATTCTGAGTAAATTGAATTTATTATATAGACTGTTGCTTAAAATAGTGGGTTATCTTCTAACACTTGGAAATACTTAGTGTCCAAAACTTTTCAGTGTGACCTCGGGCTTTTTATTTGTTTTTGGTTTGGGCATTTTTTTTCTTACCAAGGTGAATTCTGTTGCCTGATACATTTATATCAGTTATATGAAAAAAAGGAGAAACTATGGTCGTGTCATAAGTAGTGTATATCTCACCAAACCTTTACTGAACACTTATCTAAGGGCTGCAGTTTCCTACTGCTGACTATACAAAGGTGAAAAAATAAGACCCAGTCCTTGCCTTCAGGCATGCTAGGAACATTCCATTATAATTTAATGTAGCAAAGGAAGGATAAACAATAGGGGAATCACAGATGAGAAGCCGCGCAATTAAGCCTGGAAATTCTGGAATAGCTGATCACCATCTCACATGTGGACTTAAATATGCAATTTCCATTGAGGACAAACCCCAGGTAAGCTTGGATTCATTGTGAATTAAAATCCTGGCTTTATCGCTTACTACCTGTGTGACTTTGGGCATACAGTAGATACTTAGGAAATTAGTCTAACCAACACCATAGGAAGAAAAGGCGGCAAAATCAAGAGCTACAGGGGTTTGTGAATCAGTTATACATACACATACATCCACTCTTATTTTATATTCTTTTCCCATATAGGCCATTACATATATAAAATATATATCTACTTTATATACAAAATAGATAATTAATAAGAACCTGTTGTATAGCACAGGGAACACTACCCAATACTTTGTAATGACCTATATGGGAAAAGAATCTAAAAAAAAAAAAAAGAGTGGATATATGTATATGTATAACTGATTCACTTTACGCCAATAAAATTTTTTTTAAATGATCATAAAAAAAGAGCTATGGGAGTTTGGAAAGACTTGATGGGTGACATGAGACTCAAACTGAGCCTTGGGGGACATGTAAGAATTAGGTAGAGTGAGTTTGTGATAGGAAGAGGCCAGTTTGGGTGTGAGGAATGAGAAAGATTCAGAGGAGGAAATATGCATGGTGTGTGACCTAAAAGCAGACAGGTGCGGGGACTTCATGCCAGGAAGAACAAGATAGCAAATTCCAAGACCACAGACAATATTTGAATGTTTTCCATAGAAGACTGAAACCGTGTCTTTCAAAGCTTCCATTCTTCTACTCTCTTACATTCCTCACTAATTTCTTTCAAATATACACTTAGAAATACTTAATTGAATGTAATATTTTGCCAGCATTTATGGTAATTACTCCTTTTCTTTCTTTTATTAAGGAACAACAAAATTTTATGTAGAATGCAGAGCCCCAATTTTCTCAGTTAGCAGTAAGTTATCTGACATATTTTGCAATAAACCAGCATCTGCGAGAGTTATTCTTCTTGTAGAACAAAAGAACACTCCTTAGATTTTTGAACGTACAATCTTGCACTATTCACATCTCGAACGGTGAAGGTATAGCAAGTAGTTAATTCATCTTATTCAAATCTATTATCTCTACTCCCTTCCTGCACAGTGTTTTATAATTTTTTCTGCATAGAACTGAATTGGCTTTTATGCCACAGTTTAGAAAGAAGGAAGAGATGTACACAGCCACATTCTAGACAGAGATACACCAGATGCAAACAATACCTCTCTGCAATGTTCACAAGAGATTTATCACAATAAAAGGGGCCAGAAGAATCAGGACATTTCTGGGTTACTGTGCTATTCCCTCCTGCTATTCTCTAACCATCTCAGACAGGCTGACAGAAACTATTGTTATAACTTCTGCTGGTGTCGTATTTATATACCGTATTGGTTAGGCTGCCAGACCTCAGGAAAGGCAGGCACTATAATGTGCTCTTTCAATTTGCACACAGAAACTTTAAGAGTCTATTATCAGGTTTACCTACAATTCCTATCACCATTGCTGAAAAAATAGAAATGGCACCATCAGGCTGAAAATAGAAGAATGTCTGTTGTATGGAGAATAAAAGGAAAATTTTAAAATTTCTACTGCGACATTTCACATCCCATGACCATCTCCTGTCATTTTCTTTTTGACATGAAAAAGTTTGTCACGGGCAGGGTAATAAGGACAGAACTCCTGTTACAGGGTGACCTGTCAGTAATTGTACATCCACATTCAACTGCTAGATCATCCACACACTTCTGATGTGTGATTCGGCAAGGAGGCCAACAATGAAATAATCATGTGAACGATCTTGGCTGCATACATTTCTGTTTACTTAGAAGTCAGCAGGCAACCTCAAGATTCAAATCTACACCTCCCTTAACACGTGATATGTGGTGAGGGATCAAAATCAAATCAAAGCTCTAAGACTTAGTATCAGGAGTAGCTAAAATACTAGTGGATTCTGTGCTTCTGTTTATCCACCAAAGTTGGCAAGAGTACTGCTGATAATCCCAACGGAAAGAACTATTATGAGAAACTGTTTGGGAGGTGCACGTGTGTGTGCAGGGAGGGGTGAGGTGGAGAAAGGAGATTTCACATGTGTTATGGTATCTACTGATGAAAATTTTTTGTTTCTATCACAGCTTTTGACATCTTTCTATTACTTTTTAATAAACTCTGGATATAAAAAAAAAAACTAAGCCTATAGAATATCAATCAACCTTTATTGCGAACTTACTGTGTGTTACTTCTAAGTACCATTAACTCTTTAATTCACACAAAGCCTTTTGACATAGATTCTATTTTTACCACCCATGTGTTACAGATGATGAAACTGAGGCACATACAGTTTTTAAGGAAAGAGGCCAAGATCACATAGCTAGTACGAGGTAGACCAGGGATTCAAACCCAGGAAGTGTGGTTTAAGTGTGACTGGACCTATGCTGACCAATGTTACAGCCACATTCACTCAGGGCTGCTGAGGAACTAAAATACGACTGATTGGAACTGAGATGCGTTGCATGTGTAAAATACACACAGAACTGCACTTAGGAAGAGAAGGAATGTGATAATATCTTGAATGTTTCACATCTCATTAAAAACTTTTATATTGATTATATGCTGAAATAATGTTTTGGGTATATTGGGTTAAATAAAACATAATTAAATGAATTTCACATGTTTCATTTTACTTCTTTAATGCAGCTACCAGAAAATTCTAAAATTACAAATGTGAATAACATGAGGAATAAGTATGATCCTATTATTATCTTCAGAGGCATTAATAAAAATCATCATCATTATAGAGACAACATCTCTATTAAACACTTACAAGCCAGGCATTGGGATAAGTCAATGTCATCAATAGTGTAGGTACCACCCTCCAGGGGGCATTTTGGAAATTTGTGGGTCCATATTTTTGGTTGTCCCAATTTGGTGGGTGCTCCTGGCATCTAGCCAAAGGATGCAGGTGGTATAATAAATCTTGGGTCAATCTTGCCCAATGAAGAATTCCACTGAAGAGTCTCAGATGAAGCATCATTTCACAATTATCTAAGCCTAACTGACTCAGCCTAAAACCTTACATAAAAACATAAAATATTTGTTGGACAGTTTTAATGCTTAATGCACTGAGTTTTCCAGAAATTCAGCTACCATGTTAATCAAGGAAAGATTACTTTGGTCAGAACTTTACACAAGTTGTTTACCATTTTAGCAAATTACATGACTGGTATCGATGTTGCCCTTTGTATTAGAGTTGCAGATTCAGCACACCTGTGTTTATACTACCATCTCTGCCATATTCAAGATGATGTAAGTGCAAGCATCTTGCTTGCATATGGGTGGTGCCTATACTATTGATGACATTGGCTTATCCCAATGCCTGATTGTAAGTGTTTAATAGAGATGTTATCCATATAATGATGATGATTTTTATTAATGCCCCTGAAGATAATATTAGGATATTTATTCCTCATGTTATTCACATATGTAATTTTAGAATTTTCTAGTAGCTGCATTAAAGAAGTAAAATGAAACATGTGAAATTCATTTAATTATGTTTTATTTAACCCAATATATCCAAAACATTATTTCAACATGTAATTGCTTCATACGTCATTTAGATTTGTCATGCATGGTCGTTTACATATCTAATACATATTATTTTATTATAAATTGCTTTCCTTTTATTTTTTCTTTAAATTAGATTTAAGAAATTACATTCATTTAAAAATTATGCATGTAGTTAGGCTATATTATGCACAAGTTATTTTTCAGAGAATAAATGGTGCATTATAATATATTAATTTAAGAAAGTAGATCTTGTTCCAGTAAGATTGAGAACTGATAGGCTAAATTCTTTATATGATTAACTCATTTTATCTCCCCAAATGACAAACTTAGATGCGCACATTAGGGAACTAGTGGCATAAACTGTGGCACCTCCTCCCGGTGGAATACTGTGCAGCTACGAGGAGAAACAAAGTTCTTTTTACATCGCTGGAGTGATCTTCAGAACATCATCTTAAGTGGGAAATGAAGTCAAGAACACTATACACAGCACTCGTTCTCAAAGGGTGGTCTCTAGACCCGCAGCAGCTGTACCACCATCACCTGGGAACTCGTTAGACATGCAGAAAATTGGGTGCTCTCCTAAACCTGTTGAATCAGAAACTCTGGGGACGGGACTGGCCATCTGTGTTTTAACAAGCCCCCAGATGATGGGTTTGCAGGTGAATTTGAAAGCGATTGCTATGCAGCGCGCTACTGTTTATGGTGGAAGGGAAGGGCATACAATGCAGACACATGCATATGTAATTACACTATACATATATCTTTATGTTTGTTTGCATGCTTTTAAAAGATAGAAGATTCAACCATTAAATAAACAAGAGATAATACAACTATATAAAATGGTTACCTGTGAATGAGGGAAGGCTGAGGCACATGTGCAGAAGCCAGACTTCTCTGAATATACTTCAAGTTGTAGATTTGAATTTGGAATCATGTTACATACATATAATATTTTTTTAAAATACAAAATAAAACAAATGAACCTATGTATTAAGTTGATGGCTTAATAAAACAGAATATTTCTAGTGATTTTAAAGCAGAGTAATTTGATGTACTCTATTAGGATATAACTAAGTAGAACAAAAAGAACTACAAAGACATCTTAAATTCTTTTCAGTAATCATTTTGTTACCCATGATATTGATATTGCTATTCTCAAACTACTGTAATATCGACATTACTACCGGATCAAGGAAATAAATGATTATGTTAATGCCATTAGGAATTTAGAATTTCATTAAAAGAGAAAAAAATGTAAAATCAAACAATTTAGGGTAAAAGAGTGTAGTTCTAAATGTAAACTGGCATTACTGCTATGAACTATAATATATGTCCTCTTGAGAAATTTTCTTAGTTTGGTCCACTAAAAGGGCAGGAAACAAATGGCCAACCCACCAACAAGATGTATCCCTGGAACACAGCTGTGGTCTCAAAATACCATTCCTCCCTAAAAGAAACCTGAGTTCCCTGAGAAATAATTGAAGTCAGGTCTAGGGTAGGAAATGTACAAGGTAAGCCTAGGCATCCTGTCATACTAGAAGTTAAGGAACCTATTAAAGACTAAGGTAATGTCAAAGGACTCAGCCAAACTGAAAAGGTTTCCATTGACCAAAGATGGGAAAGTTTGAACATTAGTAAGTATAATAATGACAAATTAAAATATGTTAAATATGTTTAAAATCCGTTAATTCACAATGATATCAAATAACGAAACACATAAAAACCTTCATTGATCATTTCTGAAGTTGCTAGAAAGTCATCTAAAATATTTTGCAAACTGTAAAGGGAAAGAGACAAACTTGACCTGTCATTCCTGTACTAATTATATCTCAGGGTAATAAAATAATTGATGAGAGATATTTCTCTCTATAAGCTTATAAAGGAAGAAAGAATTATAGAACTGGACCGTTTGGCAAAACCTTCATGAAATGATGAATTTAGACAATAAGTGTCATGGTAGCTACCTTAATAAAGAGAGCTATAACCTGAGAGAATTACACATGTCCTATGAATTAGCCTTGAAAAAAAAAGGAAATAAAAAAATTCAAACAAATTAAACTACTACCTTACATGTTTTAAAGGAACATAAATGACTCTACAGAGTCCACCTCAATATTTTCACTACTCTTGTATGTATGGAATCCTTTATAATAAAAAGATTTTTAAAAAACTAAAATGGATACCCATGAAAACTCTGAAAAAGGATTTGTATATAAATTATAGTGAATTAATTTGAGCAGATAAAAAATACATATGAACAAAGATCCTAAGGCTTTTTGCTATCCTATTCCTCTTGGTATTCGCTCTAGGTCCTATCACTGTACTTAAGCTCATAGTAGGTACTGAATAAATTATTACATAACAATTGCTCCGATTTTTTCCCAAGGCTGCTGCTGCTTAAAATTATTAAATAGAATAATTACAGAACAGGCATGACAAAAATTATTGTTGACACGTAGCTTAATATAACTTTCATTGGTGCACAATTTTTTAAAAAATGAGTATAACAATGGTACTGTTCTGTAAAAACAATGACTGATAATTTTGGTTTAGACTAGAAATCATATTTTTTAAAAAATGTAATAAAGACTATTAAAAACATTTTGATACCCAAAACATTTAGTAAAATATTTTTTCTTAAAAGCAGATGCATTTAACTCTATACTGAATGTCCTAAATAAGTATATCTTCAGAAAAACTTTAGAAAAATATGTTCTACTTATGACATCTTTGTATGACGTTTCAAAAATAAGTAGTAAAAATCTATGAGAAAGAAATAATCTTTTGAGGCATTTTATTAAAGATGATTTTTAGCTTCCTTGGTCATATAAACTGTTTTATTATAAATAATAACTATATTAATTTTAAACAAGAAAGAGATGGGTAACACCTATTACAAAATCTATTTTTATATCTCATTTTACAAAAGTCAATGTTAACTAAATTTCATTCTGTAGACTATAGGATGGTTGCTCTTAGAAAAAAAGCATTTCAGGGTCAAATGCATTTGGGAGATAGCATATACTACATTATTTGTGCAAATTCAGAGTACAAAGTCATACACAATAGTAAAGGCTCTGAGAAGTCTTCTAGTAGAAATATTCCCCACGAAATTTGTAACAATACATTTCCAAAATTTACTTGATGATGGAACTGTCTTGTATAATGTTTCAATGTTTTATAGAACAAATGTTGGAAATGCTGTTCTAAGTTCAACTGCCATTTTCTAAGCCATTTTTAATCACAGCATGCAGACCATATAGAGGAGATCTTTCCATAGTGTCATTCTATACACAGGAAAACATACACACACACAGGAAATCAGTGAGCTATTGAAAATCAGAAGCAAATTATTGTTGGGTTTCAGGAAAAGAAATAATACCCTTTGATTCACAGATTGGTATGAATAATTTCCAGTTTTAAAAACTAAACTCTTATTTTTACTATTTCAAAATGTCAATGAAAATGGCTATAAAAGTTAACATAGTTAATTTTTACTATGATAGAATTGCATACCTTATAACTTGGAATAATTACTTCTATTATAGTTACAATTGTTTCTCTAAAAAGTAGAAGAGAAATTCAGTGACAGTGTCTAATTTTGTCATATTCCATTGTTTAACTCATTTAAAAAATCAACAATAAAATAATTTTCTATGAAAACATTAGATGGAGCCCCAAAAATCCATAACTTAAAAAATCAGACGCATCAGGAAATCCTGGGTTTTGTGACTTGATAAGGCTATTTATGTGGAAGCTGCAGTTCTCTGCTCTTATGGAGGCTATTAACGGGACAAGGTCCTCAGTCAGACCCCAGGAAGATACAGGCGGCTTCTCCCTGTGGTTGGCTTTTGAAACTTAACTTGCAAGATAAACTATAGCGCTTTACCTAGCCACCTCTGAGGTTAAAACAGAGAATGCAATATGGTACTGGAAACATACACATGTAAGGAGAGTGGACGACCTTGAAGTATATACAGAGACCAGAACAGAATGGAAGGAAACAAAGAAAATCATATTATGTAAAGACATCGAAAGCCTTTCATTTCAGGCTACAGCGTCTTAACAGGCAATACTTAGTCTTTTTCAAAAACTCTAGAGCCCCTTTGGAGCCAAAAGGGAATAGACAGAAAAGAATAAGGGGAAAAAAAAAAAAATGCTGGAGAGAGACACTATTTTTTTTTTCTTCCTCCTTAACCCCAGCCAATTTATGTGCCTTGTCTATGTTATGTTTTCCAGAAAGTAGTTCAATACTACAAAATTGCTATCAAAGGATGTGTAGAAAGACTCTTCTGGCAGCTTGTTCTGAGAGAATTAACACAGGCTGTGAAGTTAAAGGTAGGGTTCTAGTGTCTGCTCTACCTTGTATGATCAAAGAGATTAGGCAAATTTTGGCAAGCCTCATTTGTTTTCAACTAGAATATGGTAGTAATACTTTAAAGAATTACCTGTGGATGTATTTCTTAAAAGTGCTATAGAATTGTTGCTGTTCATATTGAGTTCATCATCTCTAAGAGCTGGAATAGAAGTTAACATTTATCATTTCATAGATTTTTTAAACACTTTATGAAGTTTCTTAAAGTGTGTTTATCACTCCTCACAGGGGATAAATGTATTTTATTTGTCTTTGTTCTACCTTTTTAAAACATAGATGGTTCTCAATAAATATTCATTGAAAATGAAAGATAAATAAAAACAGTGTTATGGATAGGAGGTGACATCATCACGATGGGGACGTAGGTTGTTCCCAGCAAGACCTCACAATATCAGCTAACAACTATCCATAGACAAGACAACGTTGGGAGAATCCCAGAACCTATGGGGGCGGCGGCGGGGAAGCTGAAGCCCCCCTCGGACCAGAGAGACAGAGAAGGACGCGTGAGAAAGGTAAGAAGAAGCGCTGCACAGCCTCTCCTCGGGCCAGCACATTTCCACAGCCTGAGCGCCCCCCTGCCCCTCTGACGTCAGTATCTTGCTTCTGTCATGTTGGCATTCTTGCTGACCATTCACACCTCAGGGCCTTTGCACTTGCTGCTGTTCCTCAGCATGGAACTCTCTTCCCCTAGTGAGTCTTAAGCACACTTCCTCACTTTATTTAGGTCTTTGTTCAAATATTAAAATTTTAGAGGCTTCCCCAACCGTAATCTCTGTAATGGTCTCATTCTGCCCTACCTCTCTATCGTCTTACACTGAATTACTCTTCTTCATAGCATTTGCTGCTGTGTTATTATGTATATCTGTCACTCATTTCTTCCAGCTAGAATATATAGTTTTTGAAGTCAAGGATTTCACTGAAATTAACAATATATTTCCAGTACCTAGAACATTATTTGGCGCATAGTAGGCATCCAAATACTGAATGAATAAAGAAAACTAAGAAATTTGAATAAATAATTTGACTTGATGAACATAAAGCATCTTCTATAAATATTACTGAAAACACATCTTCCCTTTAGCACAGTTTTATACACATGACCCACTCCTCTCACTCACACATGACTTTTGTATTATTATGAACTTAGTGTTGTTGGGTTTTTTTTTTATAGATTCCATTTACCCCAATTGACTATTTGTTTTCTAATTGATAGTCAAATTGCATCAATTGTGGAAGTTTCTTTAAGCTGGGTTCTTTCTACATTTTGGCTTATCCCAGATACTTCGCAAAGTGTTCTTGCTTTTTTGACAACACAAGATGTTCTCGGTCTAACTTGATGTTACTGTTTGCAAATGTGGAATCAGCTATTCTCCAAGAACCGTGACTTCTTTAAGGTAATGGTTCTCAAGCATGTGAACACAATTAAATCATCTGGGGTGTTTTAAAAAATCTCCGTGCTCAGGCTGCACCCCAGGCCAAACAGATCAGAGTCTTGGCGGGGGGGGGCGGGGATCCAGGTATCGGTACTTTTTATAGGTGTAGCCAAAATTGAGAACAATATTGGGAGACCCAAATAAGGAGGCCAATTAGGACACATGAGATTTTTCAAAAGAGTATTATTTAAGGACAGATGACACAAGGAGCTCTAGAAACAGAAAAATAAAAAATAAAAAAATAAAACAAACAAAAACCAAGACAATTATTAAACAGAAAGCAACACTTTTTTTCCCTGAATGTTGAATTGAGGTTCATGTTTTCAACATAACTTATTTGACTAAGTTCTTTCTTATCTTGTTCTGATAGAAAACTTAAAATTTATGTGCACGTCCAAAGGTACCAGCTTTTCTTATCTGACATATGCAATACCATACTATATATTGTCATAGCAAATTATGTCCGTAAATTACAATATTATTTAAAAAATTGAAAACATTCCATTTTCTTTAACACAATTGTATCTTATCGGGGTATATTAGAAACATATCCACAATTCACTATTCATTTTACCATTTCATTTAGGGCTTACGAACAAATAAGATATGCTATAATTAGGCAAGAATATTTAGGCAAAAATTCATGAGGATTACTACATGGTATATAATGAATGCCTTGTTTAACTCTTGACCTAATGTCTTAGAAATAGTTTAACAGTATACAGGGCCTACTGTCACTTTTTCACTCACTCTAATACACTTTCAAGAATGAGAAGAAAAGTAAAATCACGGTTAACGTGTTGAGAATTTTAAATAGTTCTGAAGACACCAATGGGAACATGTCTTTCTAATGAATCATTTGTCACAGACAAAAAAGACTAAGAACTATTATGTATTTGCCCACTTCTGCCCTATCCCATAAATTTTTCTATAATTTATCTTTTCATTATTTATTTATGAACCAACTATTAGATCTATTAAAATCCACGAGACACTGGGCCAAATTGCGTATGCTCACTTTGAGTTTGTACTTAACATTTAGACTGATAAATCCTAGTAACAATGGCTAAGAGAAGGATTCAGAACAGGTAAATCGTATAGAACCTGTAATTGTCTTGAATGCTAATTGGGGTCATCTGGTCCAGATATTTTTTAGACTTTTTTGGTTACTGACACCTTTGATAATCATGGGGAGTTTATGGACTTTCTCTCTAGAAAAATGAATAATGCTTGGATGACCACATGCAAAATTTTCATACCACTCTTGCAGGTTTAGCCATGTACTTCTCAAAAGCCCATTTTACAGATAAGAAAAACAAAATCGATCAAGTGACAGTGACTTAACCGAGAACTCTCAATTCATTATACGAGTGTTTCATTTATTATGAGTTTCAGACTAGTCTCCAAAGATGGTGTATTTCTGCTTTATTAACACGTTGAACTCCTGTTTGTCTTTGAAACACCAGATTCTTTTCAATCTAGAATGAAAAACGGGTTCAGCAGAAAATAACTATTCAAACATAATAAAACAGAAACTACAAAGTGCTTGCGAGTTTACTAGAGTGCATCTATTTTGTTTTGTTTTTAAATTTCACACCATGTTGTTGCTTCTTCTAGTAATTTGATTTTAGGTCAAACAAAGCTGCCAGCCAGAAAGGTAGAAAATGCAGGTCCCCTTTTCCTGTACCCTAAGCCCCTACCCATTTGGCTACAAAGCACTTTCCAGTGTATCTCCTGGAGCATATAATGACAGGGCCTGCAATCTACCACTTCAATCAGATTCTCACTTGTGGAAGATAAAGAAGTAAAACCCACTGAACATCCTTATCTGGAAACTTCCAGGATGAGGGAGATGCAACCTCACTGATAGCCGAGACCATTGGTATTTGGACTCTGCAGATCAGTAGCCAGATGTAATGGCCACAAATGAAAGAATAGCCTAATAGATATCAGAACACCTAAGACGATCTCAAGAGGGAGAAAATCAAGTCAGGAACCTGGGCTAACTCATTTCTCCCTCTATTACTTCTTACAATTCAAGTCTCACCTATGATGTTGCCAGACCTTAGACACTAAAATGGAGATACTTCCCTGTTTCTCATAGGGCAATAAGCGTAACCAATGTAGGATCATTTCTAGATTTAATATAGATAATGTTATATTATCTATATAATATAGATAATGTTTAATATAGATAATGGTATTAAAATATTAATTTTAATATTCATTCTATATCAATGCAGGAGAATACTTATGTAAGCAATACCACCCATTAATCAGACAAAATTCTAATCTCATGACTGTGTACTTCATACCTCTATCTAATTGATAACTTTGCGGTGTTCGACTTCAATTTTTCTGAAAAGAGAAACAGTTCTGTGCCACTTTAGTCACACTCAGTCCACAGAACCCTTCAGGAAGATGACTATTATGGGCTGAATTGTGCCTTCTCTCAATTCATAATTGAAATCCTAACACCCAGTACTTCAGAATGCGGCCATATTTGGAGATAGCATCATTATAGACGTAATTAAGATAAAATGAGGTCATTAGGGTGGGCTGTAACACAATATTACTAGTGCCCTTTATACAAAGAGGAAGTTTGGACACAGACATGAACAGGGGGAAGACGATATGAAGACACAAGGAGAAGATGGCCATCTACAAGCCAAGGAAAGAGACCTGGAATAGAAACTTCCCTCACAGCCCTAAGAGGGAGCCAACCCTGTCGATAGCCTGATCTTGGACTTCTAGCCTCCAGAACGGTGAGAAAATACATTTCTGTTGTTTAAGCCACTCAATCTGCAGTTGTTACAGCAGCCCTAGCAAACTAACACAATGACTTGACTTTACATTAAACAAAACCAGTAAAGGATAGTGTGGGGTTAGGATCCCAGAGTGGCCCTAGTCTGTGAATGGGGTCCATGCCAATCAACCTACCTTGTTTCTTCATGGGTGAGATGGGGTAATATGCCTGTTAAATAGGCATGTATAAGCTTAAGTTAAAAAAAGAGAGAAAACCAAATCTCAGCAAGCTTACTATTTAATGATACTGTTTTGTTTTGTTTTGTTTTTCTCTCATCAAGCAAAGTGAATGTCAGTGATGAAAAAGCAATAAACCATTTCTCATCAGTGAAAATGATGGTTCAGACAGCAGTGAGTGGGAATTTCAATAAGATTTGTCCTGTGATACAGACTTCCAAGATCTCTCTTTGGAGTGCTCTACAGTGTAAGCCGCGTCTCAAAAAGAGAACACAGAGAATATTATGCAGGTTTTCCAATAAATTGGAATTCTCCAAAGACTTGTATGTAATATTTGAATGTGTTGATTCACTTATTCAGTAAACTTTTATTAAATGCTAACCACTTCCCCGGTTATAGGTGAAATTTCAGTCTTGTAGCTTTCATTGCAGACTGTCCTTTTATTGTAGTCCTTATAATAACTGGAATATAATTATTATGCCAGTGTTAATTTATGTAATGACAAATCTTCCATCCACAGCCAATCAGGACAGAGATGGGGTCTCTCTTTTATCATTAAAATCCCTTCACCTAGCATAGCACACTGTTGAAACATATAGAAAGAAATCAGATCAGTTCCTGAGTACACATTATAGGGTGAGAAACTTTAAAAAACCATGGCCAAAAGGAGAGAATTGCTGTATAGGTCTATCAATTATGATTTCAGTTCCCGTTTGTAAGTTCATTCACATGCCTACCAGAAGGAAAAAAATGATGTTTATCTCAACAACGTTGTATCTCAACAAGATTGGCTGGGGGTTACAGTGAGGATAGAAAGAAGGAAGAAAAAATTGATGACCTACTTGTGAGGGATAAAATATATTAACATGAGAATTAACACTTTTTCCCTTTCCCCCAACTGGCTAAAGAGACTTCTGTTTCTCTCTTGATCTCTTACCCATCCCCGACTACTGACAGCATTCCTCCTGCTGTCAGGAAGCAGCCTTGACTTTGCGAGGCAGGACCAGGAAGAGGGAAAGAAAGCTGGACTGCAGCCTGGGGCTGGGGAAGTTTTTCCGCCGGTACCAGGGGTCGAGAAGGGGGTGAGTGGGAGGGTAATGGGACAGAGAATGGGAGACTATAAAAGGATTTACTTAAAGGGGCGGCCTTGGTGACAACTTTACAGCTTCATACAATCAGGGAAGGATCTGCAGTATTTTGATGTTATTTTGGGTTTTGAATTAAGTTCTTTATAGCGTTGAATGACCACATTCATTGACCTCACTGCAGATGCTGGTACTGCTAGAGACCAAAGAGGGTGCTGCCTTTATTTTTTATTTTTTTGGGGGCCATGCCTCGTGGGTTGTGGGGATGTTACTTCCCCGACCAGGGATTGAACCCTGGCGCTCAGCAGTGAATTAGGTTACGGAGTCCTAACCCCTGGACCACCAGCGACTTCCCCTATCTTGCTGTCTTTACGTGTCCTTCCAACACTGGATAGGGGTGCCCGGGCCAAGGCCTCCTGCACCTCTGGGCATCCGGACATGTTTCATACCCAGGCCGTCACCGAACCACTGGCTCATTTTTCAAGGGTGAAATGCAATTTAATAAGGTTGAAGAAAACATTATGCTGTTTTCCTTTACACTTATGCAAGGAAGGGAAAAAAAAAAACCTCCCCAAAGAACCTCTATCCATTAAAGAGGAAAGAAGGTAAGTTCTGGATGCCGAGAGGAAAAGGAAAATTAGCTTAGCGAGGCAGACAGACACTGCACCCACCTGCTCCAGACAGGAAACGTGAAGTTAGCCAACTCAGCTGTTATAAAGAGGGGCACCTCCACGACAGCCTCTACCCTGTGCTGCAGAGGGTAAGGGCACACAGGCGACCCTGGTAGGGTTTCTCAGTCTGAAGGAGAAAAGTCATAGTGGGGACAGAAGAACAGTTTCAGGGCATCAACTTCACACTTGCTAAGGACAAAATCTATCATCCAGTTACCAGGTCGTATCTATTTCCCCTCTTAGATCTGCATGCATCCATTTGTGTTACAACTGTGCAATCTTACTTTACGTATATCAGGAATAATATTTTACACTGTAAGAAAGCAAACGTGAGGGTAAATTAGTCACATCCCCAGGCACTTAGCAGAGGACAGAAGGCGCTCTATCAGCAGACATGTACTGCCTAAGATATGCACGCCGACCGCACCTCAGGTCAGCAGAGACCTGGCTGGTCTACAGTGCAGCAGCTTGGATTGTGTGAAAGTGCCTGGGGGCAGTGTCCTTAGTGACTAAGTGCAGAGGCTCTGGCCGGTTGGCTTTGGTTTGCGTGCAGCTCCCGGGCTCACAGTGCGATCTTAGTCAAGACCCTGAAGCCCCCTCTGCATCTTTATTTCCTGTCTGTAAACGATGATGAGTGTCTCCTACATCATATGCTGTCGCAAGGATTAAGTAAGCTAATATGCGCAGGGTACTTAGAATGTCGTTAGCACTGAAGAACTGCTAGGAAAAAATTTTTTTTTCTGATTAGATGGGATGGTTCATACTTACAATCACACAAAGTGTTAAGTTTCATTAGACGCTGAATACTCCATGATAACCAATGTCTAAAAACTAAATAAGATGAAGATCAAACACCACAGAAGTTACCATAATAAAAACTGTGAGTACGTGATGAAACTGAGATCCATAAAAATGGAAGACTACCTCTGCTTATGCAATGGGGACTCCAATTCATTTTAGCAGTGAGTATATTGCGATTTTATAAGTTCATGTTATGCATTATTATTGGTTGAATTTTTTTTTACTTCAGTGTGCTTTGGGAAAACACTTTCTCAGAATCAACAAACTATCTGCAAAGTCGATTTTATATAACTAAATAATTCAACTTTTTATAAATAAGGAATCTGTATATATCTGATCAAATTACTTTTTCTATTTTACCAAAATGTGATTTTTTCACCCTCTGCTGAATATCTTGGTTTTGTTTGACAAGCATATTATCCAGGAAAAAACTTTGAAAAGTTGGATTTCATAATTGGTCTTCCTTTATGTTTCTTTTTAAGAAAAATACTCTTTTCAATTTGAATACATTTTCTCCTAGAAATCCTCTTTGTTATTAGTCTATATTGTCAATGTTGACTTCTTCAACTTTGCATCTTAATATCAAATAAAGCCGTCATGCATATTAGAACTGATGGGGAATTTCAATGACTAAAAGAGAGAAAACAGAATGAATCACAGTGAGGAAGAGCCTGAAAACAGACGGTAGTTTGGGATCTCGGCTCCTGCTATGTCCATCTTCAGAGCTGACTCTGTCTTCTCTTTGCCATCATAGTGTATTGACAGGGTTGAGCTAATAACACCATAGTGTAGGGAGAGAAATGCTTCACTATTTACTTGCTTCATTATGTGTCTGGCCACATTTCCATAGCGTCCATTTGCGGTATGCTGCGCACACGTGTTCCGTACTCAGGACCAGTAATCTGAGCAGACCACACAGAACTAGGTTGTTTCCTGTAACGAACCCACTGATAGGAGAACCACAGCTCGTCTGGTGCCAAACACACCAGCACCTTCAAAAGTCCTATCAGTCACTCTGGAGGGGTTTAAATATTGGGAAGCCCTGATAAGAAGAAAACAAAAAGTTTTCTCGTTCATTTTGCATAAATGTAACCCATTTCTTAAAGCAAGTTGGAAATCTACATTGATTTAAATAAATCCTTAGCTTCAAAATTATGTGCAGCCGCTCAATGAAATATTTATTCAAAATCAACAAGCTGCCCTCTAGGAGTCTTTCACCATAAAGGCAAACATTTTACTTAGTGCACTTGATTCTCACCTATGGCAATCTTGCAGCCCTCTAACATTAGGGAAACTGATTTATTTCAGATCAGGCAATTTAAATAGAATGTAACCTTGCCATACAGGTAAAAGCACTCACCCTTGGCTATTACTTAGCCTGACCACAGGGCTTTCTGGAAACAGCAAAAGCTTTATAAGTGTCAGCTCATGGCTAAATCAATGTTTATGCATGATGTATCTGTGAATAGCAAACACTTGCTTGCCTGCAAGCTAAACAATGTTTTTATCTGTTTGCCTATTTCTGGTTCTTCAACCACTGCATGGAGTGTTGCAAATCGCATTTAGTAACAATTATTTGCTGGTAGTTCATGAAAAGGAAAGTGGTGTGATTAATGAAAAGTGACACACAACGATTACTTTGTCGTGCCAGTCTCCTTGGCAAAAGAGTGCCTATGCTGAACCCAAGTCTGACCTCCTTTACCTTTAACAAGGTCAAGGGGGAGGCTAAACGTGGGGAAGATTAGTTCCTACAAAGGCTCCAGAGTGACTTAACCAGGCTGCATTCCCTAGTGAACTGCACAGAGCCAATTAAACAGAATGACGCCGCTTTGACCTCGGTCACAAAGATGGAATTAAAAACAGAAGATGACGTGTTTTCTCCTGAAATATGTAAAGTAGAAAAATCAGACATTTGACACGGCATCATTCCCTATTCAAAAAATAAAAATAAACAAGTTTAAAATCAAAGTTTGTCCAAACTGATCAGGAGATGTGCGCAATGTTCTCCTTTTCTGATTCAAATCAAAAATGCTGCTCTACCCCATTCCACCGAGGGACGCACTGATACCTTTCCTTGCTGTTCTTGTGTGGCCCTGCAGAGTGACAAGCTGACAAAATGACAGTGACCGCTACTGTACAGGAACTTTACCTTTTAAAATATATTTCTTGTGACCAAAAATAGTTTTTTTTTTTTTTTTTTTTTAAATAGCAAAGTAGTATAAATAGGCCACAAAGAGTGAGGGGAGGGGGAAAGATGATAATATTTGACGAGATTAAATATTTCATCAAGATTTCTAAGCTTCTCCTCAGGTGCTCAATTTCAACTGGTAAACACATGAGAGCAAGTCAGTAGCAATGGAGTGAGACACAAAACGGAATGGATTGTATTAACTAAGAAAAAAATGCCAAAGTCATGCTTAATGAGATCACATAGCAAAATATATTTTCTCCTCCCCTCGTATCCCACCAATTTTAGCAGACTGATTCTTTTTTATTTTGCATCAGTAATATTTACAACTTGAAGCAATTGATTCTTTTTAACTTGATTAAAATTAAGAAATAAACATATGTCTGAGATGCAAAAAATTATACATCTTCCTATCACTAACTTCTATTGGGAAAGCTTTCTTGCAGAACAAAAAAAACTAACTCTGAAATAAAATAAAAATCAAACTTAGAAATGCTGACATTCACTTCAAGAAGGCAATTTTCATGAGCATCTTATTTTCCCACATGCAATCTGCACAATCTAGCAACATTGTTCTTTGCGGTCAATGCCTACTTTATTGGAAATCGTCACTGATTCTGAATGTGAATGATGGAACAGTCACATTGGAGGGGCACTTTTAAACTTTGCAGGAGAATTTTTGTTTTGGAGGAGAAGTCTACAGGAAGATTAAAACAGAACAAATGGGTATACTTCATTAAGATACTACACTCATTTGTCAATGATTTTTTGTTAAAAGAAAAAAAAATCCTCTTCAGAAAACTCGATGGTTAATCCTCTGAATTTCAATGCAAGTTAGTTAAGCAGCCATTCATTAATCAGGGAGGTTAAGCTAGTAGGTGCTAACTGTCTCATAGGGCACCTCCAATTTGCTTCCTGCAATTATTAGACTTCAAGTGGTTTCTATAAAGATTCGCTTTCTTCCAAAACAAAACAAAAGTTTGTCTATGTGAGATGATAGGTATATTTCTAATTCCAAACCTTAAAATGAAACTGCATAAATAAATATACTGAGAGACCTTGGCCTAAGTTCCTTTCTTAATTTAAAAGAAATTGTATTTTGTACCTATCTCAGTGTGAAAAAGTCCTCAGCTAACTACTTTCTATAAGTTGTATAATGAAGATTAATAAGAAATAACTAACCAATACGTCTATAAAATGTAACATCTGTAGCAGTTAAAAAGAACGACGTACTGAGAGAAAAATGACAAAAATTGCTAAGTAAAAGAAGCCAATTGTGTATGATACTCAAAATGTTTAATAAATGTTCATGTGTGGGAAAAAAAAATAATGAAGTATTAATACTACAGCTATACTGTTTTCTAACACTGTTGTCTACAGGCCTGAATCTCGATGGAAACTGAGGTGGACACACAAACTCAGTCCCTAACATGACCATAAATGCACATTTGAAGCTTTATCTCAACAGAGTTCTCTTTGTTCTTCTACTTAAAGGCAAATGTATTTTTCCATCACTCAGTCTGCAGCAAAATAGTTTCACCTAAACTCTTTCTAAACAAAAACAAGTTAAATAAAAGTAATTTTTATTTAGACCCTTTAAACACGTTAGTATCAGTACCTTCTATTAGGAGGAACATAAAACAGCAGATTTATATTCCTGAGGGCTTTTAAAAAGAAGGGACAATTGTGCATGGAATGAATAATTGAAAATCACTTTTCTTATGACAGATATTAAAATGTATAGATAACTTCTAGAATTGGAAGACACCTTCAAGATCATCGTGATTATACTGGAATGCAAATTGAGGTCCAAAGAAGATAGGTAATTTGCCAAGATCTTACTGCTAGTCTTTGGCAGATCTGAGATCAAAATCTTGATCTGCTATGACCATGTTATATTTTCTCTCTGTTCTACACTGCCTTTCAGTGTGTAATCCTAAAACCAAAAATACAATTTTATTAAGGTCATGGGATTGCTGAATAAGATGGCTACTATTCTGGAGTATAGTTACAGATTTGGAATGTGCCAGAGTGATTTTTTTTTCTAAAATAAAGCTTCCAAATGCAAGGTTTATGTATAGAAAAGTTCCTTGGCATTAAAGTAAATAACTAGCAATATTTTTAAGTCCTGAAATAGACCCTGGAGAATAGCAAGGATCTCTGGAATCAGATTTCAGTGGTCCTTGGCTGGTTTTTGGCCTTGGGCACCGTATTTATGTCTTTGAACCTTAGTGTTCTCATTCGCAAAGGAAGATGTATTAAGTTCTAACTTCAGAGTGTTTTTGCTTCTTTTTCTTTTTAAGATTAGGATAAGAAAGGTACCTGACACAGTGCCTTACAGAGTAGGCATTCAATAGAGGTCAGTTTCTTCCTCTTTACTCTTAGAAATTAATAATAAAGAGAAAATAATCTGCTGGAAAATCTGATTATTCTGCATAGATCACTTAATTGTGTTTGATAACACAAATGAAGTGAGATTTGCACTGAAATGTAACATTATAAAACCAGGAAATGGAAGAAATGACTTTGGCGTGATGGCTCTCAGAGCTTTGAAGGAAAAGACCTTAAACTTGGCTTCAGTCGGCTGGCTACGGCAGGGACACCTGTGTCCTCTTTCTAGACCCTCCCTGGCCCCCATGGCATGGCGAGAATTCTTGCTACAGTCCGTCCACCGCAGAACAAAGACCAGACCTGCCCTGGGTCGAGACAGAGTTTTATTTGAAGATTCTTGAGGCCACGGTTCTGCTTTTGGAAATGCTCAGTAACAGGAGACAGATAAATATTGGGAATCAAGGGCTCCCAATCAGTGCGGGAGGAGAGGCAGGGAGGTGAGACGCCGAGAGAGAAGGTAGTTGATCCCAGAACATTTGCGACAGAGAGAAAAAAATAAAATAAGAAGACGAGCTCTGGCTTCTGACACTGCCCTTGTCCTTCCTTCATCGCAGGCGCTGCCGCCTTGTTCCCTGGCGTCCTGAGGACTCTGTGGTCTGACCCGCACCCTCCTCTCTGTGCCTTGATGGAGTCGGAGGGCAGATACGCAAAGAGCCCTGAGTGCCGGCGTCAAGACGTTTGACTTCAGTCTCTGCGCCTGTAACTCACTAGCTGTCACCCCGGAGACTTAAGCTCTTGAGCCTCAGTCCTTTCATCCGTAGAGTGAATCTCCCAACTCGGTGTGTTAACCACATATTGAGTGTGTACAGAAGCATGTGCCAGGCTCCGGGCTAGGCACTGAGAATCTAGAAATGCATCGCACTTGGCCCCTTACTTGAAAAGTCTTCCTAACTAGATTTGTCTTAGGAACACACAGAAAGAGACAAATAAAAGTACTCCCCTGGAGCTATGGTGAAAGATAATGTTATATATATAAATCTATGGAGTTATTAGAGAGGATTCCATGTTTCACGTTAGTATTATTATTAGAGAGATTAGAGGACATTCCTGATACATTGTTCATGTGGGCAGCATATTACCGTGGCCTTCAGGAAACAACTTCCCTTTGTTGAATAAATGTCAGGTAATAAAGGAAGTACTGATGAGGGAGAAGTTGGGAGGAGCAGCAAGGCAGCAGCAGAAAGACGTGTTGCTTCTCTCTGCTGTGTGCTATAATCTAACAGTGATGGGCTTCATCATTACGAGATTTCTATTATACATGCTATAAAACTCTGACTCTGTCAGCTAAAATGTCTCATTCTATTAGTTCTTAATGTACACGGATACCTGTAATGGAATTCCACCAGTCTTATGACTCACCACATGGCATTGTCATGAAATGCCAGAATAATAGTCTTTGAAAATGCAAACACATGTCCAGCTTTCGGGAGCTCATTTACTTTCAATTATTATTCTCAGTAAAATTTTCAGAATGGTAAAAATATATTCACACTTGCAGCTAAGTGCTGTTTTAACCCCCTACGTTAAAAAAAAAAAAAAAGGCACTTCTTCTAGGAAGTGCTAAGCCTATAAAAAGAACAACACAATCAGTATTACTGACTATTCCCTGTCATAGACTGTCCGTTTTCTTGAGCAAGTTGGCAAATGGCTGTGGCCAAGTCTCCATCACACGGTAAATTAGCAGTCTTCAAAAAAATTTTTTTTCACTTTTAATCTACAAAGTCACATCCTCTGCTTAATGAAGTACTTTGATAACATAAAAGGATTTTTGCCCATGCTGGCGCAGAAGCTAGAAGTCTTTCAAACCTAAACAATTATCTCCCTGCTCAAGAGAAGATAGGAACAAGCAGATTCACAGAAAGCTCGGTCTTTGGCAACACTGTGGGTATGGCAGAGGACACGGCAGTGGGAGGGGAAGAAAGCGAAGTTGACTAATCAACCAAATTTTCAGGATTTCATTGTATCGCTTGCTCTTCTGTGAAATCCCAAAATATTAGAAACACTTTGTTTAAATATACAATAACTAATAAAGCCACAGTTGAGCACTACATTTAATTGATTTGGAGATTGCCCCAAACTCTACTCAAGGTTCCAAACTGAGCTACTGGAGCTTAAAAATGAGGACTCCTGAAGATTCCTTTTATTATCCTTAGAAAAAAAAACTTATTCCGCACTCTGCTTTTTTTCCTAAGTCTAAGTCAGGAGACCACTTAACTGTACTCTTCCTAGTGGCCACAAGTCTCATTCATGTATGATCAGAATGCATCAGGCCCTCTGGGCCATCCCCACCACGTGTCTAAGGACTAGAGTGTCAGTGGTAATTAACACACACAAGAAATAAAAATTACAGATGATGGATCTGATTAGAAACAAATAAACCTAACAGGTCACCTCTGAAGCCTTGTGAAGTCTCTAAGACAAGTCATAGGGAAATGAACATTTTGGTTTTTAACCCAACAGACACAACATTGTAAATTTCCCATGGGATATTTAGAATAAGTTCACTCTTAACGACAGTGTACTTCTTTACATATCACAGTCAGTTGAAATAGGTGTAAAGGATGAATATTGCATGACGCCAAATGTAAGAACTGGTTGTTTGGAACCGAAAGATTTGGTGCATCTGATCTGCTACAAGTTGTCTAGGTAGCAACACTGCACGACTGAGGCTGGGAACAAGGGCAATCGTACTCTTTGGCTACGCTCGCCGTCCTTCTCTCCCTAGGCCCTCAAAGGATTCCCTAGCTACCCGGAGCTCTCCTCCGCGGTGCCTCTTCTCGCACTAAACTCCTCAAGTAGCTGTCATGTCCCACCCTCCCCAAGGTCTACGGCAAAGGTAGCATCTCTTGGTACAGCTAATCTCAGTGAGCTGTTGGGAGGTGGTATCTTATCTTGGGGAGTTAATAAGATTATTAAGGAAAAGAGAGAGATGAATTACTAATGGTAGAATTTCAATGGCAGCGAAGACCCCCTGAGGCCCCTCACACCATGCTATACATGTTTTCCTCCTTGTTCTAGCCGTGGATCCGGACCTGCCTAGTTTCTTTGGTGTCACCTTCATAGTATGATATTCACATTTCACATCTAAATTCACAGTGTTAATGGACCCACACTTTCCCAACTGTTGTAACACCAAACTAAATGCATGGATTATATGCCACAAGATCAATAATGTAAAATCCATACGCTCATGGCCTCCATCAGGGAGGGAATAAGGGATGAACCTTTTGTTTTAAAGTAAAATGCATCTTATTAGAACTTTGATTTGGTAATTACCTTGGAAATTAGACTACAACCTAAAACCCTAAAAATGACACAGCGTGGCATTTCACAGTGATTGTGAAGCCTCTGATACCTCATACATTAGCCTCTTAGACTCAAATGATAGAGTGGAAGACAACACAGTGAAAATTAATTGTATATGCCCAATGCCTATTCAACAGTGACTCTTTTGCAGAATGCCTGAATGTCTTTACGTGAGGAAAATTTGCCAAGTTGATTATAAATGTGATACCTTAGCTCTTAATACATTTTACAGTTTGCCCATAATGGTTCCAAGGGAACTTGTAAACCATAGTAAATCATAAAATTCATTTTGCTTTGCATCAATTCATTCATCCACGATCCAACTAATCACCTCATTTCAAAATTCAATAAACCTAAATACCTGGATTTATGATGCTTTGTCAGAATTAGCAGGGGAATATCAACAATGTGGAATTAGAAGTCGATTGCAACTTAAAGACAAGCACCTAGTTGAAAACAATTAAAAAGACTCGGCAGCAATAATTATATCCACGGTGTTAGCAAATAAAATAAATTAAAACTGATTTAATTTCTGCCCTGGGAGATGGGGCGAAGCACAGAAGAGCCTTAATTTAGTCAGTTAAAACACTGAAGTCGTTTGAAGCAAAACTTTAAAGTGACTGTGAATTGGGCTTGTAGTATTAACAGTTCTTAATTGCAAAGAAAATGGACACGCAGGTGTATTTTTAAGGATGTATTGGTTGGTCACATTGTACAATGCTCACAGTAGTTCTTGAGACTTTTATTTTCCTTACAAGAATTTTGATGGTGAATACCTTATTACAGGATGTATTCATATAAACCCACTTCCTGTACTATCACAATATACAGGATAAGAAAACAAAACAACATCTTCTAGTCTAAGCAAATTAAAGCGCAATCCATGGAAAGGGGTCCCCTTTGCTAAAACTGCATTTTTATACACACTTTTAAAAGATGTTATTCACCGTCTATATGAAACACTATCTTCTGATTTATAGTTCTGTTAGAGAAAAATGTCTGTAACGCTGATAGGAAATGTATGGTCTTGTGTGTGGTGCGTATGCACACACACAGAGCTCATATTCATTACTTTGAGTTGCGGAGCCAGAGAGAAAAAGTACAATTATCTTTGATTTCCAGTTCAAAAATAAAATCTGGAGACATCAGTTAAGCAGCTGTTCATATTCATTGTCTCTCAGTGTATATTTAAATTAAAATAATTTTTCTGCTAATAACAAAAATGAATGCCTTTGCATTTTATTTTTAATGTTTTCTTAATAAATTTTTCTTGCAAGCCTAAAATGATATAAAGAAAAATAACATGTATGAAGATGCACGCACATTTAGTAAAGACAAAGCGAAAAAATAGTTATATATTTTCTTTAAAATGACTTAAGAAGGTATCTGATTGTTAGTCACAAAAGGTCTATATGGTTCTGTTGCCCCTTTAAATTCTTAGAAGTAATCAGATGCAAAGTGACAAATGGCAAGAAAAGCACATACCACTGCTGAATAATTTTATCATTTATACCTATAACTGTCAATCCACGAAGGGCTATTTTTTATATGTCACCTAAATCATAAGAGCCGGTACCTTTTTCTGTGATTCATCTTAGCCCTGCTCCATGATTTACTGCTAAATTATTTCCCTTCTCTTTCAGGAAATTTTTTTATCTCCTTTCTGTGATTAATCTCTCTGGTTTGAATGAGCAAAGCTTTTTAGATGAGTGAGTGTCACAATTTCGTTGAGTATAAATTTTTTCAGCATGATTTTTTATACATGTTTTTTTTTTAATGTGCTCAGAAAAGACAATTATTTACTTAAAGGCTTGTATTTCCATTAGGAAAAAATCCTTGCCTACCTCAGTTATATGTTCCAGACTTTTCTCCCAGAAACAAATGGCCTTTGCTTTAACAAGACGTGGTGACAATGGTTATTTGCAGTGATACCACACACTCACAGAGCTTTCTTAGGAAGTAGATGGCCCTGGTTTGAGTGATTTAAGACCACAGAACATCTTGATATCTACTTTCCTTGTGTGTGTGAGTACTAAATAATCGTGTGTGTGTTTGTGTGTATGCATGAGCTCTCCTGCTGGTTCTTAAGTGCTAACAGACCTGCCCTCTCTGTGAATAACTAACATACTAGTCCTTGAATTTTAGTCCTTTGAACAGGGAAAGCAGATGTTTCAAACTGCCTTAATGAGCCCCATCAACTAGACTCTGGTGCCGTATTGGATGCCCAGGAATCACATTTTATTTCGGATGGACACATCCAATGTGCACATGGAAATCTTTCTGAAGGCGACTGAAACTGCTCCCTTCCCACCCACCTTCCACATACATCTTTTCTCCCTTCTTTTATGACAAACTTTACCTCAGCTTTTCACATTTATATACCTAGTGCTATGTTCACTATATAAGTAGTCAATTTGCCTTTGTGCTGTAGTATACCTTACCTACCTCAAGAAGAGCACATTTAGCCAACTTTTGTGTGTGTGTGTGTGTTTGGTTGTTTAGTCCATCTAACCTTTACCATGAAAGCTGTTTATGGATTATAGTGTGAGTTTTATCCGCCTTCTCTTCCTTTGCCCTCTCTGAAAGAGGAATGACCTCAAGGAACTCAATTCTTAAATACAGTAGAGGAAGGTCTACTGGCCTTAGTTTTGCCGAAAACTGGATTATCCGCCACTGAGTAATCCTAGCTTGACCAGTGTCTACCTGCAACTCCTGGTCCTACTTCACCATAAATACTGTCAAGAGAACCCTGGCTGTAGGGAAAGTACCAGGGCGCTGAGCCCAGGCTCAATAAATGTTAATTCTTTTTCCTTTCTTTTCTTGTGCCTTTTGCCCTGAAGATCCAGCAGGGAAATAATCTTCCCATGCACGGCTTCTCCAAGTTGGATAAAAATTCCAGTTCGGTTTCATACTTCTGCTATTTTTCAATCAATCCATCCATCCACCTATCCACCAATAAATAAAATATCAAATTTAGTTAGAAAAAAATCAAGCACTGTCAGATATCAGATTTTTGAAAAAAGAACCACGTGCTCTAATTTTCAGATGACGTTTCCTCAAAACGTATGGTGCCTATACAAAAATAGACGAGATACCTTTCCTGAGATTCTTTACCAAAAATTATTGAAAAGTGGAATTCTAAAAATAGGCGCAGGCCACCCATGCAGAGAATAATGCATGTGGGCAGCCTTTTCCCTGCACTGTTCATGTGTGCACGCCTTCATTCATTTCCGCCTCAGCCAGGCATCCTATTCTACACATCGGGCTATACATGTGGATTTAAAGATAAATAAAATCTGTGCGTGCCGAGTAGAGGGGAAGAGCAAGCAGCAAAGTGAATGGTGAAGAGAGAATTTGATATATCTTCATTTCGAGGCAAAGAGTTAAGCTAGAGACTATGGGTAACCAGGGTGAAGGCAATCCTGTGAAAGGGAGAAGTGAATTGGAAATGGAAACGATAATCTGGCATTTTTCAGAAACTTTGTTGTCTTGTATCTCCTTCCTCACTAGTTGAAGACATGCACTTAAACCCACTGCATTTTATCCCATCTGTGCTACACTTACGAACATATACACATGCTCTGTCACAGGCCCCCTTTTCAGGAAAAAAGAACTGTTTTCCATTGTCCATTTTACAACAGGAAACGTTGAAGTCAGACGCTCAGTGGACCACAGTGGCATTTATGGGTCAAGATGCACATTCAAACGCAAGTTGATTTTCACAGTAGGGGACATGAGACACAATAAACACCGACCTGCAAAACCCTAAGGGCCAAATCTGAACAAGATCAAAAACAATTTTTTTAACAACAGCCTATAGCACATGAATTGGTTTCTATCTAGAGAAAAACTTAACTTTGTTGAGTTTGAAGACAAGACTTGCACCCTAAGTATTGATTTCTCATTTTCCCCCAGGTAATTATTATCTATGTAAAAAAAAAATAAAAACATCACACATTTCCTTTGTGAAATAAGTACAACTGAGATGGAAATTTTAAGAAAGGTTTAGAATTAGTGAAGAAACTTCATGAACAGATTTACAGTAATGTTTGACTTTGGGTTAATGAGTACCTTTACTCTGGTTATAAGACTATGACAGTTTTGCAAGATTCTTATGACGGTGATAACGCTGATGATTACAATAGCCCCTCTGTGCTAGTGAATTTATTTGTCAAGAATTTAGGGGGTCGGGCTTCCCTGGTGGCGCAGTGGTTGAGAGTCTGCCTGCCAATGCAGGGGACGCGGGTTCGAGCCCTGGTCTGGGAAGATACCACGTGACGCGGAGCGACGGGGCCCGTGGGCCACAGTTGCTGAGCCTGCGCGTCTGGAGCCTGTGCTCCGCAACAAGAGAGGCCAGGATGGTGAGAGGCCCGCGCACCGCGATGAAGAGTGGCCCCCACTTGCCGCAGCTGGAGAGGGCCCTCGCACAGAGACGAAGGCCCAGCACAGCCATAAATAAATAAATAAATAAATAAACTCAAAAGTTAAAAAAAAAAAAAAAAGCTCATAAACTCAGTGATCAAAAGACAGGCAGATCAAAAGACAGGCAACTCATTTAAAAAAAAAAAAGAATTTAGGGGGTGCATTCATAATTTCTGAAGAACAGAGTATGCACAGAAGACAATTGTATTGCTGGGTTTTCTGAGTGTGAGTTAATCTATGTAAATCACTCACAAGAGCCTCAGGACAGCACAGAGTAAGCATTCAGTGGCTGTTTGCTAGTATTAGTAATCATTCATAGAATATGTTCAATGTTTCTGTCACCGATTGAAAGGCTTTCATATTCACAGTATTACAAAAGTGTTCATTTAATTGGAATACACAGGGTCTGCATTTAGGTGGGTCTTAGAACAGCTTAATTGCAAATACTTTCTTTGGAAGAGCCTCAGTTGACTGGATGTCAGTGTTAACTCAGGAATTTAAGAGTAGAGGAAAGCCCCAGCTCCATCCTATAAAGGTGACGGCTTCATGGGACTTTCTAACATGAAATCACTGAGTCTGGGATGTCTCAGCACTGCTCTGAGCAAGATATGTATCCCGAACTTTGCCCAGACTGGCAGTGTCTACGATGGCCTCCATAACAAGTGGCCAAAACACATCACCTATGTCCAGAGATGGATGACTATCTCATGGCATGGACAAACAGCCGAAAACGAGCCTTCAGAGGCATTCTGCAATAGTTTATTGAAAATATTTTGGAAAATAATAGCTAAGCCAGCTTTTAGAAAGAATATGCAGCTGTGAAGGGGAGAACAAAGGAAAACGACTACTTTTAGTTTCTATAAAAGTTTGTGTTATATTCACGGCAAAGCTAATTTTGATGAAATTGAAATCACTACATACCCCACAGGTTAGTCATTAGAGTGTGGGATTAAATAGTTTCATTACAATGCAAAAAAAAAAAAAAAAAAGGAACAAAACCACTAAATAATAGTCATTTTCAGTAACAGCTGGCCTAATGTCTTTCTACTAACACATGTAATGGTCAGCCTTATTTAAATTGGTATTCTTCTTCCATTGTGTGACTATTAAATGGTTTAATAAAATTTTATTTTGCAGGTCTATAAAATCACTAATTTGGCGTGGCCGGCCATATTTCTAAAACTCATTCTACATTTAAACTCTGTGCTTCTCTCTTTCAATAAGAAGATCCAGAGTAGCAGCATGTAAGTGGTTAGACAGTAAAGCAGAGATCACTTTTTTATAGAAAACAAAGATTCATTTAATAATGAACAGTGTAAAAAGAAAAACAAAGTCTAAAAGAGAGGAAGGGAAAAGAAATCTAGTTTGTTCTAGATGAGAAAGCATTTTCAGAAAAGTATATCGTGGGCTATACTTGATCAAAGAATACAGAAACTAACATCTGAAGTCTGTCCTTTTTTTTTACTTTTTAAAAATGACAGCAGTTTTTCAAATAAAAAGAGGACTTACTAAATGATTCCTATGAAAGATAACAAATGAATCAAATGAACACAATTACTTTAAAAGTGTAGCTGCATCAATTTTCCAAAATCATCTTTTTCTTTCTCTACATATATACATTGTATCCCCTGAGAAACTTTAAGACCAGGAACCATGTCTCACTTATCTGTGAATTTCCATAGCATCTAGTAGAGAGCTTTTTATATAACTGTGCTCAATAAATGTTTACTGAAGAAGGAAAGAAGGCTATGGGAGAACTTTTGTCCTTTAAATTATGTCCAAAACAGACAGCCTGAAATATAAATTTCTATCCGAGGAAAAGTCATTTTAGTTTTTCTCACTGAGGGAACAGAAGAAAAATATTTCTGACTCAACGACAGGTAGCTAACATTGCTTAAACACAAACTAAAAAGATTTCTGAAGTATCCTTCTGAAATGAGGAATTATCTGAAGAAAAATGTTCGGCTAAGAAGTTGAGAAGGATCCTAAAGCATTTAATGGAAAAATCTTGTTCCCTGTTATTTGTGCTGGCAGGAGGGTGGGGAGCACGTGTTGGTGTCTGAATCATGTAGTATCTGCAGCCGCTGACTCTGCACTGGAGCTGGTACAGTAGCTGTTTATTGTGCTTCGCCTACAAAGAAGAGTAAAACTAGTTTGCCAGAACTCAGCAAAGGGCATGGTGACTCAGAAGAATATGCATACTGATTCAACTGGCTTGATTTTCATTTGTCAGCCTGCATTTTGTTTCCCATACAAAAACACTTTCTATCGCTAAAATGTCAGAACGATACAGACAAGTAATACTAATACCCTGAGAACGGTATTTTCAAAGTTACAGTGAAACTTGTTTCCTACTAACAGCCACTCCTGGATAAGAAAATGTGCAGGGATTCCACTGAGTGACATCGGCCATCTCTGAAAAACGTCTATACGTTTTAGGAAACAACTCAACTTATCATTAATTACGTGCTGCCTTCCTGGCAAGAGAGGTCACACGATCACCTTTGCAATGTCAGAAACTCATTCGTGAGCTGGGTGCGGGCAGGGTGAGAATTCATCCTTGGACATTATTTGGAATTTTAAATATTATTCCATTTGGATTAGTCTTGTATTTTTGGAGAGAAACTTCTCACCCGAGGCTCAACATGACCATGAATGTGAAAACTCCTCACCCACTTGTGGAAGATGTCATTTCTAAAATATGTCTGAGAAATCTTTTTAAATGATCACTTGTCTGGAATCATTGAAAATGGATTTAATCAAACATTAAAAATGCAATGAGGTTACTGAAATAATACCAACACTTTGTAATTTACGGTAACACCGACTAACATACAAAGGCATCTCACTGAATAAGTTGGGAGGATACATTGTGTTCTTGTGGACATGATTTCTAGTAGTGAACATCTGAAAACTTAAGTGTCACTTAAAACTTTGCCTCTAGAAATATAAAATGAATGAGACATTATTATGTAATGTTGAACCTAGATGACCAAAACATCTTGTTTAAATAGATAAAAATCTTCACCAGATGAGGAATAATGAATTCTACCAAACATCTAAAACTGGAAGAAATTATTTCAGTCACGTTCCATACACTGAATTGTCTCCTGGCATCTCTTTAGATGACTATGTTAGAAAAACAAGCATTCATTTATATCCTTGATTTCCAGAAAAGGGACAGGCGTTACATGCACCACTTTTTCTCTTTCTCGGTCTTAACCTTAAGACATCTCTGAAATCGGTTCTTACAGAATATCGGCTCCCCGTCAGAGTGAGGTTACCCGCGGTACAAACTAGCTCTTAACGCACCGTGTGTTTGTTAAGGCATTTAGGGATTGCCTAAGAAATCCAATGCGTCGCTGACATCGTCACATTCGTTCCCTTTAGAAACATTCCTCACATTTTCACACAAATAGATTCAGGTAAATGAATAAGACGTGAAAACATTAGATTAAAAGTCATAAGATTTCTTGTATGGCTGAGTCGCTTTGCCGTGCACCTGAGACCATCACAACACTGTTAATCGGCTGTACTCCAATATAAAATGAAAAGTTAAGGTAAATAAATCAATAAAAGTCACAGGATTCCTTTTCTTTGTACATTTAGAAGGATGAGGGATGGGAGAGTAGGAAGGCAGCAAGAAGGAAGAGTTTCTCTAAATCGCTTTAAAAATACCGAACTTCTCTTTCTGTACAACGTTTGGTAAAAAGATTGGGCTCTGGCTCCGCGCCTGGCTTCAACTCCTGCCGTCCCCCCTTCCCCTCCGACATGCACCCCTGCATAGGAACTGGGGTGAGCGGAACGGAATGCAGGACAGACATAAACAAAAACCTACAAGTATAAACCCGCGCGGAGCATTCCAGGAACGCCAAGCAAAGCGGCCTAGACGTTTAAGCCAGAAACTGCCTGCACTTTTCCCAGGTTCCTCTTCCCTCCTATAATAATAACTAATGTTTGCTAAATGCTTCACTGTGCTAGGCATACATACGGTCATTCCTCTATGGGTTTAACCCCTTTGCTTTTCACAAAAAAACCTCAGGAAGAGGGCGTGCAGGTCAACTGCAGCCTACACAGGAGGGAAGAACCGCTCAGGGTGTTGGGTGCTCAGAGACCAGAAGGGCTGCAGAGGGCCCACCCCCTTCATGACCTCCAACCGCAGTACCTGTCTCAGCCAGCACGGAGTCTGTCGTCACGGAGACCCTGCTTCCGCCGCTGCTGCCACAGGGCCGCCCTGCATCAGCGCTGCCAGACCACTGCCTCGGACGCCCATCTCGCTACTTCACCTGCCCACGGCTCAACTCTGGCTCAGTGGCCTCAGCTGTTGCCTGTTTTCTAGGGCAGAAGGTCTCCACCGGCATCACCTGGATACGGGTAGAAACTAAACTCCGGGGCCCAACCCCGGACCTACAGAAGAAACAGAAAATTCGGGAGTGGACCCAGCAACCTGCATTTTAGCAAGCCTTCCAGATGATTCCGATGCAGGCTAAAGTCTGACAGTCAGGGAGCCCCTGGCGTAGAGTGAAATGGAAGGTCTTAAGCAAGACGTTTGAGGCTCATTGTGATCTAGGAGTCTGTTTGAAACAGAGGTGAGAAGTGCTTGAGTTGCACCTTTGCTCCACCAACGGCTCTGACCCTGATGAGTCACAGCTGACATCGGTTTTCCTGTCTGTAAAATGCATATGAATCATTTCACAGATTTTAGGGGAAGATTAACCACATTTCTATGCCTCCCATATGTATGTATACACACATATATATAATCAGTGCCCAATACATATTAGGGATTATTATGATTATTATGATTATTAATTCTCCAAACTTATTTCCTGTTACTCCTTACATCCAGCTTTATATTTTATTTTATTTTATTTATCTTTTTATACGGCAGGTTCTTATTAGTTACCTATTTTATACATATTAGTGTATATACGTCAATCCCAATCTCCCAATTCATCCCACCACCCCCCTGCCACTTTCCCCCCTTGGTGTCCATACGTTTGTTCTCTACATCTGTGTCCCTATTTCTGCCCTGCAAACCGGTTCATCTGTAAAATTTTTCTAGATTCCACATATATGCATTAATATACAATATTCATTTTTCTCCTTCTGACTTACTTCACTCTGTATGACACTCTCTAGGTCCATCCACATCTCTACAAATGACCCAATTTCACTCCTTTTTATGGCTAAGTATTATTCCATTATATATATGTACCACATCTTCTTTATCTATTTGTCTGTCGATGGGCATTTAGGTTGCTTCCATAACCTGGCTATCGTAAATAGTGCGGCAATGAACATTGGGGTGCATGTGTCTTTTTGAATTATGGTTCTCTCTGGGTATATGCCCAGTAGTGGGATTGCTGGGTCATATGGTAGTTCTAGTTTTAGTTTTTTAAGGAACCTCCATACTGTTCTCCATAGTGGCTGCATCAATTTACATTCCCGCCAACAGTGCAAGAGGGTTCCCTTTTCTCCACACCCTCTCCAGCATTTGATGTTTGTAGATTTTCTGATGATGCCCATTCTAACTGGTGTGAGGTGATACCTCATTGTACTTTTGATTTGCATTTCTCTAATAATTAGTGATGTTGAGCAGCTTTTCATGTGCTTCTTGGCCATCTGTATGTCTTCTTTGGAGAAATGTCTATTTAGGTCTTCTGCCCATTGTTTGGTTGGGTTGTTTGTTTTTTTAATATTGAGCTGCATGAGCTGTTTATATATTTCGGAGATTAATCCTTTGTCCGTTGACTTGTTTACAAATATTTTGTCCCATTCTGAGGGTTGTCTTTTCATCTTGTTTATAGTTTCCTTTGCTGTGCCAAAACTTTGAAGTTTCATTAGGTCCCATTTGTTTATTTTTGTTTGTATTCCCATTACTCTAGGAGGTGGATCAAAAAAGATCGTGCTGTGATTTATGTCAAAGAGTGTTTTTCCTATGTTTTCCTCTAGACTTCTATAGTGTCCAGTCTTACATTTAGGTCTTTAATCCATGTTGAGATTATTTTGGTGTATGGTGTTAGGGAGTGTTCTAATTTCATTCTTTTACATGTAGCTGTCCAGTTTTCCCAGCACCACTTATTGAAGAGACTGTCTTTTCTGCATTGTATATCTTTGCCTCCTTTGTCATAGAGTAGTTGACCATACGTGTGTGGGATTACCTCTGGGCTTTCTATCCTGTTCCATTGATCTATATTTCTGTTTTTCTGCCAGTACCATATTGTCTTGATGACTGTAGCTTTGTAGTATAGTCTGAAGCCAGGGAGTCTGATTCCTCCAGCTGCATTTTTTCCCCTCAAGACTGCTTTGGCTATTCGGGGTCTTCTGTGTCTCCATACAAATTTTAAGACTATTTTGTTCTAGTTCTGTAAAAAATGCCATTGGTAATTTGATAGGGATTGCATTGAATCTGTAGATTGCTTTGGGTAGTATAGTCATTTTCACAATGTTGATTCTTCCAATCCAAGAACATGGTATATCTCTCCATCTGTTGGTATCATCTTTAATTTCTTTCATCAGTGTCTTATAGTTTTCTGCATACAGGTCTTTTGTCTCCCTAGGTCGGTTTATTCCTAGGTATTTTATTCTTTCTGTTGCAAAGGTAAATGGGAGTGTTTCCTTAATTTCTCTTTCAGATTTTTCATCACTAGTGTATAGGAATGCAAGAGATTTCTGTGCATTAATTTTGTGTCCTGCAACTTTACCAAATTCATTGATTAGCTCTAGTAGTTTTCTGGTGGCATCTTTAGGATTCTCTATGTATAGTATCATGTCATCTGCAAACAGTGACAGTTTTACTTCTTCTTTTCCCATTTGTATTCCTTTTATTTCTTTTTCTTCTCTGATTGCCGAGGCTAGGACTTCCAAAACTATGTTGAATAATAGCGGTGAGAGTGGACATCCTTGTCTTGTTCCTGATCTTAGAGGAAATGCTTTCAGTTTTTCACCATTGAGAATGATGTTTCCTCTGGGTTTCTCATATATGGCCTTTATTATGTTGAAGTAGGTTCCCTCTATGTCCACTTTCTGGAGAGTTTTTATCATAAATGGGTGTTGAATTTTGTCAAAACCTTTTTCTGCATCTATTGAGATGATCATATATGGCTTTTATTCTTCAATTTGTTAATATGGTGTATCATATTGATTGATTTGCGTATATTGAAAATCCTTGCATCCCTGGGATAAACCCCACTTGATCATGGCGTATGATCCTTTTAATGTGTTGTTGGATTCTGTTTGCTAGTATTTTGTTGAGGATTTTTGTGTCTATATTCATCAGTGATATTGGTCTGTAATTTTCTTTTTTTGTAGTATCTTTGTCTGGTTTTGGTATCAGGGTGATGGTGGCCTCATAGAATGAGTTTGGGAGTGTTCCTTCCTCTGCAATTTTTTGGAAGAGTCTGAGAAGGATGGGTGTTAGCTCTTCTCTAAATGTTTGATAGAATTCACCTGTGAAGTCATCTGGTCCTGGACTTTTGTTTGTTGGAAGATTTTTCATCACAGTTTCAATTTCATTACTTGTGATTGGTCTGTTCATATTTTCTATTTCTTCCTGGTTCAGTCTTGGAAGGGTATACCTTTCTAAGAATCTGTCCACTTCTTCCAGGTTGTCCATTTTATTGGCATAGAGTTGCTTGTAGTAGTCTCTTAGGATGCTTTGTATTTCTGCGGTTTCTGTTGTAACTTCTCCTCTATCATTTCTAATTTTATTGATTTGAGTCCTCTCTCTCTTTTTTTTTGATGAGTCTGGCTAATGGTTTATCAATTTTGTTTATCTTCTCAAAGAACCAGCTTTTAGTTTTATTGATCTTTGCTATTGTTTTCTTTGTTTCTATGTCATTTATTTCTGCTCTGATCTTTCTTTCTTTCTTTCTGCTAAATTTGGGTTTTGTTTGTTCTTCTTTCTCTAGTTCCTTTAGGTGTAAGGTTAGATTATTTATTTGAGATTTTTCTTGTTTCTTGAGGTAGGCTTGTATAGCTATAAACTTCCCTCTTAGAACTGCTTTTGCTGCATCCCATAGGTTTTGGATTGTGTTTTCATTGTCATTTGTCTCTAGGTATTTTTTGATTTCCTCTTTGATTTCTTCAGTGATCTCTTGGTTATTTAGTAATGTATTGTTTAGCCTCCATGTGTCTGTGTTTTTTATGTTTTTTTCCCCTATAATTCATTTCTAATCTCATAGCGTTGTAGTCAGAAAAGATGCTTGATATGATTTCAATTTTCTTAAGTTTACTGAGGCTTGATTTGTGACCCAAGATGTGATCTATCCTGGAGAATGTTACATGTGCACTTGAGAAGAAAGTGTAATCTGCTGTTTTTTGGATGGAATGTCCTATAAATATCAATTAAATCTATATGCTCTATTGTGTCATTTAAAGCTTGTGTTTCCTTATTTATTTTCATTTTGGATGATCTGTCCATCGGTGTAAGTGAGGTGTTGAAGTCCCCCACTATTATTGTGTTACTGTCGATTTCCTCTTTTACAGCTGTTCGCAGTTGCCTTACGTATTGAGGTGCTCCTATGTTGGGTGCATATATATTTATAATTGTTATATTTTCTTCTTGGATTGATCCCTTGATCACTATGTAGTGTCCTTCCTTGTCTCTTGTAACATTCTTATTTTAAAGTCTATTTTATCTGATATGAGTATTGCTACTCCAGCTTTCTTTTGATTTCCATTTGCATGGAATATCTTTTTCCATCCCCTCACTTTCAGTCTGTATGTGTCCCTACGTCTGAAGTCAGTCTCTTGTAGACAGCATATATATGGGTCTTGCTTTTGTATCCATTCAGCAAGCCTGTGTCTTTTGGTTGGAGCATTTAATCCATTCACGTTTAAGGTAATTATCGATATGTACGTTCCTGTGACCATTTTCTTAATTGTTTTGGGTTTGTTTTTGTAGGTCCTTTTCTTCTCTTGTGTTTCCCACTTAGAGAAGTTCCTTTAGCATTTGTTGTAGAGCTGGTTTGGTGGTGCTGAATCCTCTTAGCTTTTGCTTGTCTGTAAAGGTTTTGATTTCTCCATCAAATCTGAATGAGATCCTTGCCGGGTAGAGTAATCTTGGTTGTAGGTTCTTCCCTTTCATCACTTTAAGTATATCATGCCACTCCCTTCTGGCTTGTAGAGCTTCTGCTGAGAAATCAGCTGTTAACCTTATGGGAGTTCCCTTGTATGTTATTTGTCGTTTTTCCCTTGCTGCTTTCAATAATTTTTCTTTGTCTTTAATTTTTGCCACTTAAGCTCTCTGAACCTGGCTTGATCCATCTACAAAAAGGGGAAAAATGACTACATCTGTCCTGTCTACATAAAGAGTAGTATGAGGTCAAGTAAAATAATAATGACAAAAACATAACAAAGTATAAAGCCTTAAAAATATAAGGGGCCTATTCTGTTCTGTAAAAAGCAGAGCTTTCCTCCCTCGTTCTGTTCTAGGAATCTCTGTAAGTCACCCTTGAGATCCCAGGATCCTCCACTGCCCTCCCAGCTGGGAGTCGTCAGGAGCAGTATGCTGCTGGGTCCACACTACCTCAGCCCCAATTCAATGAGTCCTTGAGGTTTACCCCCCTTAGCTCAGGATTTCATCATGTTTCGTTGGACTCTGTGCTCATTCTGCCTCTTCCGCACACTCCAAGTGAAGTGCTGTACATTTTCTTTCTTATTTAATTTCATTCTACTTACTTCTGACCACTCTTCCAATCTACCAAGGTCATTTAAACATCACATTGTATTACATGTGGTACAAGTCAATCTTATGTATGAGTGTATACACATATGTTTATATGTTTTTTCTCTTCCCACCTTGGCCATGTTGTTTTGAGTCAGACCCCAAAGCAAGTCCAATTGCTTCATTTTAAATAACTGAGGTCATGTCCAAGGTTCACATAAAGCGTCAGTGTCTACATGTAAAGAGGTCACGGGATCAACTGTTTTAACAATCAACCAGTCAATTTGATGAAACAACTACTTTTTCTCATTTTTCACTGAATTGACTGGTAAGCCACCCACAGATGCAAACTTAAAGGGGAAAACCAAGGGAAAATGTCTTGGCAAAAAACCCCGCTGTCACTGAACAGAAAAACTCCACAAAAAGGGATATTCAAAGTAAAGGCTCTAGCTGGTTTAATGAGGTTTCTAGCTCGATGATATAAACAGCCTCTGTGGCTGTGACCAAATACTCACAAGGACTTCTTGTTGGACTATTTATTGAATTCTCTTTTTGTTAATTGTTGCAGTGGGTTTGAATTTTATTACATTCCATGTTAGGGCTTTCAGTACTGGTCATATTTATTTACATGGCTGATCATTCACATCTACTAGGTTTCAAGAACCCAGCAATATTGTTACAATATATTGTTCTTAAATTCAGCCAAAATGATGGTTGATCCTTTATCAATGACATGTCGTGTAAATAGCGTCAGGGTTTCATTTCGGATGAGGTTATCTGAGTTAGAATACGATGCATTGGAGTTTCCTCTGAGTCACATCTCACATGTGCAAATAATTTTGGAAACACTGATTAACATAGGGGTAGCGTTTCATTACATGATTGCCATATTTTAAATGAATTCTTTAAGACATTTACAAATATTTAGAAAATTTACCTTCTTTACATTGTGGTTTATCTCTACTGGAAAAATAGCTGTGTCTGCCTAAAGCCAACTTGTGTATTTGTATTTCTTTCTCAGAGAAGTAGAAAGTATTTACTTGATGTATAGTCATGAGTTAGTAACTCCTTGAACCATTATCATCCTGAAGTTGAAGTAATATTTTTGGTAAAGTGAAGAAAGGTTTTAGACCAGGCAGAGTAAGCATTGGCTAACTTTATTGTAAATTTACTCATACAGAAAGGATATTGTGTCTAGACAATAAAGAAAAATACCTTCTAGTTATGGATAGTGAAAACAGTATTCATACAATAATGGCCAACTGGAACCCTAAGGCTTTTCAGAATTGAGCAATTTTAGTGATAAATGCCTTTAGGACAAGGGGGGAAAAAGTCTCTTCTGTTCTTTGCACTTGCCTCTGACCACCGAAGTGGTTTCTTTCAGAGAGAAGAAAATATCAAGGTCCAGTTAAATGTTAGCAATTTCTACTTTTTTTAACTGAAATGCAATAATCTCTTCATTTATTTCCAATCGCGCTACTTCTCAATCTTGGCAAATTACAGGATTTGACTTGCAAAGAATTTGTCAAAAGGATTTGTCTCGCATCAACTGTGTTCTGTCTGGCTTGCAAATTTTGCACATGGACCGTTTCCATTTCCCAAGAATACGCTTATCTTGGGCATAGTCTATGCTAGTTCTCCTATAAACTAAAAGAATGTATTAATATACTTATAATAACATTTAGTATACCTCCGCTATACAATTTCCCATGAGAAACAAATAAAAAGAACAGAAAGATAACAGCCAGTGTATCTTCTAGTTCCCATTTTAGCTTTTAAGACGCCCTGATTTTTTTAGACCTTCTACACATGATTCAGTATTTCTCTTCATGGACAATTTACATAACTGTTTGAATAATTAAGGTAGAAACCCCTTTCTGGGAAACATAAAATCAATGGGAAATTTTGAATGTTGGGATTAAGGATGCATCTGTGAAACTTGCAATTTAGATTGACTTGAATAATAGCAATATCTTATATCTGTCTAGCACTTTACAGCTTACAGAGCACCTTGGTTCCTCATGACAACACAACACTTTGTAGTGAGAAAACACTAGAATAACTTATGATATCTTTCAAATCTAGAATGATTCTGTTTTTATGACTCCCTGACTGGTTATTTGAACTATAAAGTAGAACACATCATTTTAAGATCTCAAAGATAGATACAAGAGAGAGAAAAAGACAATTTGATTAAAGACACACAAACAAAAATATACAACAATTTTATAGGGTTTTAGGCGGCAATAATACTCAGTTCTATCTTTTTTTTGGTCATCATTTCAAAAGCTTTGTAATTGTTCTTTATAAAAAAAGTTCTCATCAAAATATCCTGATGAGTTGTCAATGGATGACTTCTGGTCAAAGTCACAAACCTGAATAGTAGTTATTAGTAATCTATGTGCCATCTGAATTATCATTAATGCTCTTTCAAAAAAAAGTCACTACAAGCCTTTGAATACTTGAGGCCACACCATGTGTTTTATTTCGGAAAACACTGTCATGGGCAAACCATCAAATACCACAGATCTCTTGTAGCTAAGGGCTGTGACCAACATGGGTCTACCAGGTTGCTTTGGCAAGCACATCCTTAATAAAGATTTTCTTCTGTCTATTAACTGTAGTTTGACTGGTTTGTTTGAACATATTTACAGAGCCCGTTAAATTTCAGCTTAGAAAATGTTTATGACACATTTAAAGTGATTAAAAGTATCATTTTTTTAGAAAGATGAGTAAAATATTGGATATTCTTTGGGACAATTTTTATAAAAACAAAGCAGAAAATACCACAGGGATTATTGTATTGACACTATGTATTATTTATAGCCTACATATTAATACTTTAGAGACAGTGTGTATGTGTGTGTATGGTAATTAGTTTACAGATCTACGAGTTCAAATATATTTCTGGAGGATATTAGCTCAGAAATAAGATTTTAAGAGGAAACAGGTTTAATTTCACAGATATAAAACAGAATGTTTAAATTTATGATATAGTGTGGCAGTAAGCTGTAGGTAGGTGTAGCTGAGATCTACTCCTGGCACTTTTTATAGAGATAGGTGGTTACAACGAGATACAATTTTGAAAAGGAAATTGATTAGACACAATCATGATATGAGCAATTTGCCAGGTAAAACTCTGTCTTCTGAGTCAAGCCAGCTGGGAGATTCAGACAATGCTTTGTGTATCAAGTCTCTTCCCGCCTGAACCCTACTTTGAACCAGCTACATAAATAATGCAGAAGCGAATGTTTAAATTATCTAGACAACCTCCCACTTTATTTTAAACATAGAGACTTAGTCTATATATTATTTATACTACTATAACATACATGCTGTTTAGTATAATTCAGTCCCAATAATATATTTGATCAAATGTTTTAATTTGTCACACTCTATAAATATATACCAGTTTTAAAGTGAATTAAATCAGTATCTTATATATATTTCCTCAGGAGGAAGGTGAGTTGTTTGCAGAATGATTTAGCCTAGATAAAAACAGCTTGAAAAACTATCAGTTTAATTGAATCTCCATCCAGCACAGTGAATCAAACCATGGAAATATTTCAAATGCTGTAAAACATACATGTGCTCCTTTGCATTCATCTTATTTTGGAAATTTGCTTGTTTTAAGGAACTTTATGTAAGAGTGAACATAAATTTTGTTTTAAACTGGTTGTGTTAAGAGGATGGTTTATAATTTACTACTGAGAAGTATTCGGATACAAAAGAGATTATTTGTATTATCTTTGGATTGCTTTTATTTACAGCTTTTATTGGTAAACAGTGCTAATCCAAATTGTGCTTTCTCTTTTTTGTTCTATTTAAAAACTTCCTGGGAAGTTTTCCATTAAAATAGCATAAGATAGATGATATAGATAGATATAGACACAAGTACTATGAAGAAAAATTAAGCAGATAGATTCTTTAGTACAAGTATGTGTATAACAGTTTAACAAAGAATTTTTGCAAGCAACATTTTTCTTAATGTATTATTAAATGACTATTAAATGATACCTTTTTTTTGAAACTTGAATTATGTATTTTGTTTTAGGGACAAGTCATTTTGCAAAGTGAGTTCTATCTGTGTATCTACTGATATTTACTTTCAGTGACTATGTGCCTGTCAGTGAGTTTGGCACTAGAGTTTCAGTAGAGAACAAAGCAGAATTACTCTCTGCCTCTCAGGAGTAAAGGGGGACAGACACAAAAAGGCCTCCTTTAGGGTCTCAATGTACTTTTCTGCAAATTCTTTTCTGCCTGGAGATAGTCTCAGTACTCTTCCCTCTGCCACAAACGCTTTTTCCCTTTAATATGCATCCCCCCCCCCACCTTGGTCCCTCGTATTTTTCCATTTCAGCATTAAAACTACTTTCTCAGAAAAGTCTTTCCTGATTCCCTAAATCCCTCCTTCCCTTTCACTAAACTCTTTTCTTCAGAACAGTTATTACAATTCAAATTTTACATACATTATTGTGGTATATTTGTGTATTTTCTGTCTTTCCTGTTAGATTATTAGGGCACAGAACTGTCAGAGCACAGAATTTGTCTATTTTGCCCACCAATGTTTACTATCAGCTTACAGTGTGTCTAGCACCTAGTAGATGCTCAATAAACATTTGTCGATAGAGTGCACAAAATAATCCCTAAAAGAATATACCTATATGACTGAGATAAATTCTCTCAAAGAGATATAGTGCTCTAAGACCATATGAAAGGGGAAGTTGACCTAGGGGATGAGAGAATGTTGTCCAAAGGGGATTGGGAGAGGGGAGGAGCATAGAAGAAACTACTTGAAATTTCTTATGTGGGAAGAAGTACAGCTTATTGAAGGAACTGAAATAAGAATAATGAGTCTGGAAATTAGAAAAAAGAGGAGGTTAGGAATGAGAAATGAGGCTCCAGGGCTAGGCAGGGCCCAGATCAGGAAAAGCCTCATTGATCATTTAAGGGTCTTCTTTATTCAAAGAAAAATGAAAAGGCTTTCAATGATTTTAAACAGGGGAGAATCATAACCCTGTTTGAACGTCTAAAGAAGCATTCCAACTACAGAATGGAAACTGCTAATTGGGGAAAGCATGAATAGAAGAACACAGAACAATTAGGAAGCTACGTTGTCATCTAGGTAAGGGAAAGGGGTACCTTTGACTGTGAGAGGCAACGGACAATGGTGACGAGAAGGTACATTTAAAGACAAGAGGACCTGTTAACAGACTGGATCACGTGAAGTGAGGGAGGAAACATTTCAGAGAAATGTCTCTCCTTCGCACAGTTGGGTGATGACTACACCATTCTCTGGAAGTTAATTCTGGAAGAGGATTAGGTTTGGAGAAGACCAACTCTTAAGAGTGTGGTTGAAACACGGTACGTTGTAGATGTGTATGAAGACATCCGAATAGAGATGGCAAACAGGTAGTTGTACGCGAGTCAGAAAGCTGGAGGTCAGAACTGGAGATGACGTTTGTGAATCGTGGACATTAGGTGGTCAGAGAAGCAATGGACACATATGGGTTCTCTTAGGAAGGGAATATGGGGTAAGAAGGGCAGAATGTGAAGACCAAGTTGTGAGGGACTGCCGATAGTTAAGGGTCCAGCAGAGATCAATAAGTCCGTGAGAGAGACAGAAGGAGCAGCCCGGGGTAAAAACCAAGGTAAAAAACTATTTCAGGAAGAAAGGAGTGGTCATTAAGATTCGTCATACGTAATGGATGTTAAACCATGGCTCCCAGATGTAACGGTCTGAAAGGCAGCGGTCACTTTCGGGAGAGCTATCATGGGGGACTATTTTGGACCTACGTAAAGTATGTTGAGGAGCGTGTGGATTCCTTATTTGTGACTAATATGATATACTTCATACATGTAACCGCATTTAAAAATATGTTTTAATTTTAACATATTTGTGATCTTCAACGTTGATGCAAGCTTCTGGCTTACACTTAGAAAGAGAGCCATTAAATTTTTGTGATGAAAGAGATGATTCGCTGATGCAGTACAATCCAAACCTTATTTTACAGATGAGGAAAACGAGATCAAGAAAGAGTCTGGGTACTTTTCCAAGCTCACAGTCATCCATAGACTTTGAAATAGAGCCCTGGTTTCCTAACTTTTAGTCATTTCCCCCCTTTCCTACTGGTTATCTCCCATGCTATATATTGTTTGTGAATTTGCCTTTTTATAGATCCAATACCAACTGTAATCTAGGCCAGTGCACATTTCATTGCAATATGCTTTCGTTCAGATTGTAAGTCCAATTTATAACATATTTTGAGGCTCAAAACTATGCTGAAAAGATGGTGCCTGTCAAGGAAACTATAGAAAAAGAAAATCCCCCCCTCTCCCCAAGCCTCACATAACACTTTAAAAGAGCTCATTAGTAACGGTTCTATTGGAAAATATATTGAAAATGGGTCAGTGGATGAGGAAGAAACTTGATTTATGATGGAACATTTTTCTTTTGTTTACGTTCTCTCTTCTAAGATATTTTTCTGCATAAGACATTTCCATAATTTCCTAAGGGGTTTTATTATCAAACCTACCAATTTAACCCAATTCAAACTGGAGTAGTTAATATGGAATCTGAAATTATCGAATTAGAGAAGTCCAAACTATATTTTTCCACCAACTCTACCTTTGTTTTTCACGCCAAACAGAAGTATCCTCAGAGAAAAATATTTACCCCTTATGATGCAACTGTAAAGCAATGATGACAATTTTCATATGAAAATCAAGCTTGCTACTCTATGGCCACACATTAGAGAAATACTATCATGATGGAGAAGATTTCTGCAGTGCCCATCATAGTACCTGACACAGTGAGCCCTTAACACACATCTGTTAAAAAGTTAATAAAATGAATTGCCACACTGAAAATTCTATACATACTTGAATTCCATCTTGCCTTACATCTAATCAATGTTTACTTTACAATTTGTGACAGATAGGACTAATCATAATAAAAGTTGGTAAATCAGAGAAATGAAACAAATTTTAAGTATATTGCTAAGTTCTGAAACAATAGAGAAGGCCGTATAAAATATTCATATTTATTACTACCTAGAAGCCACAATCCTTCCAATATAACTCATTTTCCAAACTGCAAAGAAATGGTTCATATTATAAAATATGAATGATTACTTTAAAAAAGGCCCTGTCTTCCACATAAAGCACAAGTTTCATATCTTATATTTTCAAAAGGGCATTCTATCTGCTCTTTGATTTGATAACATTTCTGGGAAATAACTTCGATTCAAATAAACCTAGATTCAGGTGGCAAGTGTATCAGGACAGACAGACCCAGTCTTGCTTTTTTAGCTGGTAGCCCACATGAGCCGTCTTCAAGGACCATAAGTCACCATCAACAAATAGCTTCTATTTATGTACCTTTTGTGTCTACAACGCTGAACTCGGTGTTGGAGTGATTTATGGGGCAGTGTTAAAGATACAGAATCTGTTCCTAATTCAGCTTTTGAGTGAAAAAATATGTGATGGTAATTTGGAGAAATTTGATGACTAAGCAATACATGTAAAGAGCCCCTATTGTAAATTTCAGTATGATTTCTGGTAATCATATATTAACAAAAGCAAGAAATTTGGGAAACACAGTGGGCTCTTCGAAACGTGGTCCAAAGCACAAAGACAGTATGCATATTGACCCTCTGATTACCATACCGTTTACTCAGAACCACTCTGGTCCAAGAAATTCATCAGTGGCCTCAACTGTCCCCTTTTCCAAATCAGCATTTCTGATTTGTTCTGGGGAACACTTAAGAGAAGCCCTGTGGGGGAAAAGTTACCTATTCAGGTAAGTTTATAAAATTCTGAACTACTTTCTTGGAATTTCACAAGGCCTCGAGGCTCAAGAAAGCTTCTGAGAAATCCTATACGAAAGGAACCCGCTTGACTTTGTCTAACTCAGCATTTCCCAAACTTAATTAAACAGGGAACAGGTTTTCTTCATAGACCATTTACTAACAACCCAATAAACTCTAGTTTGGAAAACCTCAGCTAGATACTTCGGTGGGATGATTACTGTAGTTGTGAAATCTCAATTTTGTGCTGGGTAGAAATTGCGCAGTACCCCAGTTGTAGTTGTTGGTTTACAAGGACGTAAGCACAGTCATATGTAATGTGTAGCACGCACACACACACACACACACACTTCTGTCTTTTCCAAGGTCGCCGTCACCCCTTGGTGAAAATGTCCTGTGGAAAGCAGTGTCACCCAGGAGACCTTGAATTAAGAATGAACTTAATTTACAACAACTACACATGTTGAGAAACAGTAATACGAAGTAACAATACATATATTTTCTTCTTCTTCTTAGTTTTTCCATTTAAAAGGAATTGTTAGTAGTAAACTACTTCTTTGAAAGTAGTCCTTTGGATGTCCTTATTTTAAAATGAGACCATTGCTAGCTCTTCGTGGGCACTGACATCTTAGTATCTACTCTGTTCCTCTCCCTCTGAGTACTATGACATGTACACTGCAGATGTTCAATACATGATTACTACACTGATGAATTTGTATAAAATTTCCACCATAATTCTCGTCAACAACCATTAATATGTACTGAACTGCTTGTTTTTACATGATATTTTACTCCATATGTGAATAGACTTTATTTTCTAGAGCAGTCTTTAGGTTCACAGCAAAATTGAGCAGCAGGGACGATACCCCCTGCCCTAGCCGTGCACAGCCTCGTCCATGACCAAGCTCCTCCACCAGAGTGGTGCGTTTCCTATAATCCGTGAACCCACCGCGACACATCCGTATCACCCCAAGTCCATGGTCCACGTTAGGGTTCACTCTTCATGTTATATTTACATTCCATGGGTTTGGACAAATGGCATGTATCCACCATTATAGTATCATACAGAGTAGTTTAACACTGTTGTAGAAATCCGCTGTGCTCTGCCTATTTATCCTTTCCTCCCCACTAGCCTCTGACAACCACTGATCATTTTACTGTCTCCAGAGTTTTGCCTTTTCCAATGTCACATAATCGGAATCATACGGCACACAGCCTTTTTAGATTGGCTTCCTGCACTTAGTAATATGTATGTAACTGTCCTCTATGTCTTTTCATGGCTTGATAGCTCATTTCTTTTTAGCCCTGAGTAAAAATCCACTGTCTGGATGGACCACAGTTGATTTATCCATTCACCCATTGAAGGGCATCTCAGTTGCTTAAGTGTTGGCAATTACGAATAAAGCTGCTATAAATATCTGTGTCCATGTTTTTGTGTAGACCCAAGTTTCACCTTCTTTGGGTAAATACTAAGGAGCCCATTGCTGGAGGGCACGGTACAAGCCTGTTCAGTTTTGTGAGACACTCTGGCAAAATCCTCCAAAGTGGCTGCACCATGTTGCGTTCCCACCAACAGTGATGAGAGTTCCCGTTGCTCCACATCCTCATCAGCATTTGGTGTCGTCAGTGTTCTGAATTTTGGCCACTCTAATAGGTGTGCAGTGGTATCTCATTGTCTTAATTCGTATTTCCCTGCTGACGGGATGTGGAGCAGGTATGTGGGTTTTCAAATCAAAAGCAGGCCTCATATAAAGCAGATGAAGCAGTCATTTTGGTTCAGATACAGCTAAATAGGAAAAAAGTCAATAGACTGAGAAACTATAGAAACATCTATAGCACACGGAAAAATCCCCATTCCCTATGGAGACACGTTTGGGGTATATTGAAAACAGATTTGGTCTTTTACAACGAGGTAATAGGAACACAGCTTAAGGAAGGGCATTCCATGAGCCTGTAAATATGCCAGGTTTCTGTAAGGTACATTTTAGCACTTACTATGTACTAACTAAGACGGTGCCCTGGGCTCTAGTCTTTGTTTTCCTACTACTTCAGGATATTTCCTTGAGTTTTGAGGTCCTTCTCTGTGACATGGAAACCACATCATCTGCCTCTTCGTTTTACTACATTACTCAAAACAAACTGACACAGCTACTTTAGATTAACAGAGGCAGCTAGAGAAAGAGTAGCCTTCAGAGCTGAGAGAGAGATCCAGGCCACCAATTAGCCCCATGGCGAGGATAAAGTATTCAACTCTTTGAGCCTCAGTTTCTACTTCTATAAAATGAGGCTCACACCCACGATGTAATTTATTTAGAAGACTGATTATACTGTATGCAAAGTATATGTAGCACAGTTCCTGGCACATAAAAGAGGAAATTATTGCTAGGACCTATAGTGCAAGTGAAAGCACCCTCGTACATGGTTATGGAAATAAAATATAATTATCAATAATCTTTATGATAACACATCATACTAACTGCTAGAATGTTCTCCCCTTTAATTTGAGTAGACTTTTATACAGTAGGACAGGAGAGAAGAAGGTTGCACTCGGATCCTATTTGTTGCCTATTTGTCATATGATCTTAGTTAATTTCGCTAAGCACAGTTTCCTTGGATGATAAAGGAAGTTAACATCACTTCACTCACAGAAGTGCTTGCAGGTTTAAATGAGTTAATATTTGAAAAATCCTTAGCATGGTGCTTGGCTGGCAGAAGGTACTCAAGAAATGTTCATTTTCTTCATTTCTGTCTCAGAAACGAGTGTTAGCACCATACATAGAAGTAACAAATAAAGCAAATCTTGCATTTTTAGAGTGTCTAACAGGTATTCGAACTCACTTAAAAATCACAGTGGATTTTGTATTACTCTCTACTTCACAGGAAAAGAAAGTAAGGTTTGGAGAGACTAAGATACATGCTCAAGAGAGGGGGCCTGGAATCTCGTGCGGTGGTTTTATCATAGTACAATGTCCTCTGGACAGACTCTCACAGCATTCTTATTATAGCAGAAGTGCATATAACATTTGCAGTATATTCTGCATATACAAACATGACTACTGACTCTCTAGAGGGGGCAAATATTCCAAGGTACTATCAAAAGGATATATGTTGGGATTCTGAAACTTAAGAAGTTCCGAGGGATATCATTTTATCGGGAAAAACAAAAGAGGGAAAAATCCTTATTCCATCTTCAGGTACGATTCTTTACATGTGCCAAAGATATGTCAGAACTGCTTCGACTGTCCCTGCCCCAGAAACCAGAGCACATCCGAAGGAGTCCAATTAATGTATGATTAATGTATAGACCAGAACTACCAGGTACCAGGCCTTTTGTTCATTACAGGGAATGGAAAGATGGAAAAGTTTTTTTTCCTATGAATAAACAACTTGCTGGGAAAAAGAGACAAGCAGTTACTAAACTGCTATGTAGTAAGTATACTTCTTGGGTATAAAGGGCCAGAGCAAGAAATAAAATAGTTGAGCACCAGTCACTAAAGTGTTTTGCATAGTTTTCCGTATTTCATTCCTCTATTGACTCTGTGAGGCAGGTATTATTGTTCAGATGTGGAAACGGAAAGTCAGGAAGGTGAAAAAACTTGCCCCAAATCATAAACTAATAAGCAGTTAAACCAGGAGTTATGGAGGTCTGTTTGCTCCCAAGATCACACTGTACTGCAGGGGGATCTGGATGATCTTAAACCCGGGCATGTTTTCTCCACTATTCTGTGCTGGTTAAGTATAGCTTGGGTATGGCGGCCTCTGAAAGAGTAAACAGAATGGCATTCTCGTATTCCTTTATACGTACTTAATATACAGGTCCATTTATTCATGACAAACTTTAGTAATAATCACCCTCACATTTCGAATGGAAGGCAGGTTGATTATAGTTTTTGGAAAATACAAAATAACCTGTTAAGAAGCCTAATTTACTCCACCTAAAATTAGGCAGCTCTTAGGGATCCTCATCACTTTCTAATTTGAACCATTTACTTTCATGGAGGACATTACCTACCCATGCTGGTAGATCGTTTTCTATAAATTATGTACAACGCAAGCAGCAGTGTATAATACCACTACTTAACTAAATATGTATTATTTATAGTGTCACAGGTGAAGTATTGAAGGAAATGATACAATTTGCCAAGAATCCTATTTTGAAAATAACTCGTCCAGAATGCTGAACTTGTGCAATACTGGCTTTTTTCTGCTGTTTAGATTTTTTTGTAATAAATGTGTGTTATAATAAAATATTTCAAATAAACACTGCATTATTAATGTACCTTGTACTTGCCCTAGGGCAGCAAAGGCATAAATGATTCATTTAAATCCAGGGCTCTTCCTGCAACACACAGTCAGTACTTCTAAGAGTTCTATATGTGAAGACTGTACCTTTACTGTTTCCATTTCGACATGAATGTCACATGCTGATGTGGGACCTACAGTATTTCATGCCCTACAACCAAGTATAAATCTTTTCCCCTTACTTCCATGCCAGGGATCTGTGGCAAAACTAATATGACTATTTAGTATGGCCAGTATTTTCAAAAGAAAACATATACAGGTGAATTTCTTCTCTAGTTCTATCCGATTCCTTGTCTTTTATTTTTTTCTCCATCTTTCACTGGGTTCAAACAATCCATTTGAAATGGCGACAAAATGCATGTGTCTTAAATCGTGTTATAGATCATTTCAAGGCCAAGAGAATTAATATAGCAGAATCACTTCGTGCTTTGGTACATTAATAATCCAGAATTACCAGAGAAGGAAACACGACAACAAACTGGTCACTCCCGGCAATTACTTTTTACCACAATGGGACCAAGGGACAGAACACTTTTACTTGCCCATTTTTCATATTCATATATATTACCTTAGTTGGTTTCCATTAAATATTACCTAGTGGTTAATTAAGAATTATGAAATGGTATTCACTCCAAAGTATTAATCAATACTTGCAATTCATTCACCTTGAGCGTAGAGATCAATTTCTAGAAGTAGTATTGTAAGCTGTTTATCTTCTACATTTTTCTTGGCTAAGTATACTTTTGGATAATCTGTGAAAAGCAAATTTCATATCTAAAATTGGAAATTGTAAACTGCCTTTTAACACAATAATCATAAAATGATTCTTATTAATAGCTCTCCAATAAAGCCATCTTTTACATTCCCTCTATGAAAGATTTTCAACTTGTTGCTGCTGCGTTGAAATATCCCAGCAGGCAGATACAGACTCAAATTCTCTCAAGAGGGCCTATCAAACAAGCATTTCAACACAGTCATAACATTCTTGAACAGAGTGGGCTTTATCTGTGGGCTCCAAAGTCAGGGTTAGACTAATCCATTGAACAGGCATCCAGGTGTGCCAGGCATTGGACAGGTAATTCTCCAGGTTTGCAAATCAGAAAGGGAGCAGAAAAAATTAGCCCCCTTAGAGAACTCCCCCACGTGCTGATACGCTGGGGGTTGCCTGGCTGGCTTAAGCGATTCACGAGTCTGAATCGGGAGACATTGGGAAAACGTGGAGGAGAGAAGAGCAGATGAGAGAGACCTGGGAAAAATGGGTAAGAAAAGTCTATTTACTGAAAATCCTAACCCCACTTCTTTATGATTCCTGATACGGCTTTATTCAAAAATTACCCCTTAAATGGTGTAAGATTTAGGGACTTTTAAAAAAAAATCTCCTTAAAAATCAAGGAATTTAGAATAGTGCTGGTCTCTGAAGCCAAAGAGCCTTGGTACAACTCCCAAGAAATCACTAAGTAGTGTAAGACCTTGAACAACTTATTTAACGTCTCTGGAAATCCCTTCGTCAAACAAATGTGGATGATAATTGTATTATCTCTTAGGGTTGCAGTAAAGATTAAATGCATTAGTATGTAAAGAGTTTAGAGCAGTGTCTAGCATTTGGTGGATCTTCGATAAATCTTAGCTATTACTACTAGGAAATATTCTTAGCAATTTGAGGAATTTGAGCCTTTGTTGCCTAAACGGTGCTACATTTTAACTGGCAAGATGTTTCTCAGGTAGCCTTTTCATTCCTGACAATGCTGTGGAATTGTGAGGGAGCCACAGTTACTCATTTTTTTGCTGTTATTGGTGGCATTTTAAAGCAGAGTGCTTCACCAGACAATAGGGAATGCGTTTTTCCCCTCTCCCTTCTTTCCTCCCTCCCTCTCTCCCTCCTTCCTTCCATTTCTATCTATCTATCCTATGGTTATGTTCTCAAGGACCTCGCTATCAAGGAGAAGAGACAAAATGAAAAAACACCAAGCTATTAAAGTGTGAGTCAAGTTTAACTCTTTGATCTTACAGGAGTTGAAGTCCTTGAGTGAGAGTCAAATCTTTAGAGGGCAAACGAGGCATTCCCGTCCAGGGAGAAGGAACGGCAAGAGCAATGGCAGAGAGTAGGAATCTTTATGGGTTGAATTGTGTGCTCCCCAAAATCCATATGTTGACTTTCTAACCCCCAGGGTCTCAGAATGTAACCTGATATGTAAATAGGGTTGTTGCAGATATAATTAGTTAAGATGAGTTTATACTGGTGTAGGGTGAGCCCTTAATCCAATATGACTGGTGTGCTTATAAAAAGGGGAAATCTGGACACAGACACATTGTCATGGAAAGACTGGAATTATGCCACCACAAGCCAAGGAATGACCAGAAGCTAAAAGAGAGGCCTGGAACAGATCTTTCCATCCTCCTTCAGTGGGAGCTTGACCCTGCTGATACCTTGATCGTGAACTTCTGCCCTACAGAACTGTGAAATGATACATTTCTGTTGGTTAATCCACTCAATTTGTGATACTTCGCTATGGCAGCTCTAGCAACTACTACAGTAATAAAGACGGAGCTTGTAGAGGACTGATCTGGTTTCAGATTAGTAGAACCAGTGGAGGGTAAGCCTTGTAAGCCCAGACAGGGTAGAAATAACTGCAGATACAAAAGTCAGGCAGAGAAATGTGGGTGTGTGTGTGTTAGATGTATATGTATGTGTGTGTGTGTGTGTGTGTGTGTGTGTGTATATATATATATAATATATACATTATATTAATTTTATGAATAATTTCACGAATAGTATTAATATTTTAATTCTATCCAAGACATATCCGAGCATCTACTATATGCCAGGCACTGCTGTAGACCCTTGGGATACATTGGGTCCAAAACAAAAGTATCAGACATATAAAAATTCCTGTCTTTGTGGCACTTATGTTCTAGTGGACACACACACACACAAACACACATACTTCTCAGTAGAAATATTTCTTCATATGAAATATTACATGGAATATATAAAACTATACACAAATATATAAGAAATATAAGGCCAACAAAAGTAAATTGCTGTGGTAGAAGAGGTAAGTGGTGAGTGTGGACAGAGGAGTGGTTACTATTTAACCTGCCTGTCTCACACCGCGGTGCCCCAGGGACAGGTCCTCAGCCTCCTTCTGAATTTACAGAGCTTTCTCTGAAGAGGACGGTTTGTGAGCCATTGTCATAAACCAATGGCAGTGGTCATAGATTCTGGAACAGAGGAGTAACATGATGAAAAGATATTTTAGAAGAATCGTTTGGTGGTGATACACAGGATGGAGTAGGATGAAAAGAGATTAAGGAAAGAACAAAACTGAGAGGCTGAATGTCGGAATTAATGGGTGGATACAAGAGCAGTGATGTCCTGAGGCGGGCACAGTGATGTCCAATGAGGGGCATTTGGGGACCATATTTAATGGAGAAGAATATGGGATCTAGGAAGGAGCAAAATTCCAAGAATTTATCCTACAGATACAGTCCTGTGCAAAGATGCATGTGTAAGAACATACATTTCAGCACTCTTTGTATGAATAAAAATTTTAGCATTTATCAAAATATGATGGTATGGCTACCTCTATAGAGGGGGATATTATGCAGTCATAAAAAAGAATGAGGTAGACCTTTATGTGCTGAAATGGAAAGTCTCTATATTGTCTCATGCAATGAGACTAGTGTGGGAGCTGTGGATGTCCTGGGGGCAGAGAGAGGGGAGCAGGTCTACCCTGGGTGCCGGCCATAAGGGGACACATTTTCTGTCCAGTATTTTAAAATGGTACAAAACTGACTCTATCTGGTATGCTTTTTATTATCATTGTGCGCCAGCATTTCCCAAATGTCAGTGATAAAATACTTCTCCCTGAAAAATATTTTATTGGTCTAAGTTTGAAACAATTGCGGCAGTTACAGTATATATGGAAACTTCAAATTAGTACATTTTTATAACTTACCCCTTAGTAAGCCTTGTGTTCTAACTAGAGGTTAATTCAGAGAACTTCCAGTTAGAGAGTTGGTCCCTGACTCAGCAACGCATGTTCATTCTGAGAGTAAAACCTCAAGTTCTGTTTCTTAGTTTTTTCAGTCACTGTGCTGTCATTGTTAACTTTGAATCTACTCTTTAAATGTAGGAAGTAGGGGCATAAACTGCTTTCAAAGAAAGCTTGAAAAATTCTGAACTATTCTGAATGTTGGAAGTTCTTACAAAAATGTAATAGAAATTCATAATGAATTTTCTGGTGAATATATTTTAGTGGAAAAATTTTGAGTGTAGACATATTTAAAAGCTGCTAAAATCTATCCCAAACAGAAAAAAGACATGGAAAATGTTATAATTGCTAGAATTTTGTTGTGAAGTGGGATTTTATAAATATCTGCCAGACTTTTCCTTATGTTTAAGACTTTCCTTAATTTGTGTAGGTATTGCCTTATGTGAAGGAAATCTTTCAAGATTAAAACTAATAAAAAGCTAACAAAAACATACATGAAGCTTACTAAACATTTTCACATCTTGTATTTCTTTCTTGAACATTATTTTAAATTTTATGATGTTACCAAAAATAAAGGAGAATGTTTAAAAATTATATCCAGCATCAAATGTGCTAGTTTTCCATGTCTCTGTGCACAAAAATGTGTGTGTATATATATATAGTTCCACCCATTAACAAATAAAATGTAATATACACATTCATGTTATCTATATAAATGCACACATAATGTTTGTATTAGTACTTGAATATGTATGGAGCATTTTGGAAGGATGCACTAGAATGTTTCTCTTAGGAAATGGGAAACGGGATTAGGAGAGAAAGAGAAGAAACCACTTATTTCTTGTTTGTATCTTCTGTTCTTTCTCCACAATGTTTATATGCTATTTTGGTAATACTTTAAAAACTAGTTTCATTTTTCAAGAGAAAATGACCTAACATTTAACACCTATAATATTCCAGCTACTTGTTTAGAAGTTTACAAAAGAGAAGATGTTGTAGTGCCTAAGAGTGTAGGTTCTGGACTGTCTCCAGCTGAGTCTGGAACCTGACGTGGCCACTGCAATGGAGTTTCGGATGCTGCCTTACCCATCTGAACCTCACTTTCTACTTCAGTGAAATAGGAATAAGAGTAGCACCAATATGGGAATGTAAGTTTGTGCAGCCACTATGGAAAGCAGTATGGAGGTTCCTCAAAAAACTAAAAATAGAATTGCCATATAATCCAGCAATCCCATTCCTAGGCATATATCCAGACAAAGCAATAACTCAAAAAGGTACGTGCACCCCTATGTTCATAGCAGCACTTTTCACAATAGCCAAGACATGGAAACAACCTAAATATCCACCAACAGATGAATGGATGAAGAATATGTGGTATACACACACACACATATACAATAGAATACTACTCAGCCATAAGAAAGAATGAAATAATGCCATGTGCAGCAACATGGATGGACTTAGAGCTTATCATACTAAGTGAAGTAAATTAGAAAGAGAAAGACAAGTACCATATGATATCACTTATATGTGGAATCTACAATACGACACACATGAACATATCTAGGAAACAGACACAGACTCACAGACATAGAGAACAGACTTGTGGTTGCCAAGGGGGAGGGGGGGCAGAGGAGGGATGGATTGGGGGTCTGAGGTTAGCAGATGTAAACTATTATATATAGAATGGATAAACAGCAAGGTCCTATTGTATAGCACAGGGATCTATAGTCAATATCCTGTGATAAACCATAATGGAAAAGAATTTTATAAAGAATATATATATGTGTGTATTACTGCATCACTTTGCTGTACAGCAGAAATTAACACAACATTGTAAATCAACTATAACTCAATTAAAAAAAAGAATAACATCAATAAAATCGACAGGAGTATCAAATGAGTTAATCACTGTCACATACTTGGAACAGTACTGGCACTCTTAATGTTACCTACTAGTAAGATTATTATCTCACCTATAAAAAGAAAAAAAAAAATAACTAAGTTCCCTGAGAAAACATAAGAATTACAGGAGTTGACACACAGCACAGAGGGCAAACAGCATTCATCACCTACAGGATTCTTCCTATTTCTCTAGCAGAAGTGAGAGGGCTGAGAGCAAAAGTGGAGAAAGCAGGCGGTAAGGGTGCAGGCAGCAGGGTGAAAGGAAGAGCCCCAGACAGAGGGCACCATCGACATGACAGGCAGCTAAGTCTTGCAAGGAGGCTGGGAATGAGGGGGACACACTGTAGTTCAGATCTTTGGCTGCTGAAGCACTGTCCCGACAAGGTGTGGCCAACTACGGAAGTTGAGTAGTGAACTTGAAGGTCTGTAGACACATCATTTATGATGCTAATGGTAATAGCTAATAAGATGTATTAGGTTATCATTGTAAGTACTTTTAATACATTTATTCATTTAAGCCTCACAACAAGAGTCTTCTGTATTAGGTACTATTATTAGCTCTATTAAAAGATGAGGAAACCGAGTTACTGAAAAGGTAGGAAACTTGCCCAGGTGGTCGAGCTCCACAGATCAGTCTCTTTACCACGACACTAAATTATCTCTCTGAGTAATAACAAAGAATTATGTCTTCAAAGAGTCTAAAATGCCATCTACCTGACAACTGAAGTCATCAAGGATAATGGTGGAAGAAAATGATAATAAGAAAACACTGGAATCCTCTGGAAAGATGAAAATAGCTGCTAGTGGAATCAGAAGATGGCAGCATTGATAACTGAAATGGGATTGCAAGGGAATCAAATACCAGAAGCTGAGGTAGGCCTGTCAGTCAACGACTGGGAAAGCGGTAAATAATGAGGACCAGGGGAGAGAAGACTCTTCCTCAAATGTTTCTTTGCGTCCCTCTTCCCCTGCCCCCCACGGTGGATGCTAGAGTCACAACTCACTGCAAATATATTCCCTTAATTTTAAGGGTGTTCTCCCCATCTTTGCTTGGTGAAATCGTACAGCACTTCAAGGCTAAGAGAAGACATTATGTTTCCTAAAATTTTCCCCAGTTCTCCCATTTGGAATTAGTTTTTCCCAACTTTGGGTTCCTCAAACTCTATTTAATAATATTTTCCCCCTAAAACTGTAAGCCCATTGATAAGAACGGACATAAGGGACATGAGGAGTCTGGCAGAGTCAAGGATGGAGAAGTGGAGAAAAGGGAGGAGAAACTGATTTGGAAAACAAGACTGTATAATCTTCAATGATTGACGGTATAATTCTGATGAACTTTTCCTATCAGTACATTAGAATGCACAATTGCCCAGATCCGTGTGCATTTGGAGGAATTCAAGCAGTTGCTGCTGTGTTAAGGGAATACACCGAACCCAGGACAGAGCGAACCTCTGTCTACCAACCAATGGCCCGTGGAGACAGCATAACTAGGAAAAAAACCAAAGGACCCAAAGACACTTCAGGGGCTGGGAAGTGAAGCCTTCCTTATGGAATATTGTCCAATTCCCCTGGAAAATGTCCATGAAGCAGAACACTTGTTTGATCATCAATAACCAGCAATAACTTTTTCAGATCCAGTTGAAAAACATTTTTCATAATTTTACTAAGTAGAAATTGGTCCTGTATAACATAAAAATGGAAAACGAGAAAACAAATTGTTCAGAAGCCCTGCCGGCCAGATTATCAGTAGTATGCGGGTTCTAGGTTCAGGATAGAGTTGATCTTCAAGACTACTGTAGTTTTTAATCTTTACCTTTTATCTTGAATTGGTCTATTTACTACCAAGACTGTTTGGCAGCCATTGGAGCATTTTATCCTCTTTTTCTACCCTATCTGTGTTAGTAGAAAACAGGAGAGGGTAAAAGAGTAATGCTAAAGGGGCAAAAAGGCCTCTTAGAATAAATTGGGCAGAATCAATGTGTAAAACCCTTCAAGGAGAAAAATATAAAGCACTTATTTGTTTATTGTTCTGTGACTTACTTCAGCCCTTTCATTATGTGGCTCACATGAGACACATATGGTCCAATTGTTTTGTGTCTCCGTAATACTAAAATTATTCAGCAGAAAGCATACATTACAATCGTGACACGATGCCCTAATGAGAGATTGGAGTCTTGGGTCTATGCCCAGGCCAAGATCAGGAAGAAAGTCCCACGCTTAGATTCCTGGGATGTCAATATCCAAGAGAGGAGAGACAGGGGATGTTGGTTCAAAAGTTGTACAGAGAAGTAACAAAATAGTACAATGACTGCAGAACACATATTGTAGTAATTAAAATGATAACACAATCCACAGAAACAAACTACATACTTTAAAGTACAAAGGCCCATGGATTTTTGCAGGTTTTCAAAAAATCAAATGAGAATAACTCTGTCATTTTAGCCCGTCATGCAAACTCAGCATTGCATATAAATACTGGAAAAAAAGGACTTTATTTAGTTTTGCTTCTGTATCTAAAGTAAACTAATTCAGCACATATAAGCCACTTCATTTGAATTTTGAAATAAATATATTATTCTATCAAGAATAAATTTAAGCTAACAAACACAGCAAAGGAAGAAGAACTGCAATTTTGTGACATCCTTTGTTTTTCTGGCTACTATCGGAACACCTAGAAAATTTTCGGAGAATGTCTCTTTAAAAAGAAGTGATGTTACTATAAAAACATTTTGAAACAATTAGAGTCTGTTATCTCAAACATTATCAATTTGATGAGGCCAAGTCCAAGAATGGAAAAGTAGAATGAGTGTTTTTACAAATTGCCACTCCTTATGTGACCGCCAAATGTATACCTTTTGGACTTTGAAAAAGACCCTTCAGGGAGAAGAAAATGGCAGAAGAAAGAGGGAAAAATCTACTTAATGTTTTATGGACTTATTAAAAGAAAGTCTCTCCTTTTATTAACTGTGGGAAAAAAAAACAAACCCTCCATTAATATAGAAGCTACAGCTACCAACTGGAGGAGGCTGTGGTAACTGCACCTCCCAAGATAACAATATTAGCATGTCAGTAATCGGTTTTCTGAATTTTAATGATGGTTTTCAAACAGGGCTCATGATTCAGTAGGGGCCAGTAAAACTTTACACTCTCTGTTTAAGAATTTCTTTCTCTTTTGGTACACATTTTTGATCAGAGCTTTGCTATTAGATATTAGTCCAAAGACTCTGAATCATGCTGAAGTTGTAGCTAAGCAGCCTTTAAGAACCAAGGGGAAAAGGGAGTACTGTGAAGAAATTAAAATGAGATTTTTTTTTTTTTTTTTTGGTCAGGTTTCGTCGTCTTAAATAATTTCTCAACTTAGTACAGGAAGATTATGTGAAAAGACAATTTTCCAAACATGGTCATCCCGAAAGTTTGCTTTTCTGAGAGCTACTTGGATCATGAAATAAGAAGAATAAATTGTGGATTTTATTTTTACTCATTCTAAATAGCTAGCCTATGAGAATGTGCTGATTTTAAAGTGTTAAGTAAGATCAAGGAATAAATGGTCACCATGAATATTAAAATTAATTTTTAGGTCATTAAGTATCTTCATCACTATACAACTGATTGAGCATTTTGCTTGTAAAATTTTAAAATTAGTCATCTTCAAATATTTTGAAATATTTACCATGTATATACTTAAGTTTGGGGTCCATACATAATTTCTTATTTCTAATGAGTAGACAGTACGTCTGTGGTGCTTTCAGAAGCTGGTTGCCCTCTGACTTAATGAAAAATGAAATCATTTGTGTCAGTGTTTGAATGCAAAGTAAGATGAATAAAATTTAATCCTCAGAAATAGACTTTTAATATATTCGACATTATAAAAATATGCTGAATATTAGCTTTTATATTAGTTGCTATAAATTAATCCATCTATAATGCCTCAACAGGTACAAAACATATTGAATGAGGGATTCTTCCCGTAATGTAAGAGGCGTCGAGCAGATGTGCTTTGTACCGAACGATTTCATATTTCAATGTGACAAAATAGATGAGCCACATAAAGCCTAATTTCAGTTGCAAATTGCAAGCTGGAATAAGTTCCAGAATAGTAAACAATTAGCTGCTTTATTTTCTTTTTAATAAGACTAAATTACCGGATGGTATCTACTGGCATCAACTTGGCTAATAAAAATCTGTTTAATAGGATTTGCCATTTTTCCAATTGCTATCATGATCAGCTTTGCATTTTGATTATCTCTAAACTTTGCCTCAATTTTCTCATAGAAAAGCTCTCAGTGGTAATTGCTTTAACATTTATTCCAGGTCAAGTGGTTAAGTATGAATGATGATCTGTCAAAAATGTACGGTAATGCCGTCAATAGAGCAATTACCATTTAGCTGGAGAGTATTATGGCAAAAGAGCACATTAACCGGGCACGATAAACAGAACAACAGAGGAAAAGGGGCAAAGGGACGGACCGTTTGCAAAACCTGTACGTGTTGTATGTGTTCCTGACAGATATTAATTGTCTTTCAAGACCAATTAACCACACCTTCACAATGGTCTTCCCCATCTAGAACGAATTAGGAGTTTTTCATTACTGATAAAAGGAAAACAAGTGTTTATACAGCTTACATTTAATATTCCCAGAAAGGTTGTCTTGCTCTATTTTCTTGCCATGGTGTTTATTTCTGCTGCTTCTCTCTTCTCCTAGGATGGCCCGCCACGGCGCGGGATTAGTTGTCTACGGTAGTGAATCACCGATTAAATTCATGTTAATGGGAGGTGACAACACCTGCTTTTGTTGTCAATATTACTACAAAAGCCCAATTTTTCAAAGTGTCTTTCTGTAGAAGAAGCAATGAATAAGGCTGTAACTCAATACGTACAGCACTACTTGGGGGAAAAACGGTGATAAAAAGGAAATATGATGTTTACCCTGTCGACACACAGCATTGTTTAGTTGTAACTCCCTTAATATCTGGGGCTAAGGGAAAACCTTGCAACCAATATTCAAGAGCGGATGAAAAATGGCTCTTTGCTTAGAGGTAATTCTGTAGGTAGTAACTCTGCAGCTAGCTAAACACTTCAGCACCCTTACTGAAAAACTTACATGGAATTTGGGAACAGGCTGCTGTCAGATTTACCTTATACTTCCACTGACTGATGTTTAGTTAGAAGAAATATGCTCAGATTTTAATTTTAAGGGAAATGCACTCAGAAAAGTGGCCATAGGTTACCAAAAACTATCTATGTTTACACACTCACTCAGAAAATGATTCTTTGAGTTTACTCTGTATAGAATGATGGGTATGGGTACACACTTGGGGGTCACATAGATTTGGGGTTTAGCCTCTCAGTTTTCTCATCTGCAAGGCGGGGTAATTATATAGCTTACTTGTTATGCGGCCACAATGACATAGTGAATGGGGTGTGTCAGGTAGAGTGCCAGGCACCTGGTACACGTGTCATATCCTCCCGTTCATCGTGCTATGGATGTTAGAGGGTCAATATAATGAAACTCTGCCTTCGGAGAGCCTCAGCTAGGATTTGTATGCAGCAAGCAGAATAATGCGCTCTATGGGATGACGGCCACTAGCAGTGGTGGCCATGGGACACACAGATGTGCTAGAGGATTCCAGCAAAACTTCCCCTCCTGGCTGAGAGCCTAAGAGAAGGTCGAGGTTGCCCCAGTACACTGGAGCTACTGCTCACCCTCTGTGCTTCCTCCAATTCTCAAACGTTTTAGGGTTTATTCTCCAGTTTTCACCACTTTACCACTTACTCACTGGCTCCACCCATATACTGAAGTATTTCTCAACATGTGATTTCTGATTTTAACAGATAGTATGAGAGGAAGTGTCTCCATGATCAAACAAATTAGGAAGACACCAGGTTAAACAATGTTCTTTTTTTTTTTTCTACTGAAAATGTCATATATTTCTTAAACTAGTCTGCGTTCTAAATTCCCAGGGAAGGGAAGGGGTTGGCATGTGGTTTTTCCCACACTCATTTGACGACAGAATGGTTTTTTCCTGGTGTATCTAGTGCTGTGAGGGGCACACCTAAGGCGACACGGGTCTTCTAAGCAGTTCTCATCATGGCCACAAAAACCTCTTTGTAGCCAAGTCCAACGATTTCTTCCCCCTCTTTGTTTTGTTTTTTGTTTTGTTTTGTACTGAAAACACAGGCTGTGGGGCTGGGCTCCCCGCACTGAATCCCGCGCGCCGTGGGAGGCTGGGCAATCCAGTCTCCTGATGAGCCAGGTTCCTCCACTTACAAAACAGAGGCTGTAAGAGAACATCCCTGCACTGCGCTGTTATAAGGCAATGCCTGTAAAGAGCTTAGAACAATGCCTGGCACATGCTAAACTCTACATACATTTTAGTTCTTGTCAGCTTCATCTCCTCCTTCCTTCCTGAAACTCTCTCTTTCCTTGGCTTCTTTGAGATATTCCTCTGTTGGCATCACTTTTGGTCAGTTTTCCATGACATCCTTCCCCCGCCCCGCCTGCCCCCCTTCCATGTTCAGGTCATGGTTCTCCTCCTTCACTTTTTACATTTTCCCTGGAGGTACAACAACACAGAAAGCATCAAGTATCAGCTATTCCTGGTGGTCTCCTAAATATCCACCTTCGCCTTTCAGTCTATGTTTAAAACTGCTTGATGGATCTTTTTGAAACTGAACTCAGAGCCTCCCCGCTCCCCTGCCGGGCCCCTCCACACCCCATCTCCTCCCGTGTCCTGAATGTGGGTGTGACGCCGCTCTCCATTCAGGAGTCAGTTTCCCACCCAGAAGCGTGGGAAGCATCCCTGACCCCTTCCTTTCTCCAGCAGCTCCACATAACTGATCAACAGCCGAGTCGCTCAGTACGGCCACTCTTCTCCATCCCTTCTGCAGCTCCTTCATCCCAACCAGCCTCCCTGCCTCAAGGTCGCTAAGATCAAATCCTTTCATTACAGTTCTCTCTAGAAATCTGTTCAGGCTACACTCTGGCTTAAATCCATCCAGTTGCTGTAGGATATGGTTTAAACTCCTTACTATTGTTTCCGAGATCCTCGGCTGGCTGGCTTCTGCTGTCGGCTGCTGTGTTATTCTCTAGATCCTGCCCTTTCCACAGGTGGGCTGTCACCTGGGCATGGCACTCTAGTCCCTAGCTTCCCTGTGGTGAGGCTCTTGTCCACGGGCTGACAGAAGTGGTGTGTTCTGCTTCCAAGGTTTGTCATTAAAATGACTGGGTCTGGGATCACTGGTCCACTTCTCGCATGCTTCTGGCAGGAGGTGACAGCAACTGAATCATCTGCTTGAACCCAGAGAGGAAACCGACATGTCAAGGAGGACAGGAGCTCCTCCCGTGCAGGACCACCTCTGGCCAGTCACCTCTGGATCACGCAGGATCACCTCTGGCCAGTCACCTCTGGATCACGCAGGATCACCTCTGGCCAGTCACCTCTGGATCATTACACTAGAAAGAAAGAAGCTCCTAGCATCTTGAACTACTTTGTTTTGTTGTCTTTTTATTATTGAAGAGTGGACACTACCCTAACTAATCTGTCCCCTAAGAGCTGCTACCTCATTCCTTCGCTTCAGCTCGAATAAACTGCTTTCCGTTCCTCAAAGGTACCACATACTTTATCCCTACTGGACTTTGCACACATTGTTTTTTCTTTTTGGCCTCTATTTCCTCTTTTCCTTCTCCTTTTCCTTAAAACTCTAGTATATCCTTTAGGTCTTGATGGAATAACACTTCCTCTGGGAAGTCCTCAAGGACTGTCCTCCTCCATCCCAGTCTACGACCTGGGCAGCTGCCATGTACTCCCAAGGCACCTGCACTTCACCAGGCATGGCAGGGACCCGCCATGATTTCAGGCATTGGTTCAATTATCTCCGGTGTTGGGTCCTGGGCTTCATGAACACAGGAACCCACCGTCCTCCTTACTGGTTCCCCTCACAGCTTTGCATGATGTCTGGCACATAATAGGTCCTCCATACATCTTTGTTGCATCCAACTCAATTCAAACTCAGCAGGACCAAAACCAACTAAATGATCATCTCTCCTGAGCCCCTGGCCATTTTCTTGACTGTGATTTATGTCTTAGTTAATGACAATTCCCGCCCTCTCGATACCCCAAATAGAAAATATAACGTGTCACCCTTATTCCTCCCTTTCCTCACTTCTCACTCTAATTGGACACCAAGTTATTTTTAAGGTACCCCTGCAATGCCTCCTAAATAATCTTGGTGTTGGATTCCACTGTCACCTTTCTTCCCTTACCTGGATGACTCCAGGACTTGTTCCCCATCAGCTGCCCCCAAGCCTGCTCTTCCTGTGTCCAGCACTTCCTTCCGGAATGAATACAGCTGGTTTCATTCGTATCCTTAAAAGTCTCTAACTACCCTCTCTTGCAAACACCTGAAAATGGCTAGCTGGTTAACTGTCTATCTTTAAACCCGGTTTCACTTTATATGCCTGTATTCACCTTTTCCCTGATCTTGATCTAGGGCAGTGATGGTCTCACTTTGAGTTGAAGTTAAAAACAAAGATGCTTAATTTTCAATCACTCAAAGTCGGGGGATCACAGCCAGCCTAGGCATCTGCATTTGTAACAAACACCAGTGAATGATCTGAGGACCACTGAGAAACATTGGCTTGGCTAAAATGAACTTCTTCATGTAACCCAAATAAATATATCATGCCATTTCACACCCGTGGGCACACATCATTTTCCTTTCCTGGAAATATTCTTTTCTTCCAATCAAGCTCAAATGTCTCAAAACTACGGAGTTTTACTTATTCCATCAGAGTTCTTACTGAGGCCAGATCCCTGAAGCCTGAAATGTCTGGGTCATGAGTTTGGATGTGGGAGCCAGTTCCCTGACCAGGGATCGAAACCGGGCCCCCTGTGTTGGGAGCACGGAGCGTTAACCACTGCGCCACCAGGGAAGTCCCTGTCTTTCTTTTGTTGACGCCACCAAAATCCCAACCGGTCAGGCTGGAAAACGGAAAGGCATCCTTTACTCCTATTTATAATCTCTCTTACTTTCTCACTGCCACCCTCTTTTTTGTGCTTAAATATTTGGCATTTTGGAGTAACTTCCATAATTGTTCCTTAATATATTCATGAAGAGGGCCAAGTAAAAGTCTCTGAAATCTCCCCGCAACCAAGATTAAATTTTAAAAAATATATAAATAAAAATAATGCTGCAACCCAGTGTGTGTATGTGTGTGTGTGTGTGTGTATGTGTGTGTGTGTATGTGTATGTGTGTGTATGTGTGTGTATGTATATGTGTGTATGTGTGTGTATGTGTGTGTATGTGTGTATGTGTGTGTGTATGTGTGTGTGTATGTGTGTGTATGTGTGTGTGTATGTGTGTGTATGTGTGTGTATGTGTGTGTATGTGTATGTGTGTATGTGTGTATGTGTGTGTGTATATGTGTGTATGTGTGTGTATGTGTATGTATGTGTGTATGTGTGTGTATGTGTGTGTATGTGTGTGTATGTATGTGTGTGTGTGTGTGTGTTTTAAGAGTTGGGAGATTTACAATATGTTTCTAAGCCAAGGGGACAGGGCCAACACCATGGGCATCACAGGACACACGGAAGATGGATGAGAAAGAAGAGGTAACTCATAAAACAATGCTGGATGGTGGTGGTCCAACATGGGAGCCATGCTGTTCAGGTAACATGGAATGTCTTCTATATGGCCAAGCATTGTGCTAGAAAATGGGGATGAAAATATAAAGAAGATGCAGGGAAATTTTGAGGTGGGAATGACGAAAGATGGCATCAGTCATATCACTTGGCCTTTGTCTTAATAAGGAGACAAGTTGTTGTTTGTAAAGAGAGTATAGAGGATGAGGAAGAGAGTATGGGGACGAAAGGAGTCAAAATGTTTAGAGCAGCCTGTGTATCTTAGTGTGGGCCCACTGACTTCTGCAAAGAGCAACACGGTTATTGGTCCAATAATGATGACTTTGGAAACCTTTCCCTTTGAAGAAATGTCAGAATGAATTATGGGCTGCCTTCAACCATGTCCCATAGAAGACCACAGCAACCTGAGGTTTTGTTTGTTTTGTTTTTTCCCCAAAGGGTTTGCAGTTTGCCAAAAGAGAAATAAAAATGGGATTGAAAGAAGAGAAACAATTTGATTCCATGCCAACAGGAAAACCACATGTGTGCTAAATAATGATTTTATATTATATCATGTAAACTATGTGACAAACAAGTATTATATTCATCTTAACAAGGAAAATTGAAAGCTAATCCCTATATAATATAAAAGTTACCAAAAGATTTGAAGTAAAAATGTTCATCAAATGACCTGCTTCCTTTTTGCACAAGAATCTTTTTTTTTTTTTTGTCAATTAAAGTGCAATATAGGCAAATCAGTCTGACTTGAATGGAAGTTTTATTTGAAATAAATACTAGGATGATTCTGGAATCTGCTACTGCAGAACATACCCAGATAACAAACACATTAGACACAACACTATCTTAATCACATTATTTCTGAAAATTCTAAAAGTTCAAAGTTCCATGGTGTCAGCTGTGATGTCAGTTTATCCTTTCTGTCTACTCAGGATACTAACAGAGCTCTCCAGGTCTAGTATGAGTTACAAAAATGCTGACATCAGGTTAGAGTTATACACTGATGCTTTTTATTACGTCGGCTATGATTTAAAATGCTGTCCTTATTTAGGTTAGTTTTGGAAAACAATTCACATTATTTTCCTTTGAAGTTCTGATATCCATATTATTTTATAATCTTTAAATGAACACCATCGATAGAAATGGCAAATTTTAGGCTGTACTCGGTAACCACAGATTAACATTTTCTTTCTCTTTGATCTTTTTCATTCCCCCAGTTTCAGTAACCTTTTCAGCATTACAGACAAGAAGACACACATCATCCTCATTGGAAGGCCGGAAGAAATCCCCCATGTGTTAAGAAACTGCAAGTGGGAACAAAGAATTGAAGAGTGGCTCTTACACAGTTATTTATTAGACAGTACATTGCCCTACTGTATGCTTGCAAAATATATGTTTTAATTAAAATACAAATCAAAGTAAAGATAAGACTACCACTGTTGTTTCTCCTTCCAAATACGATATGACATTTTGATTTAAAAATAGGAGTTTGACATTTGCCCCTTGAACACCATTAAATGTACTCATCATTATAGAAAGTTCTAGATTTCGGTATTCAGTTACTAGTATGACATCCAGGGTTTGCCAACTTTCCCTAGTCATTATATATTTTCCTATACACGTTAAGCCAGAAGGATCTATTACAACTACTACTAATTGGGAGCTGTAGTACTACAGGTGATAAAGACGCAATGTGATTGCAGCTATGACAGCTGAGACAGGAAGGAAGAAGATGGATGCTGAAGACCCAGTTTTCACACGATAAGGTTGAGGGTAAAGACTGTTCCAAAGTAGAAGTTTCTAGGCAAGCCGAAAAGGTTTAACAATCCCTACCTCACTCCTGAGTAATAAGCAAGTGTAATAGATGGCAGCGTACATGATTTGAGTCAGTGCTCTGGTTTCCTAACATGCTTTTTTATGTTTTCTTCTTTAATTTGAGTTCTGAACACCTCAGCTGAAGCAGAATCCTAAGAGGGTCTAATGGGTGAAATTACAAAGGAGAATTTCTTGACTCATGCAGGCTTCAGATTTAACTCTTCGTAAACCTGTTTTAGGAAATGCAGTATCTTGGGAATTTAAAACAGAGTAATATGCCCTTTTGAGGCTATCATGCATAATCTTTGAGTGACAGGTATTCCTTTCCTGCTATCAAACCTGCTCAGATTTTTATAATCAGAAGCCCACATGCTCTGAAAAAGTCTACCTGACTTGTTTAATGAGTGACTTTCCCCGAAGTTTGTCTCTGCTGTCAAAATCCCTCACCCGATGGTAATCACTCCCACCAGAACTCCATCAATTTCAGCTATTCTTTCCTCCCAGATACAACTTTTTAAGGACCCAAAACCCACTGCACATCTAAGTTGATTGAGATGACACATTATCTCTGTACCACAAGAGCTCTGCTTACCAGGGACCGTAGACAATGATATTATTATAAAATATCACCCATTTTCTGTGCTGTCAAACATTATCCCCAGGGGATCAAAAATGAATGAAATTTACCAACCGGTACTGAAATACAGTTTTCATGTTTAACTAAACTTGTGCTAGTATAAACCAAACACACTACTCTTAGATCTTTTTTCCCCCTTTTTAACCCGCCAAATCATATCCAGCCCTGCCAACTGGCTCCCCCAAATGGTACCCAACTTTGCCCTTGCTCAGCAGTTCCCTAAAGATACGTTTGGCTTCTTTTAGCCAAGGGTCCACACAATATGAATACTGATACAAATCTGTCAACCAAAAAGGCCACATGCTATGTGACACTGCCAGTCTGGACCAACATAGAAATAACCATTTAGAAGTAACTCACAGAAAACAAAAAGACGCCCCCATCAAATGTGACTTACTGCCTTTTCCCACCTGATCCCGTTTATATTCCTCATGCCGTTATTGATGGACACGTCAGGGAGAGTGGCCGTAGGCTTGCCATTAGTCACTGTAATCACCAACCTCAGTAATTGACAGGAAAGAGGCTCAGCTCTGCCAATAGGGAGCCAGCGAAAAAATGTTTTCACGCAGCGGTTAACCATTTATTCAAATACTCAGCCTGACGCATTTTCAAAGACTGAAAAATTCCGTCTCTGCTAGAAATGGAGGTGGAGACGGGTAAAAATGATACTTAAATGCAAAGGCCTCGAATTGCTTGCTCGCAGTAACCATCAGATTCCTAGCCAAAAAAAAAGTTGAAAAGTTGCAACGCACGGGATACGGAAGAAAGGTTGACAGATGAGTGACGAAGCGTTTTAAGGGGTGTTGCTACAGTTTCCCAGCTGTTTAGAATCACTGTATCTCGCTAGTGATGGCCTCAGCTGGCCCACGTTTACGTACGAACTCCTCCGAAGCGTGCGATGCTGCAGTGTCTGGATTTCTATTGCTGGGTGATCCTCACCCAGGCATCTTTGCTGATAACACACCCAGCTGTTATGCAGAATGGCCACCACTCACTCCTATTACTGTTAGAAGGACAGAGGTTTAGAAATAGTTCCCTTAGGTGGACAGTGCAGAATGAATAACCCGATGTGTCCAGTCAGAGAGAAAGAGAACTAAGGAAAGCATATCCAGTTTCTTTAGCTCCGCCCATGGTAAACTGGAATCCTTTTGTAAATTGGAACAAGAGTGCCCCAAATGCAAGATGAAATTAGGGGGCTCGCTGGAGGAAACTAACATGAGAATTTTAGTAGCGAGTTTCAATTGTACAAAAGTCAATCGTGGGGGATTTGTTTGTTTGGTTTTGTGTGTTTGTTTTCTTTCTGGCAACCACTTTGTATTCGGTTTGTCAGTCAAAGGATTTTGCTAAGGTGGCAGCCAGCCTTGGAGGAGGGCTGCTGGCTCAGAGGAGGAGCTGGGGACCCAGCAGGCACAGGCAATCTTACCCCAGGGCAGGGGGAACCCTTTTTAGGAAACCCTATGAATTTCCTCTACAATCTGTGCGAACTCTGTAGCAGGGGTGGGATTAGAGCCATATCTCCGTTCTAGCTTAGCAGCCCTCTTGTGAATTGGAGACTTGTAAAACCTAAAAGAGCGGCGTGTGGACCATCATAATCACCACACCAGAACAGACCAATGAGGCTGGGAATCTGGTACCTTCTCTCCAACACAGCCAATGCTGCACGTTCCCGAAGATGTAAAACCCCCCGTAATACACCTAACTGTGCATCACGGGACCACCGGGGGCCATTCCCATTCCTCCCAGCCCCCAGCTGGTGATCAGCAGTGTGTGTGCCCTGAAGCAGTGGAATTGAGCATCCTTGTAATTTTATCCTCGACAATAAACTGCCCGGGCTGTTCTCACTCGTGGCAATGCAGAATCCCTTTTGCAAACCTCCCCCCAAAGTTTGAATCCAGTGGAAACCCAACAAGCCCCTCCGTGGAACTGCAGACGATGTGTTGAGAATCTGTTTCCCTTTCTCCCCTTAGATTTGCTGCTGTCTGGCTTCTCCCACTGCCTGGCTGGTTTCTTTGCTACTGAGAAAAGAAGAGTATCAGCGCGTTTTCCTAACATCATTCCTTATTCCCCATAGCACATCCGCTACCGTGGCCTCTTGCTTGCCCCCGTTTCTATATTCATGGATTTGATTTTTCTTCTTGCAGGAGTTACTCCCCACTCACAGCTCTTGCAAATCTCATGACACATTTCTGGACTGTTGTGTTGTTATTTTCTCTTGCTGCTGTTTCATTTGTGAAACGAGGGGCAAAAGTACACATAGACTCAAAGTGTGAGCACACAACAGACTCAGAAAACTGCACATGTGACTATTAGGCATATTGTGCCATTTTGGTGTACTTAACTAACATGGTCTGATATTAATTTACATATTGTGTATACACACTTTTTTCTTCGGCAGCTGCTACACATGAAATAGATATTCTTAGTTCTCAAAACTGATACCTCTGTCTTTGTCTTGAGAGGTTTAGAGATAATTTGGAATTGATCATGGATAAAGGATTGTTAAATGTTCCATCACACAAAATACACGTATGTGTGTACGTACATTTATTCGTTGTATATGTTGCCTGGCACTTGTCTGTACCAAATTTAATTTACCTGCCAAGTTGATGCTTGGTCTTAGGTTGTCATTTCATGTTCTTTGGAGACCTTCATCATTGTTTTCTCTTCCTAACTTACCCTAAAAATGTATCCTCAGCGAATATCAATACTTAACGTTTCCCTTGTCTTCTGAGTCATCAATACAGGCAATGTATAGACTACACTTAGTCTACATTCTTGGGTCATTTCATACTTGATTTTTCCTTGGTGAAAACTTGCCATTTAAAATAATGAGGTTTTTTATTTTTTTCCCCGTCCGTTTAATCCACAACAGAATTTCTGATTGCACTCTGTGACTCCGCTGCCTTGACAGATTCTACCGAGAGAATGTATCGTAAGACATTTCAGTGTTTAAATAAATTAGGTTCAGGGAGTTCTACTTTTTCACTGCTGCTATAGCTCTTAGAAAGTTTGCCAAGTGTCATACAAACCGTCATTCTGCTCACTAGGTACTCGGGAGAGGTAGTTTGATGTAGGGCAAAGGACAGGAGCCCCTCTGGGAGGAATCCCAGCTGCTGCCGGTCATGATCTTGAGCTAGTCACTCTGAGACTCCCAATTCCCTCATCTATGAAACAGAGAGGATGCCCTTCCTCTCAGGGTCTTTAGGAGAATGAACGGGACAACAGTTGATGTTCAACAAGTATGAATCCTCTGCCCTTCGTAGATCTGGGCCTGAGGAAAACCAACAACAGTGAGGTAAGGAGGAATGCTCTTTCCTCCTGATTCTAGAAGTCACTTTGACAGTTTCCACCTCCTCTTTTCACATAACACAGTTAAACGGTCTTCCTTCCATCTCACCATCTGCCCCCTCAAACCACCATGCCCTGGGAGGCAGCAATTGTCTCTAGATCCCTGTAACACGTGGCCCAGACAACACCGTGTTTCATCCTTAAGATAAAATGTCCTTGTTCTCCATGCAGGGTGCAAGAAGGAAGTGTTAGTAATGGCAGAAATGAGATGTAAGGAAAAGAAAAGGAGGGCAGGCAGGGGCAAACCTCCACAGTTGCTCATGTGTCTTCTGTTTGTGTGCATGACTCACAACAATGGCAATAACACATCAGTGACACCAAACACCTTTCAATGTCACCTTTGTGTCAGGCCACACCACACTGTACCCTAGACTTTACATGCACTGACCTATTTAATTCACAACAAAGTGTGCCCATTGGGTGTCTACACCTGTGGGGATTGGGAGTCTTTTGGATGTGTGCACGGAAGCTGATTCTATGACAGATAACAAGGGTGGTGAAAAGGCAAATTTTCTACACCTAATGACAATTTTGTAGCCCAAGTGGTATTTATAAACTATGCGCAAGTCTATAGGGGAAATCATGTTAATTGTAAAGACATTTTTCTTAGCATCAATATGAAACCCACAGATGTATAATTTCTGAGATCACCTCTAGTCCTATTAAAAAGATGGGTATCACCTTGGCAGTCTTCCAGCCTTCTAGTTGAGCAGCTGTTTTAAATGATATATTACATATTTTTGTTAGTAGCACAGCCACTTCATTCTATAGTTCCTTCATGTTGCTTGGACGAGTTCCATCTAGCTGATGATTTATTACAATGCAATTTTTTTTTTTTTAGCTGTCCCATCGCTCCTCCACCCTTACATGTTTAAGCATCTCACCTTCAAAAACAGTAAAGGATAACCCAAGCTCAGCAATAATTTTAAGAGTAAATGGGAAATTGGACTATTGTCCTACCAAAAGGGTAGGCTGACCCAGGACCAAAGGTCCCCCAACAGCAAACGCCTGAGAGGGTGGCAAGTGGGGCTCCCAGCCCAGCTCCCCCGACCCTAAGCCCACAGACCACCTGCCCAATGTCTCGCAGCATGGACCACACTCCTGGAATCCTGGGCAAAATGCTAAGAGCTGGTGATGAGGAGAGGCTGGGTCAAGGTGGAAGAATCAGGCCAAAAATCATAATCATGCAAAGAGGTTTTCCAAAAGCTTCTCAAGGTCTTTTCCTCCTGAAAATTCTAGACTCAAGAAATATTTTTCACCCTAGAAAAATCTGATCATCTGTGAGTGTTCAGCTTTGAGCAGATCCCTGGTAATCTTGACGTTATTAACCACTTCTAGGAAAACAGTTCATTCTGCAAAATTGTCCTAGTCTAGGGAGGTGCCTAGGCTATTAATTACTTGAAAGACTGTTTTGTTTTGTTTTGTTTTCCTCAACATATATTGTCTGGGGCAACGTCCGTTAAAACTTCTGAGTCTCCCCAGACTTTTTCTTCTCTCCCAATCTTTCTACAAAGGGGACACTTTATTTGTCTGTTCAAAGACTCCTCTCAGTGGTCCTCTAAGTAGATATCTCCTTTCCTTTTAGCCACATTCCAGGGCTTGAAAAATCAGAGAGCAGGTAGAGAGAGGCTGCACTAGAAGAAGGCTTTCTTGCTGAGTCACAAGGCCATGGGTTGGCTGTCCTCCACCGAAAGTCACCGCTCTGTTCTCTTAGCCCTTTCCCCCAGCTGCACTTCTTGCTGGATTTTTTTCACCAATTTTTACTCTTGCACCTTCTAATTATGTCCAGCTCCAGAATGCTTCCTCATCCTTTACTGCGGTTCTGGGACTTCAGCATGCATTCAAATCACCTGGAGAGCTTGTTAACACATAGATTGTTGGGTTCCATCCCCAGAGTTTCAGACTAACCAGGCCTGGAGGAGGGACTGAGAATTTGCATTGCTAACAAGTTCCCAGGTGATATTGATGCTGTTGGGCTAAGGACCTCCCGATAAGCACGGACACCTTATTGGTGTCTCTTAACCCTGCCCACCTGTTCTCTCTTCTGCCCACTCTCTTCTGCTACCACTTTTGATGTGTTCCGTCTGTGCGCTACCAGGGCCTGACTGACACAGTCAGCTGCCTTTCCCCAGTTACTGTGGGAAAAAAATGTATCCACTGCAACACAAAACAAATGGCAAAGAGACACAGCATTGTAAACCACACAACCCACTGCACTCATACAACCCATGATGACACACTCAGTGGCTGTACCACCTTAAGCCTCCCTGGCGGGAATTCTGTCCATCATGGTGGCGCTCGTTGACTGAGAGGCAGGACCAAAAGCAGGAGTGGGTAGCATCACAGTAGTCAGGGGAAGGGTAGCACTCCGGGCCTGGGAAAGATATGAACAGGACATTGCCAGGGGACGATGACATCATGCCATGGAGGACGGAGCGAAATCTGGTTTGCTGCTCTTGGATGGTCACCGTCAGACTGGCCATTTGTATAACTAACTTGGGTTCCACGAGCCCAGTTTATCCTTATTAAAAAATTCTCAGTGAATAAATTAAATACCTCTCAATGCAATACGTTCCGGTGATGTTTACCATTTCTTTTGGATTATTATGCATGGTTCCCCTCTTGCTGGGCCTATTTGGTTTTTCTGTGCATCATTTTTCATTGCTTATTGCTCCCAATATCTAGGAATCCAAAAGAATTTTCAACTATGTCAGATTTATGGACTGCTACAAAGACATGTGATGACAGGAAAATACTTGAAGTATTTTCAAGCAACCAGAAAAATGCAAAACAAAATAAATCCTAAACGACTCTTTGATTTAACGATTTGGACAGTTAGATCATATGTGAATCTAACAGGTACAATGCGATTACAGTAAGTCCTGCAGTTTTATGCAAGAACAGAATCTTTCCCAATGACCTTCGGGCAACTACGAAATGTCAGTGACGAATACCTAGATGTGTTAATTCAGGAGGTAATTGCCCTCTTTTCCTGTAGGAGACCAAAATATGCAGGTGCATCTCTGCTGATATCAAGGCACTCTGGAATATATATCTTTGCATTTTTTAACACCTGGTGATTTTCAGTAAAGCAACATTAAAAAATATACCATCTCAAACTATGAGGGTAATTACAATTGATTTATCAATATTATGTTTTGCACACAAGTTTTCATTTTTAACCACAGGGAAAATGGAACCTAATAGCAAAGATGAGCAAATCTCCTTATTCCCAGGCTGAATTTTTAAGGTTCTAAAACAGTGAAAAGATGCAAATAGACAAACGCTCTTTGAACTTCAGGATATCGACCTCTGACTTGGATTTGTTCTGCAAATGGAATATGGCAGAGAGGTGACAGCAGGGACATGGAAAAGACGACATTAATGATTTTTATAATCCTAAAGGAAATACTTAGTGATCCCCAAACACTGGGAGACATTAAGTATTCTGTATAACTGCATCTTCCAAACATTAACAGCCTTCTTTGTATGTAATTGTTGAAGAATAAATGAGTCCCAGTGTGCTTATGCTGAAGGAAATCTAACCTGATGCCTATTTATTCAGATTTTCCTGACTCTTTCCACCACTGTCTACTGCAGGTCTCTCAGTCGAGGCGCTCTGCCAGGCGGCATGGGACGTGTGGATTCTGCGACCAGCAAACAGCCCAACTAGTATGATACTCATGTCCTAGATTTGAGTAAACCAGCTTTTTACAAGTTACATAATAATACAACTCAGTGACTAGACAAAGGGAACAGGATAAAGTCAACAAGCATACCGCTGTTCCTTAGACTGTCTTTCACCTAATTTCTACCTTTGCTACTAAAAATGCCTGCTTGTGGTCCAAACCCCTCACACCGATCCAACTACAGCTGGAGCAGGCAAAGGGGACTGACAAGGAACAGCCAGAGAGATGGGACAGAAGCCACAGAGCAAGGTATCCTGGAAGCCGAGGGAGGAAGCCTTTTAAGGAGAAGGGGTTGGTCATGCTGGAGGTCAAGTAAGGACTGAGGACTGAGCATCCAAAATCGGATGGAGGTCCTCCGTGTCTAAAAAAAGCATTTGCAACTGGAATGATGGAGGCGAAGTCTCGATGTGAGTGAGTTCAAGAGGGAACAGGAGGAGAACTGGAGAAAAGCAAGTACTGACAGTTCTTTCTAAAGAGTTTTGCTTTCAGAGAAATGAGGGAATAGGGGTGGAAGGTGGCGGAAGGAAGAGTGGCCAGTCGATGTGCTGATGGTAAGGGAAAGAAGGACAAATTCACGACGCAGGAGAGACGAGAGCATCAGTGGAGCGCTGCCCTTGGGTGGGGAGAGGAGACACTGAGCGGTGGTGCAGGGGTGGCCTTGTGATGGGAGAGCTAGGTGACAGGCAAGTCGGGTACAGGTACGGGCAGGCGCTATCAGTAGATGCCATGGTGGGCGCTGGTGGAAATCCTCCTCTGGTCGTGTCACAAATGGCCACACCTCGCCAACCTCTCTGTCCCTGGACCCTCTCCCTCCTCCTCTCTCTCTGCTCCTTTCTCTTCTCTTTTCTCTTCTGGCCTCTCTACACACTTTTTTTTTCTGATAATTTTACCCACATCCGTTGCTTCAACTACCATCTCTATGGGTGGACTCCCAAGTTTGATCATCGTTTCTGAATTCTCTCCTCTGCTCCAATCCAGGCACCTCCTACTTCAAACTCACACCTCAAAATAAATGTCATGGTGTCTGCCTCCTCAGTGCTTCTCACCCCCGCCTCCCCCATGATCACTCACACACACTCACACACACTCACACACACACACACACACACACAGACGTTCCTTCTTCTGCCTTCCCTTTTCTGAAACCGAGCTCACTAACTTCAGAACCTCAGAACCAGTATTTATAAGTGAAATCGCCCACCCCAAAGTAGGGGAATAAATATAAACAAAACTGGTAAAAACATTGATGATTTTTAAAGTTGTGATGCATATGTACAGGTTCATTATGGCAGTTTCTCTACTTTAATAGATGTACGAAAATTCTGTACTGAGTTAGAGCAAACAAGCTCAGAACTCTTCTGACTCCTTCCAACCATCCCTACCATCCAATGAGACCCTGAGTCCTGTAAATCCCTCCTGCACAACTGTTTTTTCCTATGTGTCCTGCTGTCCAGGGAGTTCAGTTGAATTGGGGTTGTCAGGGTTTTTGTTTTTGTTTTTTTTAAGTCAAAGATGGTTATTGAACTGAGGATTTGATACCTAACTCCTTGAATGTGAGCTGTAGATGCATCGCCCAGGAATGATGGAAAGTGGTGGGAAAAAAATACCTGGATGAGATCAGAGATGAAGACTCTAAATGTAACTCCCATTTACCGTGGTGTTTCTGTGCCTAAAGAAACCGCTACGTCTCTTTATACGTTACTTACCTGTTGGAAAATAGAAAAGGAGGTGGTTGAACAAATTAGTATGAACTTGAGTCCTGTAGTCTGAATCTAGCCGAAGCTATTTCCCACAATTATCTTTTTATTAGTTGGCAACATTAAAAAGTGAGAAACTTTTACAGGAGCATTTGGATTTCTAGCGCCTTTTTAATCCTAACATCCAACATCCGGCAATGCTGTGCCGTGTTCCCACGTGGTGAGGGCCAGCGGCATCCTTAGAATGGGTGTATGCTTTCCGTGGTTCCTTAGCTTTTACCTATCCCAATGCGTGGCAACTTTTTGTTTGGAACTCCTGTCTGCCTCGTGATCTCTAAGACTGTTTCTTAGATTGAAATCTGAACAAATGACTTTGGCCAGAATGCTACAGATATCAGGAAACTCGAACACTTGTGTGTCTTTGCAGGCCCTATCCTAGCCCTCAGCAAACTCTTCCATGCATTTTTTCCTCAGCTGTTGAAAGGAAGACGCCTGTGCCCACATCTAGTTAGGCCAAGTTCAGAACAGTACAGGCCACGCCAAGGGGTGTCCCTACTAACCCCACAGTGGAGATCACCTCATCTGACAAATTTGTGTTGCCTACACAACACAAGATGATTGGAGACAGAACCAAGACTGGAACCGAGCACTTCTGAGCTCCAGTTTCCCTGGTCCTTCAACTGGACACACTCCTTTATATCTCCCGGGATCTAACCAGTCTCTCTGTCTTTGTAATCCTCTACACACCCTTCTGTTCATTTCTACGAGCGCTCGAAATCTGTACTCTTTCATTTGTTTGCTGTTTACCTGCTCATTGTTTGTCTTCCTGTGAGGCTGGGGACCTTGTCTGTCTGGTTCTTTTATGTAAGTCCAGTGTTCAGCACAGACCCTAGACCATACTAAGTGTCCAACAGTATGCACTGTTCTATTCTTTTCTGTCTCTCTCTCTCTGCGTGTGTGTGTATCTCTGTGTGATTACATGCATATGAATGTGTGATTTTTATATATACGTTTATACTCTCTACACATTTATATATATATTCATATATAGACACACATATAGAAAATATATATATATAATCACACACACACATATATACACCTATTAACACATATATACACACGTATGTGTGTGTGTGGTTATTCTGCATATACGTATCTACATGTTGTCAGGGAGGAGAGAGCACATAACGAGATTTAATCCCAATTCCCACAGATGGTCCTGTCTGTTTTTTCCTGACTGTGACCTTTCTCTTATGATTGTCTCTCTGAGGATGCCTTGACTCCATCCAGATGCCTGTGTTATTACAGTGCTTTGCAATAGTTTTTTTGAAAGCTCTTGAGTCCATCCTTTACAGGAAATCCTGCAAAGAAGACTAATATATAAAACAGCTAAGACAGAATTGCTGTTCCAGCTTAAAGGCAGAAGGGGGGTCAGCCTGGGTCCAGTCTGCCTCCACCCCCTCCATGCCTGCAGCTCCCAGAACCTTCCAAGTGTGGGTGCCCCCACTGCTGATGAAGAGGAGACCGCTGGTCCCCTAAGGCCGTCTCAGCTGAAGAGCTTGGAATCATTCATTTCCACCTCAATACCAGTATGTACTGAGCTATCCTCTTCCACTCAACTTGGCCATTTGATGCAAATGAGTCCTGTTGTCCCTCATGAAGACTGATTAATTTTTCAACCCCACGTTTAGATATAACTAGTAAATCAGTGTTCATTTTCACTATGGAGTAAACATATACCAGATAGTTATATCCATAACTAGCTGAACTCGTACTAAGGTGCAGTATTAATTATGTAACAATTGCAATAAAACATTTAGGTCCGAGACATTCATTTTTCAACTTTCTCCTTTGGCTCTGCCCACATACATCCCTTCTGCTGATGCAGAGAAAACTTTGACTGCTAAATCCCATCAGAATTAATGTGACTTACTCTTGTACATCTCGTGGGCACAAATAAGAAATAAACAACCTTATTTTTCGAGATGGCTCTCACAATATTTATATGTCTGTTAGTAGCTTACATATCTTTTTCTCTTTTCCATCTTATGAAATCCGATAGAAGATGAAAACAGGGTGATGGATAATAGAATATATTTCTCACAAAAGGGTGCAGGGAATATATTGATTTTAAAGGAATACATGTCATTTATTAATTAAAACTCAAACGGCAAATACTCTGGACAGATTTTATGCTAAACAAAAAATTGTAAACAGCTATGACTGGATTGCTTGATGAAAATCAGAGAAGATTAGTAACAAGATTCATTAAAGAAATGGCCGTATTAATTTAAAGTGATTGAAATTTTGATGTAAATTACAGATCATCTATTAGAGGTGAGCAGAGGCTTTCCGCACATTAATCATGAAGAGTAATAGAGGGCTATCTTATTTTCTACAAGAGGGACTTCAAATATGTGTATCTTGAGCTTCCTCACAACAGTAAGATCAATCACTTGAGGCATATGGTACTAGCGATACAAAATACATAGGGAAACAGATAACATATGGGTTGCATTTGCAAGGTATGCTTGTTGGAAAAAAAAAAACAAGTATTTCACGCCTTTCCCCTCAATTATAAATGGCTATAAAGGAAATAAGGACTCTTGCAAAAAAAAATGGATTTAAAAAAAAAAAAAGAATCAAACAGACATGTATATTGAAAATGGTCCCTTTGGAGAGACCGTGTTTTTTTCAAAAGGATTGAAGCAACAAGGTCACATTTGTTACTTCAATATTCCTTAGCCAAGGTGAACTTTCACAGAGCAAATGGCAAACGTTTACAGCCGCATAAGGCCAACAACAGTAAAAGGGAAATTTACAGTTGGCAAAGGCAAGTATGTAAATAAGGTTTATTGCTCCTCCAAACATCAGGCTTTCTAAATTGCAACAAGATAGAATACCTGTTAACAGAATGTGATCATTGCCAACTGCTACCTACCATCGACGTGTTAGACTGAGGCTATCAATGCGGCCGAACTAGGAAAGGAAGTCCCATTTTTTTCCCTTAAGAGCAAATCATAAATATGGAAGAAAGTAAAAAAGAAGATATTCCTCACTTTCCCTGGGAAAATGGCAGCACGACCTTAAATATAAACTAGCATGTTGCTTAAAAGCATTGATACAGAACACGGGTTCGGTGCCCCGTAGAGGCCGGTATGAGCCAACTTAGTCCCCCACAGTGTATGATGGGATGGTTTGCGGAACCTGCTTGTGGGTCGGAACAGTCTCCTGAACCAAATTTATGGTCCATACGTTAAAGCACCCATGGCGTAAATTTCCAAAGCCCATTCCAGACCATCTGCAAGGAAATGGAGACATTAGTAGCGCCTTCAGATACTGGTTCTGAGTCTACAGAATCCCCTCTTCATCCCCCCAAATCTCCAAACAGTTGTAAGCTCAGACCCTGGACCAAGTCAGGTGGAGAAACGTATTTGGATTAGCCCTGGACTAGATAATTTCACAATTATTATTTAGAGTTTAGGCTCGTTCAGTTTATCCCCTGGTTTTCTTCAGATAATACGTCCTTGAATTCTTTTTAATATCCATCAGTAAGTCAACAAAATTTGCTGTGAGCCCATGATCGCAAGTTGGCTGATGAGGGGATTCATAGAGAGACAACTGCCCCGTCTTTGTCCTCAACAGCCAGACGAGATTAATCACCATACAGCGTAAACGGATTGAGTTCACTCTGAGGTCCCCTCGGGAAGACGAGCTGGGCTAGCTCTTGACGGGTAACGAAGTCTCAGGAATCTCAGGGCACCTTTTTGCCGTGGACAGAACCCTCAGCTGAAGTTGTTATCTAGCACCCTAGTTATCTTTCGTCAGGGAAAGAGAACAAACCAAAGGTGACACTTATTCTCAGCACTTGTAGGAATGTTACTGAAGATTTATTTTATTGAAGTTGTTTGGTTCAGTTTAAGATTCCCACCCCCAAACTGAGCCCACTGTGTCACTCTGCAGTCACAGCCTGAATTGCCTCCTTTTAAATGGAGGTGACCTCAGTGAGGTAGCCTTCAGGAAATGAGGCAGTTCAAGTCCAAGAAGGAGACAAGCCAAGGATGTTATACGACCCAAGATAAATATCAGTTACAGTAGAGATCATGCATGATTTATACTGGGGCACAATCTTATATGCCATGGAGAAAGTCAATTAAAAATCATGATACCCATGTATAATTTTAAGAAAGATTCTGACTTTCCATGGTGATATAGATCTCATCCCATTCCCTCATATTTCTGTACACCCAAATCAGAGTATTGAAAAATATTTTACTTAATATGTTCAAAGGTCATTTGGATGCTTCAGGAAGTTGTTGTAGAATGCAACAGTCTATATTTATGATGCAAAATATACCCAGACCTCACATCCAGTAAGTGGTGGCCACCTGAATTTGTGTAATAGTGAGAAGTTTCATTTATTCTATGAAATTCTGTTCTTTGTACTCTATTTTAGAATTTGCTTTTCTCCTCAACTCCTACCTGATCATACAGGCAGGCTCTTAAAAAGTTACAAAGTTTATATGGGAGAACAGTGAATGCTACACTTTTTTGATACTGCACCTGTGGTAGGTACAATTTGGAAATGGACACCAAGATTCCTGCCCCCTGGTGTACTGATCCTGTATAATTCCATACCTGGGACTGGGTGAGAGTGTGAATATAATGATTAGATTACATTATATAGCAAAGGTGAAGGGATTTTGCAGATGTGATTAGGATACCAGTGTAGGTGAGTTTGAATTAATCAAAACTGAGACTGCCCTGGGTGGGCCAGACCTAATCAGGTGAGTCTTCAAAAGGAACTGGGCCCTTCCTGAAGGAAGAGATGGTGCGTAGGAGAAAGCCTATGGGGAAGCTCAGTAAACATCTGAGATCAAACTCCGGGAGCTGAAAATGGGCTCAGGCCATCAGCCAGGTGGGCAAAGGACTGAAGTCTCCCAGTCACAAGGACATGGATGCAGCCAACAACCTGAGGGGGCTTGGGAGTGGATCCGTCCTGAGCTAAGACTCTAGCTGAGGACACAGCAGGCCCACTCCTTGGTTTCAGGCCACTGAGGCCCTAATCAGACAATCCACCTAACCTGGGCCCGGACTTCTGACATATAGAAATGTGAGCTCATAAATAGATACCGCTTTAAGCTGTTATGTTTGTGCAATTTTTTTAATGCAACAACAGAAAATTAATACAGTACCCCATCAATAAAAAACTGTGAGCACACATTTCTGCTAGTATTTAGAGCACATTACTATCCACCTCAATATCAAATATTAAAAGATCTTATTTTCTTATATTTCCAGTCAAATGCTATGAATAATAGTTCTAATATTTACTTCTGCATCCCAGTGTATTAAGCACCCCTGGGGTGAAGACACCCCAATTCGCAAACCTTTTACTATCTTGGAAGATAAGGAAATTGGACTCTCTTTAGGAAATTCCTTGCTTAACCCTCCTTAACTGCCCAGTAAAGTCACGTATCTCCCTGTTCTTCCCGTGGGGGGTCATCTCGACACCACCTCTTGCTCTCACCCCACAGTCACCTTGTCATGAAGTCCTATCACTTCTTTCAGTTGTCTGGACCAGGCACCAGCATCTCTCCCTTGGACTCTGGACCACAGCCTTGCTCTGCTTCCATCTTGCCCTGGTCAAGCCTGGGTTTTGCACAACGCTTACAGTAATCTTTAAATGCATAGCTGACTATGTCTCTTTCTAGTTCAACGCTTTTCTGGATAACGTCTCAGGGTAAAATCCGGAACCTGTTTGAAAGGTCCTTTTCCACCTTGCTGTTCTCAGCTCCTGTGGCTTCTCCTGGCTCCATGTCCCCCGGCCACACCGGCCTTCTCCAGGTCTGGGCCTGAGCGGCACTGCTTCCTAACCGAGCACCTTCAGGCCCGCTGGCCCCCGACCGCTGCCCTCTGCGTCCCTCCACCCTCCTCGTCCTTCTTCATGTTTCTGCTTTTCTGTCACTTCCTCAGAACACACCTCAGATGCCCAACCCCCGAACTTACAGAGGTGTCCGTGTCGACACCTCTCATTCTCACTCATTATGTTTTATTCAGAGAACTTTCTATAATTCATCACCACGTACTTATTTTCACCGGTTACGTATCCCGTGGATGAGAAGCTCAGAGGACAGAAGCTCTCTGTTTGGTGCAACCACTGCAGTACCAGCGCCCAGGAGGCGCCCAGGCACGTAAGGAATTTTCAACCAACACTTGCCAAGTGAATAAGGGAAACTCTTTTATTAATTAATTGGTTACTAATTCAACATGGGATAACTGCAGTTTCCACAGCTGAAAAGAAAGTCACATAAAAGGGTTAAGTTTACCCAGTTATGGCTGAACCAGGTGCAATCAGAAGATTGAACAAGCCCAGTTGGCAAAGGTGTGCAAAGACTGCTTTGGCTTCCTGTTTCTCTATCACGTGAAATCACAGAAAAACTGATGGGTTTGTTTTTCACATCTCTGCAGCTCACGTAGACATTAGAAAATAAATGTCCATCATAAAAATCCTTGAAATAGATGACATCGGGCACTTCACTGGTGTCGAGGATCTTATTCACACGTTACTTTTACAAGATTTTGAGGTGGTTTTACCATAGGAAATAAATACAGTATCATTGCAGAAGGAAAACAGAATCAGGAATGGCAAAGGGCACATTACTCAGGCGCTAGCAAAGAAGGCAGATAGCACTGCCGTGACGGAGCAGCCCTCAGACCGGCAGCATGCACAAAACCATCAAGTGAAAAGCGCCTCACTTCCCACAAATGGAGACTGCATGTTTTCAGTTATTTCCCGAGCTGCAGCCCATTTGTAACAGAAACAAACCTGTCAAGAAATCCCTGGAAAACCATGGTATCCTCTCTGATATGGCTGAATGTACATTCTTTTTTTTAAAAAATTAATTAATTTATTCATTTATTTAATTTTTGGCTGCATTGGGTCTTCATCGTTGCGCGCGGGCCTTCTCTGGTTGCGGCGAGCGGGGGCTACTCTTCGTCGCGGTGCGTGGGCTTCTCGTTGCGGTGGCTTCTCTTTGTTGCGGAGCACGGGCTCTAGGCGCACGGACTTCAGTAGCTGTGGCGCATGGGCTCAGTAGTTGTGGCTCACGGGCTCTAGAGCGCAGGCTCAGGAGCTGTGGCGCACGGGCTTAGCTGCTCCGCGGCATGTGGGACCTTCCCGGACCAGGGCTCGAACCCGTGTCCCCGGCACTGGCAGGCGGATTCTTGGCCACTGCGCCCCCAGGGAAGCCCTGAACGTACATTCTTGGGACAGTCCATAAAGCCACTGGCCGTGCCCGTGCTCTGCAGTGTGCAGACTGTTTGCCAAGTTGGCGGCGACAATCCCTCCACTCCCGGCTCGTGCCCCTTTACCACGTGGCGTGCTGCTCCCCCCACCAAGCGTCTATCTCCCCGACCCCACCCCCAAAGGGGCCGGCCCCCTGTAATGCTGCCGGGTGAACAGAGCGCAGGGAAAGCGATGTCCTTGTAGGGCTCCTCACCTTCTCCTCAAGACGGCTTTCGGCTTTCACTCTCGCCCTCTTGCTGCTCTGAGATGACCATAGAATGAGTCCTGGACTAGACGCCTGGAGTAAGAAAAGATCCTGGAGAAAGAGGTTCAGCCATCAGCCAAGATCATCGCCAGAAAAGTGAGTGAGGCTGTCTTGGGCCTTCCAGACGTTGCTGCTGCCGTGTGACTGAATGAGACCAACAGAAGAATCACTGGCTGAGCCTGGCCCAAACTACAGCATCGTGAGCAAATCAGTGGTGCTTTTTGTGATGACCAAGTTTTGAGGTGGTTTATTTTGCAATCATAAAGGCACATGTGAATATCATCCGATACGACCCTGACTTGGAAACTTTGAACCGTGAATGGGCCATTCCTCTTCATTTCACAGAATCACTTTATACGGTGTCCTCTGCTTCTTTCATAATGCAAATGTTGGATATATTAAATGTCTTCTGGCCAATCAGAGAAAATGAGCTCACAGACAAAGCACATGGAATGAAAAAAGAAGAGATCAGTTACTGTTGTAGTCACGAGGCTGTTCTCTAAGTTTTTCCAGTTCTTTCTCTTTCAGGACGTGGTAAAACATCCCCTCCCTGCTTCTTCAAAGTTAGGTGTGGCCATGGGACTTTACTTTGGCCGTTGAAATTTGAGTGAAAGCCTTAAGAGCCCTTGTGTGGTTAGACCACATCACCACTCTCTTTTCATACAGCACAGTGAGTGGCCATGCTCTAGACAGTGGCTGTTCCATCAGCCTGAATTCTGTCGTGAAGATAAGTCAAGCAGAGCCTCTAGCTGATAGGAGAGGAAATGTAACCAGGGAGTTGGAGATTTGTCAGTGCAGAGTAAAGTCACCCATCCTGCCAGATATACATGCTCACGTAGAAGATCCGAGGCTAGTTATGTGGTGGATATTTACTTTCCTAAAAGTGTTGCCCACCTCCCCCCCTAAAAGAGTCACTTGGAATATCTAAGAGGCAAATTCATTCCTCTTTGAATGCTTATTCTCAAAAAGGAACAAGGGCAATCCCTTTGTTGAAAAGAATAAAAGAACAACACTGAATTACAAGTATTTCATCAGTATGTCCTATAAAATATTGTATAAATATTGACTGTAGGCATTTCTCTATGCATCACATTTCACTTTTCAGCTAACTTTATATCTCAGATATAAAATTGCTTAACATCGAAATGAAGACTTCTGTATCCTGGAGTCATCAAAATTGCTGCTTGTACATGAAATCTTCTTGCTGGTAACTTCGTATTTTAATCTCCGAGGGATGTACCAAATAACTGTTTACAAAGCATAAGCAAGCCCATAGCACTGAATAATGTTTGCAATGGCTCCTGTACAGGAAAGTTGGTGACTTTAAACTATGATTGTGCAGATTGTTAAGAATGATTTTCACATCAGGTGTCTTAATGAAGAGGTTGAGTTTCATGGTTCATTACCCTGATGGGCCCCGTGAACCACTGCCTATTTTAGAAATTGATAACAGAATAGTTTTCTCAAACAGGAAAAAGGCTAAATACTTGGTTTCCACATAGGCAAAAAGTCAGTCTAACCCTCGTCCTTGCTCCTTTAGCTTCTGAACCTCCTCCAGTCAGAGAACGGCTTACACTGTTCCATGAAATAAATCTGTTCCTCCATTTGGTTGTAGGACCTTTCCAGGGTATAAACAGAACCTTTACGCTGCTAAGAGCTTTATATGTAATAACTCACAATCTCGTCGTGAACCTGAGGTAGGTATTATTACTTTCCACACCTTACCTTTGAAGCACAGAGAGGTTAAGTAATTTGTATAATGTCACACAGCTTATACAGAGCAGAACTGATATTCAAAACCAAATCTGGTAGAATCCAGAGCCTGGATTTTTCACTAACCTGGTATGATTTAAGTGGCATCAAAAAAAGTTTTCTTTTCATCCCAACATATATCCACGGTGATTTATGTACCACAGTGCCTAAAATATGACTATTAGAAATAAATTCACTAGGGTTTATCATTTTTCTTTCTATAATTTCTTTTTAAAGAATGTAATGCTGTTGGAAGAAGTAACATGTTGAGTTACTTATGTGTAGAAAATTATTAAAATTATTAAGGTGTACTAAGTTATGGATTAATTCTGCGAGAGTTAGAGGCAGAATGAGGTCACAAGTCACCTAAAAGGCAGAGACTCAACAAAAATGGGAAAGTTCCAGAGAATGGGAGGGAGGGAGGGTGAACCCAAAAGGCAAACCTAATTGATTTTCTCAGAGCTTGTTCTGTATTTAGAGAAAACACCTCTTCCCATATCCTGCAAAGGCCATGTTATATCTACAGTATTTATTATAAATAGAAGGATTCAAGGAACAGGTTTTGAGACTTGATATTTTATTGACTGACTGATTGCTAATGTTTTATTTGGCAAGTGCAACGCAAGGGCAGCAAAAGTGAGGGTAAGAGAAACGAGGTAGGAAGCAGGGGAACTGTGCATGCGTATTGATGTATACCCTGCTGGCCACGACTTCACAGCTGGTCTCTGCACAGCCACTTGACCGCATGGGCATCTCCGGACGGGCTAATAGGAAGAAACCGCCATCTTGGAAAAGCCCATTGGAGGCAAGAATGGAGAGACAATTAATCCCAGGTCTGACGGTGATCAAACTTCACCTCAGAGAAGATGTAATTCCCAACACGTGATCCTTTTAATCTGGCTAATTGCAGCGCTGTTTATATTTTACTGTGAATTCACGTCTTCATATGCTAGATGAATTAACTGAGAAGGTATCACACGTTCGACTTGAAATGTCAGACAGAGGGGAGAATCCACTTGGTTTTCAGGGCTGCCTCACAGCTGCTTGAGCTTTATAACCATGACCCATAGACCCTCTTACCTCTGACTCGTTAGTTTAGTGCAAACTTAGGAGTTGGTGGAATGTACAGCTCCTCGCTTGGGCAATGAGAGTTCATTTTACTGTTGTTGGATTGATTCCATTCTTGACTTTGTGAGTCTATCTTTAATATCCAGTTATAAATGATATGATCCTGACTTTTGAGAATTTTGGAGGAATGAGACAACACCCATAATACATTAAATGACTTTTTTTGTGAGACCCTGGACAGAAATTGTAGCACGAGTTATAGACCTTGAGAGGCTCTCGGCGTCAGGAGGCTATTCATAAAAGCACACTGCTTACAATAGTAGGTACCTGAGGAGGTGAGATCGAGGGTAATTAAAGTGAATTGATATGTCATTGTTCTCTGTGTCGTAGCATTAAAATATAGAGAAAAAAAATGAGTGTTAACTTGTCAAATTGCTCTTCGATGTAACAAAACAGAAAAAAAAAAAAAAAAGACATAGCCATGAAGAAGGTATTCATGAATATTTTCCTGGACCTTGACCTTAGTCTCCTCCACAAACAGTTAAGGTGAGGCATAAAGAAAATTGTTCGTTCATTTAATATGCACTTTGAAGGATGCAAATTTAACTGAAATGGTGGTTTCTGATTATGAAGGAAGTCACTGAATTAAAAAGACGTTTGAGTCATTTTATCTACATTAAGTTTTGACCAAAGATCCTTAACTATCATACAATTTGACCTCTTTGATTATTGTAAACTGGGTTCATTTGTTTCTTCTCTCCTGTTTCCTCTACCTCCTCAACATGCACACACAGAAATAAAATCTAGTTGAAGGTCTGTCTATGCCAAAAGAATTAACTAACTTCAGAAGTCAAGAGGATAGTTGAATTCTATTTATTCTATAGGTAACATACCCACACAGAAATAAAATCTAGTTGAAGGTCTGTCTATGCCAAAAGAATTAACTAACTTCAGAAGTCAAGAGGATAGTTGAATTCTATTTATCCTATAGGTAACATACCCACCATAAGTTACTAAGGCATCCCCAAATATTTTCTGCCTTCCTGTAAATGGTAATATAAAAATTTCCACTTGTGAAATCAGTAAAATAATTAGGATAACAATGACAACTAACGTTTCCTGAAATATGCGTCCCAGGCACACATTACTTATCGTTAATTCTTACAATTTTCTGAGTTAGGTGCTATCATTATTCCTACTTAAATAAAGAAATTGACCGCTAGATGCTATAAACTGTTTCCTTTCTCCTCATGTAGGCATTACCTGTTTGATGCCAGGAATCTATTCCTGAAAAACAAATTTTCTGCATGGAAACATTGAGCCCCTTTCCGTCTATTTTAAATGATAAAAATTATGATGCATTACGTGTCAAGCCAAAACCTTGACTCAGGTTCCTAAAAGGTAACGAGAACAAGTAAAACACATACAGGTAAGAAACAGCTGGTTTAGGATATCAAAGTCCTAAAGCTTTACTTCTTGAGAGACACAATGAATGCAGCTGTCGACAGTGATTTAGAATGAGCAGCATGGCTATTAGTGCCAGCAACCTCCAAGGTGGGCATGCCCCAGGCTGGCACGCCTCTCCCTTTCCAAAGGACTCTGGCCGTCTACCAATTGTGTTTGTCATGCAGCTTGAGGCTGACATGCACACGGATTTGTTTAAAATGAGTATTTAGTTTTGAGACCTTGAATATAAATGTTTTTCTTTGTAAAAATTAGCCATAGATTATTTTGGTCAGAATTACCTATAGAAACAAGAAATGCAGATAGATAACACGAGGTGACTGAAGAGTTTATAAAAGGACTCTTTGTTAAGGTATAAGCAAGACTAAGAGAAACCATCCGTAGGCCTGAAAACTTGTGTTTAAGTTGACACCTAGAGAGAGTAAGAAAGTAGCCACAGTATAAAAAAGATCACCCAGAGGAAGCTGTGGCCTTAGCAGAGGGACAGGGCCACCCCATAGCTCACTTGGGAGATGCCTGGGGAATAATTATCCTAACCCAACTCTCCTTCTTCCCTCTGACCTTTGGCTGGTTCCCCATTGGCCAAGCCCGAATGGAAGCCAGAGATCAAAAGAGCCTGCTGACGGAGTCCATAAAAGTCAGCTTTCCAGGGCACCAAGTAGGGTGTAGGAAGGTGGGGAGTGGATCTGAGGGGGGCACATTGAAAATATCCATCACAACAAGTATTGAATAGTTGTGTTTTGCTTTGGATTCTCTGGTTTGACTCTCTTTGTTGAGCTGCTATCCATAAGTGGTATCAGTTCTCTTGTCCTTTACCCTATCTTCCAGAAACAAAACATTGAAGTGAAAACTTCGTCCAACCCAAAACTCCTAACCAATTTCTTATTGCAGAGATCCTTCAAGTAAAACCTGCATCCACAAACACTAGTCAGACCAATGAACAACATATGACATGCTCCAGACAAGACAACTCCAAGAGAAAGATGTTTTAGGTCTTCCCTTTGCAATGAAAATATTTGTAGGATGAGTTCTATCTATAGAATGTTATTCAGTTCAAATCCCTTGAATTTTCCCAATTGGCTTAGAAGCCTGAGGAATTTCAAAACTACAATTGGCTCCAAAATCTTTGGGCAAAAATAGACTCCTCCTGTAACACAGCAGATGCAGACATCAGCAACTTGTAGGAAGTTAAAACTGACACCGCCTGAGACCTAAACCACCCTCTGGTCAACAGCTGATGGGCTAACACCCCCTAACACCCTTTCTGAGCAGCAATCAAACAGTGGGGTGGTTATATCTGCTGGTAAGTTCCATCTCACGGAACTCCTTCAGTCTGGGACAGTTTCTTCTGCGTTACCTGAATGAAGCGTTCTGAGAGGACACAGTTAAAAGCTTTGCTGGCTGTGTGAATCCGCCAAAGACCCGCGATACAACCGGAAGAGAAATATGTTGAGAAACTGGCTCCCAACTCGCCCTACACCGCCGGATCCCAACTCGCCCTACACCGCCTGCAGGAACTCACCCTACACTGCTGGCTCCCAACTCGCCCTATGCCGCTGGCCCCCAACTCGCCCTACACCTCTGGCCCCCAACTCGCCCTACACCGCCTGCAGGAACTCACCCTACACCGCTGGCTCCCAACTCACCCTACACCACTGGCTCCCAACTCGCCCTACACCACTGGCTCCCAACTCGCCCTACACCGCCTGCAGGAACTCACCCTAAACCGCTGGCTCCCAATTCACCCTGCACCGCTGGCTCCCAACTCGCCCTACATCGCTGGCTCCCAACTCGCCCTACACCGCATGCAGGAACTCACAACGCCGAGGTCCGTCACGAGTGTAGATGCCTTAGACACGCCGCCTGCTGCCCTCACGGGAAGCAAGCCAGTGACTGCAAGCTCTGCATTGCTGCACTTCGCTTTCAAGGGTGACACCACGGCTGGCGACTGTGCTGTGGGTGTGCAGGGAAGCTGGAAACTCTGACGCAGGACTTCAGGCTCAGTCACTTCGGGTGCGCTCGTAAAGGCTGCCCTTCAGTCTGTGGCCGCTGCCACTGTGTACAGAACCACGGGCCTCTCACTCCCCAGCCCACCAGCTGAGCTATCACTTGCTGTTGTGCATGTCTCTACCGGAATCCTCTTCAGTGGCGATACTGGCTTTATTAACGGAAGTTTGTACAGTATCTGGTTTACTCTTGACGGTTCCACAGGCCCACAGAGAAGCTTCAGGGTCTACAGAGAGAATCTTCTTTAGAGTATTTGCTACGATGGTCATTGGTGTTCCCTATTTCTAATCACCGTTCACTAGCTCATTGACAATCATGTGACTCCCAGCTTAAAGCTTCCAAAGCTTTCCTACTGTAAAAAGAATAAATCACCAACTCATAACCATGGCAGACAAAGTCCATGCCTGTGTCTCTGACAGCTCTGACTCTGTCTGCCCTCCAGCCATAGATCTTTTTCTCTTTGGCCCTTGGTGCTGACGTTTGTACTGCAGGAAAACTTCCCCTGACTCATCCTCGACGGCCCTGCCTCTGCTGAAGTGCTACCGCTTCGGAGCTAAGCCAGAATCATTCCCTGCTCCGGCCCAGTCATTTCTATTACACTGCCTTATACAGTTGCTTCATAACCCTGACTAAAATTAAAATAAACCTAAAACATTTTGATCTGTTAATGACTACCACTTCTGGTCCCTATAGAATCCCCAGGTCCTAGAAGAATTCTCAACAGATAGTAAGTACTGAATAAATATTTGTTGTATGAATTTCTTTAAATCTAAATTCCACTGGACCATCCATAATCTGTCAATCAGCTTGCAATCATTATTTGAAAAATTTTGTGAAGACAAGCATGTTGGTGTGTGATGGTGGGCACATAGGTAGTGGGATGATGGGAATATAGAAGAAATGAAAGATACACGTCCTTGTTTGCAGAAAGGAGGGCGAGGTTACCACCTTCTCAGGTTTGAGAAGCGTTAGCATATGGAAAATACTGATTCCCCCTGAAGCATGTGTACGTATTCATTTTAATATAAATTCACCTCATAGTAGGAATTACCTAAGGGGTTAAAGCAAGTTGGAAAATAATTATTACTGCGGTTATTTCTTATTCATGTTGTTATTTACATTTAATTGCCAAAGGAAGATGGAAAAACAAGTCCTTACTCTCTTACTGTCTCTCAGCCAAAATCAAGAAGACCTGCTCTAATCACCACGAAACTAACACAGAAAATAGGACTCTTTAGTTACCATTGGTTATTAAAAAAACGACTTAGAATTTTCCTGCCTCAATTTTCTCAAACTTCCCTCTTTATGTGGGTAATAAAATGACTTTCTCAAAGTTAGATCCATTACTCCTTAGAAGATAGTAAAATGTCTCATCTGTAGGCAGATTTCTCAAAGGTTTCACATTATGTCTTTCTCATTGCCACGATCACTATGAACACAATCATCTAATGTATTTTGTTAATGATGCACCCTCTGACCTCGTAGAATTAATGCTATATTTTAAACTAGGGGAAAAAATTCTCTAAGTCTTAGTGGGAGCACGGCTGGTATATAAAGCCCTTACAATGCATTTTGAGCTGCTGGGAGTTACTGATATTGGATGTTTGATGTACCCATTCTGTTTTGCTTTCCTCTGAAACAATTCATTTGCCTTCTAAATGGAATCACAACAATACTTAATAAAAATGGTAATGCACCCAAGGGCACATGGTTATAGCCGAAGGATTGATGTGGAGAAAATTCTAGCAAGTGAAGGTGAAGGGCGTACGTGGAGGCTGAAGAAGGCTTTGGGGTATTCATTAAGTGACAGGGGGCTTCATGACATTTTTCGTTTGAAAGATAGTACATTGTGGTCAGGATTCTTTTTGTAAATTTTAGCTGTGGGTTAGCGTGCCTTTCTCTGGAGGATCTTTCACAACCAGTCACAAGTGAGAGTATGGCAGAAAACTGCTCTGTGGAAAATTAGACTGTAGAACAGTTTTGAAGGCATCAACTCTCACATCCCAGTTCTGGTAAGTCTTGAAGGCATAAGCATCACAGATGAACCTCTCTGATCATAAAGAAGTGATTTAAAGAAGATGAACAGAAATTTCCACAAATGATCGTAAATCTGGGAACCTAAAATTCAGCAGCAAGCTTTGGATTCCATGTCCTCTTCCCCTTGCCCTCCATCTCCAAAAGGTAAACAAAAGTCCGATGGTGAGAAAATCAGCAAGTTAGTTTCTAAAACTGCATTTCTCACTGTCAGAATGGCCCTCATCAAAAAATCTACAAACAATAAATGCTGGAGAGGGTGTGGAGAAAAGGGAACCCTCCTGCACTGTTGGTGGGAATGTAAATTGATACAGCCACTATGGAGAACAGTATGGAGGTTCCTTAAAAAACTGAAAATAGAACTACCATATGACCCAGCAATCCCACTACAGGGCACATACCCTGAGAAAACCATAATTCAAAAAGACACATGCACACCAGTGTTCATTGCAGCACTATTTACAATAGCCAGGTCATGGAAGCAACCTAAATGCCCATCGACAGACGAACGGATAACGAAGATGTGGTACATATATACAATGGAGTATTACTCAGCCATAAAAAGGAATGAAATTGGGTCATTTGTAGAGATGTGGATGGACCTAGAGACTGTCATACAGAGTGAAGTAAGTCAGAAAGAGAAAAACAAATATTGTATATTAATGCATATATGTGGAATCTAGAAAAATGGTACAGATGAACCGGTTTGCGGGGCAGAAATAGAGACACAGATGTAGAGAACAAACGTATGGACACCAAGGGGGGAAAGTGGGGTGGTGGTGATGGGATGAATTGGGAGATTGGGATTGACATGTATACACTGATATGTATAAAATAGATAACTAATAAGAACATGCTGTATAAAAAATAAAATAAAATAAAATTCAAAAAAAAAATAAAGAAATTTTAAAGACTGCAAAGCGTTTATGAGGATTATATCTATCAATATTTATACTGGAGATAGAAAATGAGAAATTGAAAAATATGTATTTATGAAATCATTTAAAATAACAGTAATAGACCTATTATATGTTAACAAAAAAAACACATGTATTAATAAAAAGTAACTCTATTTTCCAAACTAAAACTACAGTGAGAAGAGTGGCATCATTCTACATTTTTGCAAATCTACACTGCCTAGCTTAACAGAAAACAGCTGGAGTCTCCTACCTGCTTCCACATTCAATTTGTTGCAAAATTCCAGGTCCTGTGACTCCTGAACACTCTTAGACCACTCATGAGAGAATGAGAGTTGGAAAAGTCAAATAACACCTTAGCATCATTATGAAAATAATTCAGCCTAACTGACCCATGGAGAGGATCCTGAGAACCCTCCCAGAGTTCGCCCTGCTGTCCGCGACCACAGTTTGAGGACAGGTGGATTATGTTAATGGGCCAACACGATTCTGAGCTCTTTATTATCATTCAACACTCACAACAACCCTGTGAAGGACACACCATTATCTTTATCCCTATTTTATAGGTGGGGAAACTGGGGCCGAGAGAGACTAAATAAAGTCAGTGGCAGAGCTGGACTTACACCCAGCAGTCAAATTCTAGCACCCTAGACCTTGACCCTGATGCTATACTGCCTGCAGGTTTAGAAAGCTGTGGGCAGGCATATTCCCAGGACATTGGAAGTAAGAGTTTAGGCAACTGGCAAGGGCTTGCCAAAAGACTGTACTGGGACTGAACTGAACTCCCAAACACACCTTACCCCCTCCAGATTCCCCCAGCCCGTGGCTCTGGGCTCCCACTGGACTGGCTTTGCTAGTGTGGCTTCAGTTCCAGGTGAAGGAATCCTTTGGCAGAAGGCATGGCACGAAAACTTGCAGTGCTGAATTGCAAATCTGGGAACAAGGAGAGGGAGAGGTCCCTCCTTTATGTGTCACCTGGCCTGGAGTCACGAGTGTTTTCCACATGTAATGTCTCTCTTCTCAATATTGATCCTTCTTAGAGAAGCAAAGCCTTGCAGCCCGACCAGCACGCACACACACACGAGTTCTTTCAGGGTTTTTCAAGCTATCAAACAGCACAACGAAAATCAGAATAACTATACCTTTATAAAAGTAAACTCTCACAAACTTTTGAAAGTTGATGTGTAGTGAAACTTAAGATCTATTAAAAATTAATAAAAATAGATGGCTGTCATAGTTTTACACATAAATATTTTCTCGATGTTGGCAAAATACCATTTAACATCTCTGAAATGGGTGTCTCACAGCATTGTGTCTTTTTTATTCAACCAAGCGTTGTGTCTCTCATCACACAATATTTTAGAACACTTCATCTTTAGGTTATCTAGGCCTAAAATGAAGTCATATTATGTCCTTCCCTTATGGAAAAATCAACTAGTATGTTAGGCCCTTGGGCAAGGTCTTCTTGTCTTGCTACCCAGCATTTTAACAGACTTCTTACTCTATCAAATAAAAAGAGGAAAAGAAAAAGAAAACGCACACACAAACACGCCTTCTTAAAGTTTGGAAAAACACGTTGAGGTACAGCCTGGCCATTGGTGATAAAGACCCCATCGGCACGGAAGAAGTTAAATACTGTCTCATCTCTCCTCCTCTCTCTCTCTCACATCTTAACCAAAGAATCGTTTCGATCTCCAAGCTGTTTCTAATTAGGTGTTAATGACCTCAGAGTTGTGTGGGTTTGCCATGTTCTGTACCTCATTTGATTTCCCCCTCCTCCCGGGCTAAAACAATACCAAGAGGACTGAAATGAAGATAAAATACACCTCTATGGTCCCAATGGTTATTGGATCAGAGATATATAAATACAGAGAAGTCCAGAGGGAAAGATTATTATGAACACTAGTTCCGTGACCTATGCTAACCAAGAAATGAAAATAATTATAGCGCTTTCATGTGCTGGGCAAGGGGTCCTCAGACTTGGAAATCATGAATGAAACGAGGACACGCAGTACCACTGATGCTTCGGAAGCTGGAAGCTGGGGGACCGATGGCCCCTGGGTACAGAAGGAACGACACACAGTCCCTGGGAAGTGTCAGAAAGAAAATGTTTTTTCCTGAAGTGAAACAGCCACACGTATTAACCTGCAAAACAAGAACTAAGTAAATGGGAAAATAATCGAATAAGAGAAAAAAAAGATTATATATGGTGCCTGATAGCAAAATGCCACACTCCCTAGAGGCTTCCAGAACGATGTTATGCAGACCTTACAGTGAATTCCAAAGGACCAAATGTGTCTTCTAATCGGTGAATTAAATGATTATATGCATATACGCCTGTGCTCTCTATACCCCAGCTTCCTATTTGTGAATGAATGAGGTTGAAGTAAATATTTAGTCTCCAGTAATCCTTGGTGCAACGTTTTATTTATTTATAATTTTAAAATTGCACACATTATGACTACAATTGGCAGTGCCTCTTACTAAGGACTCATTCAGTTGTTTAAAAAAAAAAAAAATTCTCAACAGATTTTAGCCAAGGATTCAGGGGAAAAAGAGTTACCAACCAAAACCTCAAATGTTATAAAACAAGACGAATCATCTTGAAGTGCTGTTAAATACATAAATCTTGAACAGTCTCAAAAATATGCCTGAAAATAAAGTGACCTGGGTATCATTTAAAGAGGAGAAATGGGAAAAAAAAAAAAAAAAAAAAAAAGGAGGTGGAAATAAAAGCAATATGCCATTACAGCATATTGACTGAGCTGGTAAAGTCACCACGATTAAAATGAAGTAATTCACTTTGAACTAACTCTAGTTGACTTGGCTAATGTGCCTGAGGACTGTCTGTGGCCAGCCAGAGGAAGCCTTTTGTGCTTCAGTTAGCAATAAAGTTTGGAAATCCTTACTCTTTCAAAGATGAACACAGATAACAGAGGAAACAAGAAATGCCTGGGCTCTTGTATTATACTTTCAGCCTGCAAGTCGTCTAGCTGCGCTGCTTCAACACGGGTGAGGTTTTCAGACGTGGACCACTTTAAACCTCGTAAAACCTTCTGCACATACAAACTCCATCAGTCACCCAATTTAGCCTGTTAACATGGCAAAACACATTGTTCAAGATGTGTCCGAAATAGAAGAGAAAATTGAATCCATGGTGAAAAAGGTAGCTCTGACTCATGAAACCTACAAAGTTAGCTAAGATTTCTATTATTAACCAAACACAAGATCAGTTGTTCTTTGGTCTTTCCAGGTGGGCTGTCCGCGTGGCTGTATATCCCATTTCATTTTGTTTTGCAGAAAAACCGAACAATCTGTTAGGAACAGATGTTTTGCGATCTTTGGGCGGGAGAACAGTGGTAGGATTAAGAAGCCCTTCTGATTCTTGTACTTCTTGCTCTGCTCTGATAAACACACAACTTCCATTCCAGGAGGGCTGCTTGATGTCTGCATATCTGAGTACCTACAGTGTATTACCCACCCCCAAAACAAAACAAAACCAAATCTGCTAAACACCCTGCTTTCCCTTCCCCAGCAGTTATTTACGAGTCAATTTTACAACGTATTTTTACAGGTTAGTCAGTGTCACCTCACTCACTTCTGCAGTTTTAGATGCAGAAATGAATTGTCTCCCTGTTCTTCAGTGGGATAAATGCCTCCTTTTTGATGCTTTGATGCCACTGGGTAAAAGACAGCGAAGTGAGGTACGTGAAACTAGGTTAAAAAGCTTCATGTAACTATACTAGGTTGACAAAGCTCTGGATTAAAAATCAGTCACGCGTGCAAAAAGTGTAATAAATGAATGAAAATGTATGTTATGGTCATTGCTGCTTTAATAGCACCTTTGTGCTACGGAATCCAAACAGCAGGTCATCTTATCCACGCCTCACAAATGAAATGACATTAGGTTCCTAGGCACCTAATGACACACAGCTAGCACAGAATGAGGCTCCTGCCCACGGATTTATTTCACGCAAACGCCGAGGGCATGCAGAGACAACTTATCAGTTCGAGATAGGACTCCATTTAAAGCTACTGCAACACTGATGCTTTGGTTCATCTCCATTTTTCAGCTAAATAGAGGTTTTCTTTTTCACTTCATATAAAGTCTTCAACCAGCTCGATCCTTCTAATAAATTGCAAACTCTGTAACAATATATCTTCTATTATGCCCCTTGTTACTTCACTAAGACAGGAAATTAAAGCAATAAAACACTTTCAAAATGGTAGGGCACACCCAGGCAACTTATTTTTCTTAGGTCCCGTGTTATTCTTCAAAAGACCTTTTATGATACTCATATTAAATTCTAATATTAAATTCTTTGAAGTCTGAAGAATCTGTTGAAAGTGTTGAATTTCTAAGATACAGAGCCCAAACACTGCCTCTACTCATGCATTTATTAAATTGGAATATGTGGTTGAACACTTTAAAACACAAAATACAGTACGGTTACATAATATATGACCAGATACATTTCAAGTCCACATTAGAGAATCCATTGTGTGGAAATTTGATTGAAGGCTCAGGAAAATCTATTTTGCTTTTTCTCACCTGGTGCGACCAAATGCACAACATATGTGGTCGTTCATATAAAAGGCTGGTAACTGCAAAACCAAGTGCTGAGAACCAGACAAATACCGTAATGGCCACTTATACAGCAGGTTCATATAAAAGAAACTGAATCGGGCTTATGAGGCTGTTCATTCTTTATTAACCTCCTGGAAAAAGGTCAGACAACTGTTCTTTTAATGCTAAGAGTACTATGTGAAAATGGCTAAAAGAGAAATGTAAAAAACTGCAATGCATCCTAGGCAGTATATTAGGTAATTGTATTAAACAGCTTAGAGAGATGTGCGGAAAAGCCCTCTTCATTGACTACTATGGAAAAAAAATCGTCTTATTTTCGTTTTAGCAATATTCATTTCCATCCAACCTTACGGAAAAAGAAGTAGAAAAAAAAGAAATGGATAAAAGGAAAACCACTGAAAGTGAAAATTTAGGAGATGTGAGAGCTCATAAAACAGGTCTCTTCCCTCATTCACACCCACCTTCCAGGCCCTCCTCCCTCCTTTCTTCCTTCCTCCCTTCTTTTTGCAAAGGTTTGCAAAAATGCAGGCTGAAGGATGATGAAAGTTCTTTCCCTCAAGACTACACAAAACTCCAACTTCGCATTAGGTGAAATCGCAATGTCGCCTCAGCTGTGCAGGGATTTTTCTCTTCTTTGGAAACCCCCAAAACAGTTGATCTCTTTCTCAACGTGTCACTTGAAACAACAGCTATTTAGCAGGTGTGAATGTTCCAATTAAATAGCAAGTGCTTTTTGGAGGTGATCGTAAGAGCCTTTGCAGTGTCAGGCTCTATCTCCATCCACTGCCTCTCCTCGCTAGGCTGATTAGGGTCAGCACTTTAAAATTAGAAAACGAAGCCCTTGAACCTCTCGTCACCACTATAGGCATACTTGCTAACATTAAAGGATCTTCCGTACACCAAAGGGAAGTCAAACTGGCCTGCCTGCTGCTAATTTACTCCAGCCCTTTACCAATTCCTCTCCCTGTCTCAGAAATATCTTTTTGATATTTTTTGAAACACTGTGCTAAATTCCCAGTGATAAAATTAGCTGGTCCAATCTGAGGCATTAGTCCTCAATAACTTATGTTTCCCTTCTCATCTGCCACCATTCCTCTCTGCTGGGAATTCCAATGCAATCAACTACCTGGGGATACTTTTCCCCAGAGACCTTTTTTAGCACACTATATCAATTAACACAAAAGCAATTTTGGACCCCCTCCAATACCCAGCACTACCATCTGGTGTCCCTGGAACCTCATGGAGGGTGGCAGATTTCAATTTGTCAAAACAATGTAAATTCCCCAAATTATTTTCAAATTATGTGTGTTTAATGTCGTGCCCATTCATCTCTTAAAAGGTGTTTTGCAAATTCTTCTAAATTGACTCTCCAGCTTGCATGCTTGCTCTCTCTCTCAGGCAAGGAGAAATCAGGGTTATAAAGGTCGAAGTTTAACTCAAAAGATATAAGAGTTTGTAAAATCTAAATAGCTTACTAACCAAGGACAGTAAGAAATTGTTAGATGCGTTCACACTCTACAAGCCCACTTGCCAGTCTCCCCATGATTACCGTGGGGATATGATTTTTAGGCAACAAAACGTGACAGTATGTGAGAGAGAGATACCAAGAAGGCTCTCGCATCAAAGGAAAATGTTCCAAATGTCACCGTTTGTCACTTTCCCTTTAAGGCTTTGCAAATTCCTGCTAGAATATAAGCAATTAATTTGAAAGTATTAATAAATGAAGTCATTTTTAAACTCATTTTAATCGGTTTGGCAGATGAATTTGGCTGTTAACTTGAAAAGTTCTGATGTGAAGACAAGTGGCAGGCAATCTCATCTTTTTTTTGGCTGTGTTGGGTCTTCCTTGCGGCGCGGGGGCTTTCTCTAGTTGCGGCGAGCGGGAGCCACTCTTCATTGCAGTGCGCGGGCTTCTCATTGCGGTGGCTTCTCTCGTTGCGGAGCACGGGCTCTAGGTGTGCGGGCTTCAGTAGTTGTGGCTCGCGGGCTCAGTAGTTGTGGCTCGCGGGCTCTAGAGCGCAGGCCCAGTAGTAGTGGCTCACGGGCCTAGTTGTCCCGTGGCATGTGGGATCTTCCTGGACCAGGGCTCGAACCCGTGCCCCTGCATTAGCAGGCAGATATAACCACTGAGCCACCGGGGAAGCCCCAGTGGCAGGCAATCTCTAGATCAATGCTAGCCAACACAGTAGCCATTGGCCACCTGTGGCTCTTTAATTTTAAATGTGAACTAGTTAAAACCAAATCCACTTTTAGAAACTCAGCTCCTCAGTCATCCCAGCCACATTTTAAGTGCTCAGTAACCATATGTGACTGGTGACTGCCATGCTGGACAACACACAAATCCCCCATCACCGAAGCCAGTGCCAATGGACCACACTGATGTCTAAGAACATGGGATGTGCCACATGAAGGGTAGCCGGCAGTATGCACACACAATTCTTCTTGATGTAAAAGATGGAGAATGGCCCCCAAAGCAGGCAGGACATGTGCAAAAAAACAAATTGCAGAGTATTGAGTAGGGTTCCCTGTGCTATACAGTAGGTCCTTATTAGTTATCTATTTTATATACGGTAGTGTGTATGTGTCAATCCCAATCTCCCAATGTATCCCTCCCCCCCTTAACCCCCTGGTAACCATAAGTTTATTTTCTACATCTGTAACTCTACTTCTGTTTTGTAGGTAATTTCATTTGTACCCTTTTTTTTAGATTCCACATATAAACGATATCATATGTTTTCCTCTATATGGGAAAAGAATCTGAAAAAGAGTGGATATTTGTATATGTATAACAGAGTCACTTTGCTGTACACCTGAAACTAACACAAAATTGTAAATCAACTATACTCCAATAAAAATTAAAAACAAACAAACAAAAAACAAATTGCAACTTGTCTGACTTTTGCTGAGACTGAAACAGCAGGACCATACTATGGTCCTTCCTCCCAGCCCCATGTCTCCGCTTGCCTTTTGTCTGTAGCAAAACTTTAGCCAAAGAATAAGTTTACTCAGAGAAGTGAGAAAATGCAGGAACAAAGGAAAACAGTCCAACAAACTAAATAATGATAGTTCAGTCATAAAGCAAAGTCAAGGACCTTTAGGTCCTCCTCAAGGGCTATAGATCATATTCTGAGCCGTGTCCTGTGAGCTGTCTTGTAAATACTAAACCCCACCAGGTGGAAGAAGTTAACACATGATGACCAGGCTGTAGCCATGACATAAGCTGCCACAATTCCGAGAACTGGCCTCAAGGAGATAGGAACAAACCAACCCAGGAACTGAAGACTAACTGTACTTGAAACAATCAAGATGACGCTGGTCAGACCACCGCAGGACCAATGTCAAGATGACAGTCAGGGCTGACCGTGCTATTTCTGCAGGAAGGCCCTCCCTCTGCCTGTAAGAGCTCTTGCCCCTGATTGTCAGGGTGGGAGTCGGCCTTTGGACGGGAGTCCGCCGCCCCGCCCTCCCTGCTGCCAGCATCTGAAATAAATCAAACTTTCCTTTCCACCAACCTTGCCTTTTTATTGGCTTTTGAGCAACGGGCAGGCAGATCCCCGCTTTCGGTGACAAGAGTGGGCCCTTTCCGTTAGCATGAAGCGTAAGTGAAAGATGAGGACATCTTGGTGTGCTTGGCTGTACAGAACTGAACAGGTTTAGCTCACCTTACGCGTGCGTCTGGCTGGTGACTCTTGCCTCCGCGGATCACAACCGACCTTCCACTGTGCTCGGCCAGGTGCTCCAAGTGGGGCCGATTCTAACCCCGGCTCTGGGGAGAGGCCCTGGGCTGGCCGACTCGAGTCCTGCAACTCTCTCGTTAGAGAAACAAATGAAAACTGTTCAGCGCGTGGAGCCGAGCTGATCACGTCCCACTAGAGCTGCTTCCGGCCTCCGGCCCGAGCGGCCGGGCGGGGGTGCTCCTCCCCTCCTGCGGGAGCTGCTCAGAAGGAGACGCAGCGGACTAGCAACGATCCTTACTCCTTAGAAGGAGGAGGGGCCCCTGACTGGCGGCTACGAGAGGACAGCAGAGGCAGAGGAGGTAAGAGACCAGGTCCCGGGGGCTGCATGTCAGGCGCTGGGTCCGTTCGCGCTCAAAGCCAGTTGTCCCCGGACTGGTACAGTTCTCTCCACTTCCCGGTGGAACACAAAATTCTCTTGCATCGGTGGGTATATGCCCACACACACACACACACACACAGGCACACAGCTTATAACAGACCTTCAAGTTGTATGGAACAGATGAAAGAGCGTTCCTGGCACAGAGGAGAACATCTGCAAAGGTCCTAGGGCGGGAAAGAGCCTGACAAGTTGAAGGAAGGAAAGCAGGGCAGCGTGGCGCAGGAGGCACAAGCCAGGCTGGCTGGAGTGGCACCGCAAGAGGCAGAGATGTGGTGTGCAGACTGGGGCTTGTTTCACAAACAGGCAGGAAAACATGAGACGACCCCGTTCACATGAGTGACAACCACTTTGGCTGCTCGGGCACACTGAAGAGAAACCAGGCCAGAAACATAGCCGTCAGTTAGGAAAGTCGGGCGGGACACCGTGGTGGATTGGACCAGGATGCTGGTAGGAGCATGGAGAAAAGCAGGCGGAGGTGGGATGCAGTTTGAGGAGAGAATCGAAAGGACTCGAAATCAAGACTTTTGGCTGGCGCACCTGGGCGGGTGGTGACAGCATTTACCAAGACGAGGGACCGAGGAAGGAAGAGAATAGAGTGAAACTCACAGTGGTACCCTGTCATTTGATGAAAAGGATAACGTGGAGTGTCCAATTAAATCCAAACTTACAAATGAATTCTCCACTCTTAGAGCTGGAAATTGCCCTGAGGAAACAATGAGTCAAAAATTCAACTTAGGCTTAAATCCCACAGGCCCAATACTATCAAAAGATTTTAACTGCTAACTTGTTTTTGGACAATTAGGGTACCGCTTATTAGATTATAATAATGTTCCAAAAATACCATTTCTAAGATGAGAGTTTGATGCTATTCTAGTACTTTTGTAGTGCTCTTGCTTTATATTCTTTCTCTGGTGCTAAAGAAGAAGAGTGGACTGTACTATAACCGTCTTCTATTGTACTGGTGTACTTGTTTTCTTACGTATTCATTTGTGCATTTCTTTGCTTACCGTATGACCTAGTAGGTTCATATACCATTGTACACTAGTCCTGTATTTTTGATCTCAAGTGATCCAAGCCACCTGGCGAGTCCAAAATTACATGACTGTATTATACCATAGCAATAAGAGCCATCACTTAATAAACACTTTGTACAGTTAACATGTATTCAATCAACCTCCATGACAACAATACGAGGTAGTCTCATTGCTCCATCTTACAGATGAAGAACTGAGGTGCAGAGAGGTTAAGTAACTTCCCAAGGACACAGAGCTGAAACGTGCCCCAGACTGTTTGTATCCAGAAGCCACAGTCTGATTCTGTGCTACCTCCTGGGTCGTGCGACTAGATTCAGTTCACACCACTGGGGCCAGTATCTTGATTCAAATGCAGGGAAATGAAATGCTCTGCATAAATCACCCTTACCTTTCTATTTGAAAAAAATATTATCATAGCAGAATTTAAAATCCTACGATAAAATCATAATATGCCATAGACTACAATACATTGATTAGAAAATTCTTAAAGAAAAATTTCCTGTCAACACCTTTGGCCGGGCTCAGGGTAGGGGTGCAAGGCGTTCTGTCATTTCATGCTACGTTTAGTCTGGGGGTAGGGCAGCTGAGAAGGCAGTGGCCCTGCTCAGGGTGACCGCACACTGCTGGGACACTCAGGAGCGGGGTACCCTTTGGACTTGGCACTGCACGTGGTCTCCGAGAAAATCCCAGGTGGGGCTCAAAGCAGGAAAAGTATTATCTGATCTGAGAGGGCAGGAAGTACTGAGGTGCCATCCTGAGGAATAGTAAGGAGATAATTTATATTTTGAAGGATATCATAATGCACCCTAATTTTTTTCTCTCTCTACAGTGAAAACTCTGATGAAGCATCTTTTTGAATTCTTGTTTAACAGAGGAGTCAGTGTATTTGATGAAAAGAGCATTCAGATATCTAAGTGGACCTTCTCAGTTTTTAATGAAGACTTTTATTTTGTTTTATTTTTTAAATTTTATTTATTTATTTACTTATGGCTGTGTTGGGTCTTCGTTTCTGTGCGAGGGCTTTCTCTAGTTGTGGCAAGCGGGGGCCACTCTTCATCGCGGTGCGCGGGCCTCTCACTATCGCGGCCTCTCTTGTTGCGGAGCACAGGCTCCAGACGCTCAGGCTCAGTAATCATGGCCCACGGGCCCAGTTGCTCCGCGGCATGTGGGGTCTTCCCAGACCAGGGCTCGAACCCGTGTCCCCTGCATTGGCAGGCAGATTCTCAACCACTGCGCCACCAGGGAAGCCCAAGACTTTTATTTTATTGCAGCCCTGATAGGACCAGGCAACTCAAAGCTTTAACCGCAACAGAAATTTCTTTAGGCAAGTTGAAGTCATCTTTATTTCTAGTCTTTTTTTTTTGGCAATTTATTAGTGATGGCAGATTCTCTTCTGAAGCTACTACTGAAAGAACCTTTTCTCCATGATTTTATTTCCAGTGGGTTTTAAGATTTTTGAAGGCAAGGATTATATTTTTATGCTCCTTTATACTCATCAAAGCAGCTTCTAGCATTCCTTGTGTGCAATAGGTGCTCGTTGGATGGAAAAAAGCACTATTTCTGTGATATTTCATGTCATTCTTATTGAAACTTTAGAGGAAACATTTAGGGACAGATTTTCCCTACCCAGTGCATAGTTTGCTTTCCTTCTTGAACCTAAATATTTCACAGGCTTTTGAGGCACTGGAATCTTCTGACGGTTATTGCTGATTTTATTCTTCTTCTTACATAAGTGTTGATTTCTTTGGTGCCAGCAAACCAGTCCTAATGGAAGTGGCTGATAATTACAACACAAAGCATTTAAATAATACTTTAAGATCGACAATCCTGGACTTCCCTGGCAGTCCAGTGGTTAAGACTCCATGCTTCCAGCGCAGGGGACATGGGTTTGATCCCTGGTCCAGGAACTAGGATCCCACATGCCATGAGGCACAACCAAAAAAAAAAAAAATTTTCCTATCCATCCCTTCACTTCCATGGACCCTCCCACAATATAATTATCGATGTATTAGGATCTTCGATTGGGATTTTCTGCTCTTAAGTATCACACCATGATAGATGCAAGATCAGCTGATTGTCTCAACTGCATTTCAAAAAGTTTTCCCTGCTTCGTACAGAGTCAGTAAATGAATATGGCAGTAATTTCAACCACTGTGGCATTTTGTCATTAAGAGCCTCTTCATGTCCTTGGAGTTTCATGTTGAGTCATCCCGCTAGCCTGGTTACATCCCTAATAAACACTGAGAGAGGAGCAGGAAATAGCCGTTTCAGCAAGTGGCACCTCACATATCTGCAGTTTCTGTCCCTCCTTTAGGAACATAGTTAAAGGCTGCGTGATGAATGAGTAACCACTGATTGGTCCTATTGTGTATTTGTGATTCTTCTTTTTTTATGTCGCATTTTAGTATGCAGAAGATACTGTGGAGGGCCAAAACCAGATATGCGATACACGCGCCAAGCGCAAATATAACAATGTCATGTGGTCAGAGGATTTTTTCTTCAGGCTATCTTGGGCTGAGAGCAAGCTCTTACGGTGCTGGCCGTGTGTCAGAAGTTGCCTAGAGATGTTGAAATTTAGTCCGTAAAAACTGAAACTCCTTACCTCCTCCACCTCTTTTTTTCTTTTTCTTTTTTAAACTTTGGGAGGAACATTTCTTGAGAATGGATGACTTGCCTAGCCTCACACAAGACGGATTTGGGCAGATGTTAAGGATATTTCAATTGCCGATGATGGAGAATTTTCATTTCAAGTTTAGACTTCATGTAAAACTTGTCACTAATGACAAAAAAGATCTTGGCAGAAGTCTCATACAAATGATCATGTGCAGTACCTACTACTAACTACAATGAAGGAAAAACTCTTCAAAAGCAGTCACCTCAGTAGCTCTCAGAAAAATGCAAATCAAGGCAAAAATAAAATGCCATTTACCTCCATTTGACCGGCAAAATTACACAGTGAGGAATACTCCTTAATGAGAGATGGGATGGGGATTGACAGAGTCTCTTTTCTATGGCTGTGGGAGTATAAATTGGTAAGTCCACTTTGCAAAATACTTTATCTTATAAAGTTGAGCATTTATATGTCTTCCTACCCACCAATTCCATTTTAAATGTATTGTTTAATTTTAGTTGTTTCTCACCTTATAAAAAGGGTATTATAGTGGATTGTATTGCGGCACCCAAAAGATAGGTCCACCAGGAGCCTAAAATATGTAACCTTATTTGGGAAAAGGGTCTTTGTAGATGTAATTCAGACTCTAAGGATGAGATCATCCTGGATTAGGGTGTGCCCTCCATCCAAGGACAAGTGTCCTTTTAAGAGAAGTCACACAGAAGAGAAGGGGATGTGAGGACAAGGCAATTGGAATGATGTGCCTACAAGCCAAGAAACGCCAATCATCATGGACTGAGTTGTGTTCCCCCAGCACCTCAGAATGTGGGTGTATTTGGAAATAGCGCCTTTAGAGAGGTAATTACATTAAAATGAGGCCTTTAGGATGGGCCTTAATGCAATCTAAGTGGTGTCCTTATAAGAAGAGGGGATGAGAACACAGAAAGACATGAGGGGGGACACATGCATGCACAGAGGGACCGCCGTGTGAAGGGGCAGCAGGCGGCTGCACTTCTACCAGCAAAGGGAAAGGACCCAGAAGACCCAACCCTGACACTGCCTTGGCCTTGGACTTCCACCCTCCAGGACTGTGGGAAAACACATTTCTGTTGTTTAAGTCACCCAACCCGTGGTGCTCTGTTATGGCAGCCTGAGCAAACTATACGCCAAGGATTTCCAGTGACCCCCAGAAGCTAGGAGAGAGGTATGGGAAGAATCCCCCTTAGAGCCTCCAGAAGGAGTGAGGTTCTGCCAGCACCTGGATTGCAGACATCTGGCCTCCCAAGCTGTGAGAGAGTAAACGTCTGCTGTTTTGAGTCACCCAGTGCATGATAATTTGTTCTAGCAGCCTTAGGAAACCGATAGAGGCATCACACCCAAGAGAAACTGTTGCCCCGGAGCACCAGTCGTCCTGCTCCTAGACCACAGCAAGTGGAACCCACACCTGGAGTCTCCTACAAATCACAAACGTGGAACCACAAAGCCTTTCCCCACCCCCCCCCCCCGTTTGGTAACATAAGAAATTTGCTTGAAAATTTGATAACCGACCCATCAACCCATTGGGGCTCCCTCCCCCATGTCAAGGATGCACGTCTGAGGGTCAGGGTGAGGGTGTGGGTGTGTGTATGTGGTGGGAGGATCACAGCCACAGCCCTGGGAGACCAGAGAAAGCATGGCTCCCTCCCCAGATCCCCAGTGCCAGGGTCCAGGCAGACCAGGCTCCCCAGCCCCTGGCACACAGCCTCCCTTCTGTTTGGATGGCATGGTTTGGGGAGGTGGCTAGAATTACCAGGAAACCTCAAGTCTCAAAAGCCGGGAGCTGGGGAGAGGACTTGCCTGCCAGGGAAGCTTCACTTTGTCCCCTTGTGGGTTCAGGCAGGTCTCATCACCTCCCAGGAATAGCCGGCCCGAGTCTACCTTCTGCCTACTCTGCCCCCTCAGGTCACATAGGCATGGTGGCTCCTTTAGCCTCTGGATTAGAGGTCCATTCCGGAGAAATGGACTCTGGGTCCTTGGGTGGGAACATGAGTCAGGCTGTGGGTGCAGCTGAATTTATCACATTTACTATTTTGTGATATGGTGTGTGAGCTTCGATTTATACTGTGACTTAAATTCTCCAGGGGAAGCTGTTTCAACAAGAATATTCATAACAGCTTTATGTGCAAGAGCAAAAACCTGGCAACAATCTAAATGCCCATAGGAGAAGAATGGATGAATTCACTGAGGGTATATTTACAAAACAGAATATTACACAGCAGTCAAAATGATTGAATCATGGCAACAAGGAACAAAGTGGTTAGCCTTAGCAATAAAATACTCAGTGAAAAAAGTACGTCATGGGAGATTACATATGACATAACTATGAAATACATGTAAAAACAACCAAAACTAAAAATATCTGATTTTCAATGACACACTTATCTAGGTTAGAGGAAAGAGAATGATGAGTACAAGATTTGGTGGGGGGGGGGGTGGGGGTTGGGGGGGGGGGTGGTGTCCCCTGGTCCAGGGACAGAGGACTCAAGATGGGGAGGGAACTCTTGGGAAGATACGTTACTCTGAATGATCTAGATCTGGGGTTGTGAGGTGTGTTCATGAGAGTTAATACATTTTTGCAATAAATGAGTAAATAATTAAAGAAACAAATAACACAAGAAAATCATAGCTGGATAAATGACAGGGAGGTATAACGAAGCAATGATTGTCTAATTATTTGCACATCTGGTCAAAGAATTAAAATTAAAAGAGCAACCACCTTTTCTCAGAGGTGTTTTTAACTCATCAGTACGATCCTGTTTTTATGCAGATAACTGCTTATCGCACCTGATGAAGAACCTCGTCTAAACAGAACGAATACTGAGGTAAAACACAGGGAGCTACGTGAGTTACCTAATGCTGGGCTAAGTTATGAAACAAGCAAACCAATCTTCTTGGTTATGTATACAATTTTAGTTGTGGAGGAAATACGACTATCTCAATGGTAGGAGGATGTGTGCAAATTAATCTGCTTTTGATAAGTTGGGTCTCAGCACCAGTCTTGTTTGCCTAATAATTTGTCTGGGACAAAGCACTGGATCTGCAATTTGTTGTGGCCTTTGAGCAAGTTTCTCTGTGTGTCCTCCTTAACCACGAGGTTACAGCGCCCGCTGTTGCTTTTGTCCCGATTTTGAATGTGGGACTTATAATGATAGTGTGAATCACTGGAACCTTCTCTGTGCTATATCCCTGGTCTTGGTCATAATGAAGGGATAATGGTGCTGTCCTCCAATTGGGACGCCCAGAGATAATGAGGCTTGTCAATAAGATATCTCTACTCAACGTGATTCCTCCATTCTCTTTCAACTTGCTTAGACATATTCTGCCTATGTGCTTATTAGTATTTGGGGATAACTGGATATGTTTGCCCTTGCCTGGATGTTTACACGACCTTTCACTTTGTCAGTTTCAACTACGGTTGCTGAGAAAACAGAGCTGAATGGAAAAACTTCAGATACTTAAATTGCCCACCGGTTAACGGGTTCTTTAAAAATGCAATGCATGTAAAAGAAGAGCGAAAAATTTGTTTCCATTTAAATTTGCATCCCAGGTATAATGAGATTACTATATATATATATATATATATATATATTTGAAAAACCCAAATGGTTAAAAACAGCGGCCTATAATATTTTCATAATACTTGAAAAATGGCAAATTGTTCCTTGAATTAATAAGCAAATGATCACTTTCTTCATAGTCATCTTTTCATTCTGGTCAGAATTTCATGGCTGTGTTATTACAAGATAGAATCTTTTACTTTGATGGCCTTCTTATTTTCCTTCTTTACATTGGGTTGGCCAAAAAGTTCGTTCGGGGTTTTCTATAAGATGTTACAAAAACCCAAACGAACTTTTTGGCCAACCCAATATTTCTTTAGTAATAAAATTAAGATATGTTAAATACTGGTCTTTTGATAATGGGATAAACATAACTTAGACAATACCTAAAATTTTTTACCTAAATTTCAGATGTTCACTTTTGTCAAAATATCTTTTCATTGTGTCCTATAAGGTAATCAAATATATATCCTTTTATTTTTTATTTTTATTTTTTTTTATTTCTGCAAATTTATTCTAAGGAAATGATTGCCCCTGTGTGCACAGATTTAGCTATCACAGTCTTCTTTATAATAACAAGGAATTAGAAGTATACTAAGGGTCCAATAGGGAATTGATTTGATAAATTATGGTATAGCCCTATGATGTAATACTACATGGCCATTTAGAATGAAATTGTAGAAAAATAGTTAATAACATGAGAAAATGCTTACATATACTCAAGTGAAAATGACTAACATTCACAAAGAGGGCTGGGTGGTTGGATATATCCTTTTAAAAGTAACTTTAAAAAATCTTTGAAAAGAAGTAACATTAGCATTTCTTCTACATAATGAAGTAACATTAGCATTTCTTCCTTCTAGAGGAGGAAATTCCACCAGCACCTTAGCTAAACATTTTGGTGGTACCCACTATATCCTATGTCTCCCAGAAGCCTGCAGAAAAGAGCCCTTAGTGGGGGGACAAAGGACAGGAAAAAATCAAAATCACCCCTTGGGCCTGATCGCTAGACATTATCAATATCATTCTTAAGGAAATGCACATTGGAAACAGGCTAGCCAAAATATAACCTTCCAGAACAGCTATTTGGTGTTGGAAAAGCAAAAGAATTTTCCTGGAACCTTCTATGGCAACTCTGGAGCTGAATTATTGATTACTGGAAACATTCAAAACTGAGAAACGTTTTGGACTTCTCTATGTTCATCAAAACTACAGCTTCCACTCTTCCCAGTGTGTTTCAACACAACAGGAGCACTGCTTTATTGAGGGAACCGATGGTAAGCTACTTTACAATGCTCTTTCTCCAGGGAGACTCAGTGGTATATCAATTAGGCAATATGTGACATATACTAAAATATTTTATCGACAACTGTTAAGGAATATTTAAACAGGAGTGAGATATAGCCCTAGATATGCTAATACTTAAAAGAGAAGAAAAAGAAAACTGTTTCCTCAACAGGCAGAAATTTAATAAAAGATAATATATAGATATGTTAGCAGATAAAAGATAATGAGAAACATTGCATGAAAAGAAGCACGTCTGCTTCTACTCCTAAAGGTAGAAGCCCTGAGTGGTCAGATGTTCTTGAGATTAAATATAGCCTCATCCTTACACCCTGTTGCAAAAACAGTTTAGGAAATGTTTAACATGGCTAAACTTGATCAGTTAACTGATTTCAGTCACTGAATAGTAAGGCTGAATTTAGTTTTTCCCTAAAGAAATGAATACTGATTGTTTAAGAACTTACCATTCTTGTGCAGAAAGATCAATGTGGGTTTATTCTTAGGCAGACAACCTATGTAATAATATTTAAACAGAAGTTTCATAGGACAGTGTTACTGTGATGGTTGGATTTGTGTGGCTCTGATTTTTTAAAGGTACAAATGAAAATGAAATGAAAAGGTTACTCATCGATTTGGGATCTGGGGTCACAGACACAACAGTTGGGTCCCGTAAATAGTGGAAGTCAGGTTAAGCGTAGGCTGAATGCAAGGTATGAGTGGTAGGAACCTGTGAGCAGCTAAACTCTTCCTTATTGTGGCTCTGAGGAAAGGCAGACCTGCAGTGTTGCCAGATGGCCAGGATATTTAAAGAGGCCAGCGACTTGTATTTTTATGTAAAATCTTCATATGTTGTGTCATGGCTCATTAAAAAAAAAACCAAAAACAAAACAAACAAAAAAAGGTGCCAGGTTGTCAAAACATATCTGCAGCCCAAACATCAGCTACTTGTATAGCAGATCTGGAGAACATTTATTCCATGATAGAGGTTCAGAAATAGAGAGATATTTATATTATTTTCTTTAACTAAAACAATACATGTACCTATTTTTCATAATCTACACAAATAAGCAGTCAGCCACTTATAAACTGTATTGAGCATCTGCCGTGTGCCAGGAACTGTTCTAGATGCTAAGGGTGTATCAATGAATGACATCAACAAAGACCTTGTCTTCAAGGTGTTATAACCTTATGAAGAGTGAAAATGAAAGTCATGAAGGCAAACAAATAAATGAGCCATTTCCAAATACTTTGTAAGTGCAGGAAAAGATAGGCGATGTGATCAAGCAACTCGGGTGGGGACTTTGTGAGTGGCCAAGAATGACTCGTTCGTATATAAAACGAACACAGAGAAACGAGAGTTGGTGCTTAATGATAAAGGAAAAGAGACAAATCAAGTCTGGCATGAAACGTTTCTGGCCTAAGCAACTGGGAGGGTGGTAGGACCAGTTTCTGCGATGGGGAAAACTTTGAGAGAAGCATAAGCGGGGCCACGTTAAGTTTTGGATGCTGGAATTATTTAAACGAAGGTATCTAGAGGGCAGCTGCATACGTGAGCCTAGTTTAGGAGATAGATCAGCATTAAAAAAAAATAGATTTGGGAATCTTCAGAACATTGATGGCATTTAAAGCCACAGACTGGATGAGGCTGCCTTTTTTTTTTTTTTCTTTTTTTTTTAATATTAAGATGATGCTATTTCTTCATTTTATTTACTTATTTATTTGGCTGCACTGCGCAGCTTGTGGGATCTTAGTTTCCCCACCAGGGATCAAACCCAGGCCCCCGGCAGTGAAAGCACCGGCTCCTAACCACTGGACCACCAGGGAATTCCTGGATGAGGCTGCTTCGAGAGAGATGCAGACGGTGATGGAAAATGACCAAGTAGAAAGTTCAGAGGCTCCCCAACATCGAGAAGTCTGGGAGACAGAGATGCAGACGGTGATGGGAAAATGACCAAGTAGAAAGTTCAGGGGCTCCCCAACATCGAGAAGTCTGGGAGACAGAGATGCAGACGGTGATGGGAAAATGACCAAGTAGAAAGTTCAGGGGCTCCCCAACATCGAGAAGTCTGGGAGACAGAGATGACCCAGGATGATGAAAAGGGCTCTGGAAAGGAGCGATTAGAGAGGGAGAAAGAAAACTAGGAGCGTGTTTTGTATGGAACACCTAGAAAGTAAATTATTTCAAGAAGAAAAAGATGGACGAAATACTGACGTAAGGTTAAGTAACATGAAACTCAAGAACTAACCATTGATGTGACCAAATCAGTTTATTTTGTAAACAGTTCAAGCACACCTTTTGAAAGAGTGCTAGCTGTTTAATTCTTAAACACAAATTGCAGACTCTTTTTGGAAAAATAAAAACTGATTAGAAATTTTCAGCGGGGTAACCATAAAAAACTTAAATTATTGGGTCATATAGATAACTTACACGTTATCTTATTCAACATGCCTATGCACAGTTTGTAAAAGGAATAATACGTTTTCCTGTTTTCAAATTGTTACATGATTTCTCAGTCTAGAATGAATTAATCAAAAGGAGTCTTCTTATACCTGGAAACAGCTACCTTATTAGGTTGACTATCACTTCTGTCTTCACTGATAAATGAAGGCATCAAGCGGCCGCCACCAATTTCATTATTTAAAAACAAAAACTTCCTGCAGAGTTTATCCGTAACCCTTATATTTATTTTAATGGCCACTGTGTCGAGATTTCTAGCAGATGGCTATACCATAATTAACTCTTCTTCAGCATTTAAGGATTTACTCTGACACCAATAAGAAAACTGGAAAGAAAGTATTAGTTACTGTTAATAATACTTTTCATGGCTTCAATTATCACATTAATACACACCACCAGATCTTTATTCCCCCTTGCCAATCCCTCTCCCCGTCGTCACACGATCCCTCAATGGCCCACCGACAGAGCTTGGTTAAGAAAACTTTATGATCCCCTTTCCATTCAAAATAGAACAATGTTAAACTATATAGTAGCAACAGAGTTGTGTTTTTATCTGATTTCCATATTTTTTAGGTTATATCAAATATGAGATTTTTTAAAAAATTGGGTGTTAATGCCTAAAAATATTTTGATACAGTGATGTGTTGTTTCCACTTTATGATCTGGTAATCACTTCGAGTGCAATGTACCTGCAACGCTCCTCATCAATTTTTCCTAACAAAGAAATGTTGCTTTTAGACCAGCGGTTCTCGAACTATTTTGGATCGAGTGTCTCTTTGAAAAGCTGATGAAGCCTATAGACCTCTAAAAACATACACGTAAATACATACGCAAGTATTTTCGACAGCTTTATTTTCTTTCCCTCCGTGTTCATTTCCATTAGAGAGCTAGGTGAGAAATTCCTCTGAAGAATCAGGTCACGTTCACTCTTGATTTTCATACCGATCACTTACTAATCGTAAAGTGGAAATGGCTCCAAAGTGTGCAACTAAAACAAAATAAGCTTTAATTCTGCTCAAAACAACTGTTAATAAAGATGCTATTGTTAGGTTTGTATGAGAAGTGATTGTGGCACAACTGGAAATGTGTAAATAATCTTTGAAAGCCAACTGATTGAAGATTTTGTCTTTCGTAGAGGGAGGGAAGAAAATCTGCGCTCACACAAAGAAAAATTTTTTTTAATTTAAAAAGGCGGTAGCAAATGAAATCCAAACTCCCATGACTGACTTTCTCCTATGAGGAGAAAGGTTTGTCAAGGAACGCCAGAATCCCCATCTCATCATTTCCTTTGTATTCAAGTCAAAGAAGACATGGTGGTCAGGGCTGAATCATTGAGACCATCTGTATTAACAGCCAAAGGATTACAATTCTGTGTTTCAATTTTAAAGCCTTCTGAGCGGAAGTAACCTTCAGAAAAGTTCTGCAGATTTCTGCCTGCTGAGAAATTGAAAGGCGATGTTACTCTTGACACCGGCCTCCAGAAATGTTTCTTCCACGTTGAAAAGCTTACATTCTTTTCCACTTCCAATCTCTCCTTCCAGAAGGCAGCTGGGACAAAAGAAAGTAGATGTTTAGCAGGCTCCAAAATAATAACTTCAGACTTGAATCAAAAGTTTCACTTCTTTCTTACGGCTGAAAATATCAGCCAAATACCCGAGTCAGGAACAAACTCTTTCCTGTCAGACTGTGCAGAGAAGGGCTTCTGTCTCTCTGAAAACGAACAGAACTTCCGCCTGTTGTTCAGTTTTGGGCTTCGAGATTTGTCCTGTGGAATGCAGCCTTGTTCATTAATTCAGGATTAGGCTTTTGTGATCAGTCAAGTTAAATTTTGAGTAAGTTCCAGCCTTTTTAATATTAGAAAGAAAGAAAGAATGGAAGGAAGGAAGAAGGAAGGGAGGGAGGGAGGGAGGAAGGAAGGGAGGGAGGGAGGAAGGGAGGAAGGGAGGAAGGGAGGAAGAAAAGAAGGGAGTTCCATGGTGGAGTTTGAGGAGGGCAGATATAAGGCCCTTCTTGACCTTTGTTAGCTGTGTTTGTGTGTCTGTGTGTGTGTGTGTGTAAACAACTTTTGAGATACAATTGACCGACACTAATCTGCACCTATTTAAAGTGTAGGATCTGGCGAGTCCTGGCACATGTGTACACCCAGGCAACCATCACCACAGTGAAACCAGTGAACGCATCCACCATATCTGAAAGTTTTCCCACTTCCTTTTCTACTTCTTCTCTCCCATTCTTCTCAGAGGCTTCTTTCCATGAATCTTCTTCCTGTCACTATAAATCAGTTTGCATTTCCCAGCTCTTAATATAAATGGAGTCATAGAGTATGTACTCTTTTTTACAGCTTTTTTTAATCACTCAGCATAATTATTTTGCGATTCATCCATACTGTTCTATGTATCAACAGGCCATTTCTTTCTATTGGAGTAGTATTCTACTGTATGTATGTAGACCACAATTTGTTTTTCCATTCATTTATTGATGGACATCTGGATTGTCTCCAGGTTTGGGCTATTACAGACAAAGCTGCTATGAACTTTGGTGTAACTCTTTGTATGGACCCCTGCTTTCATTTCTCTGGGCAAATTCCTGGAACTGCTGAGTCACAGCGGAGGTATATTTTTCGGTTTTCGTTAAACTGCCCAACTGTTTTCCAATGAGCACGTTCCATTTTACAGTCCCATCAGCCACATATGTGGGTTTCAGATACTTCACATTCTTGCCAACAACTGGTATGGTGAGTCTTTGAAATTTTAGACATTCTAATACCTATGTAGTAGAATCATGATAATTTTTTTTTAATAATCTTTATATTTCTCTTCGTATTTTGACCTACTTTTTTTTTTTAATTTATTTATTTTATTTATTTATTTTTGGCTGTGTTGGGTCTTCGTTTCTGTGCGAGGGCTTTCTCTAGTTGCGGCAAGCGGGGGCCACTCTTCATCGCGGTGCGCGGGCTTCTCATTGTCGTGGCCTCTCTTGTTGCGGAGCATGGGCTCCAGACGCGCAGGCTCAGTAGTTGTGGCTCACGGGCCCAGTTGCTCCGCGGCATGTGGGATCTTCCCAGACCAGGGCTCGAACCCGTGTCCTCTGCATTGGCAGGCAGATTCTCAACCACTGCGCCACCAGGGAAGCCCGAATCATGATAATTTTATCTTCGGTTTTATGTTTTGATGTTTGGATTAGCGGGCACTTTGTTACACAAGCCACACTGAGGCTTTGGTATTCCAACATGTTGGTCAATGCCAAATTACCAAAGGTACGTAAGATTCACTGTATTTGTTTTACCCTGACCTTGACCGGTATAATCCAGGCTTGATGTAAACTAAAGAGAAACGTCAATAATAATAAGGGTAGATTACGTCTATCAAAATATTTTAGACAGCACAGCAAGGTGACCGAGGTGCATAATACATACATTCCTACCCTTGTTTGGAGTAAAATAATTTCTTAAGAACAAAATTGGACAGGATTAATTTTTGTTGTTGATGTCCTTTGGGTTGTTTCCCCCATAGAACTAATCTTCAAAGTATGAGAACGGAAGAAAATGACATGCTCCCTTGAAAATCCAGTTCCATATCTGAAATTCTTCTGTGGATTTCCTGATTGATTTAAAATCCTTGCTCTGGATGTTTATGTTTTTATCTGTTGGGAAGAGAATTCCTCTATTTTTCTCCTCATTTTTACCGGGTCCTCCCAAAGGAGAAGGAGCTGTTAGCTTGGTCGGTCAGAGATCAGGACATTTATTGGATCAAAGCTTCCCATGGGAGGGGTCACTGTGTGCTAAAGGACAGCGCCCACCCACAGTCCAGCCTAGCTGTCCTTTCTCACTCATCTGAGATAAGTTCCCAAAGCAGCGACGGCCTGGCCCCCAGCCCAGACCTGCTGAGCGCCTTCCCTTCCAAAAGGACCACCTATGACTGGGTAGGTCAATCAGACAGGAGTTTGTTCTCCAGCTGGGATAGCTGAGAGCCTTGGATTAGAGGGAGGGAGAAGAAAGCAGAAGGTTCTTCCCCAGCTGTTTAACTGAAGCTGTATTTTTCACTGTTGCTTTCTCCAGGGAGCCCTGTTTTGGGGGGGGGTATCAGGCCTTTGATGAGCTATTCATGAATTGGTAGTTCTATCCCATTCCATTTGGTACTGTTTTATGTATATGGTCTCTTCGTCAACAGCCCTGGAGGAGAGAAGGGTTGAATGAAAGGATTTGGGGATGCAAATTCAAATGGTCTCTTTGAGTTATACATCAAGGTTAGAATTATATTTGATGAAATACTTCTTCCTTAGTCATAACATTCTATCTATTCTTTCCCTTTAATTTTTACTTTCATCTCCCCAATCCTGGCCCTTATCTTACTGTACTTTGGTGATCACAATTGTTTCAAAAACCTACTCACTTCCATAAAGTTTGTACACTACACATAGCATGCAATGTTCCCTAAAAAAAAAAAAAAAAAAAAAAATCCGTTATCGAGCAATAATATTAAACATAAAGCATAAGGGATGTGACAACTTCTGTTAGGACTAGCCCTAAAGTAGTTTATAAACTAAAGTTGTAAGAATGATATGGAGTTATGAGTCAGAACCATTCACAATAAAAGCATAAAGTCCATCTATATATGAGGCCACCAAATTAGGGAAATGTCCAGAAAATTATTTACTTAATATACCCCTATCAAGTGTATTCTGTCCAGTCTCCTTTTCCAAGACAGATTACCACCCAAATCACTGAAGACAGATGGTTGCCTCTATTTTTAAAATGTTCTAGAGTCGATAATTTCACAAGCTCCTTTGGTAGTCTGTTTCAGTGTTTAATCACTCTTACACTCAAGACATTCTTCCTTATGTCTAATATATGATGTCTAAATAATGAAATACACTGAGTGGAATAAGGAGGATAATTTTAACTCTCACAGCTGCTAGAACTAGAGACCTAAACGATTTTTCAAGGAGATACATGGCTCAATTATGTTCTCTGTGGGGCTGACATCTCCATCCCTGACCTTTCACCCTCTTTATAAGTCTATAATTTTTACTTTTCACAGGATATTGTCTACTAATATCCTACAGACATTTGGAAGTTAAACTAGTCAAAGTAGACTCACTTCACTTCTTAAAAATGCAGTTTCCTTGAATTTGTAGTTCTAAGGTCTACCTTTACTTCTATATTTATTTTTCTCCCTCTGTTCTCTATTTGCAACACAAAATTCAGCCAACTGCTAAATCTATTCATTATCCCATAGTATTTCTCAAAGCAACTCTTTAGTCATGGTTTTGGTTAAGGATCTAGGGATTTCATTCCTAGACAATTGGTGGTATAGGTCCCAGCTGGAATCTCTACCCTTCCCAACACCAGGAGTGACTACCTTCCTCATTATAGGACTTGGGGTAACAATGACAACCTTCTGAACAAGACCCACTTTTCTTCCCTGCCCTCTACTGTCACCTTTCCTCCAGCCAGGGACGTCTCCTGAGGAGCTCTGATTAAGGATAAGTTTTTATTCTTAAGTTTCTTTCAGGTGTCAGGAAATGCTTTCAAAAGGATTTAGAGATGATTAAATGCGAAGAGAGACAGCTTAAGGAGTATCCCTTCCTAGGGTATGTGAACTTTAAATGTGTTTGATGTGAGGGAAGGGATTGCCTCCCTGAGCGCTGAGTTCACGTAACACCATGGTGCATTCTCTCAGAATGGTGACCAAAGGCAGCTCCCCCATTCCTGCTGGCTGCGAACGAGCGGCTGTAGGGCAACCGGGCTTGTCTCGCCTCGAAAGCATATGCCTGCCTGGGCGCTCCCTGCTTTCTTATCTTCCCATCAGACCATCGCTCACCCCCCTCCACAGCGCACCTCCCCTCCCCTCCCTACCAACATGCCCAGGTCTCCCTCTCCCTCAGACTGCCCAGAAGGGCCATTCAGCCCTGTCATTCAGTCACTGCAGCAGGACGCAGAGGGATCCCTTCAACACTTATAATGAACTTATCTACCAAACAGAATATTACTGAACTGAACGACTGTGTCTGAATCCTTGTTCTTTCAATGCCTGCTAGTCAGACTGGGGCATGTCACTCAACCTCTCTGCCTCGGTTCCTTCATCTGTAAAATGGGGACAGTACTGACGTCAGTGTGATTGTTAGGCTTACATGTCAGGCACAAAGTTGCCATATAAAGTGTTAGTGGTGCTCCCTGATGAAGGATAAAATCTAGCAAATTGAGACTAGGTGTTTCAGAGTTTCTGGCAATGTGGAGAAAGAGGATAGAGCAGGTCTTCCTCCAGACAGGAGTGCCTTCAGTGTGCATGGAGCCTGTGGGAGGGGGCCCTGGGCGAGGCGAGCAGAAAAAAATGCAGTCAATAGAAGGAAGGCGCCCCATGGTGAGCATGGAGCCCAGAACTTCATAAATCATGGTTGAGTTTAGTAAAGAGATAAGGGTCTCTTTTTCCTCAGCTATGGGAATAAGGAGAGGGCATAGGAATATAGAAAGACTTCACACAAAAAAAGAGAATTTGATGCTAATTCTGTTGGCCTAGGAATCTTTAATAAAGTGAATATGGTTTGTTAGCTGGAGAGGATGGAGGGAGGGCAGAAAAGAATAACCAATATATTGGAAAGACTAGGGGGAAGCTGGTTTCCACTTAAAAAATGCAGATAAGAGGAATAAAGAAAAGTGTAGTGGGGCTGAGTTAGTTAATGTGTTACTGATCAATAACAGCATGATGCATCATTCTTTTAGATGCTTAAGAAATTTCTTTTAGGGAAAAAGAATCGTTTTTGTTTATTTTATAAGGAAACCGCGACTTGGCCTTGGATTTGAACAGAGGCAGTTCCAGAATGATCTCCATTTCCTTGATTTCCATCAGCCGCCTGCCCAGTGTTTGTACCTTACTGTAGCTCTTGTTCTTCTTTGATTCACTGTCTTGTTTAGTCCTCACAACAGTGAAGTAGATATTATTTCCCTTTTAAGGATAAGAAAAGTGCCACAGTTGGAATCAGAAGATGTCTGGGGGTTTCCGCAGGTCTCTGCATGCATCCCTTTAAATGCTGAGGACCTGCTACTGTGTTTTGTAATCTTTGTGTGTGAACTGGCCACTTACCACAGGTATTTGCCAATAGGGAAATCTTTTAAAAATCCATTCATCTTCACAGATGATATGTCAACTTGAAACTTTGGCAGGGAGAGTGAGTTCAAGTCTCCCCCTTCCCTCTACCCCACACAGTCACACAGTTCAAAGCAAAGCAATAATTTCTCTTCTTTTTTTTTTTTTTTTTTTGGATAATTTCTACATCTGTGCCCTGCATTCTCATGATTAAGGCAAAAGTTGGAAGTCAATATTTTCCTGAATTCTAATTCTTGCTGAGCCCCCAACTCCCTGGGAACCCTGAGGCTAGTCACTTAGCCTTTCTGGGCTTCTGCCAATCTAGTGATAAAACTGGGCAAAAAAATAGAACCTTGCCGAAAGAAATCAAAGCCAGGTTTCCTCTTGTATAAATTAAAAGGGGAAAAGAAGTACATAGAAGAAACAGGCTACATAAAATAAGTGAAATAAAGGTTTCTGATGGACTAAGGGTGGTTTATAGAGGCCAAATGCACTGTCCTGCTGGAAATAAGTACTTGATTAAAAGAATCCTAGGCATTTGATTGAAATGGGTTCATTTGCTATTTTGTTTTCTAGAGTTAATGATACTTGTTCTGCATTACATTATTTTTGTCCTGTTTAAATAATAATTTAAAAAAGAAAAGAAATGAAAACAAAGGACCAAGTGTCCTTTTGCCTTGCTGGAGGGAAAGTACAATGTTAAATAGTCTCCTTTTTCCATATATCATCACATTTAAAATAGAGTTTTCTCCCTACATTAAACTAACCTACAAGTTTCAGTGGTTCAATGAATTTTCTTATTGGTCTTTGTGATTCCTTTCCCCCATTTTGCCTGATGAAAACACAAACAATGTCAAAAGCTTCAGGCTGTTATATACAAATAAGAACAACAAATAGAGACAATGCAAACTCGAATTAAATTCAGAGACTTCATTTTTTTTCTCTGAATACTTAACATAGTCTCTGTTGAAAACTGTAAATAATAATGATTAAAAAAAAATTTGGTCCAACCCTGATGTGATTCAAATATAAGGTGCCTTGTGTCTTTTAAAGCAATACATTTAAAAAATTTGTTTATACACGTTTAGTTATCTCTTTCCCTACCCACAAGGGAAACTGCAAAGGTAGTGATGCAATCATATAAAATGGAGATCTTTGTTTGGGTAAATCATCAGATGATTAAAAGGAGGAGGAATTTTTAGCCACTGGATATATCATTTTCTTAATTTAACTATGTAAGAATGTATACTTTTTAGTTTTGAAGCATCCCGATGGATTAGTCAAATCTAATAATAACGCCAGAAGCAACCTATGCTTCATGCCCTTTCTGTTGCTAAATATAAAGCCAGATAATTCAGAGAAAAAATTTTCACTAGGCACCTATGTTTGTTCCTACTGCTGTCGTTGCAAATGAAAAAGCGAGATGTAATGATAATTTTTAAATGTAAAATATTTTAAAGTTTTAAGGTTTAAATTTTTAAAAATCATAAGTTTTGAAAGCATTTTATTAAAAAAAAACACAACACTATAGTTCTAATATTGTTAGAAGAAGAAAAACTTGGATGGAATTTTGAGTCCTGGGGAGCACTCATCTGAACTTCCTTCATTTGGGGTCAGGACTGAAATAGAAACATTAAGTTTCCTGTATTAACTTAAAACGTTTGTTTAAGTAGTTGGATATGTCAAAGGAGAAGAAAATTCTAACCACTGAGGGGATTTAGTTTATGTCATTCCCTTTATTTCAATGTTAGATGATTTCTACAGCTATAAAATGGGAATAATAACAATAATATTTAAAAATAGCACCAATGTTGACATTAAAAAGGGTCAATTGGCCACTCCATGGTCACTCTCAGTCACATCTACCACTGCCCCACTATTCACTGTGGATAATTGCTCTCCCAGAGTAGCTTTGACCATGTTTTTTTTCAAGTTGCCATCCCTAAACCACGCAGTGATAAAAATATTAAAATAATTAGGATATGACAAAAGCATTGCCATAAAGACTAAGCATTGGTATTAGGACTAAGAAATGAAAAAGGAGCTTAGTGGAGGCCAATCTTGAACAGCAAGGATGGACTAAATGGGGTGACCTAAGGACTAAAACAGAGTGATACAATAAAGATTTATTCAGGAGTTACACCTGAAGTTGTATCTGAAGCAGGAGTTTATACCCGCTTCAGAAATCCTGAGGCATTCTGGCTTTGTTACTGCAGGGTTTGAGCCTCTGGAGAAAGAGACCTCCTCTCCCCACCCCTCCCTTGTTTTTGCAGGATCCTTCAGTATCCGTGTGAGATGCTGAAAGCCCCCTTCTGGCTTTTCTAGTAAGATATGGCCAATCGTTCTTTCAACAAATACTTACTGAGTGTGTGTTAATGTCAGTGCTATGAAGGCAATGTGCTCTTGGTGCTGGGGAAATACGGAAAGGCAAAAGAAAGTGCTCCCTGCCTCCAAGGAGCTGAGAATCTCAGGGATATAGAGTTTAATGAGACAAATCTTCGTAAACTGACAACTGCTTTGGAAGGGGCTATGAGAACGTGTAACCAGGGAGAGTGATCGAGGCTAAGAGGATGGGTGGAAGCTTCCTGAAGGGAATGAATTTTGAATTGAGAACAAGAACAAAGTCTGTTTCTGAAATTGTATTAAACCTATATTAGTGTTCATAGGATGTTATTAGAAAAAGTTAGGAGTAAATGGAAAAACTTACACGACATCAGGGGTCTGTGTGTGTGAGAATGTTTTGAAAGGACAGAGGGTCGATGACAGAGTACGACTGAATTTCTGAAATCAGCAGGGAAGACTTTAGTCAAAGTTTAACAAAAACTCATGGGCAAGTTACCAAGCTTCAATTCCTTCATCATTAATGTAATTTCATCCACCTTGAAAAAAGTCATTTTGTGATTAAACTAAACAATGTACATAAAGTACCTGTCACAGTGACCAGCAGCTACTCAGTTTTTAACTTAAATTATTTTCAAGGGTGAAGTAAACGTACAAGCAACAGCCCACGCGGCGCCTCGTAACTAGACTCATGTTAAATGTATTGTCCAGATCAGGACACTTTTGAGCATGAAAGCGACAGGACGAGACAGGGAAACTAAAAGGTGTGTTCACCTTGTCTATGCTTTACTGCCTGGCAGAGACGATGCGGAAAAGCAATTAGCAAAAACTCCACTCAGCACACACAAGACATACCAACTCCCTCACAACCATGCTTCATGGGACGGCCGGACAGAACTCTGCCTGCAGTATTCTGATATAATACAACTCTGATAACATGGGTCATTTTAAAGTACATGAATATCAGAAGGACCCTCTCATGGCTATTACCATTTTCCTTTTATTACAAAAACAACACGTGCACAAAGTAAAAAATTTCAACGCTACAGAAGGGTATAAAACAAAAGGTAAAAATCTCCCACGTCTTCCCAGGTTCCACTGCTATTTCTTGAATATCCATCCAAGGGTGTGTGTGTGTGTGTGTGTGTGTGTGTCTATTTATATATATGTCGTTAATGCCACATATGAAATGATGCAGCTTATCTCTTTTGAGATATAAGCATATTTAGAATGAATAGTTAAAGCTGCGGGCATATAACTTTCTTCAAAGGTGAATTAACAAAGGCTTTCCTACTTTACGACCAATGATTGCACCAGAAAGCTGGCAGCTCTCCTTTTCAGAAGCAAGGAGCTTGGCCACCAGTGGCGGGTGTCCCTGTGCAGGCCGGCTCCCTGACCCTGGGCACCCCTCTCACTTCCTTTCTCACCACTGACAGCAAAGGAGTTTGATTTCACTGCCCTGACCGTGGGATTCTGCTTGTGTGGTTTAAAGTCACAGCAACTTTGTCTTGATCAACCCAGTTCCCCTGCACCTGCGTGGACTCCGGCCCCTCTCAGCAACATGCACGCCTACCAGGCAATTCAGATTCATTCCAGAGACCAGGTGGGAGACTACAAGCTCGCTCGTGTTCACTCACCAATCACGAATGATTTCTATCTCTCTCCGCTCCCTTTTCTCCTTCTAAATGCAAAGCATGTACAACAGCTGTGAATGTGAGAGACAGGCCAGTGCCCCGTGCAAAGAAAAACAGTCACCAGTACTTGGAAAACATTATGGTGCCTGCCATCCTGAGCTCGTGAAACCAGGAACAGTGAATACATTTAGCCATTAACAACTTTATTTCAAAGGCAAACATATGTGCTTGCAATCTGAGCCGGTGCTCATTGAGAATTAATTGCTTGACAAAATAAATTTAAGGCAGAGCATCATTTGTGAGGGGGAAACACCGTGGAAGAAATTCACAATGGGCGGTAACGGGTAGAGTATTCTCCCACAGACCCAACAAAGCAGCCGACGATTTGTTTCCTTAAATTTTTTAATAAAGGCAGTGGTATTTTTAGAGTTTAAGAAGGGAAAAATCTGGTCTTCTGTGGTGTTTCTTATGGAGGAACTACTAGATGCAAGAGAATGGTGAAACTGGGGCATCTGAAGAACCAACAGTGGCTTTTCTTGATGGCAGCCCCTCATTCTACTTATTTTCCTGGGGCCACTCTTTCCTCTCTTTGTTATGTGTACTACTTCTCCTATTTGCCTTGGGCTGAGAAGCATGGGCAGAACATTAGCATGTTCCTGGGTTTTCGAGGAAAACAGAAGCAACATAAGGCAACTTGGCTACTTGGACACAAGTGGCTATCGTATGTGACCAGTCACACTTTCTGTCCCTAGACGGACGCTAGGGCACAGCCTGTTCATTCCTTGACTCAGAAATTCTGAAACTCTAGGAGCTACCAGATTCAGTGAGAACCTAGGGTTTACTAACAGGAGGTACCAAGTCTAGGTCATTTCCGCCAGATTTATTCTTTTTCTGACATTGCATGGGGCAAATATGAAAGTAAAACACGTCTCTCTCTCTTTCTCTTCTCTCTCTCTTCATTCTCCCTGTCTCTCTCCTCGCCTCTCTCTCTTTCTCTCCTAACCCGAAGATTCTCTCCTCCCAGGAGGTGTTGGACCACCCATGTTTCCTCCTCTTCCTCTCTCTGGAGAAAACAATCTGACCATCTCAACCACAGTCAAGTGCTGGGAGCTCTCATCTTGATATCCAAGCTATCCACAGGGATTACCTTATTTTCAAAACATCATTTATTACTGAGACCCCTCTGGGAGAAGACTCAGACTCTCTCCTCTCTCTCTCTCAAGCTTTGTGAGGAGGGGAGTCACTTGGTCCTCCAGAGACAGAGTTAGGGACCATGAGGGGCGTAGTGCAGACTGTGTTACAAGCTTCCAAACAGGGTGAGTTACTGCCATGCGATCCCTCTAAGCTGATGGGTATTTCTCCTGGCAACCATGGGGGCAGTTTCCCAAAGGTCTTCTTCATCCCGCTGGAAAGGCCCCCAGCCATGGGAATGCTTATGAGCCCCTTTCACTGCACCTAAGTGGGCAGGAGGTTGAACAGGAAATAAGAAAACTCTTCCATTCTTGATAGACCTAGGCTCTTCTTCATGGGGCTGACCTATGGGGTAAAGCTCCTCAGAAATTCTGGTTTAGGGATTCCCTTCAGCCTCAAACATTCCTTAAATCTCAAGGCTACTATTATTCTGGCCATCTGTGTGCTTCTGGGAAAAAAATACTGAGTTGAAAGCTACTGAAAGGATTTGGAGATCATTTACATTTCAAAAATCAAAGTGACCGATTTGGTATAGTTATAAGGAGTCACTGAAAACCCCGTATCTGATCATGGTTTTTCTAGAAGTTAAGAAGGAATACATTCAGCCTTCCCAGTTCACTGCCTGCCTACTTAACTCCACGAAGAATGTTATCTATATATTAGAATGGGAAGCATTTGGGAAGAGTCTAGATTTTCCAGAATTTTCTCAGAAGTGATAGCATATCAAAGAATATCTGGGAAAAAATAGGATGTTATTCTTAGGATTTCTGTAATTCAAAAATTCAAGTTAGGTAGTTTGAAAAGATTCCTATGCCTGTAGTGTAGAGAATAGGTTGAAAAGGTAATTCTAACTTTAATAAAGGTAAGCAAGTAATTTTATTTCTGTGATGGTAGGAAACTTGTTCTCCTTTCATCTTTTCAGGTGGAGTTTGTCCACTATGACTTTTATTGAACTCATTTACTTTGGAATCACTCATCATATTCAAAGAAATGAGAGAACATTTACATGGAGGTTTATAGATGTTTTGTTTCCTTGATAGCCAAGACCTCAAGGAAAGTGATTGGGCAGGAACTTTGAAAGAAATTTTTCTCAGCTGAACAGAAGCATAAAAGCAGGTATCAGAGATAGCCGTGGAATAACTCACTATATATTTCACAAGATTAAATCTTTGAGGAGTTTCAATTTTATTAATGGCCTCTTTTCTGAGTCCTCGATTACTGTAAGATTTATGAATACACCTCTGAGTTTCTCAGCATGCAAACTGTACCCATATGATATCTTGGAGGTTTTTTTTTTCCCCCTGCTTCTGAAAGCACATTTCTTTGAATTCCACCAATTTGTAATTTGAGATGTTTGGGACAGTTTCATTCTGAAGAATATACTTGTACCAGGAAGGGGCCTTGCTCAGCAATGAGAGGGAGTGAATGATAGTATAATTTTTTTTTTTTTTGGCCACACTGTGTGGCTTGCAGGATCTTAGTTCCCCAACCAAGGATTGAACCCGTGCCCCCTGCAGTGGAAGCTTGGAGTCGTAACCACTGGACCGCCAGGGAATTCCTGAAATTATAATTTTAATGCTTGTCTACTTTCAAAGAACAGAATATTTTAAGGCACTCTTACAAAGTAAAGTGTTTATTTTCTAACATAACCTGAGTTCGTTTTTGGTTAGGTTCAAATTGTAGCAGTAAATTCCTTATGTCCTAAGGCAAAAAAGAGCTGGGGTGGAATGAGAGAGAAAGAGAGAGAGAGAAGAAAACAAATGTTCGCCAGGTGGCATTTAATTAGCTTAATTAGCTTTGGTCCAGTTCCTTAAACGTTCATTTTTCTATACTTCCTGCTTTCACAATTCATATCTTAGAAGCAACAATTTAGTTTTATATCATTACTACATAGTTATTTTCCACTAGAGTAAAACAGTAATGATCAGTCATCTGGCTGTATAAAGTAATATAAAGATTCCTATTTCTTTATGATAAAGTATTTTAAGAGTATAAAGCTTCTGTCAGAGTGGTAAAGCAGCCACAGTTTTACAATATTTTTTATTTTCCTAATGGAAATATAGACATACTCTTGCTATGTAAACTTTGGATTATTATATTTTATATACTTTGTTTCCAGAAATAAAAAAAAAAAAAAAAGTAGCTATACATTAAAAATACAAATTCTATCCTGTTGGGATTTTCTCCCTGAGACACTATAGGAAGCACTGAAAATCTTGCCAGGTTACTTCTCATGAGACTCTCAGCCCATTTGTTTAGTCCTTTTGTTCTGAGGAATGTTTTACTCAAGTATTCAAACTATGGGAACTGCTAAATCAAATCTCTGAAACTGATAGAACTTTTTAAGTAGAAAAATGCTTGTAAATTTGTTAAATTTCATAGTTATTGGAATGATGGTTTATCTATAGTTTTCAAACTCTTGCAGCATCTCTAAGATGAACTATCATAAGATAAACTCTGCTAAAGCTATAAACATGCTTGCCTCTTATAAGAGCCAATATGTGCTATAAACTCATATCATGGTGGTTAAATATATATGTATATTCTCCTTTTCTTCTTTTTTCTCCAAAAGGAAAAGGAAGATAATAATATATATAACAAGAAACGGAAATTATTAGTTGTCTGTGATGTCATAAATCTAGTAAAAGTTTTATATGATATAAAGGATAGAACAAAAAACTTTGTAAGTTATGTCCAATAAAAATAGAGATTGGTTTTTAAACAAACAGATATGTTTCATTTTATTATTTTAATTACTATTCAAGAATATATAGTTCTGTTCAATGAGGATCAACAACAAAAAATTTCCAAAAATAAAATAATTTAAAAACTCAATAGCATTTAACAAATGTCTACCATGTGCTGTTCACTGGCTCGGCAATGGTTTATCCAGTCAATGTAACACAGTTCCTCTCCAGATCCTTCCCTTTCTGCTTTCCTACCTCTAGCTTTCTTGAATTCCAAGGCCACTATGAAAAGGCACCACTCAGATGTGCTGCTGTGGAGAACATAACCACCCGGCACCAACTACTGCCCATCTCTACCCGCTGCTTCCTTTGGGCATCTCTACCCGCTGCTTCCTTTGGGCGTCTCTACCCGCTGCTTCCTTTGGGCGTAAGCCCATAAATCCCAAGGACGCCCTCAGCCAGCAAAACAGGGGTGATGTAGGCAATTCCTAAAGGACACAGGACTCCTCAGCTCAGTTTTGGCTCAAACTCCCCCACCAGTGAGGCCATCAGAGGCGCACTACAAAGAAAGGCACTTCTTCCCCAGCGCTCCTGCCTTCCTCTCTGCTTCACAGGGACAGAAAGCTCTTCCTCTTTGACCTTCATTGGCTCTGTCTCCTGTTTCCATCACAGGTGTCCCCCCTTCCTCCAGTGAATCTCTTGCCCACCTCATCCTGTCTCCTGTCTCAGAGGTCTGTTTCAGGAAGGATGCCAACGGACACCAACCCTCTTTGGCATCTGCCCTTGGGGCCAGGCTACCCTTCTCTGCTTCACGTACCACTGCCTACCAGAAGCTTCCTTCTGATTATTTCTTACCCTCTTTCTGTTTCCTAAGCCCTTCTTCTCTGAATGCACCACCCAACGTTACCATGTCTCTCTTTCTTATTTAGGTTTGTCACTGTCTGTTTTGTTTCCTGATATATCCTGAATGCTTAAAACCATGGCTGACACATAGTAGGTCCTCATTAAGTGTTTACTGAATAAATGAATGTCAGTTCTGAGAAAGAATTAATAAACAGTTCTGGAGTATGCTTCTTTTCTGATAATGTAGACGCAAGCTGACCCATTGTTCCTGACATCTAGTGGCAGGATGGAAAATTATCCTGAGACCAGAAGTAATTTCATTGGCTGGCTCAAGTCCAAACTGTAGAAAATGTCAGAAGGCCTACTCTTCGGGGCATATAACATTTTATAGGGTTAGTATACTTTTTAGATACTTAACAGGTTATGTATTTATCAGTGAAAACTCCAGTCAGTTCTAGCATGGACAGTCAGTTCTCACTGGATAGAAACCCGGTGAGAAAAGTGTAACCAGCCCCAGCTGGGTAAATGAGTTAGACAGCAAGCTGAATCTATACCATCAGAGAGATTCTCCAACCCTGACATCCTATTCCATCTACCTATGGCAATAGAAATGGACACATGAAAGCATACAACAATTTCAACAAGTTACAGTGTAGAAGCCACAGAACTTGGAATATGGACGAGTCAGGTTTTAATTCTGAGATTCCCAGTGGCCAAATGATGCACTTGAACTCCAGAAGGAGCTTGCACAAGGACCTGGTGAACCATATCCACACCACGCCCTTCCGCTGGAGGACCAGATAGTGAAACGAGAAAACAACAGGCAGCAGGGAAGACTCATTTTTACCACTTTTCTTCCTGCATTCAACAAATATATTTAAGTGGCACCAGTGTGTTCCAGGCACTGTTCCAGGCTCTTGGGATACATCAAGGAACAAAAGACAACAATTCCTGCCCTCGGGGAGTCAACCTCTCCCTCTTCTCATCCTCCAAAAGGGCTACAACTCTCCAAATGCCCTAGCATGACAAGGATATGCTGCTTGTGTAACAGGGGACAAAGCCTGCTCTTAATAATGGTAAGATCTGCAGCAGCTTGGAAAGGAGCAGGGAACTGAGGTCTGTTTTCCTCTAAAGGACACTTCACTAAGCCAGCCGCTCCCAAAGACTGAATGAAGTATCAGATTCTCATGAGGGCTGGATTGCCTGAGAAATAGGTCAGAAAATGAAAGTTCATTTTCTGGAGGAAATGTCCCAGAGTGCCAGGATTCCCTGAGGAGTTGGGTGGGAATGTGGAGTACCACACGGGCCCTGAGAGGATGGCAAGAGGAGGTGTGAGGGTGTTCAGAGCCCCAGATTGGGAAAAAAAAAAAAAAAGTGAAACCAGTGTTAGGCACAAATGACCACCCTTAACCTCTTCATGTGGGTAACACATGTGCCTTGAAACCTACTGACTGTAAAAAAGGATGAGAAAGATGGTAGATGTTTATAATTCCTGTACTCAAATTTTAAGACATTCTATGAATTTCTTAGCTTCTAATATGGTGTATATATATTTCTTCCTTTTCATTTCTTGGAGAATACATGTCTCCATAATGAAGCTGGCTGAAGGCGCCATGGGCTTGGTCGACACACAGATGTAGATATAAACTCAACCACGGTAGAATGTCATGACCCTGGACAAGCCATTTTGCCTTTCTGTTCCTCAGCCTCCTTATCTATAAAATAAGTAATAACAGTACCTACCTAAATTCAGTATTATATACTGAAATATATAATATACCAGGAAATGCCTGGTATATAACAGAACCCAAAACATGTTAATCTCCTTTTATTCTGTGGGTTGCCATCAACTTCTAGCTCACAAAAACACATGTACTATGATTTTGCTGCTATTCTCAATCTTAACTAAAGAGGTATAGTTAGAAAAATGTAGGGTGTCTCATTGTCTTATTATTTGTTTTGCATTAGACCAGAATTTTCTGTTTCAAATCACTTGCATTGTTTAGGAAAATGTGTATGGCTTATTCACAAGGTTATCCATTCCGTGGTGTCTGCCTAATGTGGTGATTAAATAACTTACATTGGTGTTAATTAGGTTCCTCCTTTTTGCTACAAGTATCAAAGTTGACAAAGTTTCTACACTTGCAAGAGACACCTAACAGAACACATGTTAGTGTATTTTTGAAAAGTTGTTGTATAAACTGTAAAATGAATCTTTAGAATGTACTAAGGGCACAAAGCTTTTCGTAAACTGATTTTGACCACTGATTTTTAAAGGTGATAAAATAAAGCTGCCCTTTGAGGTACACTCCACCCTGCCCACAGGGTCTGATAGTGCCCTAGCCGAAAATCACTGGATATGAAGCCCCTCTTACTGATCAAGCATGGTGTCTGAAGTGGGATCTTTTGCAATAACCCTCCACATCCCAACTCTCTGCTCCCCAGACCCAGATTTCCTTCAAGAGTATGTTTGGGGATGCTACAAAAAAGACTTTCCATTGAGACCCTTAAAAGACAGCATCTTTACGGGCAGTTTCTTGTATTGGTTGACACGGGAATAATTTTAGAGCCAGAGATGGTCTCAGGCAGCCTCACCGAATTTCCCATGGACCTAGAATAGTATGCTGGAGGAGCCTGATTTTTCCTTGGTTTTGAGAAAGGCCCCGAGATTAGCTAAGAGAGAGCTGGCTGACACGAGGGGTCTCTCAGCCAAGAGGACGTGGTGCTGTAATGGGTGGTGTGGACGGGCGAGTGTGCAGCCCGAGGTAAAGGCAGACTTTTCAGAGAAGAATACCAGCAACTGAGAACCAGACGGGCCTGTGTAAACCACACCTGGTAGCTGTGTGTTCAGTTTCCAGACGAGAACCAGATGTCTGGTCCCAATGCTGAGCTATTACGTAAGCTCGCCGGCTCTTTGATGCCAATCTGGGAAGGGTGGGGAAGAGGAACATCTCAAACTGAGGGTATTATAACTTGAAATTGAGTTTACCTGGCACTGACTAAATAAAAGTCTCTTCCTTCAAGTGGAATATAAGTCCAGGATAGAGATTCAATTTAGTAATAGAAAAAAGAGTATCTTTTTTACATGTTTTTAGAGTACACTGAGTTCATTGGCAAATGTGTACTTCACCTTCCCGAAATTTCTCCTGCATTCCTCCTGTCAGTATTTTCCAAACAGCGTTTTGTGAGACACTAATTCTGTGACATATTACTAGATATTCTGGAGAAAGCAACAATTTCCCTAATAAATAATTTCGGGGAAACACTGCATAATACGTTAAAGTTCTAAAAGATCGTGCAAAACGAGAACCGTTCCACTTTTCTTTCAGCTAATGTTTTCCCATATCATTTCGATACAACCTATTTTTTATTTGCCAAGCATCAATACACATCTTTGAGGAAACTACCATTCTGTAGAAAACTTTGGCAATGCTGTTCTGCCAATAGGAACATATAATTTCCATCCCTGTCTCTTCAGTTTAAAAGAGTGTGTTTGTAATTGATCTTTGCCTCATTTTAAATGAACTGATTCAACAAGCATTTTGTGGTCTCCTACTATGTGCCCCGTGTTAACTAGAGGATTCTGGGACTTCCCCTACTACGTGCCCCGTGTTAACTGGAGGATTCTGGGACTGCTCCTACTACGTGCCCCGTGTTAACTAGAGGATTCTCGAACTTCTTCTCCTACTATGTGCCCCGTGTTAACTAGAGGATTCTGGAACTTCTCCTACTACGTGCCCCATGTTAACTGGAGGATTCTGGAACTTCTCCTACTATGTGCCACGTGTTAACTAGAGGATTCTGGAACTTCCCCTACTACGTGCCCCGTGCTAACTAGAGGATTCTGGGACTTCTCCAGGCTTTGTTTTCCAGCTTTACCGAGATGTAATTGGCACGTAGTGTGTGACGACTGCATACGCTCATGTATTGTGAGCCGACTGCCACGTGCTTACTCACCCTGCACCACAGCTTGCTCTCACTGCCATCAGGGTGGGAGTGTGTGGAGGTGAGCCTTTCGGGTCACCGGGGGTGCTGGGGGTGCCGGTCGGGGGGTCCGTGGGCAAGGTGTCCCAGTGGCTCCTGGGCTGGCCTCCCGATGAAGCCCGGGATTTAGCGAGTAGGATCCATTTTCCTTTGCTGACAGTCACGCAGTTCACGACTCGGAGTTCTGGGTGGGTGGGAGGAAACGGGCCTCTCTCACACTGTCTTACGTGGCTGGGAAGCTGCCTTACTCTCTCACGCTCTCACTTTCCCACAGGAGAAATCCTGGGCCGAGCAGGGCTGTCAGCAGTGAGCTAGGCTGCCTTGCGGGAGGGAAGATGTCGGGGGAGTCAAAGTGTTCCCCTTACCCTCTCCAATGAGTCCAAATTTGGATTTCTTTTGACTCTAATAGTGTGCTGGAACTTCTCTGTTGGGCTGCAGGACAAAGGCTCTGTCATCTCACAGCGCTTGTCTATCAGTGTCCGCGGAGACGCCTGGACCAGGGCCAAGAGGGGCCAGAGCCGGTTCACAGGCTACTTCGGAGGCCGCCACTGGGGCTGAGGTCTGTACATCTATTGTCCTGCACAGGCACAGGTGGGGCTCCTCCCAGGGCGCTTGGAGTATGGTGCTGGACCTCACAGCTCCCGCAGAGGCCCTTTTGTCCATGGATGGTCACCAAATTGTTGTTGTTGATACACAAAGGGATGTCATATTTGACCATCTTGCTATTTCTAAGGATTTTTAGTGGTTTCAATAATTCTTTCCTAAAAAATGTATGATGTTCCCTTTTTCAGTACAAGTTCAAATCATGGACTCTGTGTGTGTAAGAAAATAAATCCATTTCCGACCTGGGCCGGTTCACCCCTCCTCAGGCAACCTGGTGGTTCCCTGCTCCTGGGAGGTTAGCACGTCGATGCCGGACTTAGTGTGGACACCCGATCAGCGTAGCGCACTAGAGCCCAGCTCTCCTGGGCTCAAGCAAACCTCCTGCCTCAGCCTCCCGAGTAGCTGGGACTGTAGGCGAGCATGGCACATATAGGCAATGGAATCTTACTCAGCCGTTAAAAAGAATAAAATAATGCCATTTGCAGCAGCATGGATGGACGTAGAGATGGTCACACTAAGTGAGGCAAGTCAGACAGAGAAAGAGAAATATCATATGATATCGCTTATATGTGGAATCTAAAAAGAAATGATACAGATGAACTTATTTACAAAGCAGAAACAGACTCACAGACTTAGAGAACCAACTTATGGTTACCGGGGGGACCGGTGGAGGGAAGGGGCAGGGAGTCTGGGATCGACATGTACACACTGCTATATCCAAAATGGAAAACCAACAAGGACCTACTGTGTAGCACGGGGAACTCTGCTCAATGTTACCTGGCAGCCTGGATGGGAGGGGAGTTTGGGGGAGAATGGATACATGTGTACGTATGGCTGAGTCACTTTGCTGTGCACCTGAAACTATCACAACATTGTTAATTGGCTATACTCCAATATAAAATAAAAAATTTTAAAAAAATTAAAAAAAATTTTAAAATGTAAAAAAAGAAAATAAATCCATTAACTGCAATCTACTTTTCAGTATAACTCTCCAGTGTGAAACTGTCCTAGATAGTGTAGAAATAGACTAACAAATATGATAATATTTAACCATAAAATATAAAAATGATAATATTTAAAGTAAAATACAAAGTGTATACAACGCAAGCACATTCTTGAAGATTTAGTTCTGCCATTTCTTTCTATAGGAAATCGCCCTGATAACCTCCCTCCACCCTATGCCTCTGCTATGTGCCTTTCTCTGTGTCCCTATGACATCCTGTATACACTTCTATCATTACATTTATTGTCTTGTGCTTATTGCTTTATATACCTGTTTCCCACAGTCTAAGGTTTGCTTATTGTTGGCTAGCGTTGTCTTGTTTGTTGATGTACTGCTAAGGCTCGGCATAATACCTGGCATATAGTAACCATTCAGTAAAATTTATTGTCTAAATATGCTTCTTTTCTGATGCCTAAGTTTAAATATGTGCATGTAACTTTGATGGATAATAGTAGATTGAAATTATTCATAGTGCCCCAGACTAATGGAGACAAAAGTGAATCCCAGTTGCCCACAATCTCCTATCCTGCAGTTTGTCCTCCAGCGAAGATCACAGACAGTTTCAGGGAGAAAGAGCCGTGTGTAACTTAGGCGATCATTTGATAAATAACAAAAATTGCTCTGTAGAAAAAATGCTATAGTGTGAATAGTATAAACAGGCTGTTAATCCTCTTGTTATAAAGTGACAGATTCACAAATAAATAAGGAAGTTGAAACATTAATTTGATATATACAGTCGTGGTGATATCTGAGGATTTGGAGGTCCTTGAATAAAAGGATATAGTACTAGACGAGATGTATACTGATGAATTCTACTGATAGCTCCTTCAATGAGAGAATAGTTTGATCAAAAAGCCACAAAGTTGCCCACCGAGATATACAGAGGAAAAAGTGGAGATTCATTAATACTTCAAAGGTGAACTTGCCTAATGCTGGTGACTCACACAGCAGGAAACTCTGGCTTATGTAAATGATGCCTTCATTAAGGATACAAAAATATTTTGCAAATTATGGGAGGTCAGAGATGGTGATTGACTGGGTTTGCCTATGAACTGTTTCATTAACATTCTACACCTTCATACCAGAGAATCAAGCTGACCACTGCGAAGGACAGAATGAAAAAGGATGACACTTTCATTAAGATTCCTATTCATGCAAGATACTGGGTGATAACTTACATATTTAATATAGATTATACATATAATTATATAATATGATTATAATATATAATAATTATATAATATAAATCATAATTATAATATATAATTATATGTGTGTATATATATATATATATATACTTTATTTAATGAAAAACTTGTAAATGCATAGTGTCAGTCTCTTTTTATACTTGAGTCCACTAGACATGTGTATACCACATGGCATTTAAAATCTTGGGTCCTGAAATTGCATGTACCTGCATTTCACTCTGCTACTTGTTCAATAGCTCTGTGACTTTAGGCAAGTCCCTCAACCTCTTTCTATGCCTCATTATCCTCATCCTTTAAATAGGGAAAAAATAACGCCCACTTCGCAAGTTAGCAGTGACTTTAGTAACTCCTGAATATGTGTTAATAATATTATAATGAATGCCTCAATCTATCCTGAACTATTTAAAATATTTTATCTATATTGTAAAGTTATAATACAGTATACAAAAATTATGTGGTTCCAATGCCTATTAGAAAATAATCAGTGGGATAGAATAGAAACTACAGGAAGTAAATAGACATTGTTGGTCTCATTTTTTTCCCCGGTTTTACTGAGACATAATTGATACATAACATTGTATTAGTGTTAGGTATACAGCATAATGATTTGATATAGGCATGTATTGCAAAATGATTACCACAATAGGGTTAGTTAAAACATTCATCACCTCAATTTTTTTTTGCCAGTGATGAAAAGTTTCAAGATCTACTCCCTTAGTGACTTTCAAATACACACTACAGTATTGTTAGCTATAGTCACCATGCTGTACTGTTGGTCTCATTTTATAGTTGAGCACACTAGACATGAAATATATCACATGGAGTTTAAGAGCTTGGGTCTTATTTTGAATATAATAAATATGGCATTTTAAACAGTGAGAAAATTGGGGGTTATTAAATGATACTGGGAAATTGGTTTAAGCATTGAATAAAAATACATTTATAATCTCTCTCAAATGCTAGGCTAAAATAAATTCAAGATGGTGAGACCAACAGTTGACTCCCAGTTCTACATTCCCCTAACTTTCCCTTTGCCAAGGTAAAGACTATATTTCCAAGTGTTATTGGTTGAATTATGAACCCCCAAATTTATATGCGAAGTCCTAACCTTAGTGCCTTGGAATGTGACCTTATTTGGAAATAGGGTCACTGAAGATACACTTAGTTAAAATGGGGTGATTAGGGTGGGTCCTAATTCCCTATGACTGGTGTCCTCATACAAAGGGGAAGTTTGGGCACAGAGACACGCACACAGGGAGAACACCAGGTAATGATGGAGGTCGAGCTCAGGTTGACACTCCTACAAGCCAAGGAACAGGAATGCCAAAGATGACTGCCAGCAAACCACCAGAAGTTAGAGGAGAGGCTGGGAACAGGTTCTTCCTCAAGCCTCAGATGGAACCATCTCTGCCAACACCGTGATCTCAGACTTCAAGACTCCAAAGCTGTGAGACAACACATTTCTGTTGTTTAAGTCACCCAGTTTGTGGTACTTTGTTATGGCAGCCCTAGCAAACTAAGACACCCAGTTCCCATTGCAGACGTGGCCATGCAAAGGAGTCCCAGACATATTGGCATGAGTAAAACATTATGTGAAACTCCTGGATGGCTTTCTTTAAAAAGAAGGAGAAGGAGAAGGAGAAGGAGAAGAAGAAGAAGAAGAGGAAGAAGAGGAAGAAGAAAAAGAAGATACTTGTTCTCTTCTCTCCCTGTCTCCTGTGCACAGATTGGAAAAGTAACTGTTTTTCTGGTGACCCAGCTTTGATTCTGTGGGTGAGGGAGAAAAAAGTTGAAATGGAGAAGCAACTTGATGGACAAAGGTCCCTAGAAGACAGCATATACCAAACTGCTTACCTGTTTTGGACCACTGGTCTACATCTAGAACATTATGTGAGAAAGAGTTAGTTTCTCTCACTTTTGAGCAACTATATTTCAGGTGCTTGTTGTTTTCTACCCCCTTGCTAATACAGTGGATTAAAAACAGATAAATGTGAAAAATGAAATTAAAAGAAATTAAAAGTTAGTATTTATCTGACTATATGTATATGTAACTTCAAAGCTAAAAACTTTATGGGTAGGAAGACCTTTTAAACAAAAGAGGCAAGGTTTCTCTATTTGTCTACAAAGAAATTTAAAAATTCTATATATCAAAACAAAGAACTAATTAAGTAACACAAAACTGGCAAAAATATTTTAAATGTATGATAGACAAATGTTTGTGTAAACACCATATAAAACGCTTAACAACAAAAAAAGTGATCAACATCACAAAAGTTAAAACCCCATATCAAGTAGGCAAAGTGAAAAGACGAAAGCAAGCTATCCACAATTAGAAGAAATTCAGGGAACGCTTCTGTCGCACTGGTAGTGAGAGTGTAAATTGCTGTCGTCTCCTTAGGTGGTTACTTGACAACATGCATCGAAAGCTGAACCATGTCGTTCACACTCTTGGGACCAGAAACTCCGCTTTTAATCTTAAAGAGTTTACCCGAGAGTAACAAAAGATACATATTCATAGCAGTGTCACTAATGACAGCAAAAATTAGAAATAAAAAGTCCAGTGGTCGGTTTTAAAGTTGGTGATGTGCAAAATGCCTGAGGGAATCACAGCACATTTCTAGGATGCAAAATTCCTGTTGTTAAATTGATCTATACGTGTGTATGTGTATATATATATATTATATATATATATATAATGCCATAAGAGAGTGTTTATGACATTCTACTAGGTGAAGCAGTAATTTGTTAAGAAAAATTATGAAAGTTTAATATTGATTTTCTCTGTTGCTGACATTATTAACTATCCTTAACATTTTTTTTTGCTTTTGACTTTCATATGTTCAAATTATATAATCAGAAAAGAAAAATCTCATGGCTCACCCCAAAACAATACTACAGCCACCCAATTTCAATATGAACATCACACCCACAAAAGTCTTTTGATTTACCCAGGATGCAGCCAAAATCCCCTTTGAACTGTACACTTACAAATTGCATAAAATACATATTAAAATTTTTTAACATGAAGGAATAACATTATTAAGTTATAGGAAGTCACAATCTTCCTCCTCCCTCCCTTGTTATTTCATTCTGAGCCTTCAAACCACGCCCCGCTTATCCTGACATCTGTGTGGGTGCTACTGAGCAAAGCAGCCAGGGTGGAAAAGGCACTGCCTTCCCCAGGAGCTCCTATATCAGGGGACCCACCCGCTGTGAAATGGACCTTCATGCAATAGAATATTATGCAGCTGTTACCAAACTGAGGCAGATCTACTGTGCTGCTCGTATGTGAAAGTTCCAACCTCTGTCATCAAACACCAATAAAAAGGTCAAACATAATATGTTCCCTAGTTTCCATCTGTATGAAAAGGTGTGTGTGGCAGACACACACTCACATATGAACTTGAACATGGAGAGCGTCTCTGGGAAGGCGGATTGGAGGCCGGCACATGGATGGAGAAACTGTCTGCTTTCACTGTACATCCTTCCATAGCGTCTGAATTTCCTCCATGTGTATACATAACTTTAAAACCAAAAACTAAAGAAAACAAAGCAAACAACAAGCCAATCCCGGTACAAACAGAAATAGAAGATATATCATTATCTTTAAAAATGAGGTTTACAACATTTTAAAAATATATTCATGTTTTTAAGATTCAAAATCTTCAAGTTCATTTAATTAGAGGACGTAATATTTGTCCATTCCTTCTTTCAGCAGGAAGGAAGCGTGTGGTTATTAAACACCTTCTGTATGTGACATGGGCTCCCTGTCTACAAGAAGCTCGTGGTCCAGTGGGAGAGATGGGTATGTAAATAAATATTTCATATATAAAGTTACTTTAAAAACAATAGAGGATTATATTAGGGAGAAGAATGTAGGCACAGAGGACATAGTGAACAACACTGTACTATTACGAGTGTTATTCACCAACTCTACCAAGAGTCAGAGACAGCTTAACCAAGAGTTGACAACGCTGCATCTTGAAGATGCGGTAGAAGGTTGGCTGGAAGATTACTGAGAATGGGGCTCCCAGGTGGACGAACAGCAGGTGCAAATGCACCGAAGCAGGAAACAGAATGGACCAGGCATGACGCTGCTGCTAAAGAATCAATTCCATGCTAGTCAAATAGTAAATATACTAATAATACCTAACATTTACCGAACACTTAGTATATGCCAGGCACTGCTCTAAATGTTTTACATGGTACTACTACCTCATTTCATCTTCGCAATAATGAAGGAGGCTTATTATCATAATTTTTTGAGTGAAAAAACAGAGACTGGAAGAGCTTTAATTAGATCGCCCAGAGTCACAAAATTAGTAATTGGTAGAGCTGGGATTTGAACCTAGGTTTCTCTGAGTCTAGAGACACTTTTAATCACTACTCCATCTTGTCACCTGTGTAAAATCTCATAGAAAAATACAAGCCACTATATGCTATTTTGGGGGTGTGTGTGTATATATATATATATACACATATATACTCTTTATTGAACTATTTAAGAAAGTAACATTTTTCCTGCTCTCAAGATTTAATCATTGAATATTTAGTAGATTATCAGAAAGAATCAGAAGAAACACATTTTAAATCCTTATGTTTTTCCCTTCATCATTAGTGAAAAATTACTTCAATTACTCTTCAGGAAGCACTTTGTTTATCTATACTCACAGGAATTGTAGATTACTTCTTTAATTTGAAAAGCTAATCAAAAATTAAAGTAAAGCCTTCACTTCCATCCTCTGAAATATCAATGAAAAAAGGGAAACAAAGGTTGTGTGGTTCAGTGTGCCATCTACCAGAAAGTTCTAGTAGCCTGCACTTCAACAGATTTACAGTTAAATAATAAATAAATTAAAAAATTAAAAGTAAAATAATAATCAATTTACAGTAAAATAATAATCAAGATTCATAATTATATCCCTAAGGCTTTGTAGGTTCCCCAAATGCTTTTGAATTATCAATTATTAAGCCATGGTTAGACTATTTTTTCATAAATTGGATTTCATTGTATTTTAATTCCTTAAAAATTGTCCATGTAGGCAAGGTATCTGGTAACCATAAAATCTGATTAACCCAAATATCTTCTGCCTGACCCATAGCATACTGCAGTTTGCTGTATAGATCTGCTCTCTTATGCATTTGGAGAATTGCCAGGTGTTTCCATGTTCTTTGCGGAACACTGACTATTGATAAATGTTATATCCTCACAACACAGGCGTCCCTGCCACACAAATGATCTAGAGGGGCCCTCCCAGCCTACCTATTATACCCTAAATGCATCCATTTAGACTGACAGAGGACTGTCTGCTTGGATTATACAATGGTTTATGAAAGAAAGTTTTCATAAGTGCTTGGCTAATAGTTTATAATCCTGTATTGAATCGTTCATACACTAATTTATTACCCATGTCACGATCCAAATTCATATCTTTGCAGAGCTGTGGACCAACTGTTTATTCATGTTCAGGAATCACATCAGTGGTGGGTTTTACAAGCCTCTTGGAATTTATTGTTGAACTCAGTTGTGGCATGATCAGTCCTTTGACAGGACATCATACTTTGTAAGTTCAAATCTATATTTTTGTCCACAAGATCGAGTGTGTTGACAAATTTTTGGCATAGAACTTCTATATTCTGTGTCAAGTGAGACTCTTGTCTGCTGCTTTTACAAAGTCCTTGTGAAATTGATCTCCCATAGAGATTTTCTCATACACTCTTTCAATACCTGAACTTTCACCATAGTACTTTGGCATCAAAAATCAAATCCCTTCAAAGTCTCTGGAGAGTCACTCTCCCAACTGCTTTGGAAACCATGAAAGAGAACAAATTCACAGACTTGTCTGAAGAACAGTACTGGTGGCCTTGGCAATCACTGAAGGAATATACAAACCACCAGCTTCAACAGACTGAAAGTTCCTTTGCTCTCTTATATCTTTACTTCTGCAGATCCAGTGAGAATCTTTGCATTAATTTTAGTTTCAAAATTTTAATTTTAATATTTAGAGAGGTGTGTATTTTGCCTATCACATTCAATTTGGAGTAACTTCAAAAAGTTTTAATTGCTTTTAAAAATTTAATATATTTTCAGCATGTAGTTGCTCATATATTTAAGTACAATCTGATACACAAAAGCCAAAAAGGGGGCTATTTACTTTTTTTTTTTTTTACATCTCTATTGGAGTGTAATTGCTTTACAATGATGTGTTAGTTTCTGCTGTATAACAAAGTGAATCAGCTATACGTATACATATATCCCCATATCCCCTCCCTCTTGCATCTCCCTCCCACCCTCCCTATCCCACCCCTCTAGGTGGACACAAAGCACCGAGCTGATCTCCCTGTGCTATGCGGCTGCTTCCCACTAGCTATCTATTTTACGTTTGGTAGTGTATATATGTCCATGCCACTGTCTCCCTTCGCCCCAGCTTCTCCCTCCCCGCCGTGTCCTCAAGAACATTCTCTACGTCTGCGTCTTTATTCCTGCCCTGCCACTAGGTTCATCAGCACCATTATTATTATTATTATGTTTTAGATTCCATATATATGCGTTAGCATACAGTATTTTTGTCTTTCTGACTTACTTCACTCTGTATGACAGACTCTAGGTCCATCCACCTCACTACAAATAACTCAGTTTCGTTTCTTTTTATGGCTGAGTAATATTCCATTGTATACATGTGCCACATCTTCTTTATCCATTCATCTGTCGTTGGACACTTAGGTTGCTTCCATGTCCTGGCTATTGTGAATAGAGCTGCAATGAACATTCTCGTACATGACTCTTTTTGAATGATGGTTTTCTCACGGTATATGCCCAGTAGTGGGATTGCTGGGTCGTATGGTAGTTCTATTTTTAGTTTTTTAAGGAACCTCCATACTGTTCTCCATAGTGGCTGTATCAATTTACATTCCCACCAACAGTGCAAGAGGCTTCCCTTTTCTCCACACCCTCTCCAGCATTTATTGTTTCTAGATTTTTTGATAATGGCCATTCTGACCGGTGTGAGGTGATACCTCATTGTAGTTTTGATTTGCATTTCTCTAATGATTAGTGATGTTGAGCATCTTTTCATGTGCCTCTTGGCCATCTGTTTGTCTTCTTTGGTGAAATGTCTATTTAGGTCTTCCACCCATGTTTTAATTGGATTGTTTGCTTTCAATCTGATGGCATGTATAACACAATATCAAACAAGGAACTGGTCTTAGGTGACTATACAAGGATTATAGCCATCATCTTGTAAATACTGACTTTTTGGCCCATTGACCTTGTTTTTTGAACACACAGTAAAGAAAATAATAGTGATTCAAAGAGTTAACTCCTCCTCATTGTTATTTATTCATTAAGCAAATAATACCAGGTGCCTATTATGTTCTTTGTAAGACATGACACAATTTTTTCCCAATATTATTCTTTTGGCCACGTATATTTTAAATTTCCACCAAGAGCGATAATGGGGAAAGAGTCCAGAATGTGGAATTTTTAAAAATAGAGATACATCTATGACTAAACTCTCAGTAATGAGAATTTTCATATCAAGGCTGTAGGGGAAAGAGGTAATATTATATGAAATCAAAGAGTTTTGGAGAGCTTTAATAGGGTAAGAAAGGTTACATTTTCTCATTATACTGAATTTGGTATACTATGCACTTGAGATGTTGCAAGTTATAAAGTCACAACTTAAAATTGAAGACAATGCACAATGTCGAAGAAGAATAAATGAAAAATGTTATGAAGTCTCATGGTAATGACCCATTGAGAAAAGAGTAACATATTAATTTTATCAAAAGTACATCAACACTTCAGGATGAATAATCCGTGAGATAAAGTGAAGAATTGAGGTGGGGTTAGAAAAATAAAGTGAGCAGCAGATGTGTTCACAGTGGAGTAGTGCCTTTACTAGGGATACATGTGAAACATCAGTTGTGACAAGAAAGCATCCAGAGTATACAACCAAAAAAAATTATATGAGTCTTGAAACAATAAAAAAAAAGGTTGGATTCTTAACATCTACTTTCTTAACTCACTGTTAGAACAGCAATTAGGTGTATGTTAATGTTAATCAAAGTTTATAAATTGTCTCCAATAAAGATGTTTTTTAAAAAGTTTATAAATTGTGAAATCTTCATAAAATTATGTTGTAAAATTGATATATTAAACGTTATTCAATTTGGAAAAAAACCCACAAATTAGAATCTACTGAACACCCAATTAGTAAGTCATCAGGCGTGAAATTCCACTTCAATTACATACATCAGCCTCTTACAATATAAAAAAATTCTCTCAGGTAGTGAAGACATATGGAAGGATAAAGTACATGGAAAATTCTACAATTTTGAGGAAGAAAATAAAAATAGGTCTCTAAAATATTCTTTAGTTATCATCAGCTAAGCTATCGCAATGTGAATCACAAGGCCTACAGACTTAGAGCCTAAATCATCCCTAAAGTAACAGTAAACATGTGAAAATCTGAATACTTTTTGAATTTGTCAGCGAGTATACCTTAAGGTCTATAAGGCATGGCTGACACTGGCTGTTTAATTATGCACCAATGCCCATCGTCTTTCTGCCAGCCTCACTGCCAAACTACATTACCCATTTTTCCTTGGAGTGAAGTGTGTGCTTATAACTGCATTCTGGCCAACAGTATGTCGGTAAAAGTGATGTATGCCAATTCCTGATGTCTTCCATCCTGACCCTCCAACTTCCTTCTTTTCATTCAACATCTGGTCAAGTGCATAGGACACAGGGGAGAATTCCAAAGACTTATGAGATGGTAAGGGCACAGACAGAGGGAGCAAGCGTCCATTAATACATGGAACAGAGAATGAACTGATTTGCATTGGACCTGAGCTTGGACTCATCTTTGTTACGTTTAGCCATTGAAATTGTTGGAGCTCTAGGTGGGCTGCCCCTAAATGTGCCACAATGGCATATGGATGATTCTGAGTTAAAGTTACTTAAGATGTGGCCAAAAAAGAGGGACATTCAGAACCTCCTTTCTGTCCCTGCTGAAAGCAGGAAATAAATCTCTCACGTGAAAGGTGCACTTCCTGCACCTGGAAGTAGAAGGACACCCTTATCACCAGAGATGGTGAGTTCAGGCTGAGAGGCCTATATAAACAAACTTGGTGACTTCTTTAATTGACTACCCCAAGCCCAAACTCTGTTTAGATTCTTCACTAATCGAGCATCCAAAATCTAAGCTTTTTTGTCCTGTCAGTTCCTTACAAACTTACTGTTTCTTTGTCTAAAGAGTAAAAAAGCTCCCTACTTTGGCCACTTCTTAGGCCCCATTTCTATGCGACCTCCACGCGTGCAAATTAAAATTTGTTTCTTTTTCTCCTGTTACTCTGTCTTGTGTCAATTTTATTATTAGTCCAGCCACAAGAATCCAAGAGGGAGAGGAGGGAAATTTCCTTTTCCCAGACAAGATGTTAGGAATGTTTGTTACAAAGTTGGGTTAACCCAGTGAACACACAAGGAAAAGCTCGGGCTAGAAATAGAAGTCACTTTCTTTATGAAACTGTAAATAAGTTAACTCACATTGAATAATTTTGTTTTATTAATTAAACATGGTTGCTTGTTGAGTTGTTTAAATTTGATTCCAAATTTCTATATACTGATTATACCTTAAAGAAAACAATCACAGGAATTAAGACAGCTGAAGCAGAATCTTAAGAAGAGCAGTTTTCTGTCCACTTAGAATGAGGAGCAACTGATTTTTGGCGGCAAAGAAAATATATTCTAGAATGAGACAGAACTTGATTCGTATCTCAGCTCAAGCAGTCACCAGCTACGTGACCTTCATCCAGTTTCTGAACCGCCACAGCTCTTAATTTCCTCATCTGTAAAGTGAGCAAAGTAATAGCACCGACTTCATGGTTCTGAGGATTAAATGTGGCAATGCATTTACGGTACTTGGTCTGCCTGTCACACAGAAATCACTCTAAAAGTGTTAGCACTTATTAGTGTTATTACTAATAAAAGCTAATGTGCTAGAAAAGGTTCATACCTTAAAAAACATTTAACCATGTAAAGTGATAAAAATATTACTAGTTAAATTCTGTCGTAGCAGTTTTAAGTGATGACATTTAATCTGGCTAAGGTAAACAACAAATGTAGTGATGATTCAAATAAACAGATTTTATAACAGATAACAATACAAGGGTATAAAGCCCTCAGAGCTAGATTACCTATGTAGGCCTTTTTTTCTTAAAGACCACTTGCATCCATACAGGCTAATACTTCAAAGCGACTATGCAACAGGTTAACTTCTATAAGAACGTTCTCCATTAAAAATAATCTGAGATGCATTATTGTACACCAAGCACTCTCCTATTGAGACATTGCTTTTCAATACACTTCAGAAGGTGAGGTTAGTCGAGGAATGAAATATTCCCTGAGAGAAATGGAAAATAGACAACGGAAATGGGCACAATGTCTGGTTTGGGACTACAGTCATAAAATAATAATTTTTCTTAATTTTAGGGAAAGTATATCTTAGGTTCAGGATAGACTAGATTGTCCTGAATCTCCTCAATTTATGCTCTCTTCACAAATAACAACTTATAATTATTTTCTGCCTCATCAAATTATTTAGTTTTGTTTTTGAAGTAGAGTTGATTTACAATGTTGTGGTAGTTTCAGGTGTACAGCGCAGTGATTCAGTTTTATATATATATGTGTATATATATATATATACACATATATATAATTTTTCAGATTCTTTTCCCTAATAGGTTATGACGAAATACTGAGTATAGTTCCCTGTGCTATACAGTGGGTCCTTGTTTTTTATCTATGTTATATATAGTAGTGTTTATGTGTTAATCCCAAATTCCTAATTGATCCCACCAACTCCTTTTCCCTTTGGTAACCATAAGTTTGTTTTCGATGTCTGTGGGTCTGTCTCTGTATTGTAAATAAGATCATCTGTATCTTTTTTATTTTTTAAGATTCCACATACAAGCGATATCATAGGATGTTTGTCTTTCTCTGTCTGTCTTACGTCACTTAGTATGATAATCTCGAGGTGCATCCGTGTTGCTGCAAATGGCATTATTTCATTCTTTTTCATGGCTGAGTAATATTCCAGTGTGTGTGTGTGTGTGTGTCTGTACACATATATATACATGTATATATACACATATATATATATACACATGTATATGTATATATATGTCACATCTTTATCCATTCATCTGTCGATGGATGTTCAGGTTGCTTCCATGTCCTGGCTACTGTAAATAAATAGCTGCCATGATCTGCCCACTAGTTCTCTGGCCTCATGCCTCTCCCCCTACCCACTCCAAGCCTCCAGCTTTGTCCAGAAGACATTTCCTGCCTCCACAGCTTCCCACACATCATTCCCTCTGCTAGGATGTTCTTCTAGGCTCTTGTTCTTCAGAGTCAAACTAAGGGTTACTCCCTTTTGAAAAGAGTTCTTTGATGCTTTTTGGAGAAACTCTATGCTCCCAAAGCTCCATGGGTGAACTTCTAGTACAGCTCTGTCTACTGAATGTACTGTCATCTTCTCTGTCCCACTCTTATTGCTATACCACAAGTATATGGAACAGATTATGTTTTATTTCTTCTTGCATCTTTAGTGTCTGAAGAGAGTACATGTCCAACTCATACTGGCCGAATCAGTCAGTACACAGGCAGACCTAGGAGATATTGTGGGTTTGGTTCTAGACCAGCACAATAAAGCAAATATGGCAGTAAAGCGACTCACACGAATCTTTTGCATAATGCACTAGCATTATGTCTAAAAAACAATGTACAGACCTGAACTAAAAACCACTTTATTGCTGAAAAATGCTCACCAACATCTGAACCTTCAATGAATTGCTATTTTTGCAATAGTAACATGAAAGACCACTGATCACCATAACAAATATCACCATAATGAAAAAGCTTGAAGTATTGTGAGAATTACCAAAATGTGAAACAGAGACATGAAGTTATCACATGCTGTTGGAAAATGGTGTCAATAGACTTGCTCAATGCTGGGTTGCCACAAACACTCAATTTGTAAAAAAGGCAGTATCCATGAAGCACAATAAAGCAAAGCACAGTAAAACCAGGTGTGCCTGTAATTAAAGCCCCTACGTGTTATTTTAGGGGGTTTTGTGTCTTACACTTGTGTTCATATTTAAAACAAAATTCTTTCTCAATATTTTTGTCAAACAGATCCCATTAGACCAGCATGTTTGTTTTTCCCCTCTGAGAAGATCTCTTCACAAGCATGGGCACCAAAAGCACTTGTTTCTGGTGAGTCTCATACAAATATATCATGAGAGAATTTTCAAACACAGATTGTAAGTCGACCCCTCTTGGCTCTCATGATGTCTCTCATTATCAGTATCAAGTCATTATTGCCCTGCACGTGGCTGGATGATTCCTCAACATTGATAAAACTGGAGCACAGAATATCATTGCCCAAAGCTGTTGATCACTGAGCGTGTTTTATTATTTATTATTCTACATTATCTCTACTGGGTTTTCTTCTCCCTGTAAACAGGCTTCAGTCTTCACTAGCTCTTAAAATTGCCATTATCAAGGCCACTTATAATGACTGTCCTCTGCCACACCTGGCCTTGTGTCTCCCCCATGCTTCTGATAGACGCCATTGAGCCTGCATCAGAATCACATGGAGGGCTCCTGGGAACACAGGCTGCAGCGCCCACCCCGCAGTTTCTGACTGGTAGGTTTGGAGCAGGGGGGAGAAATTTACATTTCCTAACAGGTTCCCAGGTGATGTTAATACCGCTGACCTGGGACCTCACTTTGAGGCGCCTGCCTTTCCCAGCATGCCTCGGGCCTCGTCCTGTTTGCCAGTTTTCACAGCTAGAGCCACTTAAGTCACACGCGTTGATCCCGCCCCACGCAGGTAGGAAGGAATACAGGCCGTTCATTGGTTCAGTACGACGTTAACTTTACGGCAGATTTGACGTGAGTAGCAGAGCTGGGCCTGTGCTGAGGTTTCCAGCTCCTGTAATTCAGCCCTTCCTGGATTCCTCGCTGGACGTGCTGTTTCCTCTGGAACTAGGACGCTTCCATTTCCCCAGCTCAGTTCCTTCTGGAAGCTGAAGTCAGCAGGCAAGTTCACTTCCCACATCTGGGAATCTACCTGGTTGCCTTCTAGACATTTGTGACCCTAAACTTACTCTGGCGCTTTTGGTTTTCCTGCACTGGTTTCTTTCCATTGCTTGTTGTTAAGACTTTGCAGTTTGTCTTTTCTGTGCCAGTGAGTCTAGCATCCTGGGTCTGGCACTCCCAGGCCTGACTCCAAATATGCCAGGCTTCCTTCTTCTCTGCTTTTCAAACACGGGCTATTTCTTCAGCTGAAAATCATTGTTACTATTTCTATGATTGCTGCCCATTCTTTCCCTCTCTTGATTTCAAAACGTGTTTCCAGACCCCTCAACCCCAGGTTCCATCTCCTTCAGGCTCTGAGACTTAGTGCTGGCTTGGTTTTTTTCCTCTATGAATGCATACTTTTCTGGTAAGATCATGCAACGTGGCTGGAAGGTTCCAATGCCACCTATATGCATGACTTAGATCCAAGTAAGTCAACTATATCTTTTCCTTTCTAAACCTGTGTCAAGGGGGTCTATGCACTTGCTATTCAAAGTGCAGCCTGAGGGCCAGTGGCTTTCAGGATGTTAGGGGAGCCTTTTAGAAATGCAGAGCCTCAGGCCCGACCTCAGATGGAATGAGCTAGAATCCACCTTGTAACAAGAGCCCCAGCTGATTTTCATGCACGTTGTAAACACCTGCTGTACGGTACAGCACCTCTACGATGAACTGCTGCCACCTGAGACTAATTGCGACTCTCCACCTTACCAATCACTACTTCTTCCAACTTGCTTATTGCCACTGATGTAATTTTATAAACCCGTGTTGGGTGAGTTTCCCGCTGACAATGTGAGCTATGACCAACAACCCACGATTCTCAGGAGCCCAGAGTCTCTCCGTGTACCTCTCACATGGTTGTTCCTTGGGATAGCTCTTGCACAAGGCCTTTTCAACTATGTCAGCATACCAAAGGGGTGTTTCTTCATGCTTCTGGCCATGATCTGATGTGTGCTTGGATGGCAGGCAGCCTGAGGCTGCGGGGTGGATGAGTCCAGTCAAGTTCAACAGTAAATTCGAGGTGCTCGAGGTAAGGCTGACTCACAGTAGGTGACCGTCCAGTCACCTCTCATCAGTGTTTATGATGGAAAAGGTGTTGAGAGTGGACCGGGCTGGGTGAAGCAGTTCCGCTCCAGGGCGTCTGTGGGGGTGGCACCAGCAGTACCGCTCTGGACCATGACGAGTGACTGCCTTTGTTGACGGAAACCCATCCCTGAAGCAGCAGGACGCCAGCCGCTGCATGAGTCCGCAAGTCAGGCCCAACCATGGCAGGGAGGGGGCGAATCAGACATACGCAGAGTGTCAGAGCCTCAGTCAAGACCGCCTCCATTCAGGATAGGGAGACAGCCCCCAGGGGAAGGGGGCTGCCACATTAACCTGGAGACCCAGGTGGACAGGCCCTTATTCATAAGTAGTGTCATGGAAAGAGCATGGGGTCTAGAATCCAAGCTGGGTTTGCATGACCTTGAGTAACTTTATCTTCAGAGGGTCTTCCCAAGCAAATGAAAATGCATGTCTAATAGGGTCTAATAGAGGACTTACAGTAGATGCTTAATTCAATGTCAGTTACTATTATGTTTATCATACAGGGAATCCTATTCTTACGTGAGCCGCTGTGTCTCAGGACTGCTCCAGGTTCTTTGAATTCCAACCCGATTGGCTGGAGGGTTGGGTAGCTAGTGTAGTACCTTCCGGATCTGGGCAGAAGGAAGCATGCATGTTCAAAGCACACGTGCTTAGCCAGGTATATTGGAGAAGCCGATGATAGTGTTTAATGCCAACTGGGCAGCATTAAAAAAACTCCCTGGGAGAATTGTGGGTATGCTAATAGTCAGGAAGGCTGGAATCTACATGTAGGCTACTGTTGAGGTCTGTGGCTTCTGGCAAGTAGCTTTATTACTCTGTACTGCAGTCTCTTCATCTGCATATAAGGGAATTGAATTAGGTGCCCCTGCAGATAATGAGCAATGCAAGTTCTTGCAAGTGTTCTTCCTAACATGGAATTCGGTGGGAACTGTGTGTTGCCAGATGAAGCAGTGCAACTTTCATGATTGTACATAGCTTCTGTAAGTGTGGCTGTTCAGACTTACATAAAATTCCAGTGCAGCCTACCCTATACCCTTAGGTCTCTAGGCAATAAAGGAGGTGGAGCCATGGTGATGAGTGAGAGGGACTAAGGCCGGAAGTCTGAGTTGAGTGTCTTCCCTGCTGTTCAACCTCCTGAAATTCTGGAATCAGTCCCTCAGATTTTAGTAGCAACCGGACTGAAAGGGTCTACTAACTCTTTTTTGGAACTGAAATCGTACAGCTGAAGGTTAAATCTGAACGCAGACTGAGGTGTTAGGTCTTTTTTACCATCAATTCTTAGATGTATAACATTTTTTTTGAAGTATCATTGATTTACAGTGTTTCAGGCGTAAAGCAAAGTGATTCGGTTATATTTATATTATTTTCCAGATTCTTTTCCTTTATAGGTTGTGACAAACTATTGAGTATAGTTCCCTGGGCTAAACAGTAGGTCCTTGTAGGTTATCTGTTGTATATATGTTAATCCCAAACTCCTAATTTATTTCTCCCACCCCTTTCCCCTTTGGTAACCATAAGTTTGTTTTGTATGTCTGTGCGTCCATTACTGTTTTGTAAATAAGTTCATTTATATCTTTTTTTAAAGATTCCACATGTAAGTGATATCATATGATATTTGTTTTTCTCTGACTTACTTCACTCAATATGATAATTTTTAGGTGCATCCATGTTGCTGCAAATGGCATTATTTCATTCTTTTTTAAGGCTGATTAATATTCCATTGTGTATGTGTATACATGTGATATATCTATAGTATACATATATATATATATTTATATATATCTATCTCACACCTTCTTTATTCAGTCATCTGTTGGTAGGCATTTTGGCTGCTCCCATGTCTTGGCTATTGTAAATAGTGCTGCTGTGAACACTGGGGTCCATGTATCTTTTTGAATTAGAGTTTCCTCTGGTTATATGCCAGGAGTGGGACTGCCAGATCATATGTTAGCTGTATTTTTATTTTTATTTTACAGAACCTCCATACAATTTTCCGCAGTAGCTGTACTAATTTATATTCCCACCAATGGTGAAAGAGGTTCCCTTTTCTTCTCACCCTCTCTAGCATTTATTGTTTGTAGACTTTTTGATGATGACCATTCCGACCAGTGTGAAGTGATACCTAATGGTAGTTTTTATTTGCATTTCTCTAATAATTAGCAGTGTTGTGCATCTTTTCACATGCCTTTTGGTCTTCTTTGGAGAAATGTCTATTTAGGTCTTCTGCCCATTTTTTGATTTTTTTTTTTTTTTTTTATGTTAAGCTTGTATGAGCTGTTTGCATACTTTGGAAATTAATCCCTTGTTGGTTGCTTCATTTGCAAATATTTTCTCCCATTCAGTAGGTTGTCTTTGCATTTTGTTTATGGTTTCCTTTGCTGTGCAAAAACATTTAACTGGGTCCCATTTGTTTACTCTTGCTTTTGTTTCCATTATTTTAGGAGATGGATCCAAAAAAAATATTGCTGCAATTTATGTCAAAGAGTGTTCTGCCTGTGTTTTCCTAGGAGTTTTACAGAATCTGATCTTACATTTAGGTCTTTAATCCATTTTGAGTTTACTTTTGTATATAGTGTTAGAGAATGTCTAATTTTATTCTTTTACCTGTAGCTGTCCATTTTTCCCAGCACCACTTATTGAAGAGATGGTCTTTTCTCCATTGTATATTTTTGCCTCCTTTGTCATAGATTAACTGACCGTAAGTGCATGGGTTTATTTCTGGCTCTTTATTCTGTTCCATTGATCTACGTGTCTGTTTTTGTGCCAGTACCATATTGTTTTGATTACTGTAGGTTTGTAGTATAGCCTAAAGTCAAGGAGCATGATTCCTCCAGCTCCATTCTTCTTTCTCAAGATCGTTTTGGCTATTTGGGGTCTTTTTTGTTTCCATACAAATTTTAAAATATGTTGTTACAGTTCTGAGAAAAATGCCATTGGTAATTTGATAGGGATTGCATTGAATCTGTAGATTATTTTGGGTAGTATGTTCATTTTAACAATACTGATTCTTCCAATCCAAGACCATGGTATGTCTTTCCATCTCTTTGTGTTGTCTTCAGTTTCTTTTATCAGCATCTTATAGTTTTTGGAGTATGGGTCTTTTGCCTCCTTAGGTATGTTTATTCCTAGGTATTTTATTCTTTTTTATGTGATGGTAAATGGGATTGTTTCCTTAATTTCTCTTTCTGATGTTTTTGTTGTTAGTGCATAGAAATGCAACAGATTTCTGTGTATTAATTTTGTATCCTGCAACTTTACCAAATTCATTGATGAGCTCTGGTAGTTTTCTGATAGTGTCTTTAGGATGTTCTATGTATAGTATCATGTCATCTGCAGATAGTGACAGTTTTACTTCTTTTCCAATTTGGATTCCTTTTATTTCTTTTTCTTCTGATTGCTGTGGTTTCAAATTATTATTATGCATGTAATTGTTCATGGCAATACGACCTATTTATAGAAGAAGTTCAACTGAGTTACAAGCAGGAAACAAGTTTATTCTTTCTCAGCCCTCTCCATGAAACTTACTCTGTCCATTTTCTCTTTCTCTGCACATAACTGACATAGCAGGCAAATCCCCACAGCTTTTCAGGTGACCCTTAGATAATAAAATTCCAGATTAGAATGATTTAGATTTTACTCTACTCTGATAATTATGTTAAGTCCAAATATCTATCCAATTTAAAGCTTCTACTTTTCCTCATCCTGGGCTGGCTTCAGGCTGTGCCTGTACTTCCTCTTCTCCCAAATACACAGACTGTTTTGAGTTTCTACATAGCTAGAGCAGCAAGAGGATGAAAAGATGAAAAATGGAAGCCAAGTCATTAGCTAAAGGTAAAGGGAGAAGCTAGAAGAAATTGAAGAAAACAAATAGTCATCTCAGAGTGGGGATGTGGTAGGATTGCTGGATGGCATTAAGAGTCCAGTTGAAGAGACAAGTTATGAGTTTAAGGCTGGTCAGCTGGGTTATGAGTTCTTCTCTAGCTTCATTTAATTCTTCTTTCACTAATTACTTGACGAGTCCCACTAAACTATAACCCCCCCCCCCATGGGGACAAAATTCCATATCTATCTCATTCACCACTGAATTGTCAGAGCCTAGTACCGTGCCTGGACAGAGTTTCCATTCAATAGGTGTAGTGAATGGCTAACACAGCAACGAAACTTCCCAGAATGAAGAGCCCACGTGTGCCCTTGAAATCTGTAGGTCTTCAGGACCCAGGATATAGAGACCAGGCTAGTTGTCACAGGCCACTCATCAAAAACCTGTCTCTTCCAGGATGAAAGCAACAACGTAACTCTAAAACAAAAGGTGCAAGCCCTAAATCAAGTAAGTCTCAGCAATGCAAAAATTAAACATGATTTTCACGGGGACAGTTTCATTCATCAGGGAGAGAGAAGGGAATTGGGGAGAGCATGATCAATATACTTCATTCAGCCTCATCCTGGATCACCAAAGAGGAAGATGTGAGTATGTGTGCGTGCACACAAACATGGAACTTCCTACATTACAACGACATCCAGTGATCTAGCAAATTGAGTGTAAACAAGCCGGTTTGGGGAAAGCCCCAATTTGAATATGGGACTACTTCCAGTACCTTTGAAGTTTGCTCTAAGGGAGTGATTTTACTGCCATTTTCTCTCCTGCTGTTACAATTTCTCTCCCTTAATCTCTTCCACAGGAAATCTTTCTCTTCTCAACCAGTGAGAAGAACATGATCACAAAATCTGTTTTTCCCCCCAGTGACTAAGAATGCAGAAAACATACAAAATGAGAGCTACAGCCTGTGATATGGCATGTTCTCAAAATAATAACTCATAGATGCTTTTGGTTTATAAAAAATCATTACAAGCTCTGACAAGACTTTAGGGAGTGCCTTTGAGGAAGCTCTTATGGAAGGAAATAATGATGACTCTGAATCAGGGATCAGAGCCTTTGCATCATGAGTAAATCAGCTTTCCATGGCACCCATACTTTCAGAACAATCAAGAGAGAGAGACTGGAAAGGAATGGCTAACGATAATGACACAGGAAATGCTTGCAATATGATGCACCGTAATACAGTTTAATCTGTTCTCCTCAACATACTTAATCGCACCATTCTCAACCAGGGAAAAAGTAAGTGTAGTTTTCTGTCAAAGAACAAGTCTACCAATTTGTTTGGAAGATCTAGTATGACTCGGGTCATAAGCATTTTTGTATAAATTTAGAAAATCTTTCCTTATTTTCTCCCATATTTGCCAGAATATATTTGCTACTGTCTGGTGTTTGACAAAAGGAATGAAATTACTCTTTTTATACTTTAAGGTACGTATTAAAAATAAACACACACAAATAATTCATGGCCCCAGCAATTTCTTCTAGCTTCTCCCTTTACCTTTAGCTAATGACTTGGCTTCCATTTTTCATCTTTTCATCCTCTTGCTGCTCTAGCTATGTAGAAACTCAAAACAGGTCTGTGTATTTGGGAGAAGAGGAAGTACAGGCACAGCCTGAAGCCAGCCCAGGATGAGGAAAAGTAGAAGCTTTAAATTGGATAGATACTTGGACTTAACATAATTATCAGAGTAGAGTGAAATCTAAAAATCAGGAAAAACATCTTGAATATTTTAAAAAGACTATTCTCTTATAATATTTGCTGGAAAGACTATAAACAAAAACATATTAACAGTCTAATTTGTAAAGGAAAAAAAAAAAAACTCCAACTCCAGCTCAAGGGAAGTTTAGACATTTACTACTGCATCTTTTTATTCACCATTTCCCACCACAGTATATTGACTATTTAGGCCATCGCTTTTCAAATATTGTTTGTGACAGAAATTGCCCTATATCACTGAAAGAGACTATTCTCCATGAAGTTTGCTGGAGTGATTGAGATAAAAATAAAAATGTTCTGATATTTCCCCCCAGGAAAGTGCCAGTGGTTTCTGAAGCTCAAATAAGCTTTAACTACATCCCACAGAGCAACGCCTCATAGTGTATTATTAGTGTGATCAAAGAGGATCAAAACACGTTTCCGGGAAGGACTAAGTACCAGCCCACGTCCAACACTGTCATGTGAACATGCCACACGGAGTCTTTAGTTCCTGAGTGTGTATCCGCTGAAAACTGTACCACGTTTACTTCAAGTAAGACCTTTATTAATGATAGCGACAAAAACAAATGCTGCTTCTCAAGAGGCATTTTTCCCTCCTTGGGAGTTCTTGTTAGGTTGTCAAGGCAGAGCAGAGCAAAATACAGGCTTTTACTCCATCTGGGGATAATTGAAGTAACTCGGTATCTGCTTTTAAGAATTCGTTTCTGCTTCTGTTGGGAGGGAATAGAAACAGGCCACCGTTACCTGCTGCCAGAAAAAGAGGAAAACCCCTCATTCGTGTTTAGTAATCTTGTAAAATCAATCAAGACTCTTCACAGTATCAGTGTACAGAGAGTCACTCTGCTGATAACCTCGCGATTCTGGGACTCTTACTAGCACGAATCGTGAGGAAGTTCACGGGGAGCGAGTCCACACGTTCACTGAAGAAGGGGACATCGTGTGCAACACTTAGTCATTATTAAATTATAGGGAGCCCGTGGCAGAGCCCGGACGTTCGTGTCTGATAGAGCTGAATTCAAATCCTACCAAAATGAACACTGGGGTGCATGTATCTTTTCGAATTGTGCTTTTCTCCAGATATACGCCCAGTAGTGGGATTGCTGGGTCATATGGTAGCTCTATTTTTAGTTTTTTAAGGAGCCTCCATACTGTTCTCCCTAGTGGCTGTATCAATTTACATTCCCACCAACAGTGTAGGAGAATTCCCTTTTCTCCGCACCCTCTCCAGCATTTGCTGTTTGTAGATTTTTTGATGGTGGCCATTCTGACCGGTGTGAGGTGATACTTCATTGATACAAATGAACTTATTTACAAAGCAGAAACAGACTCACAGGTCTCGAAATCAAACATATGGTTCCCAAAGGGCAAACGTGCAGGGAAGTGATAAATTAGGAGACTGGGGTTAACATATACACACTACTATGTATAAAATAGATAACTAGTAAGGACCTACTGTACAGCACAGGGAACTCTCCTCAATATTCTGTAATCTATGTGGGAAAAGAATCTGAAAAAGAATGGATCTGTGTGTGTGTGTGTGTGTGTATATATATATATATATATATATATATAAAATTGATTCAGTTTGCTGTACACCTGAAGCTAACACAACATTGTAAATCAACTACACTGCAATTTAAAAAAAAAGAAAAAACAAAACAAATCCTACCACTGCGTTCACTAACCATGTGTGACACGGAGACCATCACTTAGTCTCTCTAAGCCGCCCTGAATTTGTCTATGAAATTGGATCAATACCAATACTGCTTAGAGAAATACTGAGGAGTGGATGTTATAACGTAGAAAAGGCTTGGACATAAAGCCCGGCTGTCTGTAACTAGCCATTCTCTTTTTCCTGCTGCAACCTCATGGTAGCATTAAGGTGTATGTTTAATATAAGTTTTTCAGGTTCCTCTGCCCTGTGTGTGCCCGGTATATATGCCTGCATCAGTGTGAGTGTGCCCTGCACATAGCAATAAAAAAGCATAAAAAGCTTAGAGTCAACAATTCACTGTGGTCATTACAATGAAAAATAAAGTTGCAGTGTTTTCTCATTTAGTTCTTTTGGTAGGGAATTTTCAGTAATTCCCTTACATAGGATTCTAACATCTCTGGATTGGAAGCTGATTTCCAATTCAATGCCACCTTTGACTGAGACATTATTATTATTATTTTGCTGCAGGAAGTTGGTACTAGTTGTTTGCTGTGATCAAATTGGAAAGTCTTCATAAACAAGAATTCAGATTCCTCAAAAGGAAATTATTTAAATTCAGGGCATTAGTGTTATTATAATCCAAATCCCGTGTTGAGGAAAAAATCCGTTTTTAGTGAACGTTATTTCAGCCCTTCTATGGAATTTATGGTAAGATATTTTGTGACTTCAGTTAAAACATTCTGTCTCCCGTACACTGTAATCTTTTGTTGAGTGTACCACATTTCTTAGTCAATTGCACGTGTTACCTAACACTTCATTGGAAAAGCAGAAGTGCAAAATGAACCCCAAGCACTCTTGTCACCATGGGAAATGCTGACGGGACACACTATACGCATTATATATTGTAAGGTGTTAAAAGAAGAAAAGTGTGATTTTTTTAAAAACCACGTCTGGGTATTAGGTGTACCAGAATCAGAGGAATTCAGTGCTGAAAAGATATTTATAGAGCATCTAATCCAGCTCCCTTATTTTATAGACTGAATAAACCAGCACAAGATTATTTTGCCCAAGCTTACAACAATAGGTTTGCGAGTCTGCCCACCCAGCGGAGGGAATATTTTAAACTGGATTAATCAGAGTATGGCTCCTGAGACCCTAGGAAAGCACGGGAGGGTTCCTGGAGCCTACCAGGTGCTTTCCTGAAATAAGTCGTTATTTAAGAACTTCAAGCACGAGGAAAAGTGAAAGAATTCAGAAGTAAATGTACCATATGGTCCATGTTTAGGGGAAAAAAAATCCAACCACAAAAACAAATCTACCCACGTCCATAGGCCTTGGAGGGCTGAGCGCAGTGTGACACATGGCAAGTATTCAAAGAGTCACAGCCAGGAGGAGAGACAGCAGCAACCACGAGGAAGAGCTGATGTGTCCTGCCCAGCCCTCGAGACGCCCACGTAACCCAGACAAAATAGCACTAACGATGATCGTGACTAAACACATCACGATTCTCCGCTCGTGTCTTTAAGCTGGAGAAAAATAAGAGGATGAGTCAGTCTTCCTGGAAATATTTCCATCAGTCCTTTGTCTCTTCAGGGGCTGACCTGGGTCCTACAGTCCAGGTGGTTTGTAATCGGCAGCAGTTTTCACTGGTCGGACCCATGTGGGAACCTCTGGCAGAGCAGCCTGGTGTAGGCTGGTGGGGTGGAGTTGGGACGGTGGTGATGGGGATGGAGGGGATGGAGGGAAGTGTGTGTTGGGGGAGAAGATTTAGGCTGAAGATCCAGGATTCTCTTTGTTCACGAACTTCCATCCTTCCCAAGAGTGACATTCTTGTGTGACCCTCAGCCCGTTAATTACATAGGCTGTCTCAGGATGCTTTCCCCAGCTGACATGGATATCCACTCCCCTTGGGGCCCCAGTTCCATGCGGTTTTTACTTTGATTGTAAGGCAAGGATGTTTAGAATCAATGCTACTGTTAACTTGCATCTAGGCCTCTTTATACTCTCAATCAGTATTACAAATTTCCTGAAGCAGAGTTTGTTTCTCAACTTGTGTGTGTTTTTGCAGAACCTATGATGTGCCTTTGTTTATTAAATGTTCAGCATATGTCTGTTGATACTAAAATCATATTGGCAAGAGGTAAGAGTGAAAGGAATCAAATATAAGCTAGACATTTGCAATTTGGGAGGGCTACCATCAGAACATATCTTTCTACAAAAGAAATCTTTTTTAAAAAATTTATTTTATTGAAGTATAGTTGATTTACAATGTTGTGTTAATTTCTGCTGTACGGCACAGTGATTCAGTTATATATATATATATATATTTTTTTTTCTTTTTTCATATTCTTTTCCATTATGGTTTACTACAGGGTATTGAATATAGTTCCCTGTGCTCTGCAATAGGATCTTATCGTTTATCCATTCTGTATATAATAGTTTGCATCTGCTAATCCCAAACTCCCAATCCAAACCTCCCCCACTCCCCCCCCCCTTGGCAACCACAAGTCTGTTCTCTATGTATGAGAGTTTGTTTCTGTTTTGTAGATATGTTCATTTGTGTCATATTTTAGATTCCACGTACAACTGATATCATATGGTATTTGTCTTTCTCTTTCTTACTTCACTTTGTATGATAATCTCTAGGTCCATCCATGTTGCTGAAAATGACATTATTTCACTCTTTTTTTATGGCTGATTAGTTTTCCATTGTGTGTGTATATATATATATATATACACACACCACATTATCTTTATTCATTCATCTGTTGATGGACACTTAGGTTGCTTCCATGTCTTGGCTATTATAAATAGTGCTGCAGTGAACACTGGGGTGCATGTATCTTTCTGAATTATAGTTTTCTCTGGATGTATGCCCAGGAGTGAGATTGCTGGATCATATGGCAACTCTATTTTTAGTTTTTTGAGGAACCTCCATACTGTCCTCCATAGTAGCTGCACCAATTTACATTCCCGCCAACAGTGCAGGGGGTTCCCTTTACTCCACACTCTCTCCTGAATTTGTTATGTGTAGAGTTTTTAATGATGGCCATTCTCACCAGTATGAGGTGTTTCCTCATTGTAGCTTTGATTTGCATTCTCTAGTGATGCAAATCAAATCAATTAGTGATGCAAATCAAATCAATTATTGATGTTGAGCATCTTTTCACGGGAAAAAGATCTGTATGTCTTCTTTGGAGAAATGTCTATTTAGCTCATCTGCCCATCTTTTTGATTGGGTTGTTTGTTGTTGTTGTTGTTGTTGAGTTGGATGAACTGTTTCTACAAAATAATCTTAACGTGATAAGATTTATCATTTATTAAGCAGTATTCCTGAGTTGGGCACTTGGTCAGTGCTCAGTATAAAATGATCTTATTTAATCAAAGGACGATCCTTTGAAAAAACTCATTCAGCATCTTTACAGATAAACACAATTAGGTTTATGGAAATAGAGATTTTGAGCTAAAGCATGTAGATGACAAACACAGAATCAGCATTAAGTCCCAGATCATTTCACCCTCAAGACTGTCCTCTTCCATTCTCCTACATTGCTGTTTTTGAAATAAAACAAAAACAACAAACAAACAAAAACAAAATCTCACCTTGTTAGTCTGCTTAAGGTAAACAGAGGAACACACAACTGAAAATACACTTATTTTCACCTACTCAAATGAAGAATGCAGATGTCACGCATTAGGCCAAGTGTCTTGAACTAAAGTGTTCTATTGGTGATGATGGAAAGAAAACAATGATTTGGAAGAAGATGTTAAGGAAAGAATGGACAATGTTTGGTGCATCAAAAAGTGTGGCGAAGGGGAGGGAGGACCGACTGATGATTACGGTTTTGAGACCTGATGGCTCAAAGAATATCACTGCCACTAAGAATGTTCAGGAAAAATGCAGTGAGAGGCGGCAAGGGCAGCAGAACCCACCCTACCCTCCCCCCCCGAAAAAAAACACTAACAGGCAGGTTGGAGATATTTAAAAAATTAAAGAGCACGGAATCTAACCTCTGTCTGTACAGATCTAAACACGTCGTAGGTGCCATTTCAGTAGAATACGTTTTATGAAAATAATCTTAAAGTGCTAAATGTTTTTGATGGTAAATGAATCACGAGGATGCTAAATTTTAATGCTGCGTATGCCGTTGTACTGTGTGTACAAATTTCTTACACATAATACATTTTGGACTAATCAAAGGGTATGAGGAAGGAAAAGGAACCTGACACAGTTTTATGAAGAGAGAAGGTGCGAGTAGCCTGAAAGGGCCGTTGTGAGTGGACCAGATCCCAGAGGCCATTCCCACCCATGCCCACCACCATGGTCTGAGAAGCAGGCCTGCACTCAGCACGCAAGAACACAGGCACTTTGCAGTGGCCGCTAGAGAGAAGATGCCCGATGGGCAAACCATGGCAATACCAGGCCATGCGTGAAGGCTTCCTGTGTGCACTCTGAAGGCAAGGTGACGAGAATTGTCCCATCACCATATTTACACACTGTGTATATGTGCACTTTTTCTGAAGAAGAATGTTTCTCAATGGGTCTTCTTGAGGCAAAAGAAAAGCAACAGGAAGAATAGCAGAGAAACACATAGTGCTACTTCTTCCTTCAAATCAGTGCAATCAGAGCAGGATTAAGAGACTATAAGCAGAAAATGATTTAAGAATACTACAGAAAATAAGATTTATACACCCTGAAATTCTTTTCATTGTAAATCAGCTGTGATGTAAAAATAATTTAAAACTTCTTTCATTTAAACAAAATGTGGAATATGCAGCATTCAGCAGGTACTGAAAATAAAACATGGCCCAAAGAACGCCTTAAAAAAAAATTGGATTTTTTTTTTAAGACCTTGTGTCATAGCACTTTAGCATTTCCTTTTGATTTGGCATTCACAGCCTCTAAAAAGCTCCTAAGAACACTGCATTTTCTAAAATCTATTATCCTCAACTTAAAAATAGCAGGAATTTAATAAATTCTGGGGTCAACGATAGTTTCATCTCTTAACTAAGGACAAACCATTGATTTTTCCCTATCAGCTACTCCTTGATGGAATTCCAACTTGAGAAGCCTCATTTTATCCTTCCTCTTTTTCAAGAAACATGATGGCAACAAAACCACCGACTAGAGAAAGTGTTTCAAATGGGAAGCCTTGTTTGGGGGATGACGCGTCGTTATCAAGGGGCTCCACCTACGTTAAAGTTTTACAAATTTGTTTACTAGCAGAATAAGATGAGATAAACAGAACACACAGCAAGGAATCTAGGATTAAACAAAATAAATCTCTCCTGACTTGAACCTAATAACGTGCCACAAAAGCTCTCATAAATTATTAGCTTCAAAATCATTCAACGTGTCTGCAACGCAGTGTGTGTCACTGATGTACTTGAAGTTCACCTAAGCAACTGTAACATCAAAATGTGCCAACAAAAACTGCCAGCAGCGGTGCCACCTTGCAATCAATCACATATCTGTTTCAGAATTATAAAGTGTCTGAGAGCTATTATTTCATCTGCTTCTGGCTGCATATCATTTAAAACTTCACATTCTCACGGAGAAAGAAAAAGTAAAAACATTTGTCAGCTTTGGCTTCCTCTTTATGAAGCCCCACTGTTTCCACAGCACCTTCTGGCTTCCTTATTTCAATTTGTATTTCAGAAATCCTTTTTTCCCCCTGGACTACGTGTGATGCATAGTTTATGAACACAGTAGTATAGTTGATTCTCAATTATCTGTCCGAATGGAAACCAATGGTGGTTCCGATTACCCCAAATCATTTTATATTTGATTTTCAAATACATTATATGCATTTTCCCTGGGAGGTTTACATTCCTGCTAATGCTTTGCTAGAACTAATATTAAAATATGTTTGCATTCCTTGAGCTCATACCAGTTGGCAGCAGTAGGGAGCAACCCGGCAGTGAGTGACAGGGGTAAATTAGACTGGGATTAAACGTTTCGATGAAGAATCGTCAACATGGGCTTTCCAAACATGGGTAATTGAGAGGTGGTTACATAAGATATTAGTTATTGTTTTAAATCCCGAAGGAAAAAAATCTCTGAAGTATTTTAATAGAAAAGACCATATTTTAAAATGTTAAGTAAAAGATTTTCAGTAACATTTGCAAGTGTTTATAGTTACAAATTTATTATTAGAGATAGCTATATATATTTTTATCTTGATATGATACTGAGAAATGACTCAGTGTGATTGGCTATTAACAGCCAATTTCTTAAGGATTATTTGGTATCCTGATGTATCAGAATTAGAATGAAAGGCAATGGTGAACTAATTAGCTCTATCTATTTTAAAAAATTAAATCACCTCATTGACTGTTCTCTTTCCTCATTTCTGTTCTCACCACACTCTTAAAAAATGTGTAAATATTCAGCTTAATGATTGGACTTACGTTCTTCCCTACCATCCTAAAACTTAAATTTCAGGAAGATAAGATCATATTTGTTCTTGATTATTTAGGAAGAATATATAATTGTAGTAAGTACTTAAAATATTATGCTGTTCATTCATTGTTGATATGCTTTTAGTTAAGAAAGAACATATATTGTTATAGCCATCAAACTATGGCTAAAATTGGCATTTGTGCTTTATCGGCGTAAGATTAGAACTAGCTCCAGAAATAACTTCTCTGTTTCTCCTGGGAACCAGATTGGAAGATCGGGGTGCCACCGCCTGCGTTGTAACTGACGCTCACCTACGTGTGGGATTTATAAGACCCGGCGGTGGGCGAGGCCTGGCGCACAGCAGGTGGCTGGCCGCTGAGTTTAGTGGGAAAAAGCAGATTGGATTAGCATCATGGATGTCAGAAAAGCACAGTCCAAGGCAAGCTGAGAGAGTTGGTCATCACACAGGAAGAAATCTCTCAGACGTTAAGTCAGGAAGAGCTTTGAGCTGAGAAATCCAATCCGCTGATAGCAACCTGAATGAAAAGCTGCTCAGACAATTCCTAAATCCACATCTTGAGGCCTTTTTGCTCTTCTGTCTCCTATTTCTGTATCTTCTGGTCCTCCCCCATTTCCTCCCCCTCCCCCTCCCCCTTCTCTGTGTTTTCTAAGAGCCCCAGTTATATCCAGAAAGCTCTGTGCTCTTGGTGACCCAATACACCCGAACTCAGGTAGAAGAAAGCCAGACTTTGAGTGGATACTCATGAAGAAATTTCTGGACAAAATGTGGAGAGACAGGAAGAAAAGAGAGGACAGGCGTACATTTTATGAGACAGAATCTAGGAAAAAATAGTGGAGGTTCTACCTCTTTAGGTATAACAAATTTTGCAGTCGCCTTGTTCAAATTTGATGGCAGATAATCTTCTGGAGTTTGTACTCACAATGGCGCAAACAGATCTGAGTGTAGTTGAGTGTTGGTTGGGATGGGGCAGAGGGAGATGAGGAGGTATATATAGTCTGTGGATGGTCCAGCTGGACAGCTAAGCGGATATAGGGGACAGTGGCACCCTTGAAGCCCTTCAATGATGAAAGGCTTTGGGTATTTTTGAATCACGGATTATACAAAATACACAGATAGTTTCACCCCAATCCTCACACGCAGAGAGATTTGAAACTTGCTATGAAAAGAGAATATACTTTTAGTAGGAGATCAAAGACTAGGGACCTTAGATGTGCTCTTCAATGAATCAGTTCTTCTGCCTTGTTGGATTCAGTCCTCTAAATCTAGGCCAAGCCAGTTAATCTAAATTTTTCCAGGTGAAATTACAAAACCTAGGAGTTCTTTATGCCATCACTCACCACAGCTAATCTATCTGCAATCCCGTTAGTTTTGAACATACACACTTCTCTCCATTCACACTTCTACTTTCCTAACCTAAGTGACATCACTCACTCTTTTCAGAGCAACTGCAATAGCTTCACCGCTTGCCTTACTTCCCTACAACTCATTGCTCACGGAGCCGCCAGGGTTCCTTCACCAGCATAAATCAGGTCTGCTGCTCAAAAGCTTCACCTGCTTCCCATTGCTCCTAGGACAAACCACGACAGCGCTACCGTGGCCTAGGAGACCCTCTACGTGGGATTCAGATGCCGCTTCTGCAAGCCCACCTCGGACAATTATCTCCCTGGCTTGCTGCTCTCCAGATCAAGGGAGGCCCCGTCTCGGGGTTTTTGCACTTGTTTTTCCCTCTGCCTGGAACACTCGTCACCCAGTTGTTTGTGTGGATGTCTCATCTGCATCCTCTCGGCCTCCACACAGTTACTTTGGATTTTATTTCCTTCATAACATCCATCATTATATAAATGTCTTATTGCTTTACATTATTATTATTTGTATATATCATATAGCTTACCACACCGAAATTTAAGAGAGGGACTAAGACGTGTTCTTCACTCAGCTCCTATAAGAAAGCCCGCCATGCAGTTCATACTCAACAAGTGATTGTTGAATAAATGCATGAAAGGTGGTGTCTTTCCACGAGGACCCACTTTTTACAGAGTCTCAAACTTCTAAGTTATGAATTCAGGCAAACGGTCAACCTGAAATTGAGGCAAATAGGGAGGAGGCAGGACATCTAGATTTTGTCCTAGAACTAGAGACCTAAAATTCTTTCTATTGGTAAAATTATCATCAAAGCAATCCTTAAAGCAAGTAGGTTGCATTGTGTAGGAAGCTGGGGTTCTGACTGTTGGGAGAAACTGTATCCCGATGATGCATTCTGGGAGTTATCAACCCAGGCACTGGGGCTCCTGGAAAGAGAGTAGCCAAGACGAAGAGGAACAGGCCAGTTGTGGGTGCCTCGTCTTCCATATCTGCCATTTTGTTCTTTGTCTCATGAGCTGTAGCAGGTACTTTGCTGAAGGGGGCAGTGGGGTGGTTATTACTGTTAAATACTCTTAACAGAGGGGTTGGATATTCCAAGACATACACCAAAGCAGAGAGTTCAGTGACGAATCATGGACTAACCCAACCAGCAATAAACAACTCAAGAGCAGGCTAGCTATTCTATTCGTATTGAACTAGTGAATCTGGAGAAGCTGCTCAGTGGTTCTAGATTTTGAACTTTAAAGTTATACATTTTAAACAGATTTCTCTCTCATAAGCTTTGTCAAAAAGGAATTTTTAAGTAAACATGTTTTTAAAACAGTTTTAGAATTACAGATTTATTGTAAAGATAGTACGGAGGGTCCCTATAAAGCCCCTATCCAGTTTCCCACATTATACGTATATCTGTCACACTTAACAAACCGATATTGATACATTCCTCTTAAGTCTTTATTTAAATTTCCTCAGTTTTCCCTCATGTCCTTTTTCTGTTCCAGGATCCCATCCAGGACACCACATTACATTTAGTCAAAGTGCCTCCTTAGTAGAATTCTCTTGGCTGTAACTGGTTCTCAGACTTTCTTTGTTTCTGATGATTTTGACAGTTTGAGGAATACTAGTCAGGTGTTCTGCAGAGTGTCCCACCCTTGGGATTTGTCTGCTGTTTTCCTCATGACTAGACTGGGATGGTGGGTTTTGGAGAGGAAGACCTCAGGGGTAAAGTGCCATTCTCATCCCATCATATCAAGGGCACCTACTATCAACATGACTTAAACATGGCTGATGTTGACCTTGACTGCCTGGCCTGAGCTAGGTTTGCTAGGCTTCTCCACTGCAAAGTTACTCTTCTTTGGAAGAATGTCTCTACACACTGCCCCCACTTAAGGAGTGGGCATCATCTTTCACCCCCTTTAAAGGGGAGTAACGACATATATTATTCAGAATTTTTCTCCACAGATTTGTCTCTTCATGTATTCAATCATTTGCTTATATCAGTATGACTCAAGGACATTTATTTTATACTTTGGATTAAAATCTAATACTACCATATTTTACTACTTCATTTTGTTGCTCAAATTGTTTCAGCTTTGGCCACTTGGGACTCTTTCTATTAGCTCCTATGGGACTTTGACATCTCCCCATCATAGTGTTTTGTTTTGTTTTTAGCATCTCCTTACTTTCTGGAACAACAAGATGCTCCAGGCTTATCTTATGTATTTCCTGTCCCCAGCCCTAGAATCAGCCATGTCTCCAAGGAGCCCTGGTTCCTTTCATTGTAAAATGGTATTAGAAACCAAGATCTGGGTGCTTGGTATTTCAAACAAAAATTCTGATAAATAATTTATAATGTGCCCAAATAGCTGTATTTGTAAAATAAAAAAAAATAAATCCACTCTGAACTATCATATAAATGTTATCAACTTATTTTTAGGTCAGCTATAGAAGCAAGGATAATTTCATCATATCATACAGCAACTAACCTATGTCCATTTTTGAAATAGAAATCTAGGCTTGTAGAAGAAAATAGTGACATAAGAGAAGGGTAAATTTCTTTTTCTTGTTCATCTGTACTAACCAAACATAGCAATTATTTTTCTACTTCTAAGATCTGGAGATCTGGGACATGTCCTTTTTTCTCTCTTTTTTTTTTTTTTTTTCTTTCTTTCCCTACCTCAAATGAATAAGAAAAACGAACAAAAATTCACTAACATGGATTTTCAATGATATAAACATTGTTTTACTGAATGGAGATACCCATCTCATTAAGAAGAGACAATCTTATTTTCTTGCTTTGGTCCCTTGTTATTTACAAAGCAAGCTCTTCCTTTTCAAAATTAATTTTAGGAATGATAACTTATCTCCTACCATCAATCAACTTGCTTTAATTATTGGTAATTTAACAGATTTTAACCACACCAAGGAAATTTAATTTCACATATATATAATCATTTTTCGTAATTTAAATAGAGTTGAAGAATTTGGGTAATTGAAACTTTATTTAAATTACACAGGAAAGTTCAACTCCATCAACACTTTCCCTTCTATCTCATTTCCCTCAATTGGTCGGTTCTTCCAATGATGAAGAAAAACATTAAATGTACTTTGACAACACATTGCTGGGGATTCGGTGGTCAGCAAGTCACCTACCTAGGACATAGCCTGCCAGGATTATCTGCTGGGTGTGGAAAGTATGAAGGGGAGGATAGGTGCTGGATTTTAGCCTATTTATGGGATATTATAAAAGATTTATATCCCCTAAATATGGTCAATACATAAAACATTTTAGATACTACTCACTTTTTTCCCCAAGAGTCAAATAAAGAAGGCAGTTGGTTTTGCATAATCTTAATAATTAAATAGCTAAGCCAGTTAGATTATACCTGCTATTGTGTTCATTCAGGATTTATTTAGAACAAGGACAATTATTTGGGGTCAAGATTCAAAAGGAGGCAAACGGTAAGAAAAGCTACTTCAAATTCTCCCATCAAAGGGGGAAAAGAGTATGAATATTTGAATCGAGGAAGACAAACGGGAAATACTCATAGGCTTCTGCCTTGGTGACCACGGGGCACTAAACTAGCTATAGTTCTCGGATTGAGTTCTTTCTGTTTTAAATTGTACGTTGGTTTCAACATACCTTATACATATGCATATTCAGTTGGCTGACTCAGCTTAGATGTCACTGCTTCCTGGAGACCTTTAAGAAACCTAAGTGTGATAGGTGTTCTGGACATGTGCCCCATCCTCCTCGATGTTTCCCCCACCCTGTCATCCACTCTGATTTTCAACTATACTCTGATCCCCTTTCACTCTATTTACCACTGCATCCTCCACACTCACCCCAGCCTGTTGTGGTAAACCCCAATATTTAAGTCGTTCATCTTTGTATTCAGGTGCCTACTAGAGCACTGACGAGATGGATGTTTGATTAAATACATGAATGAATGAAGGAAAGAAAAAAGGATCGAAGCTTATTCATCCCATTGTGATAAAGCCAGGCAGCAGGAGTATTGTGAGAGTAGATCAATTTAATCCAGTAATTAAGACAAATTTGGTGGACAGTGGATTTAAAACACATCTTTAACAGTTCAAATATGACCTTGAATAATATCAATATTAGTATCTTCTCCTTTGTATCCTTGCCCATTTCTTAGAAGATCTAGCAATTATACAATTGAAAATCATGCCCCATGATTTTGATTCTTCTAATTTAGACACAGCCTGGGCTGAAACAAAAAAAAAAAGAACAGGTATATCAAATGCCAAAAGCTCCCCCTGCAGCCCCTTAAATACACAAAGAGTATATTTCACATTCCTACAGTATGGTATATTTCAAGTAGAGATCTTCCTGGACTTACAATGGGATTATGTCCCAATAAACCCATCGTAAGTTGAAAATATCTTAAGCTGAAAATGCACTGGGACTTTCCTGGTGGCACAGTGGTTAAGAATCCACCTGACAATGCAAGGGACACAGGTTCAAGCCCTGGTCCGGGAAGATCCCACATGCCACTGAGCAACTAAGCCCATGTACCACAACTACTGAGCCTGCGTTCTATAGCCCGCGAGCCACAACTACTGAGCCTGCAAGCCACGACTACTGAAGCCTGCGTGCCTAGAGCCTGTGCTCTGCAAAAAGAGAAGCCACCGCAGTGAGAAGCCCGTGCACGGCAATGAAGAGTCGCCCCCCTCGCCGCAACTAGAGAAAGCCTGCACACAGCAATGAAGACCCAATGCAGCCAAAAATAAATAAATAAATTTATTTAAAAAAGAAAATGCATTGAATACACCTAACCTACTGAATGTCACAGCTTAGCCTCACCTGCATTAAACGTGCTCAAAACATTACATTAACGTGCAGTTTGGCAAAATCATCTAACGCAAAGCCTATTTTATAATATGTTATTGAATATCGCATGTAATTCATTGAATTTTGTACTGAAAGTGAAAAACAGAACGGTTGTCTGGGCACAGAACGGTTGTAAGTGTATCGGTCGTTCACCCTTGTGATCACTTGGCTGCCGCTGTCCAGCATCGTGAGAAAGGAACCTACCGCATATCAGTAGCCCAGGAAAAGATCAAAATTCAAAATTCCAAATTATGTTTCTACTGAATGTGTATCACTTTCACACCATTATAAAGTCAAAAAATTGTAAGTTGAACCATCACAGTTTGGGGACTGTCTGTAGTTTTACATTAAGCATTGTGTACAAAAATCTAATGATAAATGTGCTACTGTTGGTGAATTAATGTAGACAGAGTTTTGTGTTGGCTGCATTAACTAATTTTAGTTTTTGTATTACCGTAAGTAGGAAGGCCGTGGTGGAAGACAAATTTTCCTAGCCGCCATCTCTTATAAGCTGTGTGACCTTGGGGGAATCACTTAGCTTCTGTGGTCCTTTGTTTCCTAAACTTTAAAATGAAGCTAATAATGTCTACAACACATGGAGGTTGCATGTGACTAAATATTGTAGGAGAAGCTGCTAACGTAGTGCTTGGAATATAAAATATGCTTAGTGACTCGTAACCGTCTCCTGTCCCCTTTTCTCTCAGTGTGCTTTGAAGTAATAACACAATTTACCTCTGCAATTTTGTAATTCAGTCTTTTTATTAATTCAGACTGGCCTTTTCTTCAGTGGGCTTGAATTAGTGAGATTTATGGACCTGTTCATGTCTTTACAAGGACCCAGGTGCTCAGCAGTTTCTTCTCTTCTAGCTTATTTGACACTCGTGAATTATAATGCATATGTAGTGGCAGAATGTCTCAGGTGGAAGCTCTTCTCAGAAAATACTTGGCCATATTCCCAGGGTAAACTGTAGTCATGATGGCAATATAAAATTCTGACCTGACCATTGAACCGTGAGTCAGGCAACTTGAAAGTGATTTCTAACTTTGCTGTGGACTCCCTTTCCTAATCAAAGCCCAATGTTGCTGTGCCTTCCTATTTTGGAAAAGGTTATCTTTCTCTGCCTCTTTTGGAGGAGACTGAAGTTTATAAAGGAGTGTGAACTCACTTAAGAAAGACAAATGTAAACATATAAAGTTTTATTACCCTTAAAAACAATTCTCTTTACTTGTTAAAGGGAGGCCTTGCTTTATCAGTACCAGCTGACCTGTCTCGAGTTAGGAAGTTGATGGAGCTCTGATTAAGGTTTTATGAGGCAATCTGTAACACAGAACAGAGGTCACCAGGGTCCCTTCCTATTTCCCCATTCCATATTTCTTAGTGCAAATTAATTTAGTACTCTCATGAAACACTGCCCTTTTTTTAATGCAAAGGCAAAAAAAAACCACGTGCCTACTCCATAAAGACATCCTTTTTTGAATAATTCTACCCGCTAGAACCTACAAGTGGGACAGAATAATGAAAGCTATTTCAAAGATGTATTAACTACTAATGCTATGGAATGTCCTAGAAGAATCAAATAATTGAATGGCCGAAGTGTCTAAAGAACCAATGACAGGGTAGAAATAAAGAAACTGGCCACTTCCTCATTGGAGAAATGAAGATTTATTTCTAATTTGACAGTTTCTCATCTGAACTGCCTATCACCCAAAGGGCAGTCGATGGTGCCATAGGCTGGAATGCCTTTTTTTAACTTGATGTGATAATATCTCTGACTCTTATGTATATATTTTTTGAAAAGGTGAATCTATAGCGATGAAACTCTAGAATGCTCTTCTCTTGGAGGCATTGCAGTAACATCATCTCGGAGAGATCGGGCAGAATTGGCCACTTAAGATGAGGAAGAGTAAGAAGCTTGCTCAGGACATATAAATCATTTCTGACCTTCATAATGCTGAGCGTTGCAATTACCCTTCTTGCTGAAACAGGAAGTGACGAGGCCATCCAAAAGGCAGCAGTGATTTTAAAAGGGAAAAAAAAAGTGGGCGTCTAATTGGAGGACGTTGAAAGACACTGACATTAAGGAGGGAGGCTCAGAAGACTGTCTTTATTGAGCGCTTACTATACTACCAGGAACCGTGCTAGGTACACGGGATTCAGTAGAAAACAAGCTCAGATATGATTTTTTAGCTCACGTTTCATACGTTGTAGTCAAGTGGGACAGACTGCCAGGAGTTAGAAGTCTGTGATGAGATGCTGAGAGGAAGTTTTTCTTTTATTCTGGAAACCTGGCTGGCATCCCAGGTTGAGAATGGAGAGGCAAATACCCCTCACGTTAAAAATAGCTCCAGGAGGAGCCAATAGTTACAGTCGGACTTCTGTGTCCCCCATGGAGGCTGCAAATCCTGCCTCACCAACTCATTCCCTGCAAAGAAGGACGGAACCGGGGAGGGAAGAAGGGGCTGCCTCACCAACTCATTCCCTGCAAAGAAGGACGGAACCGGGGAGGGAAGAAGGGGCTGCCTCACCAACTCATTCCCTGCATAGAAGGACGGAACTGGGGAGGGAAGAAGGGGCGGGGGCCCTCGGCCTGTGGTGAAAGTACTGCTCAGGTGAGAGGCTTTTCCTTCCCTCCCAGTGGAGGGAGGTGAGGGGTAGTTCTTTCCTCCAAAGGCAGGCGGATACTAGTGTGGCTTGTGTGTGAAGGGGAGACAGGCATCCCACTTTCTGGTTCCAGTATCTCTTTAGGCCATAGATTTGCTGATTGATTATTCATTAGTTGAGTTATTTATTCATTTATTTAAACTAAAAATTTATGGAAGACCTAATATGTACCTGCCAGGTATTGTTACAAGCCCTAAGAATACTGAGATGAGCCAAGTAAAGTCTCTGACCTCGTGCATGAAGGTTACTTTTTTTTTTTTTTAATTTTAATTAATTAATTTATTTATTTATTTTTGGCTGTGTTGGGTCTTCGCTTCTGTGCGAGGGCTTTCTCTAGTTGCGGCAAGTGGGGGCCACTCTTCATCGCGGTGCGTGGGCCTCTCATTATCGCGGCCTCTCTTGTCGCGGAGCACAGGCTCCAGACGCGCAGGCTCAGTAGTTGTGGCTCACGGGCCTAGTTGCTCCGCGGCATGTGGGATCTTCCCAGACCAGGGCTCGAACCCGTGTCCCCTGCATTGGCAGGCAGACTCTCAACCACTGCGCCACCAGGGAAGCCCCGAAGGTTACTTTTTGTATGTTTTCATGTTTACGTGTTAGGGTACGGTGTGTGGTTTACGGAGATCGAAAAGAAGCACTTAGATACCATCTCAGGTGGTGACAACTGTTAGAAAGGAAACCAAAGCGAGGATGAGAGAATGAGGCAACTGGCATCTAATGCGGTGGCTGGGGAAGACTTCCTGATGAGATGGTGCTGGTGCCGAAGTCTACGGAAGTAAGTCTAACAGCCATGCAGGTGCTAGGAGAGCATCGGGGCAGGTGGAGGAAACAGAAATCACACAGTCCTGAGGCGGGGCCATGCCGGGTGTGTCTGAAGAGCTGACGGGTCGATGAGAAGGCCGGTGTGGCTAGAGCAAAGGGGTGGGTGAGAAGGTTGCAGAACTGGTGAGTTGAGTCACTCCGCCCCGTAAGCCTCTGCGAACAATCTGTCTTCTACTTGGAATGAGAAGGGAAGCAGCCACGTAAGGCTTCTGAGCACAGGAGTGATGTGATCTGACTCCCATTATCATGGGGTCACCCCACTTATTCTGTGAAGATAGTCTGTAGGGGCCAACAGTCCCAGTTGGAAGCTAGTTAGAAGGCAGGAGTCTAGGGGAGAGATAATAGCTCGGCCGTGATGTTGGCCAGCTTTGGGGCCTTTTTTGTGGTATCTTTGTCTGGTTTTGGTATCAGGGTGACGATGGCCTCATAAAATGAGCTTGGGAGTGTTCCTTCCTCTGCAATTTTCTGGAAGAGTTTCAGAAGGACAGGTGTTAACTCCTCTGTAAATGTTTGATAGAATTCACCTGAGAAGCCATCTGGTCCTGGATTTTTATCTGTTGGGAGTTTTTAATCAGTTTCAATTTCAGTGCTTGTAATTGGCCTGTTCATATTTTTTTATTTCTTCCTGATTCAGTCCTGGGAGATTGTACCTTCCTAAGAATTTGTCCATTTCTTCTAGGTTGTCCATTTTATTGGCATATAGTTGCTTGTAGTAGTCTCTTATGATCTTTTGTACTTCTGTGGTGTCAGTTATAACTTCTCCTTTTTCATTTCTAATTTTATTGATTTGAGCCCTCTCCCTTTTTCCTGATGAGTCTGGCTAAAGGTTTATCAATTTTATCTTGTCAAAGAACCAGCTTTTAGTTTCATTTATTCTTTTCTCTTATTTTCTTAGTCTCCATTTCACTTATTTCTGCTTTGATCTTTATGATTTCTTTTCCTTCTATTAACTTTGCATTTTGTTTGTTCTTCTTTTCTCTAGTTGCTTTAGGTGTAAGGTTAGCTTGTTTGAGATTTTTCTTGTTTCCTGAGGTATGCTTGTATCACTATAAACTTCCCTCTTAGAACTGCTTTTGCTGCATCCCATAGGGTTTGGATCATTGTGTTTTCATTTTCATTTGTCTCTAGGTACTTTTTGGTTTCCTTTTTGATTTCTTTAGTGATCCATTGGTTGTTTAGTAGCATATTGTTTAGTGTCCATGTGTTTTTGTTTTTAGCAGTTTTTTTCTTGTAGGTGATTTCTAATCTCATAGTGTTGTGGTCAGAAAAGATACTTTACATGATTTCAATTTTCTGAAATTTACCAAGGCTTTGCTTTGTGGCCCAGCATGTGATCTATCCTGGAGAATGTTCCATGTGCACTTGAAAAGAACGTGCATTCTGCTTTCAGATAGAATGGTCTATAAATATCAGTTAAGTCCATCTGGTCTAATGTGTCATTTAAGGCCTACGTTTCCTTATTGATTTTCCATCTGAATGATCTGTTCATTGATGTAAGTGGGGTGTTAAAGTCCCCTGCTATTATTGTGTTACTGTACGTTTCTCCTTTTATGTCTCTTAACATTTGCCTTATGTATTGAGGTGCTCCTATGTTGGATGCATATACATTTACAATTGTTATATATTCTTCTTGGATTGATCCCTTGAGCATTACGTAGTGTCCTTCTTTGTCTCTTGTAACAGTCATTATTTTAAAGTTTTTTGTCTGGCATGAGTATTGCTACTCTAGCTTTCTTTTGATTTCCATTTGCATGGAATAATAGCTTTTTCCATCCCCTCACTTTCAGTCTGTATGTGCCCTTAGATCTGAAGTGAGTCTCTTGTAGGCAGCATATATATGAGTCTTGTTTTTGTATCCATTCATCCAGTCTATGTCCTTTGGTTGGAGCATTTAACCTGTTTATATTTAAGGTAATTATTGATATGTGTGTTCTTACTGCCATTTTGTTAATTGTTTTGGATTTGTCTTTATAGGTCTTTTTTCTTCCTTTCCTCTTTTGTTCTCTCTTGCGATTTAATGACTATCTTTAGTGTGGTGTTTGAATTCCTTTCTCTTTTTTGTGTTTATATCTATCATAGATTTTTGGTTTGCAGTTTTGATATAGCAGGCTATATGCATACATTATTGTTTTAAGTTGCTGATCTCTTAATTTCAAATGTATGTCAAATACCCTGCATTTGTCCTCTCCTCCGCTGATGATTGCTGGTTTTGATATTGTATTTGTGTGTGGATGATTTCCTACATTTACCGTATGTTTGCCTTTACCAGTGAGCTTTCCCACTTCGCCATCTTCTTGTTTCTAGTTTTAGTTTCTTGGCCTTTTCTCTTCCGCCTAGAGAAGTTCCTTGAGCATTTGTTGTAAAGCTGGTTTGGTGGTGCTGAATTCTTTTAGCTTTTGCTCTGTCTGAAAGCTTTTGATTTCTCCGTCAAATCTCGACGAGAGCCTTACTGGGTAGAGTGTTCTTGGTTGTAGGTTTTTTCTCCTTTCATCACTTTAAATATATTGTGCCACTCCCTCCTGGCCTGCAGAGTTTCTGCTGAAAAATCAGCTGGTAACATTATGGGGATTCCCTTGTATGTTTTGTTGCTTTTCCTCTTGTTGCTTTTAATATTTTCTCTTTATATTTAATTTTCATCAATTTGATTACTATGTGTCTCTGCATGTTCCTCCTTGGGTTAATCCTGTATGGGACTCTCTGTGTTTCTTGGACTTGGGTGACTATTTCCTTTCTCATGTTAGGGAAGTTTTCAGCTATTATCTCTTCAAATATGTTCTTGGGCCGTTTCTCTCGCTATTCTCCTTGGACCCCTATAATATTAGTGAATGTTTGTGCATTTGATGTTGTCCCAGAGGTCTCTTAAACTGTCCTCATTTCCTTTCATTCTTTTTTATTTATCCTGTGGCAGTGATTTCCACCATTCTGTCTTCCAACTACTTATCTGTTTCTTCTGCCTCATTTATTCTGCTATTGATTCCTTCTAGTGTATATTTCATTTCAATTATTGTATTCTTCAACTGTTTTGTTCTTTATATTTTCTAACTCTTTATCAAAAACTTCTTGTAACTTCTCACTCTATGCATTCATTATTTTCTGAGTTCTGGGATCATCTTTACGATCATTACTCTGAACGCTTTCTCAGGTAGGTTGCCTGTCTCCATTTCACTTAGTTGTTCTTCTGGGGTTTTATCTTGTTCCTTCATCTGGTACATAGTCCTCTGCTGTCTCACTTTGTCTAAATTTCGATTTGTATTTTTATGTATGTGGACGGTTAGTTATATTTCTCAACCTTGGAGAAATGGTCCTCTATAGAGGATGTCATATGTCCCAGAAGTACACTCCCCTTTCACCAACCAAGGACCAGGGACCAGCTGGTCCCAGGGTAGGTTCTGACCTGTGTTTGCAGATTCGGTTCTGCAGGCTGCCAGATCATGGTTCTCTTGCTTCTGGTGTCTGCCCCCTGGTGGGTGAGGCTGGTCTAGACGCTTATGCAGGCTTCCTGGTGGGAGGGGCGGGTGCTTGCCCACTGATGGGTAGAGCTGTGCCTTGGCCCTCTGGTGGGCAGGGCTGTGTCAAGAGGCCTGCCTAGAGGAAGCTGTGGACTCAGGAAGTCTTTAGGCAGCCTGTCTGCTGATGGGTGGGGCTGTGTTCCCACCCTGTTGCTTGTTTGGCCTGAGATGTCCCAGAACTGGAGCCTACAGGCTCTTGGGTGGGACTAGGTCTTGGTGCCAAAAGTCAGCATCCAGGAGAGCTCACGCCAACGAATACTCTCTGATACCTCTGCCACCAGTGTCCTCGTCCCTAGAGTAAGCCAGAGCCTCCCCCCACCTGCCCAGGAGACCAAGACCAGCAGGGAGGTCTGGCCCAGGCTCCTATGAATTCACTGCTTTTGCCCTGGGTCCCAGTGCACATGAGACCTTGTGTGCACCCTCCAAGAGTGGAGTCTCTGTTTTGCCTAGTTCCGTGGAGTGCCTGTAGTCAAGCCCCACTGGGCCCTTTTTTTTTTTTTTTTTTTTTTAATTTATTTATTTTGGCTGCGTTGGGTCTTCGTTGCTGCGCACAGGCTTTCTCTAGTTGTGGCGAGCGGGGGCTACTCTTCGTTGCGGTGCGCGGGCTCCTCATTGCTGTGGCTTCTCTTGTTGCACAGCACGGGCTCTAGGCACGCGGGCTTGACCCGAGTTGAGCCATTCTGGGGCTGTGTAGCTGGGAGGCTGTCTCTGGCCACTTAAGACATCCAAATACATATTCCATGAGAGAGCTGGCATTTCAAGTCAGGCCACACAGAAGACATGGGCAGCCACCTAGGGTGAGCCAGAGAGGCAGAGATTACCAGCAAGGAGCGTGTCAAAGCTGTGACTGCTACATAAAGACTCACTCTGTTCTCTGTCTGCATCTCAGGAAGAGCTGGAGCCCACAGGAGAAAGGAGGGAAGTATGGAATCAGATCCAAGATGGGAAGTGCCAAGGAGAACTGGTCTGAGTGTCAGTGCCCATAATGTATGCACAGGTATGGGACCTGCCTAGGACAGACACCATCCTTAGACTGGAGAGGGAGATTCAACAGAGCCGCGTGGGGAAACAGTAAATAGGCAGAATATTATTACACACCCGGACAGAGTTTCTGCTCGAATCTGTGTAGGAAACATGATGAAGGCACTCCCAGGTACTCTGGGGGTGTAGCTCAAGAAATCCTTCCCACTCTGGGCATTTTGGAAAACTTTCCCAAGAAATTGGCATTTAGGACCAGAAGCCACAGTGGACATTGTTCAAGCAAAGGGGAATACAGCACATTTCAGAAACAGCCAAGTTCGAGGAACTGGGGGAAGGAAGACCTCAGGGCAAGTCACCATCTGCTATAAAGACCACATGACCACCAAAGGAACTAAAAATAATCTTGCTTTAAAATGTCATCTTCATCTTAGGGCTTAACAATGGGCTGGTAAATATGTTTGACCTCTTGAGACAAGAAGTTCAAGTGTCCTTGTTTAAGATTTACACCAATTCAGAGAGTATCTTCCTTATAACTCCAAACACCCTGAACACAACCCTTTTAAAAAAAAAGCATCTGTTGCATGTATATGATGTTGTTTCTAAGTTAAAATTAACCATAGAGTTCTCTATATTTGCATTGATCTCAGAATGGTTTGGAGTATTCACTAGATTCACTTTGATCCAACTGGATTTTGTTCCAGGGGTCTGGGTTATGTTTTAGATTTAACACAGGTTTTACCTCTATCAATGGTAACAGTGGTTAAAGTTGTCTGTGGTAATGGTGAACTTAAGATGGGAGTTTATACCAGTGCATTCAATAAGAAAGAGTGTGTAGGTGAAAAATGAGAAAGAATGGGTCTGAAGAAAGGTCTGCCTATCCCCAGAAAATTAAGGGAAGATTTTTAAAAAAGATTAAATGCAGGAGGATTCACAATATGTTTTGATAATATTTCAGACGTAACACTGTGCATTTGGCAGTAGTTTAAGGCTGTCTTGTGCCTACTGTTGAGGGGCTAGTTGGAGAAGAGAGAAAGGACCTGGGGAGGGAGGGAGACCCCAGTGGAATTTTTATGCTGGAGAATGAGTGTTGGGGGCTGCTCCCTCTCTTCTGGGGGCCTATTAACTAGAAAACCAGACAGTCTTTAAGGGACCAAAGGAAGGTTGGAAACAAATGCTGGTATTGAAAACATGAGGGAGAATGAGGGCCTTCTGTCCACCTGTCTTTCCCCAGAGGGTGACCGATCACCCATTACGCCCATGAGAAAAAATCTGTGCACGAGTGAGTAAACTTTTTGTATTACAGCTTGTGACACACATTTTCCCAAAATCAGAGTCCTGTGTCCACAGTATAGTTGGGAGGTGGAGGGGTGAAGGGGTACTGTTACAAAATAAGCCAGAGGCATGAAATTCTTCAATCCTGAGCAGGGTTCCTCGCCTTGAAATACTCTTTTTTGACCCAGTGTTCTGGACGAAACCTTAAGGGCCACATTTATTCCGTCCCTTTAGAACCCAGGACAGGTTTTGAGTAGCCAGATTCCTGCTTCTTCTCCCTGGGGCCCTACTCTTATCTCTGTGAGTTCTCCAGGAACAAAGGGAACTTTACAAGGAGGGGGGACCTTGGTGAGAAGTCCTCTCCCCTAAAATCCTGGGCTGAAGTCTTTTCTTCACGTGTTTGTGAAATGCCATTGGTAGTTTCAGTTACTAAAGTAGTTACGGAGAGAACTTTGGAAATGTATCCAAGTCTTTAGCAAATGCTTATAACACCTGAAAATAATTTAATGGAAATAATCAAAGATGCAGAGACTTATATACAGTGTTTTCAAAAGGAAAACAAATTGTATGCTATAAATTAAATGATAGCACAAGAGTTTTAAAAATTGTAGCAATCAGGAAACTATATAGCTATTCATAGTCATTCTTGTGGGGGGAAAAAAGCTACTAGTATATAAAATAGAAGTTTCCTCTTCACTTAGGTGGCTTCGTAAAGCACTGAAGTATTTTAATAGTATTAATTTCTAATCCCTTTACTTTTGCTAATATGTAGATTTAAATATACTCAAATAGGGTATTTTATTCCAAAATTTATATCTTCAACCAAGATCCCGCTTCTTCCCTCCAGAAACACATATCATTTCCTATTTAATATTTCCATTTGCATGTTCCATCCACACCTAAAACTCAATGTGTTAAAAACTGATCACCGTAATGCTTTATTTCAAGATATGGTTCAATCGTTCACCTTAAGCCAGGAATTTCAAGGTCTTTATTTATTTGTTTATTTATAATATATTTATTCAAGTACGGTTTATTATAAGATATTGAATATAGCTTCCTGTGCTCTACAATAGGACCTTGTTTATCCATCCTGTATATAATAGCTCACATCTGCTAGTCCCAAACTCCCAAATCCCTCCCACCCCTGCCGCCCCCTGCCTGCCGCCACAAGTCTGTTCTCTATGTATGTGAGTTTGTTTCTGTTTCATAGATAAATACATTTGTGTCGTATTTTAGATTCCACATATAAGTGATATCATATATTTGTCTTTCTCTTCTGACTTACTTCGCTTAGTATGATAATCTCTAGGTCCATCCATGTTGCTGCAAACGGCATTATTTCATTCTTTTTTATGGCTGAGTAATATTCCATTGTATATATGTACCACATCTTCTTTATCCATTCATCTGTCAATGGACACTTAAGTTGCTTCCACGTCTTGGCTATTGTAAACAGTGCTGCTATGAACATAGAGGTGCATGTATCTTTTTGAATTATAGTTTTCTCTGGATATATGCCCAGGAGTGGGATTGCTGAATCATATGGCAACTCTATTTTAGTTTTTTGAGGAACCTCCAGACTATTTTCCATAGTGGTTGCACCAATTTACGTTCCCACTAACAGTGTAGGAGGGTTCCCTTTTCTCCACACCCTCTGTAGCATTTGTTATTTGTAGCCTTTTTATTGATGGCCATTCTGACCAGTGTGAGCTGGTACCTCATTGTAGTTTTGACTTGCATTTCTCTAATAATTAGCGATGCTGAACATCTTTTCATGTGCCTATTGGTCATCTGTATGTCGTCTTTGGAGACACGCCTATTTAGATTTGCCTATCTTTTGATTGGGTTGTTTGGTTTTTTGTTATTGAGTTGTATGAACTGTTTGTATATGTTGGATATTACACCCTTGTCAGTCACAAACATTTTCTCCCATTCTGTAGGTTGTATTTTCATTTTGTTTATAGTTTCCTTTGCTGTGCAAAAAGCTTATTAGTTTGATTAGGTCCCATTTGTTTATTTTTGATTTTATTTATATTGCCTTGGTGGACTGACCTTAGAAAACATTGGTAAGATTTATGTCAGAATGTTTTAGCTATGTTCTCGTCTAGGAGTTTTATGGTGTCTTGTCTTATGTTTAAGTCTTTAGGCCATTTTTGAGTTTATTTTTGTGTATGGTATGAGGGGGTGTTCTAACTTTATTGATTTACATGTGGCTGTCCAGCTTTCCCAACACCGCTTGCTGAAGAGACTGTCTTTTCCCCGTTGTATATTTTTGCCTCCTTTGTCGAAGATTAATTGACCATAGGTGTCCAGTGTCATTCTTGATTTGTTGCTGTTTCTTACTTCCCACACCCAGGTATTGTACATTCTACTTTTGGCTGGAGTTTGCCACGGTCATAATCTTGGCCAACAACCGATTCTCAGTGTTACTGCTAGAAAAGTCTAAACCCTAGTTCCCACAGCCAATATTTGTCCTCCTCAAATAAGATCTTGACTCTAAGTAACATTTTCAATGCATTTCATGCAAATGGACTTTCCATTTCTTTTAGAACAAATGGATGGATCCATAACATTGTGTCTAAAGCTCAGCCATTGCGTCCCCTGCTTTCTTCTGCAGCCACTCTCCACTTCTATAAATACATTTTTCTTTCTTACCCCAGGGAGGTAATGCTCTTCTTTCTGTAGTATTTTCTCCCCATCAACGTCTCTCCATCTAATTCTGCTAATCACCTAGCTAACTCCCACTCATCCTCAGAGTCAGCAGTGGACGGTCATGGTGAAACTGCAGGGGGGTCCACATATTTATTTCACGGTTTAAGTTAACGGCACCTTTTGGAGTTGAGAACGAAACAGCAGTCGTGCAGTATCAACAACTCTGCTTCACCCTTCAGGCTTCTGCCTCAGTGGCAGTGGCTGGGGAAGCTTTCTGTCCAGCCCTCTCCCCTCTCTTGCGTGTGCATTTACACACGCTTGCGAGGTCTTCCGTTTCACTTCTGCACAGCAGCCTGGGCTTCTCCTCTACAGCCCTTAACATTTGCAATTATTTGCTTAATGCCTTTCTTCCCCATTATACTGAACGCCCCATCAAGTCAGAATCCCAGCTGTCTTGTTTGCTGTATTCCCAGAGCCTTCGAAGGTATCTGGAACTTGTGGGTGCTCAGTAAATAACTGCCTAAAGTTCACTCCCTGCATGTAAACTCATGATTTAAGATGTAATCTCACGGGGTCTTTAACGTGCTCCCTTCTGAAAGACATTCCGCTTAGGACAGGGAGAGCACAGGGCCAATCACACCAGCAGAAACAGACTCTGGGACACATATGCATTCATCTCTCGACATGTACCAGCACCAGGCTAAGCCAAAAATTGAGGAAGACAGAAGTTTCCTCGGGCTCTTGTGTCTTTAGAAGTTCCTCCTGCACTTACCCTTTCTTTCCCTTCTCAGATGACCACTGTAAATCTCTATTTTCCCCTTTCTTTTCTCTATAATTCAGACCACTTCTCTTCTATGGGTCAGTTCACTTTTAAAGTCACTCTGGTTCTGATTACTTTCTAATCTGCAAGGCAGTACATAACCACATGGCGTTTAAACATTTAATTGAAGGAAAAATTGATGGTTATTTTGAATGTAATGAAAATTGATGCCAATAGTCACTCACTGCGGATAAAGAGGCATGATACACTCTACAAGTCCTTGGAATCGTATCACAGTAAGGCCTGAGCAATTAGGGTTGACATTAAAAAAAAAAAAATAGCAGAAACTACTTCTAAAAACGACTTCTAATTTGTGAAACACAGAACTGGCATGGTGACTATAGGCCTTATGAGGAATTACAACTTTTTAGACCAGTTCAGTTTTTAGAAATGTGTAACCGATTCACATACATGCACGTGCATGTGGGCACACACACAGATTCACTCCTCCAAAGAATATAACATGTGCACAGGCAATATCTTTGTTGTTGAATCAACAGCCATTAAAGATCAGTTTTGCTTTTATGGTTATGTCTGTTTTGAGGATTAAATTTTTCACAGAATTTGACAAAGAAGATGTATTACTTTCCAGGTTGTGCATTAAGTGTCCCCTTAAAACTCATTACCAGTTGCCTGAATTCACAAATTCTATGCTTGAGTAGCAATGGAAAAAAAAAAGGCTTTTTATGTTCTGTCAGCAAGATCTACCTTAGGATCAGTTTGGCTTGTTAAAGTGGATATGAGTTACCTGTAAAACAGTCTTAGGAGAAATCAGTGAGAATTCAGCGTTGCCACTTTATGTAGTAAAGACTGGTCACCTCTATTCACTGACAGCTACTAATGAGAGATCACCTCCTAAGATCATTACTGGAAATAAGTTCCCTTGTAAAAATTAATCTATTGGTGCCACATAATGCAAAATTTCAATTATTCATTCATCTTATTTATTACCCTATACATAGGGCTTTTAAGCGTCTAGCTGCCCTGATTTCAGAATGGATGTTTTTTATGATCACTGAGAAAGAAATAATAGCTTAATATGCCTTTTCTGTGACACTTAAAATGCTACTTTTAAAATTATTTATTTTTGGCTGCATTGTGTCTTCTTTGCTGCACGTGGGCTTTCTCTAGTTGCAGTGAGTGGGAGCTATTCTTCGTTATGGTGCACGGGCTTCTCATTGCGGTGGCTTCTCTTGTTGTGGAGCACGGACTCTAGGCACGTGGACTTCAGTAGTTGTGGCGCGTGGGCTCAGTAGTTGTGGCCTGCCGACTCTAGAGCGCAGGCTCAGTAGTTGTGGCGCACGGGCTTAGTTGCTCCGCGGCATGTGGGATCTTCCCGGACCAGGGCTCGAACCCGTGTCCCCTGCATTGGCAGGCGGATTCTTAACCACTGCGCCACCAGGGAAGTACCAAAATGCTACTTTTTAAAAAGTACTTTTTCATTTGGAGAATAAATAAAAATGTAATTGTACACAGTTATTATTCTAGTTTACTAAGATTGTAGTATTAAGAGAGGAACAAGTCTTTATGGTATTAACATATTTGTGTGTGTGTGTGTGTGTGTGTGGGTCCTATTTATAATTATTATTTGTTCTTAGTTTCAAGACAAATGTGGAGTTACGTTGGTCTTAAGGCCGTGTAGGAACGTTGTGTTTGGAGAAAGAGAACTTCTGTGCTTGGACAGCCTCATCAGAGGGTTCAGTCCAATCCCACTTAATTCAGCAACTGTTTTTCCAGCACCTACTATGTCCATGGCACCGTGCCCACTGAACTCTGACCCAAGTACTGGGCTCACAAGTGTTTGCCCTTGGCCACAGGGGCGGTTAAATGGGCCAGGGAATGACTCCGCGTAAATGCAATGCTTGTGGCCTCATGTTATCTGGTCAGTAAGCAGTATCTTCATTTCCAAGTGAAGTATTATCACAGCACCTGTTTATCTGATGTCATTAGAAATAACTTATATTACATTGAGATTAATCACAATTATCCCACCACCAAATGTGATTATATGTATCTTAGGCTGTCATTTGTAAGTTCTCTTGTTTCTCGAAAGGATTTATGCCTTTAGTTATTTACTTTCCCACTTCCATTTCCTCTCAGTTTTCTGTTTGAAGTTAATCCTTACTGAAGAGAAGGGCAGCAAAAATTGCAGTGCGTAGTTCTTCCTTCTTTGCTGTCTGTTCACATCACGCTATCCATCTTCAGAGAGCAGTTCTGCCATTCCCTTCTCTTTTCTAAAAATTTCTAGATCTAAACATATACAGAGGCCGATCCTTTTTCCTTTTCCTTACTGTTTCTCATTAGCTTCTACTCACGCCTTCAGATACGTCACAAGAGGCGCTACTGGTGATGCATAAGGTGGGTCGAAGCAGCACTGGACTAACAGGCAAAATGTCTGGGTTCTGATTCCCACGTTGCCTCTCCCAGCTGTAGGGCGCTGGGTAAGATAGTTTAACCTATGAGACTGTTTTCTCACCCGTACAATGGGTTCAATAACCTCTACCGTGCCTTCCCTACAGATGGGAGAATGTAAGTAAAAGCTCCTCAAACATATGAAATATAGTAATTATAGATATAAAATATTTCTTACGTATTTATACTACTTATATATAGTCAAATGTATACATATATTTATATCATCTATATATGCACACATACATATATATGTGTGTGTATCTGTATGTGCATGTGTGTTTGGCTACAAGCCCTTGGTTATATCATAAAATACAAGACCTTTCAAAGTCACATCTTTGTGAAGGAGCAGTCCCTGATCACATGAACATTTGTTACACACACACTTACACTGGGGGGCAGCATTGTGTAGTGGTGAAAGCACAGGGGCTGTGAAGCTAGACTTCCTGGGGTCGAAAACCACTCCTCCGAACATTGCTGGGTATCTTTGAGAAAGTTACTTAACCTCCCTGAGCCCCACTTTCCTTATTTGTAAAATGGGCTTAATAATTCAATCTGCCTCATCGGATTGTTATGAGGATTCAATGATTTAATGCATTTAAGCACTTCAAAACAGTGCCTGATGCTTGTAAGAATTCAGTAAGTATGAGGTATTATTAGTGTTGCTACACAGTGAAAAGTCAGGTATTTAGACTTTCCTGTGCTTTGCGAGCCACATTTTTATAAGAAGGTCATGACTCTCATCTCAAGTCTTTTGAATTTTGTTTGTTAAAGTCTAGCACTCTGCTAGAGGTTACCTTTTCTAGTTATCAAGATAGAACTTATTTATTTCTAGTAAAGACAAGCATTGTTTCTTTAGGCTTAAGAAGAATGATTTTATACCAATACTTAGACCGAAAGTCATTTATTATAATGAGCACTCTGTACAAATTAAATGGCTTTATTTTTAATTACCATATTAGGCAAGGTATACACCAAAAATGTTCAACATAAAAGTGCAGATATTAAGTATCTATTTTGTGAAAATAGTAGATATGAAATCACAGGTTGTTTTCATTTGACAGAATAATTCCATTTTCATTTTTTTCCTAAAAAAAGTAATTGGAGATGTGTATAAGGATTTATACACCGGGTCTTCAGTTTAAACCTGTGTACAAAAGTAATTTTTCAGTACACTGTGGTACAGTTACACAATGGAATATTGTTCAGACATTAAAATCATATTTTTGAAGACTATAACTCAGAAGTATTTATGATATAAGGCTACATAAAAAGAAAGTAACCTACAAACTGCTTTATAGATTAAAATACCAAGTGTATGTACATATATTACATTACAAAAGACTGCAAGCAGCTGTACCATAACACAAAATATAATTTTCTTGGTGGGAGAATTATGAATGTTTTTAATATTTCCTTCTGAATATGTATAAACAAACATATATATATATATATATTCATGTTTTCCAAATTTTCAATGTTATAGTTTAAAAATTTTTTTTTAAATTGCTAGCAAATATTTCAACTTTTTAGCCCATTACATCTTGAGACAGATAAAACAAAATGCTTAACTGGGAATCCATTTTCAGGACATATATTAAGTTAACATTAAAAATGCATTCCAATATACATTAGGTGCAGACAAATACTGTTGATTCCCCTTATACGAGGTACCTAGAACAGTCAAACTCATAGAGTCAGAAAGTACATTGATTGGTAGATGCCGGCAGGCGGGGAGGGGGAATGGGGAGTGAGTGTTTAATGGGGACAGAGTTTCAGTTTAGGAAGGTGAAAGAGTCGGGAGATGGATGATGGTGAGAGTTGCACAACAATGTGAATGTACTTAGTGCCACTGAACTGTACAGTTAAATATGGTTAAAATCATGTATTTCATATTATGTGACTTTTACCACAGTGAAAAAAAAATTAAAAAAAAAAAGTTGGTCAGATCCTTATAAAATTTTTCACTTGGAAAAATCATACAATACAAACATTCATGGAGACGGGGAAACGTTTTGTAGGTTGGAACTTTACGCAGTTGTGGACCTAGAAAGCCAAGCTTTCTCTGCAAACATGAGACTACTGGCTGCAGAAGAGGGTCAGAGAAGTGGGTTTCAGCAAGGGTGGTCTCAGGAACCCCTGGCGAAGTCACTGAGCAAGGACGACTAAGGTGGAGGGTCTCGGGACCAAGAAGGAGGCAATGCTTGGCCAGGGACTTCACTTCAGCGCTTATTTCAGAACCAAACTATAGGTATATTGACGTGTTTTTACTACTACTGGAAAGAGAGACAGATGAACATATTAACTCTGAATCTGACAGAGAGAGAAGTGCAGGAGAGAAAGTGTGAAATGAAAGAGAGTTTCTAAAGAAGACAGGAGGAAAATTAACTGCAGTTCCACAGCTTTCTCCACAATACCTGTACAGTTCCTCTCCACTAGTCCTTTGTCATTTATCATTGGGACGTTACAACTAAGCACCGCACCACAACAACGCAAAGAAGCTCAAAACAGTTTTAGGGTGAAGTCCTTGCACAGAGGGCAAAAGCAGCCGCTGTGTGATGCCTACGTGGTACCCGGAGAGATGCCTACGTGGTACCCGGAGAGATGCCTACGTGGTACCCAGAGAGATGCCTAAGAAAGGCCATTTAGTAAATGGCGATGGGACAACACACGGCTGCGCTTCACTTCTGACTCACACCGTGAAACTTCCTAATCTCGTCGGGCTACAGGTTGAGCACGTCTGGTGAAGTGGAATTTACACCTGAAGAAAAAAAAAGCATGCTGCTTTACCTGTCGAACAAAAATTTGACAGGGGAAAAAATGCAGAGCTGGTAGATCTTACATTGTGTGCCCTATGGGGCCTTTATGACTGATGCACCAGTTTTCTGTTAGAAATCACTTAAAAAAGAAACCTTTCTTTTCCCTCTTGCTTTTAGGTTGTTTTGAAATTATAAAGTAAAAAGGATTAGATTCCACAGAGTTCATTTTCTCAGAAGGTTGAAAGAATGATTTCCTGCAACCAGGGAAACAGACCAATCCCGTACATTGAAGACTATGCCAGAGGTAAACAACAATAACTCCATTCTGGGACCTTTGTTTTCTTGGGCTTATTAGAGTAACGCCGCCGTTGAGGATTTCGGTTTAGGACTGTTTGGGAAGGATGCACCAGAGGTCCTAGAAAACAGGCCGCTCTTAAGTGTCTTGGACTTGACATTATTTGGTTAAGACTTACTGTGCTGTCCTCCCCTCCACTAGGGAAAAAACAAAAAAAATCAACCCAGGAGTAGGTAGGGCTGACATTTCCTTAGCAGGCTGGAGCAGTACACATCTAATAACCCCCTGGGAGGTGCACTAACCCAGGTGCTCCCATTATTCTGTGGTTAAAAAAAAGACCTGCCAGGCCCCAGCCTTTGCTGCTGCATTTGAGACAAGGAGATCCCTATTCAGTAAGCTGGCCAACTGCAATTTGGTTCTAAAATGTCTATAGAGTGGAAACACTCAAGTCTTGGAAAAACCAAAACACAGGGAAGGAGGTAAATGGGCAAAGGGATATTACAAAGAATCAAACTGTCAGAATTTCCTGACATAAATGTTAGGGAACATGAGTGAGTGCTTGGGCAGAATGAGACACAATAGAAGTCGGCCAAGTAAACTTGGCTAGCAGCTCTCCAACGCCGGCAAAAGTCAGGGGCGTGCGTGTATATGTTTTGAAAGCTTTGCTCTTTGCCCTCTGTTTTTCTGCATTCTTAACTGGCAGTCAAGCATGTCAAACTTTTGAATTAAAAACTGCTTAAAGATCTGCATTAAACAATGGGTTAACATGTAAACCGTATACGTCACAGCCAAGCAATTTCTTCCAGTCATCTGATGTTGGAGAAACACACATTCAGCTCCAAAGGAGAGTTCCACGCCCCAGGAATACGTAAAGCTTGGCAAGTCAAAATGAGAACTTCTGAGCCCTCAAGGCTTGCCAGAGCTTCAGGGCTCAGGGTCCAGAGAGGAGGGCTGGCTGAAAGGAACAGTGCAAAATCCTGACGCACGGCCCCGTCTCCCCTCCTCCCCTTCGCTTCCCAACTACTCCATACCCCCTACCTGGTAAACCAACCTCCAAGCACTGAAAACAAAACAGAACGAATTAATGGCCCCTGTTCTGTTTCATTATTTATGCCCTTCTCATGTACCAAACTAACCAAAGGATGCCCTTTGATGATTCTATCTCCAAAGAACACTGCTGTGATCGTGGTATGTGCCGGGGAACCATAGATAATTAATCAGTCAGGCTGAGAGATATGGATAAGAATAACTTTTGGATTTTGTAAAAGTAAATTTAATGCATAAAACCTGCTAGGAACTGATTAATCAAATAGCCTCTTTTTACTCCTCGTTAAATCAGGGCATACACTACAGCTGACTGCAGACCTACAGCTTCGTCCCAAAGAAGGGGAAAGGAATCGTGAGTTTATTTTTGCTCCTTTTAAATCTTTCCTCTCAATTCTAACAGCCTGTGTATTTGTTAAAGAGGTTTGCCTGGTATGGAAGTTTTTCCTAATAAACCCAATATGAAATGAGTCACCAATTTATTTGACGTATTTTCTGCTTGGCTTAGGATAAACTGGTCACTCACTGGCCCATCCAGATTCATATTGGCAAAGTTAGGAGTAAAAAAATTCCATACTCCTGAAACCACTAACAAACACCTTAGAAATGCCTGTAAGTACTGTTCCCCTACATTTTCACAGGTGAATCTTTACAAAGAAACATTTGCATGGTTTTAAGAAGGTTTGTGTTGTGGCTGACAAGGGACCTAGCGATCTTTGTCTTCTACAGCAGCAAACCATGTGGAATTCTGGGAGTATAAAATGGGGAGGAAAAAGAGAAAATTGAACAGCCTTTTGTTTCTTAAAAAAGAGGGAAACCAACAAAGACCTGTTTCCTTTCCCCTTTTGTCAAATGAAAGCTCTTCAGAGATGACTGAGCTCTTGCATGCTACCGTTTGAATGCTGTAGGATGCTATTCCACGTGGCTTTGCTCTGAGTACACCAAAGAACGCTGATGATACTTCTGAAGGCTAAAGCTACTTTGTGGTGCCCAGGGGACGTCTGTGAAGATCCCCGATCGGTGGGAGAAGAACACCACACTCTCCGCTCAGTTAGAGCTTGCTTTACTGAGACACATTTGGATGCCAATTTATCCATTTATCATAGACAGGGCAGGGCCAGGACATTTGGGAACAGGTAAACCAAGTTCCAGAATTAACTGAAGAAGAAGAATAGGCAGAGAATGTACAATCCCATCTCCTGAGGATGCAGACTTATTTCTTGCTAGGATAGCATCGACAACTCAAAGGTGGTTCTGATTTCTGGTCCTTTCGCTCTCCCTGTGCCTCCCTCCCTCTCATGCCTGGAAAATAGTTCTGAAAACTGCCCCAGCACTGTAGTCTGAGACCGCTGCAAACTGGACAGAAGAACAGGCACGGAATTTGTTGATCCCTTTCTCCAAAGGTACCAGTTTTCTAATATCAGCTCCGTGTTCCAAGAAGATTGAGTCTCCTCATCTCTGTCACTAATGCAAGATAAACTGAAACCGTTCTTCTAATAATTACCATTGTTAAACGAAAGATGTTTAGTGAAAAGGTTGGAGGCTCTTTCTGGGAGATTAGCTCAACTAATCAGGGTGCAACAGAATAATTTTCCTCAGATTACTCTAATCACATCAGAACATTTAAAAAGCTTGAGAGTAGATAATAAAAGTAATCTCGTTCTTGGGCTATGTGCATAAGCACAGGGCATCTTCAAGCTTTAAGGAATACTGTTTGTTAGGATTTCTGCAAGACCCTCTCAGCGGTGTAAAATCATGTCCATTATGACACACTGATACCTTAAGTATGATGATATATTCATTCCCCTTGGAAATAGCACCCAGCCAAGCAATATTCTCTACCCACATTCGCTCCTTATGTTACTTTCAACACACCTGGGATCGAATGGACCATTTCATACTTGCTTGGTGATGGCTGACATGTGGGATAAGCAGAGGAAAACAGCAAGTGAAGCTGTCAAATGTTGAGGAAGGGACAGTGCAGCTTCTGACTGAGCTGGAGATTGGTTTCGCCACGGGGACAGGCTGAGTCCAAGCGGTTCCAATGTTTAAGGGTGCTGCTGTATAGAGTACAATCTTTTGCCGTCGAGTTACAATTACCTGTGCCAGGCACCTGTATCCTGCAGTAGAGGAAATAACACAAGGCAAAGCGGGAAGCTTCTGCACCGAATCCACCTTTCGTTACCCGGCTCATCAAGACAGCTTCACATTTTACCTTTCCCTGTGCAAGTAACCTAACTGCAAGCAAGTTTTACACAGCAGACAGACAGCACTTACACCGCTTACATATGTACCAAGAATGGAGAGAAGCTAGTGGCATTCTTAAGAGTTATTTTTCCTCGGAACAGCTCATAACAAAGAGGAAGAGAAGCACGTCTGGGGTGGAGACGCCCTTGTGCGCCTCCTCCCAGGGAGCACGGCTGCAATCCGCACTGAGTCTTACAGGACGCGTTCAGGTGCTGCACAAGGGGCCCCAGTGACGGAGCGCCGGGGCCTCGGACATAAGGACCTGAATCCTGCTTTGGCCCCTGGCTGCTCAAATTGAGCGTTTTGATTTCATCTGAAGCATTCAGAGAAAAAGCCCTGGTGGCACTGGCTTCCCATTTCACAGCGCTATTTTTCTGACCGGCTGGGTATTCTGGAGAGACGGACGCACGGCACAGAAACACATGTGGCATGCCCTCTGGGATTGTCCCTTTCCTCCACGTTAATGAAGATTAAAGTGTAAGAAAGGGCAGACATCAGTGGAACAGATAATTAATGATGATCGATGATTTACTTTTCATTTAAGCCCCACCATTAATTCAGGTAAAGCACACAGATGCTTGCAACTTCTGGGGTCGTGAAATTGTTTAGTGCTCAACATGGACCGACAGAAGTCTCCACCTGCATTTGGAGTGGCCGATATTATCCATAAAATAAGTTTCACTGGGTGGATATTGAAAGAGAAAGCTCCATCTGTTAAAGAAAGAAAGAGACTTTTCTTTCTTTTCCTGGATTTTTTTTTTTTTTTTAACCTCTCTGCCACTCTTCGCTAAAAGTTTTTGCTGCTTTCTTAGACAAAGATACTTAAGCAACTATCCCTTTTTGTTTTCTTAGAAAAATATGGCTTTGTTTTGTGTTTATACATAGTTGCTTCTGTTACAAAATAATCTTTCTCATATATCTTTCTCGTTAGATGAGTGAGTGTGTGTATCCGTACACATACACATAAGCGGGTACCCTTTGATGGTTGCAAAGGTGAAAAGGTGACAGCAGTATCGTGTGGGTAGAAGTACTCCAAAACTCAGGCCGTAAGTCCAGCAGCAGGAAGCACATCAGCACAGCATGACACAACATCTCTGGACGCTGGCCGGTGCTGTATTGTGCAGAAGTGGTGGGTTGGTACCACAGCCAAGGATAAGGCTGGTTCCAAGTGGCAAATTGATGGCACGCACTTACGGTTCCTCAGAGTTTATCTCCCTAAGGATGGCAGAGCGCGAAGAGAGTAAGGGATTGGGGGTTTTACCAGCATATTGTAGAAAAGCTTAAAGCTTCACCTGCTGACCCAGACTTAGAAAGAACTTCAGTGACCAGGCGGCCTCATGGGCCCGAGTTGCCGGTGGGCATTTATCACTACGTGCATTAGGGACTAAGGCAGAAGTTCTGACCTCAGCAGTTCGAACGCTTCCACGTGCTGGATGCGTCAGGGGGGCGCTCTCTGGGTTGGAGTCCTGGAAGGTTTGCTCTCCAAGGGCCCCTGCTCCTTGTGGTATTTCTATTTTTTTACACCATGATGGCGTGGAGGTATGGGCCCAGGAAATTCAATGGCTAACAAACGCGCCTTTCCTTTGCAGAAAAAAATTACTCAAATTATTCAAAAAGCTATTACTATATTACTTATTAATATTAATGACTATCTTAATTTCCATAAGTACAAAAACAATTGAGCACTGAAGAAAAATGAGGTGACACAATCATCACCTATAGGCATAAAATCATGAAAAACCACCATCACTCTCTCTGAACGGCTTATCTCACCTAACACAATAATTACGTCTCTCTAAAACCTTTAAATAATAATTATAGCAGTTTTATTTTTACGTTTATATGTGCGTTTTGTTTTGGAGCACGCAGTAAGGGGAAATAAGACGTTTTTCTTTTGATAGAGGCAACGAGATGAACAAAAGGGACTGAAGGAGACTAATTTTGGTGTAGAACTGATGGGTACCAATTATACGGAAAGCTACAACAGTGCCTTGTTAAGTTGCATTTTCAGAGGAGAAAGAGTAAATATGCATTTAAAAATCCATTCATAATTAAGGCACAGGATGCAGCCTGCACCACCCCCAAACACAGGTTTTAAAACCCAGAGCACCACAGGATCTCTGCCTCACTCAGTTTTCCTTTGACTTTGAGCTTTCACTTTCATTGCTGTGCTCTCTTCCCGTGTCCTGCTGGTACGGTAAGTTTCCCCAGTAAGGCGGCGGTTTACCACCGGATGTGCTTGCCCAGCTGCAGATTTCCAGTCTAAATAAATAGCTGCTGCAAATCTCCTTTGTCAGCGCTAGCAAATATTTGCTTTTCCTCCATGTTAAACATATCTTTTTTTTTTTTTTTTTGCTCACCAGTCTTGAGGTTTAATGCAAAACAAACTCTCTTATTAATCCTCCCCACCACGCCCGCATTGTGTCTTCACGAATTACTCCATGTGTTTAAGCAGATCGCCGTGGATACCGTGCAAGGGGCAGTTAGAAGCCTGGCCCTTTGTTACGCAGCTGGCGCCCTGGACGGGAGGGGGTGGTGCTCACTGCGTAGCGGGCACCACGGAGCTCCGTAATTCACGGACGTACAGGAATACATTTACCAGTGTGGGTTATACGTGGCTAGGAAGGGATTTTCATAAACACTTCAACATTATAAAACCCGAGTCCTGGCTAAACCTAGGAAATGGCATTCAGCAAAGAATATATAATATTTTGTCAAATTCTAAGTCTAATTTTATTTTTAAAGGCTTCAAAAAACCCCACATGCTGACAGTTTCCATATTCGTTAGTAAGGAATACCGGGTCTAAATTTTTTTTTTAACCACAAAAGCTAACGACGCTATTAACTCTGATTTGTTTACTCACCAGTGTGGAACAACTTTTTCCACAGGTACCTCTTTGATGTTCAAAATTAAGCTTCCTAGAGGCTTGAGAAATTAAATGTTAAAGGAGGTCAATGATACAACAGTTGCCTAAAAGACAAGGATTGCCACTCCCATGTTGCTTTAAATTGACTGTTTTTTTTTTCCCTTTATGAGCAGATGAACACAAGTACAACAAGATTACTACTCAACGGCATGTTTAACTCTCCTCCTGATTCACTCGGATGTGACGGATAGCCTTGAATGAGAGCACCTGAGCATGCTGGAAAGGGCTTAATTAAAACCGGCAAAATAGTCAACGCCTGTTCCTTAGGTAACATCTGAAATCTACACCAAAGTAATACTCAAACTAACTGGACAAAAAATCAAAATGAAAAGGCATATTTGATAAAAGTAGAGGATTATTCTATTATCACTTGCAAAGCCCCACGAGGTAGAAAATTGAGTACCCAGGATAGTGTATGCAAACCATGCAGTTTTCCCTGTGGTTCAGACATCAGCACTATTATGAAATAGTTGTGAAGGGAAAAAAGCATTCTGGTTATTGGAAAACAAATGAACAAGCTGAAAACAAATGAACAAGCTGGAATATGCTAGGGGAATAAACCCTGCAATAGACATGTGCGTGCAAAGAGCCTTTTTTGCTACTATCCTGGGTCCTGTAGCATTGCTGTAGCAATGGGAGACCAGAGCATTTTGCAGAAATGCAGCCTTGCTCTAGGGGCCGATGCTAAGGTTTAGGCTCTCTGTTTGTGCCTAACGAACAACATCTCCGCGTGCCTCCACCCTCTACAGATACGTGTGGACGGCTACCTGTTCCCCGTACTCTGGGGGCATCTCCTTCCCTGACAGCAGTTTTATTTGACTTTAGAAAAGATTAATGATTCAGAAATACATAGTCAGTGTATATATGATTTCACGTGCTGAAAACCAAGTAAGACAATACAAATTCCTCATAAAATAAGAGGGTCATGAGTTGAAATGGCCTAATCATCTGGTTCGAGAACCATCTTCCCCTCTATCTTTTACTGACCCAAAGGCTTTTTTTTTTTTTTCCCCCCCCCCAATTCTCTCCAAGTTCCTAGTTTCCATCCAGTTACATTTGTTAAGAATATAATTGTAGCTCTCTGGCTGTTGAATATGTTAGAGTGTACAAAGCAGAGGGTATGCCCCGGGTTTTAAGAAGGCTTAAAATGACTGCATGGGGGAATCAGTACAGAACAGGTAGTAGCTGAGTGCAGGACTTCTGGAGTCAGGCTGTGGAGATTTGAATCCCTACACTGTCACCTATTAAGTGAGTGGGTCTGGGCCTTAGTTTCCTCATTGGTAAAATAGAGATAACAGTATTATCTACTTTAAGGTGTTAAATGAAATAATCCATATAAAGTGGTCTGTAGTAACAGCCTCATAAATATTAGTAAGCATTATTATTTAGGGGACCAGGACCAAGCAGTTACCTGTTCAGCCTACATCCTTGTTTCTAGGTGAGATGGGATTCCAGGTCTGCAACGATCTGAAGTAGCACAGTGCTAAAGCCATATTGGAGCCTTAGGAAAAAAAACCCTGTAATACTGATCCTGTGCTTATTTAAAATCTTTGAAGTTAGTTTGTTTGTTATGCATTGTTGGTATTAATTTTGATTAAAAAACTTTGCTTTAATATGCAGCTTGATTACTGACTTTTGGGGGGTACCCCTTAAATTTTGGACCTGAAATGAATGCCTCACTCACTCACTTCGCCCTAGTCCTTAAAAGCGTACGTGGAGGCTCCCAGCATATGCTTTTAAGAGCGCTTCATGAGTGTGGAGAAACCTGGGAAGGCTGCACGCACTCAGAGGCAGCTGGGGAGACGGCACAGCCAGTGTAGGGAGGGTGGCTTACACCTAGCATCCAGGAGCAAGTAAGTTTTCTCTAGGCTACAAGCAGAGAGCCCAAGGTTCATGTTGCCTGGTGCTCAGCCTGCCTTGTTTGGCCTAATTAATTGCCCCGAAGATGCTCTAGAATTGATCAAATTTCACATCTCCTTAAGATCTTCAAGCTCAAGACTGGCACTGGTCGTGGAGAGCGGGAGCCTCCAACAATACAGAGAAAGAGCCGGAAGGGTTAACTACGAAATGGTTCCCTTAACCTTAACTCTTTCTTTATAGGGGTCAGAATAATTTCTCATCACGGTTTACGCAAACGGACAGTGAGAAGGAAATGCAGATGTGTAAAACCACTGATGCACTGCAAAGAGAGGGGTATTTGACAGTTTATAGAAGGAACATCATGGCGTTTGTATTTAAAGACTAATTGGAGACGCCTATCTTCAACCCGAACCCCAATCTGGGAGTGCACTTAAAAGCCCCCTTTTTGGGCAGAGAAACTGAGTAGACATTTTTCCAGAGAAGACACACCCAGGGCCAGCAAGTACACAGAAAGGTAGGTGCTCAACATCACTCATCATCGGGGAAACGCAAATCAAAAACCCCAAAGAGATATCTCACACCTGTTAGAACGGCTATTATCAGAAAGACAAGACATGACAAGTGCTGGCGAGGGGGCGGGGACCAGGGAGCCGTCGTGCACTGTTGCCAGGGATGTAAACTGGTGCACCCGCTAGAGAAAACCGTGTGGAGGTGCCTCAAAAATATTAATAGAACGACCCTATGATCCAGTGTTTCCGCTTCTGGGTGTTTATCTGAAGGAAATGAAATCACTCTCAAAGACCTGCACCCCCTTGTTTGCTGCAGCTCTGTTTACAACAGCAAGGCATGGAAACAACCTAAGTTGTTTATAAATAATAGCTCCACAATGGAACATTATTCAGCCAGAAACAGAAGGAAATCCTGCCATCTGCGACAACATGGATAGGCCTTAAATGCGATACTCTAAGTGAAATAAATCAGAGAAAGAAAGACACAGTATGGTCTCACTCACATGTGGAATCTACAGAAACTTAACTCACACACACAGGCTGGTGGTTACCAGAGGCAAGGGATAACAAGGTGGGCAAACTGGGTGAAGGTTAAAAGGTAATACAAACTTTTTCAGTTATAAAGCAAGGGTCAAGGGGATGTAATGTACAGCTTGGTGACTAAAGTTAACAATACTGTATCGAAGGTCTTAAAAGTTCTCACCACAAGGAAATAAAACTTTGTAATTAGGTGACGGATATTAACTAACCTTACGTGGCAGCCATTTTTCAACATAACCACATACCACGTCGTCACAGTGTACACCGAAGACCAGTGCACTGTATATGTCAACTATATCTCGAGAAAACTGGGGAAAATAGTCCCTTTTCACCACTTCTGTAGGGACTTTGCTAATAGGACAGAACACACAGGCGGAAGTCAGCTGAGGACAGGTCATTCCTAGCTTATTAGTGGCAGATATTTCCAAAGCTTATTGGAGAAGAGCCCCAGAAATATACCTGCAAGGAACTTCCTGCTTCAAGTGTGGGCACTGAGCAAATAAGAAAGACAGTGGTGTGCAGTTATTGCTATGAACTTCAATGCAAGAAAGGACAATTCCAGTCCAGCCCAAACCAGTTGCCATGGCTAGGGCAAAAAGAAAACGACGGTGGAATGTGGGCCATGCAAGTAGAAAAATACAGGCCAGGAGAGAACAGGGGCAATTCCCTAATCACTGTCAGATAACTGCCATATGATCCAGCAATCCCACTCCTGGGCATATATCATCTGCAGAAAACTCTGATTTGAAAGGATACATGCACCCCAATGTTCATAGCAACACTATTTACAATAGCCAGGATATGGAAGCAACCTAAACGTCCATTGACAGAGGAATGGATAAAGAAGATGTGGTATAAACACACACACACACACACACACAAAATGCAGTATTACTCAGCCATGAAAACCGCAGCAACATGGATGGACCTAGAGATTATCATCATACTAAGTGAAGTCAGAGAAAGACAAATTACCGTATGATATCACTTCTTATATGTGGAACCTAAAAAAATTGATACAGATCACCTTATTTACAAAACAGAAACAGACTCACAGACTTCAAAAACAAACTTATGGTTACCAAAGGGGAAAGCAGGGGAGAGATAAATTACGAGTTTGGGATTAACATATATACTCTACTTACTTATGTATAAAATAGATGATAAACAACAAGAACCTACTGTAAAGCACAGGCAACTCTACTCAATATTCTGTAATAACCTATATGGGAAAAGAATCTGAAAAAGAATGGATACATGTATATATATAACTGAATCAGTCTGCTGTACACCTGAAACTAACACAACATTCTAAATCAACCATACTCTAATATAAAATTAAAAATCAAAAATTCTCATGCCCTGGTATTCTATGTCTGTCTGAGCTCCACTGCATATTATATATAGTTGCTTGTATACAGTCATGTTTATGAAAGTGTTGGGCAAGTAAACAAGTGTTCGTTTTAACGAAAAGCTGACTCTACCACGTATTAATGGTGCGTGTCCTTGGGGAGTTCACTTAACTTCTTGGCCTCAGTTATCTGGTCTGTAAAATGGGAGTAACCAAGACCTGTCTCACAGGTCTGTTCCAAGTAGTGCCACAGTAAGTAGGAAATGCCTACTGTGTTGCCTAGAACTTCCATTCAGCCTCCAATCCTCCTCCCCCTAGTGTCTGCCAGGCATCAGGCTTTGCACTAGTAAACATCAGAATGTATAGTAAATTACCTTAATTCACACTCTGAAGTGTGTTTTAGCCTTCCTAAGCCGATGGTCTTGTCGCTTTCTTAGATTCTGTTACAGTGACAGGACTGAGCCATCTATGGCAGTCATGCCCGACAACCCAGAGGAGACAGATCTGGCCAGAAGCCCACACCTCACCCCAGCACACCTACACATGCCACCTCAACAAGGCTCATTGCTGTCTAGAAGTGTTACACTTTGTGCAACTTCAAAAACATTGTCTTTTCACAAATTTCTGCAAAGCCAAGTAATCTAATGCAAAACTACTCCAAGGATAGAAAATTTCTTACATTTTTTTGAAATTCAGGGGAACAATATAACCATTTGCAACTAAATATGTTTCACGTCTTTCTATAAGAAAATTTATAGCAAAAGTACAGGTTAGACTGAGCTGAAGAAAGAAGTTAAATGCTTTGACTATATGACCTTTCCTCCAACCTGGAACTTTTAATATGATGCTAATAAGGTAGGCACAGAGTAAGTCAGTGAACCAGAGCTTTAAATATATATATATATATATATTTACTGCTACAGTTTCAAAAATGGAATTACAAATCCTATATCCTCCCAGGAACATACACCACTGCTGCAGAAAGGGTCTGAGTTGAAACTGAGTGTCAAATCCTCATTTTCAAGACCCTTATCTGGGTCAACTTTTTAAAGTAGTAAGAGTGTTTACCGTTTTCCAAAATCTGATTTCTTATTTCACGTTGCAAGTGAAGGGCATAGTATTTACTATGGGTTGACAGGTTTACCGCTGGTGTACTTGTGGAGTTTCTTTATTCCACTTGTTTTTAAATATTTATATAAATCTCCTAGCTGATGCTAAAAATTATTTTCTAGTAAATTGTTTTAAAAGGTCATTTTTGCAGAATTCTCTAAAAGGGGGAAAAAAAAAAAAAAGCTTGCAAAAAGCTTGCTTAATGTTGCGCTCTGAACTACCCTACCCTCTAACCAAGAACTGTCCTGCCGCATAGGGCCAGTTTGCAGGTTATTGAACTTATGTTTAAAGAAGATGAACTTTAAGTGGGAACAATTACAGGGACAAGAAAGTAAGCAATGAGATAATATGCAGGGAGAATGTTCTACTAAAACCTTGTCTGTTTTATAAATATGTGAAGTTTTACTTTGTATGTAAGCTCTTTTTTTTTTTCTTTTTGGTATTTCACTTTGTAGATAGTGTGGAAGCCAAGATTTCAGGTTATTGATTGATTGTATTTTTTTATTAGGCCAGAAGTTTGCCATGAAAAGCTCTCCTGTGCTTACTAGATTTATGAGATTTACCTACTGAAAACTTCTTGGAACTCTTTCTTTCGTTTTATTGACATTTTATGGTCAAGACCAATCCAAAGGAATTGGAATTACATTTATTTGAGTTTTCTCGGTTGTGTTTGTTAGTAAAGAAACTGACAAACTCTGAGGGCTCTGGCTCATCTTTTTTCCTGTTTAAGATTTAGTTATAGTTATTCTGCTTCTCGCTGGTAAAAGTAGAATACACACTTTCTACAGAAAAGTCTGGAGAACAGGAATGTTTTTAAAGCCTAGAGTATATGCTTGTATTTTTCTGGCATGTGATATACTACTCAGTTAAAAAAAATGACGTATGGTTGAGAACGTGGCCATGGGATCCCTGCAAACCAAGCTCAGCTCAGCAGGCTGAAGACACTCAGCAACGCTCGCCTGAATAACTCAAAATGGTATAAATAAGGGCAAGATTTAATGTATTCAAATACCCCTGGCCTACTTGTTTCCTTCCATTACTGCCAGCTCCAAATACAATTACAGTCTCAAAAAGAAAGCATAGTCACTTAATTAGTATCATTCTACAGCTGCTCCTTAATAAATCAAAATGATAAATATGTGTCTCATCCACATTCTGGGCTATTTCTAATCTAAATGAGTCTGGACTTGGGCACCTGATACATTGCATAGGAACTGGAGAGCAAATTAATACCATGACGGAGGAGTAACATGTACTTCACTATTTATTATTTATGTCTGGTTGTTTCCTATAAGAACACTTCTTCTAAGTGCAGTAGATAAGCAGGTTCAGAGACTCTGCAGCAGAAATACGTCCTGGTTTCAAATGCAGGTGGAAGGCCAGGAGCCTGCGTAATACATGGGTCAGCCAAGAAGTCAAATTTAGATGTCTGTCTATCAGCACTGAGCGTTTCCTATACAGAAATGAACTTTCGTGTTTCAAATGCAAGGGAGGAAACTATGGCTGAACCACCAGACAGTACGAAGGTCTGAGTTATAGTAATTCACCAATACACACTTTATGTTATAATGATACACCAATTCCACACCTTTCTTCACTCTTGCGTGCCATTTTCTCATTAAGAAAACGAAAAGGTGTCTGTTTCAACTGCTGACACCTACCAGCTACGGCACCCATTTCCTCTTGGGGATACAGAGGCAAGTAATACAGTCCTGAGCTTAAGGGAGCGTGGTAGATTCTTCTCCAAGAGAAACACTAGGCAGACAGATGACAGCAATACAGAATAAAGGCTACGGTAGAAGTAGTGTGGGGAGAGTGACTCGGGCTGCCGGCCTGAAGGAGGAAACTGTGTAGGGGAGTGAAACTTGCCACCCTGAAACGTCTCTCTGGCATGTGGATTATTTCCAGCGGAAAACAATCAGGGCCCCAAGGACTCCGGACCTCTGACCTTTCCACTAACTGCCTGAAGAACAGAGATAGAGGACCTGCTGCAGGAAGGCAGCTGTCCCATAGATCACTACAGTGAGAACTAGGTGTGTGGGCAGAGAGGAACCCAGCAGAGTCTGTTAAAGCTCTCTGCTGGGTCCCGCTGCCTCTGCCTGGCCCAGCCAGCGTGCGTTTACCAACTATTTGCTTTTCCATCCTCATGTCAACTGCCTTGCTCTTCTGTGAAGTCCCAAACCCCTACCCTCAACACCCTCCTGTGTCTTTAGCTGAAGACGGTATTTAAGGTGAGAGTTTAGGCCAGTTTGACGAGTTACTCAGTTTTCCCAGATCTCACCCACGTACACGTGTTATTAACTTTTGCTTGATTTTCTCCTGTTAATCTGTCTCCTGTCAATTTAATTCTTAGACCAGACAGAAGAACCTAGAAGGGTACAGGAGAATGCTTTCCTCCCCAGCAGGGCCCGCCAGGGGCGGCCACGTACAGAAAGGAGTTTCCACGGCTGGGACTGCAGAGCGTGCGCCGTGAGCAGTAAGTCAGCCAGCAGGGGCTCCAGACGGCTGGCCTCCGTCCTGAAGCCGACGGGCAGTCCACTGCAGGTGTGCCCCCGAACCCAGGTGTGCCCCCTGGCACCCCACGCAGGCGCTCAGAGGCAGCGGTCACCCCGCAGCCAGCTCTGGGCAGTAACGGACTTCAGGCCACTTCAGTCTCTGCCACGTTCTAGTCTTTTCCCGCTCCTCTGCCCTGGCTGGACGCCACTGCCTGGCATCTGGGCCAACAGGCTGCCCAAAGCCACGCACTTCGGAGCCCCCTGACTTCCCCTGCCCGCGGCAGTCCCTGAAAACGCCTCGTCCTCATCCGTTACCTCTCATCCCAGAATCAGAGAGAAAACAGAGCCTCTGCTGAGGAAACAACCTCCCGGGGCATGGCAGTCCTACGGCACCAACTCAGCTTCCATCATAAGAACAACAACTATTTTGATTATCAGTGTAATTGAGAGATTAACAGTGAAATAGCGGTTCCTGTTTCTAAAGCATCACAAGAGTTAGCCACGATGGGAGGCATTCTGGAATCCCCACAAACATCCTGGACAAGAAAAGAAAGGTCCAGAGAACTGACCCAAAGGGGCCCAGAGGGAGCTGGCCTCTGAGGTCTCTGGGTCCCTCCCTGATCCTCACTGGGCCCGGGGAGGGCTGTGGTCAGGGCACACGGGCTGGGAGCCGCTCCGAACACTGTGCCCCATTTCCGCCCTTTGCCCTCTCATCGGCGGCGGTACGTTCCAGGGGGGCTAAAAAGCTCTTTAAAAACAGAAATTCTCTCTCCTCACTTCCAGAGTATTATACGTGTCTGTCTTACTCTGGGTTATTTTACTCAGACTCTTTTGAACTTTGAAGCTGTTTATATATTTATTTATTGATGTACTTGCTTCTTTACATGTTATTAATTTATTGATCGCTCATTTGAATACTCAGTGAGTATTTAGCAAATAACATTTATCGAGTAATTGTAATTTACCTATCTTTAATAGGTTTTACTTGTTTGTTTAGTAAAAGTTAAAAGTGCTTGTATATTTTGAAGCCGCCATTACAAAACACTTTCACTCCTCTGGAGAATCGGGGTGAACAAAGCCAAAAGTTACAGAAAGCTCTGAGGGTAGTAGGGGAATCTCTCAAAGGCTTTTCCCCCCCCTGCTTATGGACCTTGGATTATTTTTCCTACATGTTCAAAGGGTCAATGTCCTGTCTTTGGCTTTAAATGGCCTTAAATATTATACCAACTTTTTAAAAGGAGGGAAAAAGTAATTTAAAATATTTTCAGCTGTGAAAGTTAACTACCAGTAAACAGGGTCTAACTTTGCAGCGCTGCCTCCGTGTCACTATTTCCACTTCGCGTAATAAGCGCTGTACACGCTCCCACGTTAAGACGCTGATACCACCATTGGACGCACATATGGGGGAGATGGTGCTGAGCTCCAAAGAGTGAAACTGACTGTTGACGCAGATAAAGCTTGAAAGGAGGAAAGTGAGCCTTTAATTAGGGGGTTTGCTTGCATCTGTTCTCTGGCATTTGGTTTTAGTTTTATTTTACCATCTAACTCTGATGCTCTACTCCGCCGAAATAAAGTATAGAGTTACCAAGGTCCCAGCCTTCCCCATACTCCCGATTTCAGGAGGGGGACTCGGTCTGGGGACCCACACGTGCTGCTGAATGAACTACTTGATTGCATCTACTCTTCCCTAATTTATGTCAACTTTCTCTAGAGATCACTCACCCTTAGCACCTCGGTAAATTCCTTCCCCCTTCTGCACTGTTTTGACCAAAACTGACATCATCTCAGTATGGACCGAGAGCAAGGCAGCTGTCAAGTTCTGTCTCAGACCTTCTGATTTTTTTCTTGTGACCTTAACAAGGCTCTCCTGGTGGGTGCCAGCCACCTGCAAGAAGGTCAGTTCTGTGGGTGACACCCATAAGCGGCAGTGATTCTGCCCTAAAATGAAACACAGAAGACATAAAGCTGTCTCTAAATGAGAAAACATTTAGCAGGGGACAAGGAGGGAGCAGAGTGGGAGCGGGGTGCGAAGCGTTGTTAGGAGATCTAAAAGTTACCAAAAGTGTTTTTTTTTTTTTAAGAAATAGGAAAGGTGCTTCAGCCCTAAAGGATAAATTTCATAAATTTCATAACTCCATTCAAGCACTCATTTCAAATTTTCCATCCCACAGAACAAGTCAGAGCCCACCTCAGGAACTGTCTCAGTTAATTCGACCGTATTCCACTCGCTGAACAACTTTATTGCCCAATCTTGACCTCTATAAAATAGAGAAGGTTGTCGAAAGCTAGTATTTCTTTAGATCACAAAGGTTACCTTTCAGTTTACCCCCTCACACAAGAGGATGTGAAAATGCTGTGTTCCACGCACGATTTCTTTTCTCCTCTGTTTTTGGGTTGACAGCTTAATTAATTATTTATTTTACCTTTGAAGCAAATTTAACATTCTTCCACAACAGGAAATTCCTAACCAAAGAAGGCCAGGTGGCAGGGGGAGGCCAGAGTCCCCGTACACACTGTTCAATTTTGTTATCATGTCTCCCTTCCTAACTTCTTTTCTAATCCTGGCCAAAAAAAGTGAAATAGTCCCAATCATTGCTCTTGATGTCGCAGTGCTTTTGGATTCACTGCAAAGAGTAGATTAGCAGCAGTAATGAGAGTGCAAGAAGAGTCTGACCTTCCTGGCATCCACGGGACAGACAACACGAAAACAGACCAAACCGCACGCAACATGGCAAGAGCGGGGCAAAATAAGGGATTCAGCCATACTTGGTATTTTTAGCTCTCTCGCACGTGACAATTAGCAGTTTAAAATAATTCACAATGATGTCCCCCTTCACCCCTGGGTGAACGTATCAGCACTTTTCCAGAAGTGGACATACAGATTAAGCCTTCTCCCCAGACAAGTAGCCAAATCGTCAGCAGCGACGTAAACAACGAAAAAGTTAATTCATTCCTTTCCCCAGCACCCTCCCACAGTCAACCTTAACACACTGCTTGTAAGGCATGACACCCACTTCAATCACGTCAGCTGCCGGTCATTAACTGCTTCAGAAAAAGACAATATTTTATCCATCCTCTTTGGAGTCCGAGTGTGAATGGAGAAGCAAAAGAGAGTGAAGCTGAGTGAAACATGAAAAGCTTGATTTGTTAGGACCCCTGCTGTCTGAAAAGAGATCAAAGCTCCGAGGGAGGCTGTGAAACAGCCGAGTGCCCGGCACTGAAACGTGGCCTGTGGCAGCTGCTCTGGGCACGGGCTCACGACCCAGGTGTGCCTCCGACGCCGCTCTGCCAGCTGAAGCCTGAGAGCCCGGTACCTCTCTGCGCCTTCATTATTTCAGCGGCAGTCACGGAGGAGATGCCGGCTCCATCCATCACAATGCACAAATTCGCAGTGCGCGGATCCAGCCCCGGCCTAATTAAAGCTTTTCCTTTCATTTGTGGAGATAATTAGACTTTCATCTCACCAGGAAGCTTCAGAAAGATCTATTTCTTTCTTCAATAAAAGCTACATCAAACAAAAGCAGATTTTAATCGCCTTTTCTTTGGGGCATGAGTCAATAATGAAAGATGTCAGGGGTAACAAAAAATTGTGTGCAGAAAAAAAAGAGAGAGGCGAAAAAAAACGCGTAAGCAATGTTCTTTAATTAACATCATGTTTGCAAACACCATTAATTTCTCTCATTAAAATGATTTTTATCTGCAACTGATTGTTGATAAAACAATCGATTTGAGCATCTCATCTGTTTCATGGCTATGCAAGAACCCCATCTGCTGTGCTGTAAAGCAGTAATCACGCAGGCTGTAAAGCAACATGTGTGAACAATAAAAAATGCATGCGTGTGTGTCAGGGATTTGTGAGGCTGACTGCAGGGCAAGGACCACCTTTCCCAGGACATGTATAAAAAATGACTTGGTGTCAGGCTAAAGGACAAAACGTCACAAAGATCCGAAGTGCATAAATAAAAACACAAATTAATATGTGCAGGCAGAAAAGACTCCATCTGTGTTTAGGAATCATTTTGTAAACAGATTCTGAAAAGGAAGGCAGGGAATTTAGATGCATTTAATAGTGTGCCATTGGCTGGTGTGATGTAATTGTAGATGACACACGTGCAGCTTCTTTACTCCTTCCTGAGGACTGTCTTAGTTTTGCAAAAGGAAAATTCTCGTCGCGACCACTTTTTGAAAAGTGTTGACTTTAGCTTTATCTCTTCCCAAGCTTTAGACACGTGAAAAGAAATACTTCTGTGGGATGTAGATGAATCAGTGTGTGGAATCAGGGCTGGAGGAGTCGAGAGCGAGTGTACTCTGTAAAGTGTGAGGCTGGACCAGAAGCCACCAGATCAGGAATGGGTACCAAAATGCCTTTGTACACAGAGATGAAGGATGTGCACAGATTCATCTAGAAGAACAGCCTTTTGGGAGGGAACTTCAAGGTGATCTGGTCCAAGCTCTCAGCCCCTCTACACCCATCCCATCAAATGGTTCCTGTTGCTACTTCAGAAATTCCTGTAGCAGTGACCAGGACTATGGAGTGTGGGCGCACACACTATTTGTAATTGTCCTAAGAATTAGAAACTTCATTCCTTTACTGGATTAAAGACTGCCTCTCTCTACATTCTAATCTTTGGTGATAATTCTTTCAGAGCCCCAGTTTGAGATAAGAGCCTTTCCTCCTGACTGGTGCTTCAATCCCTGAAAGCCTATTTATTTATGTCGCCTTAACCCCTTGATTTCTCCATGCTAAACTCCTACTTCCCACAGGCATTCTTCAGATAATACTTTTTTCCCAGTTTTTTCGAGATCCCAGTCTATTCCTTTGATATATCCCAGGATGTCGATTTCCCAATTAAGATGCAGAAATTGAGACAGAAATGAGCATGGTACTTCACATGTGGGCAGAGCAGTGCTTCCCCATGCAAGTCATCAAGTAAAGATGTCAAAGATTTAAAATGGACTTTTCTAGGCAATAAGAATGGTTTTGTGATAAATCAAAACAGTGTTTTGCACCCAGAAGTCCCTAAATGTTTATGGCATGTTCAGAGCTCAAAGTTCTCAGGAGAAATATTACCCTCCATTGATCCTGCCAGTAATTTAAAACTACTGCTGTTAGGTCATTATTTACATAACACGTTTGTGTTTAAGACGCTAAAGTTTCTGCTGATGATAAAATCTTGTCTTCCTGTTATCAACCCAAGTCATTAAAAAGTAAAAATCTTTATCACCTCATCAAGAATTCTGTTCTCAAGATTAGAAATAATTGTTTGACCTATTAAATAAGTGCTTGACAACCAATAAAAGAATGTGATTTTAGTATCTTATAAATCCAGACGGAGAAATGAGGTTCTCCTTTTGCTAGGTTTAGGATGTAAGAGTGTAATTTTGGCTGATAATATCTGATTGTTTTTCTTCGGCAAAATATAGAAATGTACTAAAATCAACTTGGGAAACTTGGTAGAGTTTCCTAAGTAAATGCCTGTCTTTGCAAAATCCTCTGTCATTTTGGATTATTAAACTTAGGAAGTTCAAGCCTCTGGGTCCCTCAATTTTCTGACTAAAAGAAAAACAGACACCTTTCTCATATGATCTATCCTATTAGAAGTCACAGAAGGCTCACTAGAAATAAATGCAAAGGTCATTGACCAGATAATGATGATGTGGCATATCTATCTCTGCAAATTTTTCTTTAAGTTTTTTCAAGGTTTAACAGTGAAAAATAAGAAACAGCTTTTTTGAAAGAAGAGAAAGAAGAGGAAGGAAGGAAGGCAAGACAGGAAGAAAGAAAAGAGAGAGGAAGGAAGGAAGGAAAGAGAGGAAGAAAGAAAAGAGAGAGGAAGGAAGGAAGGAAAGAGAGGAGGAAAGAAAGAAAGAGAGAGGAAGGAAGGAAGGAAAAATGGGTATCAACAGTTCGAATAAAAATTAAACTCAATCCTTGTGCATTGTAGGAGCTCCAAATGGTACTATTTATTTGCTGTTGGGTGCCAAAGTTGAGACTAAAAAAAAAATTCTCTTCAATTATCTATTCCGGATGCACTGCCACACCTGCTGCCTGCTAATGCTACCAGCATTTTAACAAGTTCTTCCTGTTCGAAGAGCAAACAGTGCCATTTCCAATGAGCGCTCTGTCCATTAGCGCACAGATGAGAAGTGCTGAAAAGTGGCGCCTGTGTTCCCCAGAGGCTGGGCTCCTCACCGCACACCTGATATCGAGCGGAGCAAATTGGTGTCTCGAGGTCATTTCAGAAAATCAGATTATGTGCGTGGCAACACAAGGCACCGCTGCTATGCCATCTGCCTGGTCCACACCTGGCACGTTTAACCCCAAACGCTTTCTCCAGAGTTGAATCAGTGTGTTATCTTGAGCCAGTGTTTCAGGTTCTGTCAGACAAAGATCAATTACATGTCATCGCTCGGGCTGGCGAGGCTAAATAAACAAATTTATGGTGTTATTAGGGATTAACAGGATTTAGCAAACTATACAACTGTTTGTGACTTCTATACTTGGGGGATTATCTTGATGTCTTAACTCTAGGAGATGGTGGTCCAAAATACACACAGCGCCATAAGCTGTCCCCAACTTAAGAGTGGGTTGAGGTCCTAACATGTTAAATGGGTTGTTTGGAATGCAGAGTGTATAAAAGGTGGCTTGGTTCCTAGTGTGTCCCCCCGAAGCCAATTTAGCCCATTGGATTGTAGCTGAACTACACAACTACTAGAATTATCCTGAATTCTGGGTCTTGAGAATGGGAGGGGGGTCACATAGTAGGAGTGGAGCAAGAGGTTGAAGATATGGAAGAAGTGGAGGAGAGGAAAGGAGAAAGCGGAAGAGGGTGGGAGGAAATGCAGGAGAGGGAAGGAAGGGGGACAAGCCTGAGTGTGGCTACATGGCAGGGCCTCCTGCCGTCTACAGCCGGGAGCCGACAGCGGCCAGTGGGAATCATCTGAAACTTGGGTGTTTCCAAGTCAAGGGGTTGCTTTTATCCAGAATGGCTGCCTGGGGACTTCCCTGGTCATCCAGTGGTTAAGAATCTGTCTTGCAAGGCAGGGGACGTCGGTTTGATCCCTGGTCAGGGAACTAATAAGATCCCACATGCCGCGGGGCAACTGAGCCCACGCCCCACAACTAGAGAGCTCACGTGCCATAACTACAGAGCCCGTGTGCTCTGGAGCCTGTGCGCCAAAACTAGAGAGAAGCCCGCGCCCCGCCACGAAAGATCCCACATGCCGCAGCTAAGACCCGACAGAGCCAACAAAAAAGAAAAAGAATTGAAAAAAAAAAAAAAAAAAAAAAAAAAGAATGGCTGCCTGGGTTTCATCGCACTTGGCAGTGAAGGCCACAAGGACAAATGGTGAAAATGCCTAGTTAACAAGTTCTGACTTTGCTTAAGTGCAGCTCAAGTGTGAATCAAGTAACCTAAAGCGCGACGGAGGCGCAGTGCCTATCTTTTCACTAAAACCGTGGCTTAAACAGCAGGAAAAGTGGGAAAGCTGCTGGCACTCAGGGAAGAAGAGGGATAAGCAGTGCACTCCACGGCCTGAGAACATTTTCAGCCAGGGCAGGGCTGGCTTCTAAGGAGCCAGACAGCTTCCTCCCAAGCAGGGGCCGTGAAGCAAATGCAGCGGCTACCCGCAGAAAGGATTCTCATGCTGAAATCTCAGCTGAGAACTCCTGGTAGGGGAGGAGCTTCTGTCCCCAGCGGGACAGACAGATCATTCGAGCGGAGAAAGTTTTCTGGATGAAACAAGATAACAGGGGGACCTCAGCATCAGAGGCTCTTTGTCGTCTGCTGGAGGAACCCCACTCTCCCTTTGGTCCAGAAGAATTTCTTGAAAAAGGAAAACACCTTGATAATCTGCCTCACATGAAATCAACTTTAAAGATAGTACCCGATCCCTTTCATCCTGGAAGATAATTTTTTCTGAGGGTAATTTGAGTCACTTCCTTTTGCAGTCTACAGATAAAAATGGAGAAAACAGAAAGACACTTTATACCAATCAAATATATTTTCCTATACAGATGGTCATGTTTTATCTTGGTGGTAGAGTTTCCAAAGTGCCCTCACATTTTAAAGAAGTAAGTGGAGGTCAGAGAAGAGAAGCTCTAAGCGGTCACAGCCTGCAAGTGTCCAGACCCAAAGGTGGCCTCCATCTCATGCCCCAAATGTGATGTACGTTCGCTACTAATTACAGCCGATGCCAAGGAAACACTCTTCGTGCTACTTTGTGATCGGTGGCTCTAGTGCACTGTTCGCTCACGACGTCCCCTCTGTCAGGGCGGCACACCTGTGAGGTGCTTCCCTGACTTCACCCTGGGGGAGTCCAAATGAGCTGAGCCTTCTGGAACGTGAATTCCAACCCATCCTCAAGCTCGAGCCAGACCTTCAGCCATCAGTGAAGCCCGGTCTCTGCCACCAAAGAGGTGAAAACCAAGCTGTGCTCGTCCTGGCCGATGGCCCACAAACCGAGGGTGCAGCTGTGGAGAATTCTCACATCCTCTGGTCCGATGTTCCCAGAGGCCTTTGGGAACCTAAGCATCTATTGCCTTGAATGCCTAACCCTCTTGACCTTCTCCTTTTACTCCAGACCTCACCCATTAGGGAAGGAGCCCCGCCTGACTGTGGCCCATACAGCTTTCTGTCCTGCCACCTGTCCCTGGGGGCTAGATGGCTAAATTCGGTTTTTAAACTTATTATACTTTATCGTTTGGACCATTTTAGGAGCGTGTCTGAACTGAGCAGAAAGCATGGAAGGTTCTCGTATACGCTTTCCCACACACAGAGCCTCTCCCCCATCAACATCCTTGCACCACTGCAGTCTGTTACAATCGATGAACCAACATTGACGTACTGTTGTCAACCAGAGTCCACAGGGTTCACTCCGTGTTATACACTCAATGGGTTTTGACGAATGTATGATGACACGCATCCACCACTCTAGTATCATACAGAATAGTTTTACTCCCTAAAAATCCCCTGTGCTCCACCTACTAAACGAGGTTTTGCATCAAACCGAGTCCCCCAGAGTATCGGTGCTGTCACCCCAGACTCTGAGCCTCAATCACGCCCTGTGCTCCTGCCTGATAGGTCCCACTGTCTTGGATTCCACTAGGTGTCGTGAGCTTGAAACAGGGGCAGGCCTGTTACGCTACATGGTTGAAACTATTTGGGACTAGTCCTGTGGCTGGACCTGCAGCTCATCCTGGTTTCCTTCTCTTCTTACTTATATCCCACTAATAACCCCTGCAGCTGGGTACGGCATCCACGTCTTCAGACCCCCTAGCACTGACCTGCAATAACTGAGCTCATCATCACAGACTCTATTTATTTTAATGTTGAGTTGACTGGATTGTCTCAACAGTTCATTAAACTGCTGTTTTTCCCTTGGAATTCACAATTTTTAGGGAAATAGCTTGAGGTGCTTATGGTCATGAGCGGTCCCATGCATAGACAGGATAATTAATTCCTGTACTATCATTGAGAGAAAGTTTTAGGGCTTGGAGCCGGAGCAAGAAAATTGGCTTTCAAAGGGTTGGGACATCTCTCCCAGATCTTCACTGTCTCTGAGTCCCAAAGCCATCGCGAATGGAGGTCTGAAACAGCAGCCTTCTCTTCCCACATGCCACCACCAGCAAGGCCCAAACGTGGTGCCAAATCTTTAAGTCACCACTTGCAGCCAAGTCCCTAAGTCATTCTCCGCTGTTCTCATTTCTTGTCTTTGACTGGCCCACAGAGGGCAGCTGGTGATTCTACGAGGTGGGCCAGGAGCCAGGCTGAGCAGGTAGACAGGTCACTAGCTGCGAAGCCCCCCAGGTAAGAAGTGCCAACGAGAGATGAGGGGATACCGAAAGGTGGGGCAGGGATTCCCCGTGTCTGGACTGTCAAGCCAGCCCTGCACGTTTAAGTTTGTCTGTGAAAATAAATCTCCCAATGACTAAGGAAGGGTCAGGCCCTGCCAGGGTTGTATGATCATAACAGAACAAACCAGCAGTCTCTGGAAGATACCCAAAGCAGGTCAGTTCTAACTTTTACTGAGAGAATAAAAAAAAAAACAACCCTGCACTTCTGAGTAGAGTAGCCGTCTACTGTTATACATAAAGGTAAATACATATGGGGACAAACCGAGGGTATAAACACGTGGATATGATCTCTGTGAGTGCACATTTGATTATGCTAAGTAAACCAGCAGGATGACTATTTTACGTTTCCTTTCTACATACATTTCTCAGTAATATACGATAAACATTCGATTTACAAAACAGAAGCAACTGAAATTTATGGGGTGTAAACATCTCAGGTGTATGAACGTCTGACTGAGGACACAGAGAGGCCGACCTGTCTGGATTTGCAGTCTTTTCAACCATGGCCACCAACCGCTTGGGAGCTTGGGGGCGTGTGTATTTTTTAAGAGCTATCTGCCCAGAGAATCTGCATAATGTTTTCCTATAAGGAGTGGATTTTGTTTCTTTAAAAGTTTCGGTGAAAAATGATCTCTTGAAAGAAGCATAACTCAAAATCACTAACCCCGGGGCTTCCCTGGTGGCGCAGTGGTTGAGAATCTGCCTGCCAATGCAGGGGACACGGGTTCGAGCCCTGGTCTGGGAAGATCCCACGTGCCGCGGAGCAACTGGGCCCGTGAGCCACAACTACTGAGCCTGCGCGTCTGGAGCCTGTGCTCCGCAACAAGAGAGGCCACAATAGTAAGAGGCCCGCACACCGCGATGAAGAGTGGCCCCCGCTTGCCGCAACTAGAGAAAGCCCTCACACAGAAACGAAGACCCAACACAGCCATAAATAAATAAATAAATAAATAAATAAATAAATAAATTTATTAAAAAAAAAAAAAATCACTAACCCCAAATACAGAAAGCATTCGGAAAGATGTGTTTAAGTAATAAGGTGAGTCTGATGTCTTTATACTTCATCACTTCTAGGAATTCTCTTTTTTTTCCTCTCTCCTGAAAAAGCTCCCATCTGATAAATGACTTATTCTATATCCCAAGGGAAAAAAACTGAGGCCCTTAAAGGCTCCAACCAAGCCACTACTTTTTTTTTTTTTTTTAATAATGTTTTGAATGGTACAGTAATGACACCAAGTTCTGGGCAAGTCTCTCTACTTCACCAAGACTTCCTTTCATTTTCTAAGATATTCCGTGGAGGATTGTTATATTTGAATAATATACTCACGGATGCCTGTTAGTAGCTAGTAGAGGTCAGAGGTAGATTTTCAAACCTTTCCTTCTAGTTCTCTCTCTCTCTCATTCTAGTAATGAGATGTTTATAGTCACTAATCATCTTCCACCTGGGCCCCTTCATGTCCCCCTGCTACATCCTCTCACTACACCCCACATTTTCCTCGCCAGTGGTAAGAACAGTTACATGGAATTATCAGGAAATAGGTAAGAACCTCTGTTACATCCCTCTCTTTAGGTGCTAGACTCTTGCTGAACATTATCATGAAATCAAAATAGGTTCTATATGTGTACCCTAATAAAGTGCTCAAAATTATTATGTTTATTATATTTCTAACTTTAAATGGAAGTCAAAATTATGAGAGGAGTCCCAAGAAATTCCTAATAAAGTGGTCCATTTGCTTACGACTGTCAGTTACAGAGGGAACATCTATTTCCGACCATTGGGATTGTTACCCTTCTCTATCACCTCTAGCAGAATGAGAGAATCTTGGAGTTGGAAGTGGTCATCTAGTTCGGTGTTTTTCAAATTTTGGAACACGGTCCATTATTGAGATGTGAAGTCAGTCTAGCAATTGTATTAAATTGTATTTAATCTAGCAGTTGTATTAAAGAAATGAAAGTGGTCCAGCCAGACTAGATAGAATATATGAGTGGACTGTGTATAAGAAGGGTAAGTATTATTTTGAGAACATCTTATTTAAGTTATATATACTTATGTGCATGAATACTCATAATGTAAAATGTCTTTCTTACTGTGGGTCACAGTTTAAAGAAAAACCAAGAAACTGAAAGTCACTGCCTAGTCCGTCCCTCTAGGTAATGCCTCACTACACTATATAATGCTCCTCTGCCTCCCTCCCCCCAATAGGGTGCTATTTAAATATCGACTTGAACCTTACCAGTGGTGATGAACTTATCTACTCACGTAATAGGCAATTTTATTTTCAGCTCTAATTGTTACAGTCCTTTCTTGTAGTGAGCCAAAAACCTGTACCGGTATCCTATTAGGTGAGGTTTTAATCTTCAGAGCACCACAGACTCATTTTTCACCCCTTCCACATGACCGTCCTTTAGGTATTTGATGATGGCTATCATTTTCCCACTGATTTTTATCAGTTCTATTTTCTTCAGCAACTTCTCCTGCGGCATCTTATATAATCCTCTTGAGCATATCATACCTCTTGTCTCGAGGCAACAAGTATGTCAGTGCCTTCGTGAGATAGGATGCTTAGAACTGAGAACAGTTCTTCATGTTTGACTTACCAAACCAGAGCACCGAGGGAATATCATCTTCTTGATTTTGATACCATACTTCTTTTAATCTGGCCCAAAAGAGTATTAATATTTTTAGCCATATCATACAGTTGACTATTACCAAATTTATAGTCAACTAAAATGTAATTTTCATAGCTATTTCTGCTAAGTCTCACTGACTACTCCCTGAAATTTGCTTAAATATTGTTTTGAGGGGAGAAGGAGTGTAGGTTGCGGATTACATCTATTCTTGTTAAAATGTATACCTATTGTTTAAGCTTGTGCAGATCTTTTTGAATCTAGATGCTGCCATCCTTTAGATTAATTATTGGTCACAGTTTCCTATCACCTACAAACTTGAGATGTGTGTCATTTATGACATCTAAGGCAGTAATTGAAATTTTGACCAGAAAGGAGAGTATCCATTTTTGAATTGTTGTATTGCTAAAGAATGCTTGTAAGTTGACTGAAATTCATAATATTTTCTATTAGAAAACCTATTGCAAATGATGGATTTCCAAAACATCCAGTTTCTCTGTAGAGCCGTACCTACCATTGAAATAGAAATAATATTGATTGGACATATTTTTGGTTAGCAACAAGAAATATGGAAGAGTAATGAGTAGAAAGCGAAAAACGGGGAGGGAGCTTGCAGATTTACTAAGTTTGACCATTAAAATTTGCAAGCAAATAAGTCTGCTATTTATTGAAGCATAAAAGACATTAGGTACTGATGCTTCAAGGCAAAATAACAAGATAATACTCCAGTTTCCTGGTTTCTATCTCATAGGATTTGAAGACCCTGCCTTCATTTTTCTCTTCTTTGATATCTGAAGGTCTGGACCTCATGATGACTTTAAGAATTAAAATAAGATTTATCCATTACTTAGTGCTGTACCTGCAACAACCTTTAATTTCAACCCTTTCCTCTTCATCCATCCCAATACCTACCCACCTGCAAGTCCAACCAGTCATCACAAGAATGAAAAATGCAAAGCTGGGTTCACCCACACACCTATGGTCAATTAATCTTCGACAAAGGAGGCAAGAATGTACAATGAGGAAAAGACAGTCTCTTCAGCCAGTGGTGCTGGGAAAGCTGGACAGCCACATATAAATCAATGAAGTTGGAACATACCCTCTCACCATACCCAAAAGTAAACACAAAATGGCTAAAAGACTTAAACATAAGACATGACACCATAAAACTGTTAGAAGAGAGCATAGGCAAAACATTCTCTGATATAAATTGTACCAATGTTTTCTTAGGTCAGTCTCCCAAGGCAATAGAAATAAAAACAAAAATTAACAAATGAGACCTAATGAAATTTACAAGCTTTTGCACAGTAAAGGAAACCATAAACAAAACAAAAAGACAACCTACAGAATGGGAGAAAATATTTGCCAGTGATGCAACCGACAAGGGCTTAATTTCCAAAATATACAAACGGCTCATACAACTCAACAACAACAACAAAAACAACCAACCCAACCAAAAAATGGGCAGAAGACCTAAAGAGACATTTCTCTAAAGAAGAAATACAGATGGCCAATAGGCACATGAAAAGATACTCAACATTGCTAATTATTAGAGAAATGCAAATCAAAACTACAATGAGGTACCACTTCACGTCAGTGAGAATGGCCAGCATTAAAAAGTCTACAAATAAGAAATGCTGGAGAGGGTGTGGAAAAAAGGGAACCCTCCTACGCTGTCAGTGGGAACGTAAGTTGGTGCCGCCACTGTGGAAAACAGTATGGAGGTTCCTCAGAAAACTAAAAATAGAACTACCATATGACCCAGCAATCCCACTCCTGGGCATATATCCAGACAAAACTATAATTCAAAAAGATACATGCACCCCTATGTTCACAGCAGCACTATTCACAATAGCCAACACATGGAAACAACCTAAATGCCCATCAACGGATGAACAAAGAAGACGTGGTACATATATACAATGGAATACTACTCAGCCATAAAAAAAGAATGAAATAATGACATTTGTAGCAACATGGATGTGACTAGAGATTATCATACTAAGTGAAGTAAGTCAGAAAAAGAAAGACAAATACCATATGATATTACTTATATGTGGAATCTAAAATATGACACAAATGAACCTATCTACGAAACAGAAACAGAATCACAGACATAGAGAATAGACTGGTGGTTGCCAAGGGGGAGGGGGGTGGGAGAGGGTAGGAGGGGGAGTTTGGGATTAGCAGATGCAAATTGGTGTATACAGAATGGATAAACAACAAGGTCCTACTGTATAGCACAGGGAACTATATTCAATATCCTGTAGTAAACCATAATGAAAAAGAATGTATATATATATATATATATATATATATATATATATATATATATATATATATGTATAACTGAGTCACTTTGCTGTACAGCAGTAATTAACACAACATTGTAAATCAACTATACTTCAACAACAACAAAAAAGCTGGGCTAGGAATGGGAGGAAAAAGGGATATTCTGCACCTCTATACACTAGTGGTCATATGTTACAAAGCTCACAAAAAATTATATGACAGGTAGTTGCATTATAATTTTGCTGATGAGGGAGCCGCTGTCAAGGATAAAATTATTCCAAGATCACATATGTGCCAGAATGACTGTATCTACGTGTGTGCCTCTGTATGTGTTTGTTAAATGAAGATTCCCTGTGTATATATGTGCATATGTATATGTATAATGAGCAGTTGATTTTCAAGTAAAGAAAAATACAAACTCCTAGAAAAAGTTCAGAGCAATTTAAATTCTTCATTTTAAATATTAGTCATGGAAAACGTATGTCTAAAGGCTGTGACATTTCAGTGAATGTGTGAGAGGCCTAATATAAATGCCATTTATAATTGGAATCTAAAATATTAAATTACTCTTCAATGAAACATATGAGTAATAGTAATTTCTCCACGTAGAGGGGGTAGACATTATTACTGCCCATGAGATTGCTAGACCAACCTTTGATTGTCAAGATACAATTAATACACAAGGGTAACACATGTGTGTCATTTATCCTCAGGGCTCATAAGTATAAAAATAGTAACACAGTGCGAAAGTAATGGTAACACTTAGAGGTCCCATTATTATTAGTTCACTTGACGTTCCCTGCAGCCACACCGGTCTGAGCGAATTCAGTTGGCGTGTGCCTGCTACCTGTACTTTCAAACACACTCCGCTGTAAATCAGTCGAATGAATTCAGAAAAACTATGCCTTTATGTATTAAAAAAAAAAAAAAAGGAGCCCTTGAAATCATACATCGAAAAGTTACAGATTGATATTTTATTTTTATGGCAAGAATTACTGTAGGTAAAGAGCAGTGAAATAACTTTGTTTCATCATAAAAATATATTTTACTAAATCTTTAATGGCATTTGGCCTCTGAAGAAGCACACTTAAATAGATACGTGTAGAACAGAGCATTCAGGGAAAAAACATTAATACATGGATGAATAGCGAGGAATTTTAATCATCAGTAGACAAGCAGAGTCAACACCGAAGGGAAGGATAAATACTGAACAGCTTCCCAATAGCGCACAGTCAAGGACTGAGTGTTGTCTACAAAACACAGATACCGCATCTGCCAACACCAGCCTCTCCTGCTCCCCAAGTGTACAGTCTTCTACTCTGTTATTTCTTCCCTTGGACCTGCTCAGATTTCTTTGAGGCTCGGTGTTCATTTTTGTGATAGCTCTAAGTGATCACAAAATATATTCAATTCCTGCTTGCTAATGACTAGGACGTAATATCTACTGTTGGTCATTTTCTGGTCATTCGCCCTGGCAGCTTGCTGATACTTTACTGGTAGGCCCTGAATTTATTTGGGGGGATATCTTATCTCCAAAAGTAAACGGTAAGCACCTCAAGTAAACTAGATGAGCAATGTTTCACGAGTGTTTTCTTTATTTGTCTTGTCCTACCCTTCCAAAGTGCTTGGTGCATTGCTGGACATTCCTAGCTTTATGCTAGCTCCAAATTTCTTGTGTGATAGCCACTTGGATTTAATGTTTAAAAATCTCTCAACCACCCCATATTTTCCTGTGAGAATTTTTCTCTTTGTTGCCGATCTTGTTTCTTTAACAGATTACACTCTTTCTGCATTTTACACGCACACACAGACAAACACGCAAAATCTATTGTACCTCCTCAATCTCCTTAAATCTATAGAGTTTCATTTTTTGTTCTACATCAACCTTACAAAGCCTCGTCATCGTACAACAGTGCTGAGATCTCAATATCTTTTCAAATCAATCCATGTATCTCTGCAGTATATGCTAAATGTTTGCAAAGGACCTGCCATAAAGTAACTTTGGGTCTAGTGTGCAAATAAGCAATGACTTCATCTAGCGATCCTTTGTCATGATGGAGTGAAACAGGGATGGATGCTTTGGGATCTCACTGAAGCAGGGTAAAGGGGAGTGCAAGGAAGTTTCCTAGAGAGATATCACTTTTCAACACATTTTTTTCTCTGAGATACTGAAGGCCTCCAGAACATTGTAGGCATTGTCACTGATGCCAGACGGCTGTACTCTCAACTCTGTGATGAATTTCTTTTACTCCTTTAGTTTGCAGCCTAGGTGTAACTTATTGCTAGAACTCTTCAATTTTTCCTCGTAAAGCCATGTTTAGAGAAAATGGTTCCTCTACCTTGCAGTTCTTATTCTCTGAAGACTTGTTTGTCTTGATAGTTAACTAAACCATAAACTCAGGGACGAAACAAGCTATATCCATGTTGATTTTCCTTGGGTTCCTAATATTGAGCTCAGTGCCTGAAACTTAACAGATCCTCAATAAGTCACTTTCAGTGGATGAATAAAATACAGATGGCATTTGAGTTGAACATCCAAGAGAAAATAGAAGAAAATTGGTTAGAACAAGAGGGTATGTGAGGTTGAGGTAGAGATAGGGGATGGGAGTTGGGGAATAATCTGAAAAGATGGCCCTTGAATGACATGTGGGAGTTTCTGACTGTTTCCTCTAAGATCAGGAAGAAGACAAGGATGTCCACTCTTGCCACTTTTATTCAACATAGTTTTGGAAGTCCTAGCCACAGCAATCAGAGAAGAAAAAGAAATAAAAGGAATCCAAATTGGAAAAGAAGAAGTAAAACTATCACTGTTTGCAGATGACACGATACTATACACAGAAAATCCTAAAGATGCTACCAGAAAACTACTAGAGCTCATCAATGAGTTCGGTAAAGTTGCAAGAAGTTTCAACAATATCTTGAAGATTAAAGGGAACCATGAGAACATGTTACTTGGGGAAATGACATAAGCACATGTGTATTTTAAGAGGTGCCTCTAAGCATGGGCACGGAAGGTAGACGGGAAGGGAATGAGTGGCTCTCTGGCGGCAAATCAAAGTCTGTTTCACCTGTTCAGGTGAGAAATTATGAAGCCCTTCATGGAGAGGCGAGACAAAAAAAAAAAGACGAGACAGATAAAGGAATTTTGGCAGAGGGAAACTCATCAATGTCTGATTAGATGCTGAAGATAAGGAAAATACATTTACGTACAGGATCACGAATAGAACATGACTGCAAGGACAATGAGAAAAGAGGAAGCAGACTTTGGCAAGGTTGGATTTTCAGTTGTTGAACTTCTAGGTGGTGATCATGGCAGTTAAGCGGAAAAGGTCCGTGGACAGCTGAGAAGGAATATATCACGATCATTAGTAGCAAAGATTCTGGAACCAGGCTGTTGGGTTGAAATCTTGATCCCACCACCGACGATGTGTGTAAGCTTGGGCGAGTTACTTAACTGTTCTGGGTCTCAGCTTTCTCATTTATAAAATGGGAAAAATAATAGTGTCCACCTTACAGGGCTGCTATGAGGATTAAATGCTTTCGCTTGTATAAAGTAAAGGCCCTTGAATACTGCCCGGCACATAGTAAGCTTTATATAAATATCTGACGTTGTTGTTATTGTTGTTCCATGGAGGTACTGAGCTCTGTAGAAAAATCTGGAATGAATATATAAATTTTGGAGTATTGACATATAGGTGAATGTCAAAGTTTAGGGATGAAATAGATCAAAATATACAAAAAATAACCTTTCTCTGTAACTTTAAACCACCCTTCTCTCCAAGGACTGCAAAGCTTCACGTGTCAAGAAGCGAGTAACACCATCTTCTCTTGGTTCCCTGACTCTTCTGGCATGCTTGCATTTGCAGATCTCATCTAGGATGTTTTGACGTGTCAGTTCTGACTCAGAATTTTTACACATTTAGACCAAAATCTCCCTGGTGCCTATTCTTCATTAAGCCTCATCTTCACTGCTCTGAGTTCGAGCATTCAAGGTTTTTCCGCACAATGCACTAAACACATTCTTACCTTTGCTGGTACTTGAATTTTTTTGGGGCGGGGGGAACTTAGAAATAATCAAATAGATGTATATAACCCATTTCTTTCTGGTTACTGTAGCCAATATATTTAATGTCTCTCCCTCCCTCTCTCTTACACACACACACACACACACACACACACACACACACACACACACACACACACACACAGAGTTTAAAAGAAGTAAAGGTATTATCTCCATAACTGACTAGAGAAAGCAGCATTAAATAGATATGTGAAATGTATAGTTTCACGAACATGTACAGTTTTAAGAGAACTAAAGATTGTCTAATCTAGCTCTTACATTACAGATGTGAACGGTGGACCCAAAAGGATTACGTGACGTGCCTATGATCACACGAGAATTTGTTTGCATGCTGCATTTTACAATACAATTTAGCTGGAATACAAAATCTGTAGTACAGAGATAGACTCTATGCCCAGTTGTGTATCTAAAAATATTCGCTATGAAATCATAATTTTTATCACAGCTAAAGATGTTCACAATATTTTACTGAAATCACTTTTATGCTAATACAAGACAAACACACTTGCCAGAACTACATTCCACCAGTGTCCAGAGTTATTATCTGTAATTATAAAAGCTTTATCAATAAGACAACTATTATGTTTATTTTTATACTGTCAATACATCTACATTTATTATTTCATTTCATTCTTACAGTGTCTCTGTTATTCAAAAAGGGATGAACTGAATTTCTATAAACTGTTCTTTTGGGACCTGCTAAAACACATGGTATTTTGTGAAAAAGAGAAGCAATATTTAGATTTTTATCAAAGTTGTGTACAAGCTTAATTTTATCACATCTTTAAAAACTTCTCAAATTAAAGAGGTCTTTTTCAAGAATTGTGGGATAGACTTTCTCACACACACACACATGCCTGTATGTCAGGATTCAAGCACTAAAAAAATATTATTAATGACTGTCCAGACACTATAGAAGCAACTCTATGTTTGTGTAACAGTGAGTGGGAAATAACAAAACAACCAGGAAGTCTGTCTAGCACCACGAAGAAGAAAGACTAACCGTCACCTAGGTTTGTTCAGCCATATATACTTTTGCTTCCAAAATGACATTCACTACATAGATTAGGAGAAACGATGAAAGAAACATTACCATATGATTTTCAATTTTTAAAAATTCATACAGTATGTTAAGGAAGTGGTATTCACTTTTTCTTTGTTAAGACCAAAGTGTCAGAATATATTAAATGAATTGATTTACATAAGTAGATAAATTATTAACGTAGAAAACTACAAATTAATGTCCACTTTTCTGGCTTAAAAGCAAAGTCATACCTAAAATAATATATTTTAATAGCACTCATCTGTGCAGACTTCCAACAATGACTTCTAAGAGAATCATTACTTAGTACCATTCAACAGCCTTCAAAAATGATTAATTGGCAGTACTATCTCTGCATCTATTTTTTTTTAAAGAAGTCCTAAAATACATGTCTCACATAATGGGAAATTCTACCTGTTCCTTATTTTGTCAAGGCATAATTTTAAAATGCATATTTTTATATAATATAGTTCAGGAATGTGAGAAATAACCCATCTTTCATTATCTTTTCCTAGGGTTTTTTAAATTTTTTATTTTTTTCTGAGAATTGGGGTAAGAGAAGCAGACAGAGAATATGTGGAAATACATATGAGAAAATATATATAAAATCAATTTCTATTTTATTTGGAATAATCCACATATGCATCAATATTTACTTTAGAGTGACTCTATATTTATACTTCATAATGTGAACATGAATTATCTCTTCACTTTAAAATAGTGAATTCAACTTTTATTTCTATTTTATAAAAAAGAAGCCTAAAATCAATAACCAAGTAAAATTGTAAGCTTCAATCTTAATATAACCTTTCCTGTTCAACAGGGCATTTACCATTCCATGCCATCTTGATGAAGTGAACAAATATGTGTCAGATTTAGCAGAAAATTCAAAAATCCAATTTTTTTTTTTTTTTTTTCAGAAAGACCATAAATGGCATTCTTAAACCATCAAGTCTTGGAAGGCATTTTAAAGAACAAACTTACTTACAGATAGAATCAAAATTAATTTGCAAGACACTTACAAATAATTTTAATTTTAAAATATGTTCAATGGCAGGTTTATTTTACATGCAAAATGTAAAATTACATTTTTTGGGGAGGATGGGAGGAGGAATGCCTTGACAATTTCAAGTCATCAGAGAGCATACTTGAAAAATCTGAAGACAGATGGAAAATTATTTGCTCCATAGCACAAGACCCTGGAGACACATCGAAGGGTAAAAGTTCTGCACAGCCTACATCACATGATGGATCCTTATTTTTAAAAATAACATGACTAGTAATAATGACAGAGGTTATCATTGCTAACAATAGCCACCACTGTTTGTTGTTGTTATAATTCTTACCAACATGCAAGGTGTTCCTACCAAAATGATTTGCTGTACTCACGCTAAGAATCAGCACAAAAAAGGAAGAATTTCTGTAGTCCTATTTGAAAACTCCATAAAAATGACTACAATGAATTCTGTCCTCTTGCCCAGATCAGGGCAATCAACACAGTGCATTCTTTCCAAACGGAATGCCATGCCTTACCGTATTGACCAATTTTACTGGAGTAGGACAAACTGAGGCCGTTTAGACTCATAAAGATGTTTGCAGCATTAAAGTTGTCCCAGATACATTACTGACCGGATGGATGCCTCAGCACGTCCTTGTGGGCTGTCACAAATAGGCAAAGTGCAACCTGTGGATGGCAAACTACCATCTGGTGGTACTGAGTCATCCCCAGGTACACATTAAAAATATTCCCTCACCAAACTGCAAACAAAACATAGGTTATCTGAATATAAATTATAATCTTAACTTGGTGCAAGCATACTAAAATACAAATAGCTAAATTAAGATGAAGAATTTTATTGAACCTAATCTCAGATCAACTGCTTTGGAAATATTACAAATGGCATTACTGAACCAGAAATGTACCCTGATGGATAATTTACAAGTGGACAATAATTACAGATGTGTACTATGGTTAGCTGAAAATAAACTTTTCCATGAACTTTGCTTAAAATCAGGATTGAAAAAAGGTAAAATTAGCTATTTGGAGAATCTTAACAAATGATAGATAGCTTCCTATAACTGGAATTTCTAATTATATACACACCCCCAAGCACACATATATGTGTTGTTAGATTGTGTTGCCTACTGTACTATTCCATTTGTGTAGTCAAATATTTTATATAACTTTTAAAAATAAGCAATCAGCCTTCCAGGTGATTTAAACAGAGCCCAGATCAAATGCTGAAATTCCTGAACTAAGGTTATGACTGTAAATAAATTACTGAAAGTAAAAACAAAACAAAACAAAACAAACCCCACATGATTATAATTTAAACTGCTTAGTCTCAGCCTTATCTGAATTTATCTCTCTCTCTCTCTCTCACACACACACACACACACATGCACACACACACACACACACACATACAGAGGTACACATACGATGGTACTTTCTAAGCCCATTCGGATTTCTCCGGCTATTTTTGAAGTTGCTTCAGTAGCTTATTCTGGAGCTTTCTGATAGCCATTGCCAAGGAAAGGTTTGTCTAAAGAGAGAAAACACAAAGTGGACAATTGTGATTCTTATAGAGAGAGTGAAGTCCTAAAACTCAATACTGTCCATGGAGTAAAAGAGAAGTTTGCAGGCCAGAAGCTGCCTTGGGAAGGAGCACGGGGCCTTTTCAGAATTGCAGTGCTATTACCTGCAGATGAATGAATGGGTTTCTCAGCACCCAGGCGACTTTCAGTGAGGGTCCCCTCTGGTCACCTGCCACTGGGTTCTTAGGGGATATTATCGCAAGGCTTTGAGGATCCTGATCTATGTAACAACAGCTACAGAAAGAAGGCATAGCCGCTGGGTGATCTTCACCTTGTAAGGGAGGCTGGAGAGGAAACTCGGCCAGGTTTCTGATGAGGCAAGTATCGTTGCCTTTGGGAATTTGGCAAATAGTTCCTCATGACAAATTTACCATTCAGTGAGATTTGGTGGCTCAAACACTATCTACTGTGTGCACTCAACCTGAGGAATAAGAACACTGAATCTTGCGATTTGTGTAAATCTATTATAATATGTAGCTGTATAAAACCATACATAAACACACAAGACAATGGTCAAGCCAATGCATTCTGCCAATTTACTGTAAACTTATGTCAAATCCACTTTAATCTGTTATATATTCAAGATGGCCAAAAAACACAATTATTTTTAAATGATCACTTAGACGGTTAAATGTGAACTCATCTTTTAAAAAAGTTTTGGAACTCAGTCTAAAGCATGGTAAAATTGACAAACATTTCTTACAGTTTTTTTTTCCAATGTAAAATCAAATTTCTGCTACTGCTGTTGGCTGAATCAATAAATGAAACCCTTAGAGAGAATGAGGTGATGTCCACCCGCTGGCCTGTCTTGATTTTGCTGCCTAGTAATCTTGAAAATCCCACACAGTGAGCATTCAGGGGGGGGTCAGGGTAGGGAAGCTTGGAGACAACCCAAGGGAAACATAAATGCGTACTGCCCAACACTCACCAATCGTACTGATGGTGAGTATAATAATAATCACCATCATTTCTATCTATACAGTACTTAGTATGCAGTGTGTATATAAAACCCCATTCAGTCCCCAAAATCACCATGCACGGTAAATATCATTTTCCCATTTAGAGGAAACAGACTTTAGAAAGGTTAAGGGGAAGCTCAATGGCAAAGCCAAAACTCCCACTGGCTGCCTGACTGCAAAGCTCAGGTTTGTTCCACAGCCTACCCTCCAAACGGTCTATCTGAGATGATCTTCCATGATCATCTTAAAGTAGCCCAGCCCAGGATGCAATTCACTTCTCTTTGACTGAAGCCAGAAATTTATATGACTTTCAGGAGTCAACATCACCCCTAGAGTTTCAGGAGCCAAACATCAGAGTAGGAAGTCTATTCCTGTCCATATAGTTTCCCAGAGGCAGGGCTTGCCAGCAAGAGGTGTTCATCAAAGCCCAGACACCATACTTCCCTTTCCTTAGCATCCTTCAGGGACATACAGGGGTCTGGATATAATGGGGCCAGGACTAACTTGGGTAGACAGATGTTGAGAGTGGTCTCCCAGATTTGATCTTCTGGATCCTGTGCCTTTCACCTGATGGGTTCTAGATCGCTGGGAGGTCAGATATCTCCAGGTGTTTTGTTTCAGGTAATTGTTGTCAGATGTGCTCATAACAGTGTCAATGTTAAGAATTAAAAGATAAATCAATCAATCAATTAATCAATCACACTGCCAATCTATCAACCTATCCATCCGAGTGTGTATGTTGGAATCCCATCACAGCTCTGTTATGGCTCACTATCTTCTGATTGAAAATGTTTTGCCTTCTTTAATTGACAGTAAGAATTATTTTTCTAGAACAAAGACATTATATTACACATTTTTATACTCCTAATAATGTTTTTATGGTAAATACCTAATCCATGAACTGCAGGTAACATAATTATGATTTTCAACAACTGCAGACACTTCATTATTTTCTCTATTTGGCTATATCCCACCAATAATGAGTCACATTTACTCTCTCAAACAAACATGTCTCTAGAGTACATATTTTGGATAAATTACATTTAATTTTCTATTAGAAGATTATATTTTTAATCTATAAGAACTCATTAACACATAGCAGGTGCCAATGTAATTGTGAGCTATCTTGGGATCCTAAGACTTTGAAAACTGCATAGATACTGTCTTTAGGTTGATCTTCTGGTTGTAATCTACTACATCCCTTTTCTTTTTAACCCAGAACACATTTTTATGTTAAGGCTCGGCACCTCAGAAAACAGAGGTTGGTCATGAAAACTGCAGCACAACATTAACAGTGTGTTGTTAATAGCAATGCTATAAGCTTTCTTTATCGAGATGCACCTAATGTAAGCACGTAAGAAAGGGCTCGAAAGCTTAAGAAGACTTTACTTATCCTATTTGATTTTATCTCTGATTCATGTAGCTGAAGATTAGACAAGTGCAAGCTAATGATCTCCTTTTTTATATAACTAATTTTCAGTTATGCTTCAGTATTATCATATACACTTCTAAATGAGCCATATTCTTCATAGCTAATTGGTGGGACCAGTGAAGTGGATCACATGCCATGGTACTTTGTCTTATTCCCAGTTTGAGACCTTGCTGGGTATTTAAGTTGACAATGTGAATGAGGCAAGCTTCCAGATTTCAGCTGTGCTGGCAGCAAAGGCCACGCAGAGAAATGGGCGATATGGCTTGTGTGTGTGCCATTCATCAGAGCGCACATTAGAAGGAGAGGAAGAGTGTGCGGTTTTCATCCTTCTGTACCTGGTGTGTTTTGCTTTCAAGCTGAGGTGTGTTGGGGGAGTGAGGGCTTAAAGCTGGTGTATTGTCAAGGTGGTGAAGTCTGGACCTGGTGTACTGTCAAGAAAAGAAAGATATTTTTGCAAAGTGTTTTCACAAACTCAAGTCTTAGACACACTCAAACACATATTACAGGGTTTTCCACCCCCTCCCCCAAGTTTTTGAGTATCATTCTCATTCCTCTATGCATTTTAGGAGTTTTACATTTTATAGTAAAATTCTTCACTCATAGCTTTATATAAAAATTGAAGTGTTTAAAATGAGGTATCTTTGAAATAAACATTTTTAATTTCAGTAAGAATTGCTTCACTTAAAACAGGTGTTCCAATCATTTTCAGGCATCGACTAGTTTTATTTTATATTACTTATTCAGCGGGTATAGCTTACCTGTTTTAAAACTAATTCATTGTTGATCAAAACTGAAATGCTTGGTTCACTCACCATGATACTAAGTAAGCATCAATGTAGCATTAATGAACTAACTGTATCATTATTAACCCTTTCCAATTTCATATATTAATGATGTTATTCGTGTTTTCTACTTGGTGTGTTTTTAATACTTTACTGTTTGAAAAACTATTTTAAAATATTTAAAGCGTTCACTTTAAAAATATCTTGTTTTTTTGCCACCTAATAATGGTCTGTGTTTTTCACATGAAATGGAAAAATCAAAGAGATACTGGTTTTCTTTTTTTTTTTTTAAAGTCTCCTTTCACTGTACCTTTAGTACATTTAATATAAATTAGACAGGTAATGAATAATGTGCCAGCAGGAATCTTCTTTCCTTTGGCATTAATCTCTTAGTTTTATATAGAAACATTACTATTTCTAGCTTCGAGAACACAAATGTGTACTAAGAGGAATGAATTATAGACCCGACAGATTACAGACAGGTTAAAACTCAGTTTAAAAGTGTCCTTCTTTCAATACTTTATTGTAATTCTTAAAATAAATTAGGAAAAAATATTGACTACAATTAAGATAGGTTGTGTTCCTTTAGGTTTATTTCAAAAGAGATCATCAGCGACTACAAGTTAAAATCACTACAGTTCATCTCAACTTACGCTTTAAATTCTCATCTTGAAAATAATTAATATGAATGCTAAAAAGGAAGCTTGGGGCTGCCGATGAATATTATCTAAAGAAAAACACCTTCAGTTTTATTTTGGGTAATCTTTTATTTTTCTTTCTGTATCAAGAGTCTTTCTGCTCTCAGTAGGTATACATATTGTTTCAGTTTTCTATTTACAAAATAATCCTAGAAGAAATCTCATTGACTTTTAATTTTCATAACTCTTTATATCAATATTTAACAGAAGTAGGTAATCATTTCCAGGATAGCTAGCCCGGCCTTACATAAAATTAGGCAAGGTAGGAAATTACTTTCATTACTGCCTCTTTCCCCTCTCCTTTCAAAGAGGAAGAAATTAATTCATCTGTTAGGCTACATGTTAAAAAAAAAAAAAAATTAGTTCTGATCTTTATATAGTTGTGTAATCTAAATTAGTACCTGATTCTCTAAAGTCCACAATTTAGGACAGAACAGAATCTACTGCAGCAACTAATTAAACACTTACTGTAAGGTTAAGTTTTTCATTAAATCAATAGGCCCCTCGTGTCAGTTACAAAGCCCTAATTACTATGCAGTAAATTTAGATTGAATTTGAATTAAGGACTGATTTCAATCTAACCGCAGCATGTAAATATTGTAAATTACTAGAATTACAGTTCAATAAAATTGAATGGATTTCACTTAAGATAAACCAAATGCAAATGAGAAGAAAAAAAGACCTGATGAAATTTCTTCCAAACATCTTGCCAAGAAGCATTACGCATCGAATATAGGACGTTGTTTTGGCAACAAGCATGTCACAGCTCAATAGTTCTACTTCCCTTTAACATGTTTTAATACTTGATTATCTATAGTAAAAATGAATAAATTTAATCTCTCCCGAGTGATCAAGCAACATGATGGCTAATGTGACCGCTTACTGTGTTGCTTTAGTTTTACGACTGTATTGTTGTGCTAAAGCACAGTATGAAATCAGGTTATCAGGTTATAACTAGCTGGGATAAAATACACACACACACAGGCACACATGCGAGAGCTGGGAAATAACAAAACAAGCCATGTTCTAAGCATAAGTCAGATCCTTTAAAGTCAAAAAAGAAAAAAACACAAAAAGTAAAAATGTGCAGACACTAAGCTCTAATTGAAAAAAATATACAAAATTGAAAACAGTTGAAAGTTTCTGAACCTTTCATTTTGCCTTAAATAAGTATTCTATGCACAGGAAATAAACTAAAAAAATCAAGGCGCCAAAGACAAACTCTGACAACACAGAAAGGAGACCTCAGTACGGATCAGCAGTAGGGAGGGGTAGGTTTGTGACAGAAAGAACTGCTCGTAACACCTAACAATTTCTGCACAGCCTTCTGAAAGAAAAGTTGGAAAGATTTTTATAATCAGATGAGTAACGCAGCCCAGACTTGCACTGATCAACTTCCACCACCTTTCTTTTGACTTGGGCAGAAGAACCCAATCAAATATAAAATATCGACATGATATATGTAGTACGACCATATCTAAGAAGATTCAAGGAAAAACAATCTGTAACTAGAAAAGCAATTAGCTCGCAATTAAACTGTAAGTCAAAATCTTCTTACAAAGTACCTGTGGTGGAGATAAGCCAAGGATATTCCACATCTTTTGTTTTTAATTCTTAACATATATTTTGGTAAGACTTTCTCCCAGAATTATTTCTAAGACCTGCAGGTGAGCTTGAAAGAGTTCCACCTTATTACAGCTAAGGATTAAATCCACAGAATGATTATGATTGTTTCTGCTTTCCTTTCTGTTGAGGTTCACTCAATTAGTATCATAGTGTGAATGAAGTCCTATTTGTGACAACAAATGGAAAAATTATACCTCTCACTGTAGGTAAGTGTCACAGCAGTCTCAAGCTGTAAAAAATAGTAATTAAAAAAAAAAAAAAAAACCTTTCCAAAAGCAGTATTAACTGACACGACAGATACAGGTTCTGGACCATTCACTCTGAAACCACTGGGGAATATTTGTCCAGTCTCAACCTGACGGTTCTTATTAAGTCTTTCCAGTATAAGCCCCAAATTCTCTTTACACTGTTTCGAAGAAGAAATTCAGATGTAGCCACTTACAGTTGTATTTTTATATTTTTGTAAAATTCTTCTGCTTTTGCCTGAAAAGGACAATAATATACACCCAAAATAGTGACAATTATTTTTAGCATCCGGACTACTCTGTCTTGTGGTACAAAAGGTGGATTGCTTATACTCTAGGTATTTGAACATCATGTGTCAGGAAGAATCATTGCTTGTGAATGGCCTTGGCCTTTCTTCCATTTTATTTATGTCTGCTTCTTTGAGATTTTAGTCAATAGATGGGAATATAATTAAAGAATGGTAAATTGTACAGACATATAAAATAAAAGGCTGGTAAAATACAGAGACACAAAACATCCAATAGATCTTACAGAAACTACTTGGTAAAAGCGAGAGTAACAAAAAACAAAGGTGAGGCTATCTTTCATGTTAGTAAGAGAGTAGAGCCCTTTTTGGAGGGTGAAAGAAGAATTTTCTGCAGTCATCAACAAAGTATCTATTTGATGCTTCATCTTCAGTGAATATATGAAAAGAGAAAACAGACCAATGCCTTTCACTTAGGAATGCACAGTCTGAAACAAACACACTTTCTCTCCCCAGCAAATCTACTGCCAATACCTATGCATTTGGAACCTTCAAACCAGAGTTACTCACTCCCTTACGGGTTTAATGATGAGGATGAACCAAATAAGCACTTAGACTACAGTGAAACAACAATGGAAACAATGTTTGCATAAATAACAAAGACTTACAGGATATGGAAATAATAAAGCAAACAGTGCTTAATGCTGGTGAATTAAGTGACAGTAGGAAGGATAAATTTCTAGAACAATTTTCAGCCTAGATATAGACAGGAGAAACTTGCTTGCTTTTTAAAAGGGATCCATTACAACTTTTCCCTCTAATGAGAAGGCAGTCAACTTGACTGTCTTGAGACTGATTATCAATCAATACTTCCTAGTTGCTTTGATGTTCACCTCTACTGGAGCGAGCTTGATACCTTTTCATTGCTAACTAAAATCATAATAAACAACCAAATTTGAAACACTGTGACCCAGCAGCACTGCTCCTAGGGATCTGTTGTTTAGACATTTCAGTAAGAAGGTATGAACATAAAGATAAAATTCATTATAAGAATAATGATAGCTAACATTTATTGAGCACTTCCACTGTGCTAGACACACAGAACGAGTATCTCTCTTTTCGCACATGAAGAGACTCAGGCTTAGAGAGAAGAAATGTGCCCAACACCTCACAGAGAGTCGGCAGTACAGCTGGGGTTCTGTGTAGGCTGCTGGAATAAATTAGTCATTGAGAGCGCGGATTCCAGAGCCAGATGGCCCGGATTTGCTACTTTCCGGTTATGTTGCTTTATTCAAGTTAAGTAACGTCTCTGTGCCTAGTCTCATCTCTGTAAAAATTGAGATGATAATAAATACTCCACAGCTTGTTGAACATAAGAATGAGTTACAGAAAATAGTCACATCTATTCCTTCCCTCCATAGAGAGAATACATTTATCTAAACATGTCTGTGAAGGTGAAAAATTAAACAACTTCAAAATCCTCCAGTGTGGATAACCGTACAAATGGAAAGTAGGAAAACTTAAAAGAAGAGATCTATGTGGATTATCACATTAAGCCCCAGATTCCTAGAAAACAGAGCCTGAAGGATGAACGCTGGATGGCTTACAGGCATTATCCTTGATGAGGGGAGACGGCGGGGGTGCGAAGGTTTACTTTTTATCTGGTACGTTTCTGTATCATGTGAATGTGTTACACGTAGACTGTGCTACTTCTGATATTTATGTTACAACAATAAAGATGATTTTTAAAAGCCTAGGAAAAGAAAAATACAAAAATATTTTTAGATTGATTTTTTTTTTTCTCATACATAAAACTCTTAATTACAAAGTTCCTCAAGCCTTATCCTAAACTAGGCATACTTTCATTGAACTATTTAATATTGATTTCTCATGGAGAATTTTTAAGATGGTTTTATTCCACTAGTTTCATGACAAATAGCTATTATTGTATGAAAAATCTCCAACTTTATACATTTCTTTTCCGTTTTGAATCCTTATTTCTCTCACCTTTTATCTCTGAGATAAGTCTGCTGACACTTATCAACCTTGGTCACATTCACATATACGTAAAATTCTCATTTAATTTTCAAAATTGCACCCAAAAGTTTGGGGACTTGTTAATTTTGGTAAAAATAAATAAAAATAGGGGCCATCTAAGTAAGACAACCAATTCATCAATAGTGGACATCTATTCTAGAAGAATATCACCAATTCACTCACAAATAAAATGTCCTCCTTATGTATATTATAATGATATGGCCTGCATGAAAATGTCCCTATACGCCCAAATTAACACTAAATTTTATGTTTGGTTAACATCCAATATTGATAGTAAATGCCATAAAAAATGAATCTATCTCTCAATTTAATGGTTGATTTTAATCTTGCCCAACTTAAATCAAGTTTGTTAAACACACATTTTTCCATTATTTATAAATAGAGACACATATATAAGCTTTGTGCTCCCAACCTCACACTGTTTGTGACCTGCTATAGGAGCAGCTATTTCCAGGTCACCATCTGAATGAATAAAACATGTTACGTGTTTTTATTTTGTATGGATAGTAGAGAGGGGAAGAGAAAACAAACATTTTAAAGAAATGTGGTAGGTTTCTTAGCAATTCAGTTACTAGGAATTGATCTGGGTTTCTGTGTGGGATACTTGTGGATAAACATTTAGTTGGCCCCATAAGAATACTGGAATTAGCTGTAGCTTAATTTTATTTGTATGATCACAAAGTGATGTTAATGAAATGTAAATAGATATTATTGGTCACTGTGATTTCTAGGTAACAGCTGAAATTGTATAGTGGCACAGAGCTTAACATTTTATGCAGCACTTTCAAAATATCCTCTCTCCCCTTCAACCTCACACCTGCTCTGTGAGGTGAGTTACAGCAGTTTTACTATTCTCACATTAGAGTTGAAGGAACTGAACCTATATACTGAAATGTCAATTTTTTGTACCATTTTATATCTGTTCAGAAAAAGAAAAAAAAAAATATATATATATATACACACACAGAGAACAGGTCAAAAGATATTTATCTTTTCAGTGTCAACAAAGTAGGACAAATCATGATTTTATGTTAAATGAGTCCTATTAAATTTTCCACACAGAGCTACAATGCCTCCCTGTTTTTTAACTGAGAGAGGTCACATTTCTGGGAGTGGCATAGAGGGCCATGTTTTTAAGAGAAAGGAAGACAGGAGGGCTGGACAGACAGACAGCTCTGGTACTAAAATCACTTTATTGAAAGAAAGGTGTTTTTTGTTTGTTTGTTTGTTTGTTTGTTTTTAATTCCTTCTGGCAAAGACTACAGGATTTTGCTCCAGAATCCTACTCCAAAATGTATAGGTAATTTGCTATTTGCTTTGTGATGAGTAGTCAATTGAAGCATCGGGTTCCACAAGAGGAAGCTTAGTTGTAAGTCTAAGCCTGTTGTGACGCTTCGAGCAAGGAGGGTATCATCTACCATTCCAATTAGCATTTTCCAAGGTGTTCATAACGGTTATCTAACATGGTATTTGAAAATGTCACCGTTAAAATAAAATAACCACGTGAAATTAAAAGTTAATATTAGGAATAGCTTTTAAAAACAATTTTAAAATTGGCTTCAGCAAAGTGCATTAATCAGATGGCAGACGACACAGTGTTCATTTATTTAGAGTGGTCTCTGCCATGGGGTCAAATTCTGAATCTCTGCCATCTGCCATTTCCCTCTCCTACATGCAAACTTCGGAAACGAAAAACTTGCATAAGAACGTGCAGGACACTGCTTATTTATATGTAAAACCTTTATTCTGTTTTGTTATTTTAGAATGAAATCCCATTTCAATTCTATTCTCTCAGGGAAGCATTAACAGTTTGAGCTCAGCGTGAAAACCATCAAACACTTGAGCTAAAATTTAGATGGGGCAATTTTGTCTGGTGAAGTAGAAAAGGACATGTGGAATGGCAAGGAACAGAATGGCTTATGGAAAGGCAGATGTTTTAATAACGTGTTGTCAAGTGGGAGCTTCAAATGTCTAAATTTAAATCTCTTGGTATATTTAAAGAAAGTACGCTGAAGAGAAAGAATGCTCTTTTACCGAGAGAAGGAATACACATATCTGTCTTCTGGAAATGGCCAATGCATGTTTAAAAGCAATGACTAAAATTTTTAAAAAAAACAAACAAAAAAAACTATCATAACCTGAAGTTTGCATAGGGAATGGACAGTGTGGAAGTCTGGAGACTGGCACTGTGATCCTTGCTGTTGCCCAAACAGCATGTGAGGGTCGGGGCAGAATCACATTGCTAGATGTATCAGGCAGCAGAGAAAAGCAGTACAATTACAAAAGAAATTCTCAGTCCACTTAAAGATGACATTTTAATGAAAGACCATGCTAATACACATCTTTAAATGTTTGTTTCTATAGCTTTTTCAGAAGGAACTAGTAAGGTTATTATCATACCTTATGATAATGTTACATTAAAATAAACTCCAAGCTTGCTAGCACATTTACATCTTATGGACCGATTTTCATGAGCAAAACTATAATTGTTGTTTTTTGAAGAGAATGGCTGCACATAAAGACCCAGCAGTCTCCCAATAGGCTCGTTTATGTGCTCTGTTCCATTCAGGATAATTGAAATATTTGCTACTAACATTTAATTGATATGTTTGTAATTTTTATGGAATGTTTGAAGACAACTTTTAATATAATCCAGTCCATTCCTCATGTACAAGAGCAAGCTGCAAATGTTTTCCCGTCATTAGTGATTTAGACTACCCTGTCTTTCTGCAAAGGGCGGAGGGATGATTAGGCTGGTAAAACAAAATCTCTTAATCCACATGTAAACCCGAACTGGTGGACGCCTGCTTTCCTCCTTCTAAGCACTCACGTGATTCAGAATGGAAAGCTACTTATGAGTAATTGGAGATAGCACCACCACAACGAACCACACCCAGACGCCCGTGCTCAGTGCTTCCCAGTGAGCGGGCTCCAAGTTTGCTGTTGTTGCTGCTGGCGGCAATTTGCGGACTGAAGGTTTCAAGTCCTAATAAAAACATCTTACAGACAGAAGACAATTCTTTACAAAACAAAAGCTCTAGCTGGGAGCAACAGTCTGGTCACATTTTGGGTGGCCTTGGATATTTGGCAATGAAAATTTTTTAGATAGATGGCTATAATATATATGGGTCTGTGTGTGTGTGTGTGTGTGTGTATTCCAAATATTTTCTCAGAAAACACACACACACACAAAAAAACCACCGAATTTATTTTGAATGTTTCCTGAACTTCCAGGTGTAAAATAAACAAGTTAAGAGTGAAACAGATCTTGTAAGTGTCTGTTAGAAAGTCAACGAGAAGGAAATATAAAAAAAAATTAATGGAAGTATAAATATTGCAGCAAGAAGGCATCTCAAAATATCACTTATTCAGGGTTTCCCTGGTGGCGCAGTGGTTAAGAATCCACCTGCCAGTGCAGGGGACACAGGTTCGAGCCCTGGTCCGGGAAGATCCCACATGCCGCGGAGCCACTAAGCCCGTGTGCCACAGCTACTGAGCCTGCGCTCTAGAGCCCGCGAGCCACAACTACTGAACCCGCGTGCCACAACTACTGAAGCTCGCGTGCCTAGAGCCCGTGCTCCGCAACGAGAAGCCACCGCAATGAGAAGCCCGCGCACTGCAACGAAGAGTAGCCCCCGCTCGCCGCAACTAGAGAAAAAGCCAGCGCGCAGCAACGAAGACCCAATGCAGCCAAAAATAAATAAATAAATAAATAAAATTTATTTTTAAAAAAATCACTTATTCAAATCCCCGATTTTCAGGCCTTTTTCTCAAGTTCTTATTTAAGGTAACTAGATCACTGAAGAATTTGGGGATTTGCTGAGGGCCCAGAAGTAGCCAGTGGTGGAAGGAAAAATGTAATGACATATAAAAGGGAATTTAAGAAATATGCTTTGATTAAGTAATTAAATGGAGGAATGAATGAATGAATGAATGACCAAATGCGTTAGGTTTTCCTGTTTTCTCTTGGGAAAATTACCTCAACCTCTGCAAACCACAGTTTCCTGGTTGGTAAACTGAGGCAGATTATACCGAAAGCTCTGCAGCTCTTCAGATCAATGTGATAAGGCAGGAATCCTATGTATTGGGTTGGCCAAAAAAGTTCGTTTGGGTTTTTCCGAAACATCTGCTGGGAAAGCCCGAACGAACTTTCTGGCCAGCCCAATATTTGCATTTTCAGGAGGTGCCGTACCCACGAGCTCTGAGGATTACTGTACTTCTGTTTGGAGATGAGTGTCAACGTCCCAGCCAGAGCACTGTCCTTAAGCACACACATCTAAGGTAGAGAGGGCTTCTGTATTCGTTTTTTCCTCTACTTAACCACGTGACGAGAAGAGGTCGTTTTGAAGCAGGAGAAACCTTTACTGTGGCCGTCACCAGCCAGCACATTCAAAACATTTACGGGCACATTCTTTGAGAAGTGTAACGAACAGTTCTCCAAAATGCGCTGTGCGTTCTTTTAAGTTTAGCACGTGATTCTCTCTTACCTCTGTGGCATGGGATGTATAATTTAAGATCACATGCTGTACGGGGGAAAAGTTACACAGTTCCCCCTGCTACACACACACACGGCCCCCCCAGGGCTGCAGAACACTGAATAGAGAACTTCCAAAAGCTGTGGCTACTTCCTTTCCAGATGTTACTTTCAGGGTCAAAGCCACTCACTGAATATATTTATCGCGCCCTAAAATATACCAGTCATAATTTCATCACATTTCTTTGTCTATAGCTCCCCGGAAGAAGAAATATACAGGAAATTCCCAATAATCCTATATGGAAATTGTCCTAGGAATACAGGCTCAAGAAAGGGTTGTGACAGCACTCCGAGCCAGCCTGAATAATATCCGGCCCACTTATCTAGCATTTCAATTTAATATTCGTTGTGCTAGGGCTGCCTGTATTATCAATGTCAAAACACTAAAAAGTCTTATCTTTAACTTTCATGCCAGGGCTTCAAAAGAACTTTGAATTTGCATCTTACTCTAGGGAAGATGTAGCTTAAAAACATTTTTGCCCAGCTTGCTCCATTAATTTCTGAGGAAAACACACCTACTGCTGTGAATATGACAGTTCTCAACCTTGGTGTTTTTACAGGATGTCCCTCCCCAGGGAACAGGCAGCACCATCCTGACTTCCCCGCTGGAACCGCACGCCTGCTGGGTAATCAGCTTCGCAGGCTGCAGGGGGGGACCTCAGTGGGATGAACCCTGTGCCCCTTGCCAGAGCTTCGGGGGGGAGATCACCTACATCCAGTGTGAAGGATAATTTGCCGATGTCTCCACTGGCTCAGTTATTAGGGGCACTTAGTCTTTTTTATGTACTAGAAGCTTTAACTTAAGATAATTGCCCTCATACCCATCAAATATTTTCCCCAGATTACTTCCATTGAGTCAGGGACAAAATTCATTTTGTAATGATTATCTGACTCAGGTAGAGCTGATTTTCTATAACTCTAGGCTGAAGCCAGTGACAAGGGCACAAAAAGGATTATTTTTCAGCAGTTTTCAGCCCAGCTAAATCAGCAGATAATGGCATCTCTGATGCAGAGTGATTCTGACCTAAAACCCCTCTCATGGTTAATGTGTCTCACATCTCAAATATGCCACAGAGGCAAAAATATTCTACAGACGTCGCCAGTGTTTCCAGAGAGCAAAAGAACAGGTTTAGGAATTTCTGATTTTCACGCTTTCAGTCAATTAAAAGCAATTGCTCAATAAAAACCCCAGAACTTGGTTCCTTTCTTCACACATTTTCCTGCGGAAGAGCATCAGCTGATAAACACAGAGACAGAGAATTCATTCGCACGCCTATGTTACCTTGTTAGATCCTAGAGGTCTACAGGGGCCCAAATAAAGATGCCAAACAAAACTTCTAAATGCTCTAACAAAGGCAAGAATAGAGACAGCAACGTCCTGTTACTGGAGGTTATTCAGACATGCACAGTGGCTGTTTCACTGCAAAACCCCTGGAGAGTAGATTAGGTTTTGGTACCAGACAAGCTACATTCAAACAAATCATTACATTCCCATATGAAAACAGACCTGAGATGGGCATGTTCTTTTCTGTCTTTTGTTGACTACATTGTTATTCATTTTAGGAAATTTATTGCACGATCATTTGTTTAAAACAGTGTTTTTCAAACTCTTGGAGTCTAGAGCCTCATCAATGGGCAAGGCTGTAAGTGGAGAATTACGTAGTAAGGCAGGGGGTACCATGTTTCCCATCCAACCAGAGCAACTCCAGATTTATCTGCTTTGTACCCTAGACTTCCATCTAAGGAAGAAAAGTTGAAAAACACTAGACAGAAAGACTGAAAATTTCAGGGTCTGGCATGGAGTAGCCAACTCAATATATATGCACTGGATAGATGAATAAAACTATGTGGTGTGTGTACATGATCTTTGTCTTAGGATCATTTTCTAGTCTTTCATGGTATATCAGTATTAAGTGGCAAAATATATTTGTGTGCTGTATTTTAAAAATTGTACCTATCAATATCTTGCTGTTATATGTATGTATGCATATATATGTTTCTATAGGTACACATAATTATGCAATTACACTTGCGACAATGCCTAAATGGTAAGAAAGTTAAGTTGAAAATGAACAACCAGTAGGCATGTCTTGTCCCATTAGTAAATCTCAGCCATGATGGTCCAAACGTACTCAAGGACAATGTTTTTGTTACTCAACAATTACCCCAGCCTGATCTAAGGTGTGACAAACATGTATGTAAATAAGCTGACGGATCCTTGCGTTTATGTGAAGTTTTGATACTCTGCACGTTATAGGCTTTTTTGCATCAATTTTTTTCTTTTTCAACATTTATTTATTTATTTAGTTAGTTTTGGCTGCGTTGGGTCTTCGTTGCTGCACGCAGGCTTTCTCTAGTTGCGGCGAGCGGGGGCTACTCTTCATTGCGGTGTGCAGGCTTCTCACTGCAGCGGCTTCTCTTGTTGCGGAGCATGGGCTCTAGGCGCGCGGCCTTCAGTAGTTGTGGCTCGTGGGCTTTAGAGCGCAGGCTCAGTCGTTGTGGCACGTGGGCTTAGTTGCTCCGCGGCATGTGGGATCTTCCCCGACCAGGGCTCGAACCCGTGTCCCCTGCCTTGGCAGGCGGATTCTTAACCACTGCACCACCAGGGAAGTCCTTTCGCATCAATTTTGATTTTAAAAATGACTTCATCAAAACACCGTTTTTCTCAATTATGAATTTTTAGTACTTGCCTCTTATGTTTCGCGCCTGATCTGAGTGCTTCCGTTACAAGCAGGACTAAGCAAAATGATGTCTAGCTCAGCCAAATCCAAAATCAAAATCCAGTGACCAGGGTCTGTGTGGGCACTATTCTAAAATGTGTTAACTCATCTAATTCTCATAATAAGTCTACGAAATAGATACTATTGTCTCTATTTTCTGCAAGGAAACTGAGGCACAGAGAGTACAGGTACCTTCCCAGGATGTATACAATGAACAGCCATGAGAGCCCAGATTCAGCCCCGGCAGGCTAGCTCCAGGGCCCATGCTCTTAGCCATTCTGCTGCATTGCTACCCAAAACTTAATGAAACCAACCAACCAAAAATCACCCCAAGCCAAAAACCTCCCAGAAGCAGCACATACCTACATCTACCACTTCTGATCCGGTATCTGGAGAATTCCCTGCCCCTCCACACAGCCTGCAGAGGCCACCTCTCCGCTGTGCTCAGGAACTACGCCCTCATCAGTAGCTATGCTGGCCTCCTCAGCCATGGAGGGGCCTGGCAATAGGTCTTGTGGCACAAGGGGACCCTCTGGTGCTTCTCTATTCCTGCTCTCTATTTTCTGTTAAACTGACTCTGTGTTCTGTGTTGAACAAAGGAGAAAACCCCTTCTGCCACGGGTGTCATATTTTGCCCCCAGGTCCCCAAAGTTTTCCAGTCACTTGACTTTGTTAGATGGGGCCCTTCCACCTTCTGCCATAATACTATTACCCTATCAGGTCTCCGGTTCCCATCTCCACCTTCGACTCTCTAAAGTACTTGTACAACAGTCTTCTACTTCCTCTTATAGTTCAATGACTATGTAAGTATTGATAAATAAGCCAACCTAGAGCATATCACATTTTTGGACAGATGCTCGGGCAGGTTGGCCAAGGGCCTCGCACACATTCAAAATCATTTTAGGCTTAGAGGGCACCTCCCCCTATAAACGCTTGAAGGGAGGTGAGGTTAAGGAGCTTAAAAAAACAAGCCTAGCATCTAAGACTTGAGCCCAGGTTTTCACAAACCCAGTTTTACAAACTTTGAACCCAAATTCAAAGTTTTGTGGGTTTGCTTGTTTCTTTCTTTGTCTGTCTTAACTTCACCCCAGCTGCATTTAAATACCAGCTCAGCAGCCTGTGCGACTATCAATTCTGTAGCTGAGGGGAAGGGTGGATTCCTTCAGTTCCTCAATCTCCCTATAGACTGCAGCAAAATAACGCTCTAACGGAAATACCAAAAGAATCACAATGCCAATAATATAAACAAATTAAGTAAGCAAAAAATGTGATAATCTCTGACAAAGTAGACATAGGATTTGAGATTTTAACTGAATTACCCATTAATCTATATTGGCATCCGGTATTGCCTGAATTTATTATGTACTTAAACTATGGTTGAGAAACCTAGACCGTAGTTTTTCTTTTCTTTCTTCCTTTTGAGATACTATTTTTATTAATTATTAAAAAAAAAGATACATTGCTTCACATACCTTAAAATTAACCAACAGAAGCTAATAAGACAATTTCTCATGCCAGTCAAGGAGTAGCCATGTTGAAAAATCAATATGCAAAGCCTCTGCTTCAGTTCTCAGTAGTCAGGGCTAATGACCATTGTAAGATTATATCTAGTTTCTTTTTTTTTTTTTTTTTCAAACTAAGCAAATTATCAACCAAATGAAAAAAAATCAATTATGTCAAAAGATATGATCATAACTGGGGAAATAAATTAGTTATTTCGTGTCAAGAGGTAAAAATTACTGGTATTTAATAAAACTTTTCACCTTATAGCCTATAGTGTTGCTACTTGGTAATCATGCTTTGTACGTATGCTGGTGCTGCAATCTGGTTTTCTAAGCCAATTACTGTAAGGAATTAAAGAAGAATAAAAAGTAATAGCAAATACTCTTAGCAAATCGTATTACTCTGGGCTGATTAATTTTGATGTATTTCTAAAGAGAGCAAGGTTAAAGAAGTTTAAATGCAAGATCTTTGACAGAGAAAATACTTGGTATTTAACCTTAAAATGGAAATTGGGACGCAGAAGAGCGTCAGCAGGCTGCCATCGCTGTGGGCTCGTATGCATGTGTCCACTGCTCTAGGAGTGAAAGGGTTTAAGCAACACATTTTCTTTTGGGGGGGGGGGCGGTTGGAAGCATGTCACTGAGCAACCTTACAAGGTCAATTTCAACACCCCAGGCTCCCTTCCCATAGTGGCAAAAAAAAATTGTGCTTTACGATTTAAAACAGCGTATTATCAAGTTTCTGATATGAAACAAATGTACCAGTTATATATTTTAGTGTGTTATAAAGGCTGGAAAATTTTTTAAAAGAGAGCTTTAGGGGGAAAAAAAAAAAAAGAAAGCCTAAATATACCTTTTCCTTAAAATTCATTCTCTGGAAAAATTCTGCAAACTGAAAAGGACCAAACATACTTTAAAATATTTTCCCTCTATACACTTTACTCTGTGCTTGAAATTTTCTGACTTGATCTTGAAATAATTTATTTAAAACACTGGTAAATAGGATAATTTCTCTTGAATAATTTGTAGTCTTTTACAGTTGAAGTTACTTTTCATTTTTCTCAGTTAGTAAATCTCACACTGTGAATTGGCAGGAAGAAGACACGGTCACATGTTGGGAAGGGAAACATTTCATTATACCCCGTGTGCTATGTTCTGAGATGAGTGAGATGTACTTGAGTAATACAGTGTGCTGTGCACAGTAATTGGACTTAATGACAAAACATCATGGAGGTTCTGCTGGTTTTTTCTATTGTATATGTGACTCTGGGGCTGTCATTAAGTGTTATTTTAAGGGTGTAAGTGTAAAGATAGCAAGTCTCAGGTATAACATTTTAACAAAGTAGAATTTCATGAACTCATTCATTTTTGGAGGAGGACTAATACAATTAATGGAAAATATGTAAAATACTGTTATTTTAAATAACAGGAAAAAGAACCAGACATATTAACTTTTCACTTAATTATTCATAACAATTTTCTGGAATTGCTATTTAGGTATATTAACGCAAGAGAACAGACATTTGGAAATGGCTTACAATTTTTCCGACAGCTTTACTGTTCTGGCCACGAACTGTGACTTACTACCCTTAACTCTAATGTTATTTAAAACCGTGTCTGGATCCAATTTCTCAGAACAAAAATATACACGTAGTTTTTAAAACAAAGTTTCAGTGAACAAATATCTTTAAAATTGATGGATTATAAATAAGCTACATTTCTGCCCAAATAGCAACGTTACAAGATATTTGAGCCAAAGTTAGAATATTGTTCCCTAATTGCCATAATAATTTATAAAAGAAGTGATCGAAAGTCATATTTTATGTATGGAGAGAAAGAAAAGAGGATTGAGTGATTCCGAGTATGAGGCTATAACGTACTATATTTCAGTTCAAGTATAAGCAAGAATATATAGTACTATTACGCAAGTAAGCAAAACAAAGTATCACTCCAAGCCAAAATTTATGATACACCCAGAGCAAACCAATGAAAAAATTTTGCATGACAGTTAAGAGTTACAATAGAACCATTTGACTAAAAAAATAACTTTTTAGCTCTTTGAATCAATCATTTATTAATTTTACAAAAACAGTGACTAATTTATGTATGGACTGAAAAAAATGCTGACATCCAACTTGACATCTGAGAGTTACAAACTGATATGCTGAAAAGAAGCAAAAGGCACATTTACATCGAGGAGGCAAATAGGTCCACTGGAAGGAATCAAAAGAAGTTAGTAAAATGTAGCAAGATTTCCAAAAGCTGTGTTTGTAAGGAAAGCTGAGGATACCATGTGAAAAGCACGTTAAATCAGAGAGTGCAAAGGCAAAATGCTGGCAAAAATAAAATGCTTATAAAAAGCTGAAATTTAGGTTGGAATGATAAAGAGATAGGCATTCACATCAGGGACTTGGCAGTGATAACAGAGTGAGAACAGATCTAAGACTTCATTTGTCTTCTATAGATCCTAGGCATTCTAGTGGGGGAAAAATTCTAGTTTCTAGCACTAATGCGTCAAACTACACAAGTGTCGTTGCTAAAGGAGGCAAGAGAACTGAAAATGGAGAGGTTGAAGAGAGCCCCACCCAGATGGTGGCCAAACATGCAAGCTCAGCCGTGGCTTTCACACTGACCGGAATTCCCATCTGGGGATGACGCACAGAGAAACAGAAATTGCTCCGTTTGTCCTTGATTGTGTAAAACAAAATGCAGAAAAGGGGAGTACCTTTGCGATAAATACAGACAAGATGTAGAAGAGAAACCAAGGGAGGGAATAAAACGTGTGGGCTTACAAAGGAAGTACTTTGTCTTTTTTTTCCCTTCTTCTTAATTTCACATTAAATTTGGTTAATTGTGATGAAATAGAACCAAATCACATTATTGTTTGCAAAGTCTAAGTTATTTACCCTGGCAAATCTTTAAAATATATAATGTAGGATCAATCCTGTTTCTTGAACATGATAAAGGTACCAAAAATCAGTGTATTATCATCCAGTGACACAGATATCACTAACTTGTCTTTTTTTCTGCTCTAAAAAAAAATCTCACTTGTATCACAAATATTTGAAAAATATTTATCAATGCCAATGAGCTTTCAGCTTCTTATTTATTTCTTGCTATACTGCCCTGTTCCTTTTGATTCAGGTCTTGGATTTACAGTCTCTTCGTAAGTGTCACTCGAAGCTTATTTCCATTATTCTTCACTCATCCACTCTTAAATATATATTTTTTAATAGGAAGGTACTTTGCAACTTGGAGTGTTTTTTTTAACCCAATTCAATTATATTTCTTACCCCATTAATTTTTTTGTCCACTGAAAGGAGAAAATCAGTGTAAAAATTAGACATCTATCATACTACATTTGTGATTTAAGAAACTTATACCTTGAATAAGATGGTAACATAAACCTATACTACTAAAAATGTTACCTAGTTCCTAGTAATTAAATAGAACAAAATAAGTTCTAAATTTTTATGTAAAACAGATTGGAGGAAAACTATGAACATATCTAGCTTATTCAAATAAAAGGAAATTATTTTTTTCCTAAAAATAGCACCAATGAAATATTTGGAGAGACGTAGTAAAGAGGACCTACCACATGAGTCAGGATATCACGAATGAACTGCAAAGAATGAAGGTACTGTGCTAACACGTTCAACATTTTCCTAAGTAAAAACTAGATAGAAATTTGAGAGGAATATTTTACTTCAAGCTGTAAAGGTTTGGGGACTGTATTTCACATTTCAAGCAGTTGTTTCCCTAAACATCAATATTAAAATGTTTAATAACATGTTCTGTCTCAAGCATGAAATCAGAAAGCCATATCAAATGCATAAACTACATAATTGTAGAGGGTTTGTTTTTCTAATATAAAAAAGGGCTAGTGATTTTAAATAGTTTAAATAATTATTACAATCTGACTGTGATATGTTCTTCCTTCTACCTTCCCAAGAATTTCTTGTATTATAATAACGGATTCTCAAGGACAAAATTGCGTACACACAATCAGTTCCTGAAAAGTGTAGGTGGCCCACACAGCACGATGCAATCCCACTGTAGCATACAGTCTGCTTATAACATCGCCCTTAAATTCTATGAGACTCACTCAGCCTTCTTACATGAGCGTGGTCCTCCCACGTGGCTACGTGGACGTCAAGAATGTGACTGTTTGGCATAGGTCATGGCATGCAGGCTGTATCTGATTCACCATTTGAAAGTCAAGTGTGGAATCAATTGAGGAGTTTCAAACAAGGCATTTTAGAAGGGAAAAATGTCATTCCCCACAAAAAGCAAGAGGCACAGTGTCACAGTAGGACTTAAGTCCATCTTCTGTGGCCCAGTTTTCTGCTCTGTGATGTGATGTGTACATCTAGTAATTTCCTCATCCAAACCTTCCTCTCTTTGCTGCTCACTGAAAATGCCACATTGCAGTGGTGGAGGAAAGTGGAGCTTCAGGACTACTCTGAGGCCTTGGATATAGCAATCCTGTTGACCTTGTTAAATGTATGCCTGTAAAATCTTACTTTTTAAAGCATAATTTTTACAGAATCTAGAATTCTGCCGGAAAAGAAACAGAACACATATAAATATCTATATGTATTCATACATTTTTAAAATTATTTATTTGGGGGGGTGTGTGTGGATTCTTTTGTTTCATCTCTTTGGTATGACATTTTTAGAGAAGAGAAGTTTAAGAAGAATTGATAAAAGATAATGTGCAAGTAGAGGTACTCTTTGGTATTTAACAATCCTGGGCCACAAAATGTTGAGTTGATCACCGTCTGAGGAATGCCTTTGTCAGTCTAATGCATCGAAATGAAAAAATAAAGACCTTGTAATAAATATGTGAATTCAACCAGTTTTTGTTCGGTTTTCTTTTTCCCTCAAGACATCTACATGTTTACCTGATTAAAGAATATGATAATGGAAAACAACTTTTAAAAAAGGGTTGGGTGCAAGTTTTTCAGTTTTTTAAAAGTTATCTTTAAAGAGTGAAGTTGGGCCCCTGCTTTAGACCATATACAGAAATTCACACAAAATGCATCACAGACACAAATGTAAAGTAAAACTATAAAACCTTCAAAAGAAAACTTAGGAGAAAATTTGCTTTGCCTTGTATTACGCAATGGTTTCTTAGATATGACACCAAAAGGACAAGCGACTAAAACCAGACTGGCTTTGTCAAAATTAAGAACATTTATGTTTCAAAGAAAACCACCAAGAGGATGAAAGGACAACCCACAGAATGAGATTAAATATTTGCAAATTATGTATCTGATAAGGGAATTTTACCTAGCATACATAAAGAACTCTTACAACTCAACAACAGACAACACCAACAAAAACCCAGATAAGAACTGGGCAAGTAATTTGAATAAGAAGATATATGTAGCTGTCCAATAAGCACATGAGAAGATACTCAATATGGTCATTAGGAAAATGCAAATCAAAACAATACCACTAGATACCTACTAGATACCACTTTAGATTAGATACAACTTCAAACCCACTAGAATGGCTACCATAAAAAGGGTCAACAATAACAAGTGTTGATGAGGATGTGGAGAAACTGGAACCCTTGTACATTGCTGATGGATTATAAAATGACACAGCACTCTGGAAAAAGGTTCGGCAGTTTGTTTAAGTGTTAAATAATGAGTTGCCATATGATCCAGCAATTCTGTTCCTAGGCATATACCTAAAAGAAATGAAAACATGTTCACATAAAAACTTGTACACAAATGTTCAGAGTAGCATTATTCATAGTAGCCAAAAAGTATAAAGAATCTAAATGTCCATCACTCTCTGAATTGGTAAACAAAATGTGTTACATTTATACAGTGGAATATTATTTGGCCATAAAAAGGAATGAAGTACTGAGGCATGCTACAACATGGAAGCGCCTTGAAAACATTACACTAAGTGAAAGAAGCCAGTCACAAAAGACCACATATTGTATGATTCCATTTATACGAACTGTACAGAATAAGCAAATCCGTAGAGACAAAAGGTAGACTCATAGTTGCCAGGGGCTACAGGGTGGAGAGAGAAAAGCGTGACTGCTAACAAGTACAGTTTTTTGGGGGGAGGGGGGATGATGAAAATACTTTAAAATTAGGGAGGATGGTGATAGTACATTCACTCTGTGAATGTACTAAAAACTACTAAATAGTATGCTTAAAAAGCTGAATCTTATGATTATGAATTATATATCATAAAGCTGTGAGATTAAAATATTTGCTACAATTACAACAGTGAAATCTTTTGTTATTTCCATTTTGATTACAAAAATACTTTTTAAATGCAGCTCCAAAAGAAAAGAAATACATAGTCATTATCCTAAAGAGAAAAGATAATCTAGTTAAAAGCGGATGGGAAAATTGGGTTGGGGTTTGGTAAGACTAATGTAGACATGGAACTTGATGACTGAATATGAAATAGTCCTAAAACAGGAAATACATAGAATATTATAGAATAGATAGAAATGGATAGAACAGAACAGGAAAGATAAAATAGGAAACATGACAAATACCAATAAATTGTCAATGTGTTACAAATAGTGGTCAACCAGAATAAACATTAGGGAAGATGTGGCATGATGCGTATGTTAAAAGAAGGACAAGATTTTGATAGGTAGGGTGGTGGAAAAGGAAATTCCAGCCAGAGGAAATAGCATAAGGAAAGGGCCAGGGGCAGGAGGGCTGTGCCATTTTTATAAGTGGTGGTCCCTTCAGCTTTGCTAAACCATGACGCTCTTGTAGAGAAGGGTCAGACCATGGTAATAGTTTAGGTCACAGAATGGATGGTCCTGAAAACCAAGTTGAGAAACGTATGTTTAATATGTGGACAAAGCAGAAAAATTCAAGCTGTTTGTTATGGAGTAGTAAGTTTGACTGATTTAGTCTAGTACAGGGGGGCATGGATATGAATAAGATCCCGTCCCTACCCTCAAGAGGGATACCATTTCCTCAGACAGAAAAGGAAACCAACACTCAGTAGGCAATGGGAAACAAGTGTCCTAACTGACAGAATCACTATGAATGGAGATGTGCTGAATGAAACTTAACTCATCTTGAAAAGTGGGGTCAGTGGTGGTTTCCCAGTGAGAATGACACATGAAATATGTCTTAAAAAAGGAAACTAAAGAAAGAGAAAAACTGTTTCTGGGAATAGCTGAGTAATATGGACCAGATACACCATCTGCCTTAAACAGCTATAAAACCAGACACAATACCTGAAAAAAAGGTTTTCAGACATTGGTTGAGAGGAAGCATAGGATTCTGATCCCTGACATAAATGAAATAATGAGGTGAGTCCTACAATTGCCCAAAGTTACTGTCCGGAGGCAGTTTCCAAGCCATTACACAGAAGGAGAAATTTTTAAAAAGCCTAGCTAACTCACTGAGAGTAGGAGACATAGAAATGAGTACAGAGAGTCCCAGGCAGCTGTAACATGCAGGGCAGAGTACCAAGGAGGACTCTGGAAATCTGCAGATGGGTCCTGTCCCCTTGAATCTTTAATCTGTTCGTGAGAGGAAACTCCCCAAAGCTGGGGAAGGAACTACAGGAAAGCAGCAGTACCAGCAATGGAAATTCCCAGAGATCACTCAGGGTTAGAAAGAGCTTGTGTTACCATCAGCTAGAGTGGAAAGACTTCATGACAGATGGAGAATATTGTAGACTTCTCAAGTGGGACATCATTTTTATACTGAGCCTATCAGTCCTAGATTAAAGTTGCTTTGGATCCTCCCTAACAAAGCTTAAAAGCAAATATAGAAAGGATCAAACTGACTCCAAGTAATCTAACTGTGTGCCAGAACAAGATCCAATACTTTTGTTGTAAAGGAACACAACAAAATCCAGAATCCAAAAATGTAATCTTCACGATGTCTAGCATCCAATCCAAAATTAGTAGGCGTGCAAAGAAGCAGGAAAATACGAGGCATAATTAGAAGAAAATTCAAGCAACTGAATTAACAGATACAGACAAGTGGGAAGATAGGACTAGACAGAAGAAGCATTAAAGCAGCTATTATAAATATGCTTCATAGACTTAAGATTGTCGAGAAGCACACAGTTACGATGAGGAGAACTCTGAAAGATAAAAAAGAAACTGAAATGGAATTTCTAAAGATGAAAGATAAGATACTGAAGTGAAAAATAAATTTGATAAGATCAACAGAATATAGTACACTGAATAGAAAAAGATCACTGACCCTGAAAACACAGTCATAGAAAAAATCCAAAATGAAGTGGAGAAAAAAGACTGAGAGGAAAAAAAATCAAAAGAGTACCAGTGACCTGTGGAACATCAAGCTGTTTAACATATGTGTAATGAAGTTCTAGAAAAGGAGGGGACACACACAAAAAAATGAAGAAATTATGGCTAACATTTTTCCAAATTTGAAGAAAATCATAATCCTTCAAATCAAAGAAGTTCAATAAATTTCAAATAAAATAAATGCAAATAAAATCACACCAAAGAACAACACAGCCAAATTGCTGACTATCAATGATAAAGAGAAAAAGCTTAAAAGTAGCCAGAATAAAAAGAGACACATTAGGTGTAGAGGAAGGAAGAAAGAAAGAAAAAAAAAAAAAAATGCAACATTTTTAAATTGCAGGGGGAAAAAAGTCAAAATAAACTTCTATATCTAGTGAAAATATTTTTCAAGCATTGATAAAATAAAGCCATTTTTTTCATATAAAATCTGAGAAGATTCATCAAAAGCAGACATGCACTACAAATTATAGTAAAGGATGCTTATCAAACAAAAGGAAAAGGGTAAATGACAGAAATTTGGATGTACGGAGAAATGAAGGCACATAGAAAAAACTTTTTTTAATTTTAATCTTTTTAGAAGATAGCTGCCTCTTCAAAATAAAACAGAGTAATGATGTATTGTGGAGTTTATAACGCACGTAAAAGTAAAATGTATGCTAGCATTAGCACAAAGGTCAGGAGGGAGGAAATGAAGGAACAGTGTTGCGAGTTTCTCACACAGTATGTGAAGTGGTAGAATGTGGTTGAAAGCTGTCTGTGATAAATGTAAGCCCTAGATCAACCACTAAAAAAAAAAAAGAAGAAAGAACCATAGCTAGTAAGCCAATAGTAGAGATAAAATGTAATACAAAAAATACTCATTTAAACCACATTAAGGCAGGAAAAAAAGATAAAAGGAAACAAAAACATCTGGTCAACTGGAAAAATACAGTAAATTGGGAATGTTTCACCTAATTATTTCAACAATGACATTAAATATAAATATATATTTTATAACCTACAAAAATATAAATAAAATGTATAAATAAAAGTAGATGCTGATTAAAAGCCAGAGGTTGTCAGATTGTATAAAAAAGCAACACGCAAATATATGCTGTTTATAACAAACCTACAGATCAATCATATTAATGGTGAAAGACAGAGTGTTTTCTCCCTAAGCTCAGTAATAAGGCATCGTTGTCTACTTCTCCATCTCTATTCAAATTTGTACTGGAAGTCCAAGATTTGAAACAAGAAGTAAAACTCTTTCTATTCACAGATGGAATGATTACCTATTCAATTATCTTACGGAATATACAAAATAGTTCCCACAACTAATAAATGAGTTTTTTTAATGTCAAGAATACAGTATCAATATACAAATATCAATTGTATTTCTATGTATTAGCAACAAACAGAAATGAAATTTATAACTGTGTCATTTAAAATAGCATCAATATCATGTAATATGTAGAGATAAATTTTTAAAAAATACGTCCAAGATACTGAAAACTATAAAACATTGCTAAATAGAAGACCCAAATAAATGAACAGGGATGAGGAGACACAATATCATTAAGGTGTCAATTCTCCCCAGATTGATTTCTGTTTTCAATGTGATTCCAATCAAAATTCCAACAGGTTTTCAAGCTTAAAAGGCTGATTCTAAAATTTATAGGGCAATGCAAGGGTACTACAGTGACCAAAGTAGTTTTCAAAAAGAAAAACAAAGCTGGAGGATCTATATTACCTGATTTCAAGATGTACTATAAAGCTACAGTAATTAAGACAATATGTGGTATTGGCATAAAAATAAAGATCAATGGAACAGATCGATAGCCTACAAATAGACCCATTCTTATATGACCAATTGATTTTTAGCAGAGTCCCAGGAAATTCAGTGAGGAAAGGAAATACTTTTCAACGTATGGTACAGGAACAACTGGATATCCATATGTAAAAACATTGACTCTTACCTTGTACCATATATATCAAGCAACTTGAAAGGAATCAGAAATCTGAATAAAACCCCCCAAATTATGTAACTTCTAAAAGAAAGCACAGGTGAAAACATTTGTGAACTTAGATTAGACAAAGATTTCTTAAATAGGACACACAAAAGTAATTTTTTAAATGATAAACTCTACTTAATCAACATTTAAAACTTGTGCTCTTCAAAAGCACAACCATTAAGAAAATGAAAAGGCAAGTCATGTACTGAGAAAAATATTCGCAGAACTGATATCTGATAGATTTATTCAGAATGCACGAAGTACCAAATAATAATAAGACAAATAACTATTTTTAAATGGACAAAAGATTTGAACAGATATTTTATAAAATGAGATATCCCAACATCCAATAAACACACAAAAATATTCAATGTCATTAGTCATTAGGACCAAATTAAGGTCACTGTGAGTACACATATTTAAGAGTGACTGAAGTTAAGAGGACTGACATACCAAGTTTTGGTGCAAATGTGGTGCAGATGAAAGTCTCATATATTGCTCATGCAAATGCAAAGTGCTATATTTGTAAAACTATTTGGCAACTACTTAAAAGTAAATATACACTTACAATAAGATACGTAAGTGCCATTTTCTATCTATTTACCCATGGGAAATAAAAATATAGATCCACACAAACACTTGTTCTCCAATTCTCGTGGCAGATTATTCAAAATATGCCCCCCCAAGTGGATTACAACTTAAATACCCCTCCACTGATGAATGGATAAACAAATCAAGTATACCCAGTCAATGAAACACTGCTCAGCAATAAAAAGTATTGAACCACCGATACATACAAGGAAGGAGAATATTTCTGGCAGATAATATTAGCTAGAGCAAAGCATCAGATGGATTGGACTGGTGAGGCATTACGTGGAAATAGTGGGGAGGTCAAGTGGTAAGTAAGGCCCCAAATTAAGGTTGGACCAGGAGTGAGGTAACATACAAAGTGTCTGTGCATTCAATGGCCGTTTGAGTCACTTGTAGCTGTATGCAGCTGTATGCAGCTGATATGTAGCTATGAAGAGATTTCTTGTTTTTTCACAAATCAGATTTCTTCACAGCAAATTCACTCAAGGAGCTTATAACAATGCACCTCCAACGCAAAAATTAGAATAATGGGCTATTTGGGCAGATTTTGGGGTTAGATTGTGACCTAAAATATGTGGATTTCAGAAAACAAAATAGGCCAGTGTTTTAAAAGTGAAAACCCTCACTTTTAGATCAAGTCTTTCTTCCTGACTCTGAAGGGCAGTAATATTCCATCTTATAACACAATTTAAGATATGCTACTTTCCTCTAGCCCTCATTTCAGATTCTTTGTCAATACTGAAAAAGAACGTATTGTCTTCCCAATCCAAAAATGGGCAGAAGACCTAAATAGCCATTTCTCCAAAGAAGATATACAGATTGCCAACAAACACATGAAAGGATGCTCAACATCACTAATCATTAGAGAAATGCAAATCAAAACTACAATGAGGTATCACCTCACACCAGTCAGAATGGCCATCATCAAAAAATCTGCAAACAATAATAATAATAATAATAAATAATAATAAATGCTGGAGAGGGTGTGGTGAAAAGGGAACCCTCTTGCACTGTTGGTGGGAATGTAAATTGATACAGCCACTATGGAGAACGGTATGGAGGTTCCTTAAAAAACTAAAAATAGAACTACCATACGACCCAGCAATCCCACTACTGGGCATATACCCTGAGAAAACCATAGTTCAAAAAGAGTCATGTACCAAAATGTTCATTGCAGCTCTATTTACAATAGCCAGGACATGGAAGCAACCTAAGTGTCCATCGACAGATGAATGGATAAAGAAGATGTGGCACATATATACAATGGAATATTACTCAGCCATAAAAAGAAACGAAATTGAGTTATTTGTAGTGAGGCGGATGGACCTAGAGTCTGTCATACAGAGTAAAGTAAGTCAGAAAGAGAAAAACAAATACTGTATGTTAATGCATATATATGGAATCTAAAAAAAACGGTTCTGAAGAACCTAGGGGCAGGACAGGAATAAAGACGCAGACGTAGAGAATGGACTTGAGGACACCGGGAGGGGGAAGGGTAAGCTGGGAGGAAGTGAGAGAGTGGCACGGACATACATACACTACCAAATGTAAAATAGACAGCTAGTGGGAAGCAGCCGCATAGCACAGGGAGATCAGCTCGGTGCTTTGTGACCACCTAGAGGGGTGGGATAGGGAGGGTGGGAGGGAGACGCAAGAGGGAGGGGATTTGGGCATATATGTACACGTATAGCTGATTCACTTCGTTATACAGCAGAAACTAACACACCATTGTAAAGCAATTATACTCCAATAAAGATGTTAAAAAAAAAAAAGAATTGTCTTGATTTTTTAAGCTAACATTATATAGGAAAACACAGATTTGCAAGATTAGAAGGTTATTATTCCCTTTATAAATCATTTGCTGTACACTAGGGTTCATTTAGGATACTTTATAAAGTGAACTCCAATAGTTATTTAAAATTTTACATTAACAGAAAAATATATAGAAGACATACAGCATAAAGCAATGCATATTTACACTTAATTTTAAATTTAAAAGAAAGCTATGCAGTGGTCATAAGATAACTAAATAAAAGTAATTTTCTACCTCTATTTCACACAGTAAGTCAAGAATGGAATTCACACCTAGAATTTGGTATTCCTTACGTGTAATCTTTTAAAAAATTGTTAAGTCATTTAATTACATTCTTCTGCATGAGATATTAAAATGCGAGAATAACAACTTAAATTCAATTTTATTTCTTCTTTAGAATCCTTATACTTGATTTTTTTCTTTGTAACTGAGCATTTTTTGAGCAGCTGACTTCTTTATTTTGTATATAACTCTTATTTCACATATAGAATATCTACCATGTCTTCCCACAAAGGGAAAATCAATGAAAATAGCATGAAGAGCCCCAGTAAGCCTGTTTTTGATGAATTATGTCCTTAAAGATATACCCAGTATGTGGTTCAAAATGTATTGATTACTAACAACTGTTTCTGTGATGTCAATAATGCACTATTCTCTTGAACTTCCCCTGAAGTGACAGGGTTTAATCAAGAGAGCCCTAAACAATAAATTGACTACCAAGAAGGAGACAGAATAATGAAATTGACTCAAAGCCCTAAAATAAATACTGATTCTAAACTTGAGGAAGACATATTGATGTCTCTGTTTGCTCTGCCTTTTTTTGACTTGCATCTTTCATAATAAGCTGCTTACCACAGGGATTATTACTTCACCAGGTTTAAGCTCCTATAGAGCCGACGGACATTTACTACCTTTCTACATGCTATTCAATATTAAGAAATTTAAAACAACTAAAAGTTATTTTGAAATGCCACTTCTACTATTTTAAATCATTTTTCTATCATATAATATAACCCTTGAATAAACTCTCCCTATTAGGTTTAGTTCGCTGTCTCCTGCTCTGCTTTGTTTCATTGCCAACGAAGTGACTGAGAGACCCCGACACTTTTAAAGCCTTGCTCCAAAGAAGGGCATCCCTCCCTGTACAATGCCCTCTATTAGATGGGAAACCATTTCCCTACTGAATGTTCAAACCACAAATAAATTTCCCCAATTCAAGAAGTGAGCTATACAGAGTTGTATTCTTTTCAAAACGTCTCTACCATTCTGTGGGTAGTTCGGAATTAAATTTCTTAATTATTCAGAGAATGTAGGGTCTTCCGATTAAAATCTGTTAATCTATTTTCTAGACTTCAAAATTCCTAATATATTTTTTATTCAAAATATTTTCTAAAATATCTTAAACAAAAGTTTGAGCAATACATTTCAAGTCCCACTTTAAAATCTATCATCTGTAACCTTCATTTGTCACTATAATTATTTGACAATACATAATCTCAGCACCAGTATTTCCTATCTATTTCATCATCTTGCTCCCATTTCTCCATCTTGCCCACGAGTTTGTTATGACAGAAGCTTTGTTATGTCAGCTTAGAATCCTGACTCCTGCTTTGTCAGTCTGAAAACTATCCAAGAAAAATGACGAATTTTGACAAAATATGTTCTAGCAGTTCTACCGCATTTTCTAAGACCTCATAAATCATTTGTTCACTCCTTGGTTTTAAACTCTTAACTTGCAATGAATAAGTTAATGGTCCAGGGCTGTCTAGACAATCCAAGGATGAATTGAGGCTTCATACGTCAGTGATCAAAATACTGGCTTTGGCATCTGACAGAATTCAGACCTCAGATCTGTCACTTAATAGCTCTTTTTCACCAGGTCAATCTTTCTTGGTATCATTTTTTAAAACAATATGAAAATTAGGGACAATAGTTAGTGAATGACAATTAAATGAGATACGCCACATACAGTGTCTACAGGATTTTTCAGTAGAGCAGTGCTCAGTCAGTGCTACCTGCCTTTCTCCTTGCCATCATAATATAAGAATAGTAGTTTGCTAATGCTGTATCTTATTTCTATTGTTGGGAAAGCCCATTCTACAATCTCTTCTACTTAATTCTTTTGTTAGGACAACCTGGTCATTAATATAAAAGAAATTATTAAATCCACTACTTCAGAATTTTGAGCTTTTATTTTTCTGTTAACTTTTTCTTTTTTTAAATTGAAATGACTATATATTGCAAGAATAAGCTAATTGTACCTCTTTGCAGCTGATAATGTTTTGTTCCATAAGATCAGCACCACTATCACCCGTATTACATGTAAGCTACCAGATACTATTTAATTTAATTATAATTTTAAAAGACTGAAGTTTTGCTCACATGATTGGTTTCCTGCTGGGCATGACATCTTAAAAAGTGATTCATTTAAATAATAATCCAATTATTAAACTTTGAAAAACTACGTCTTTCAAATATGTTTCTATGGGATTTAATGTTTTATAAACCTCTGCCAAATGTTACTCAAGCATCTTTTTATCATATCTGAAATGTTGCCAGATTAAGGCCTCTGCTCAGCAGGCATGATGTGGGGATGTTAAGAACTTTCATCATTTCTAAGACTGATGATTGTAATTCATAATTATCCATTCCCCCAGCCAAGTGCACCAGAAAACATCACTTGCAATGGATGAAGCAAAGGATGCTCTGTCTCCTCCCTCAGTTTGGATTAACAGGCTGTCTCTCTCCTGCACCTGCTTTCCACACCTAACACTGCTTCTAGAAGATAAACCAACAACATGTCTCTTAGTAACCTATGGCAAGTTCCCTTTTGTACCATTTTACATTAAGATATTGCTTAACACCTACTTTGGCCCAAGTTCTGTTTCAGGGGCTGGGGATAGAGGATTTATTAGATAAGGTTATCTGTTCACCATCTAGAGGTTGGAATGAGAATAAACTTTGGGCTGGAAGATACAGAAATTTGGGGCTGGAGCCAGTTTGAGATGAATGTGCCAGTTAGACGTAGAGCATGGGCACTTGGAAGGGCGTTTCAGAATGTGTGACGTCATAGAGGCAGGAGGGAGCCTCAAGAAGCCTTTCACACTTATTTGAGCTTGAATAGTAGCACATGAGATGGATTATACATTAAAATAACAACAACAACAACAATAATAATGTGATTGGCTTCTACTTATTAAATACTTCATATGTGACAGGTAATGCCAGCTGGTTCTATGTACATTACTTCCATGAATCTTCACAATCCCACACTGGAACTTATTATCTTTATTCCCATTTCACAGATGAGGAGCTTGAAGTTAATTCACACACCCACAGTCACCAGCTAGTGGTAGAGCCACGAGCCCCATTTCAAAGCCATTATCCTCAGATCGCTGTGCCAGAAGACTTTCTTGTGCAAGTCTTCTAAGACTTTGAATATTCCTGGCCCAGGGAGTTAATGAAGGACTCGACTCTCACAAAATATTGAGGCATCACTATGGGACTGATGGGCTAGCTAGTTGGACACAAGACTTGACTGTTTCCACTCAAACCATGCAACACAGACAAACATACATGAAGCAAGGAGAGGACGGTGCGATTTAGGGAAGAGTAGTGCTCTCTTCCACACCACTTACAGGACTTCATCCTTTCTCTCCTCGTGTGGGCAAAACTACTCTTTGAGTCCATGCTACCTAGTTATGCCTCTCGTAACCTCTACTCTTTGCTGTCAACTGCTAAACCTCTGCATATGGCTCTGCGTTATTTTAAGATTTTGTCTACCGGCTCTTCCCAGCCCACCACTGCCAGCATAGGACGGCATGACCTGGCCTCTCTGTTTCCTGATATTCACATTTTCAGTGACCCTTCACTCCACCTCATCCACCCACTCTCAGAGTCACAAAACAGAATATCCCTTCCTGAAACTCTACTTCGAAACGTTAAATCAGACATCCTTCTGTCTCAGCCCCAGCCTCTCTCTACCTACCCTGTTTGCTCAGTTCCTCTCACTAAATCTATTATTTGACCCCATCAGGACTATTACGCCAGGCGTTCCTGTCTTTGCTCCGTTTCCCATCCCGGTTACTCTACCCACAGCCCCACGTATGCATCATTCTCTTACCACCCTCTTGCATTCTCAGGCTCTTTTGTTCTTTACATACTATTCGGAAAATTTCATCCTGGATTAATACCATATGTGAGTTTTCCTGCTGGGAAGCTTCTGGAGAAAATCATGCAGTCCTCTGAACATTCATAGTCGTCAACCTTAATAAGCTCTCAGCAACGCTGGGCAATCTCACTGCATTTCTCTAGTTGTTATTCTTTTCCACTCAATGCGGTGACTGTTTCAAACACTGTTTACCTGCTTCGACCCCATGACTGCTTTTGTTCGTGACTCCCAACACTGTCCTCCCCGGTACAGCAAACACTTCACACTCCTGCCACTGAACCAATAGAGCCCCTTACTACATGTATCCATCCTTCCCTCTTTTTCTCCTGATACACTAGAAGAGATATTCCTTTTCCTGTTTAAAACCATTTCCTAATATAATAAGTTTGGATGTTTAAAACGTCTTGAATATGCTCAGTAGTTGCACAAAACAGTCCCTTACGTCAGTACTTCTCTCCCTGGGCTGCCCTTCAGTATCGCTTGGGAGTTTTTAAAGGCCCCAATACTCTGGATAAAACCCGGTCCAATTAAATCAGTACCTCTAGGAATGGAACCCAGGCATTTGTATTTTATACAGCTTCCCAGGTGACTGTCCTATGTAGACAAGGATGGAAACCGCTGAGGAAGATCCTAATACACGACGAGGCTTCAAGCTAAGTTGGAAATTTTCTCAGCAGAAAAGATGAAGATGTGAGTTAAATCAAAACATGAATTTTATTATTGAGATATTAATAAAAATGTTTCTATTCAAGAAAAAAAATACCTTTTTCTACACTGGATTGCTGGATCCCATCCGTGCCTATTTTTTCAGGAGCTCTGTACTATCACTAAACCAAAAAACCAAACAAAACAAACCTCTGTTTATTTCCCATCTTTCCCTTCATGCATTCCTATTCATCTCCTCAATTTCACAGCCAAATTTGGAAAGAGTTGTCTGCATTTCTTGCTCCTTTTTCTTCCTCTGTCATCCACGGAACAACCTTCTTTAATCTGGATTTCGCCCCACTCCTCTATCAAAACTCTGTTGCAAAGGCTACCAGTGATATTCTTGGTGTTTAACTCAAGGGGATACTTCGTACTCTTCATTTTACGGACCTTTCAGCGCTGTGTGGAAATACTCTCTCCTTCCCTTGGCTTCTATGACGCTTCGCTCTCCGTGTTTTTCTCCTACTTCTCTCTGTCTATTCCTATCAGTCTCCGTTCCCAACTACTCCTCCTCCACCTAATCGCTAAAGTTCAGAGTCCTTCAGATTCTTTCTGCCTAGGACTTTTCTTTTTTATCTCCCTATGTGCTCTCTCCAACCAACCTCATCCTCTTATCATGACTTCAATTACCATTTGAAAGCCAGTGACTACAAATTCAGACCTTTGGTCCCGATTTCTGAGCTTCAGAACTATATACAGAGCTTTCTTTGGGATACACCCCTTTTAGATATATCGTAGCCACTTCAAAATGAACATAAGAATCAAAAACACCACCTTGTCTCCCCAGCCAGAAACATGAGAGTCATTTTGGCCCTTCTGACCCCTAACCCATCCGGTCTATTCTCTTTCGTAACCAGCCATGACAACCACGGACTTGTCTCCATCTTCCCAGGGGACCCCTACGACGTCACCCTCTTCCCCTTCCTGAACTGGTGTAAAATTTTCCAAATTGGTCTTCCCATAGCCTCTCCTCTCCATGTCTGTTTTGTTCTTCGCACATTTATCAGAGTGATGATTTTTCATAGAAATCTGACCTCATCACTCCTTTGCCTAAAAATCCCCAATGGTTTCTCATTGCACTTAGAATAATGATCACATTTCTTTAATGGGGCCTGCAAGGCCCTGGACGACCTTTCCTTCACTCACTGCTCCAGTGTGATCTCTATCGGCTCTCCGCTCTTCTTGCTCCAGACACACTGGGCCCCTTTCAGGTCAACAAGTGTGCCAAGCAGTTCCCCACCTTAAGAACTTTGTGTTCTTTCCACGGCCTAAAATCCTGCCCACTCCTTACCCCAAGCTTCAAGTCTGCTCAAATACTGGATCCCCTATGTGCCCCTCCTTCCCCTATGACGAGGGCAGATTTAGCCTATTGCAAAATCCAGGTAAAATTGCGTGCTTTATTTTTTACATCAATCAGAACAACTTGCAATGAGAGCGCAGTGCAGATGTAAGTTTCATGATCCTCAGCACTTAGCAACCAAGTTCCTGGCACATAAATATTTGTTAAGTGGAAGAATGCTGCTTTCATTAAGCTTCTTTAACTAAAGACTAAAATTACTTTTCTCACGTGTTTCTTTTGTTGCCATTATTCAGATTAATTATAGTCTATAACTGAGAATTATTACAGAGGCATATCCAAAGTGAGACTTTCATTCTCATTTGGGACACCACGTATTATGGAAACATTAGCTCTAGAATAAAGCATCCCAGCTTAAGAATGGAGATTCAAGAGGTGCAGCTTGGTGCTTCCTGTGCTTTCTACTAAAGAAGGGTTGTCAAAACATGAACAGAAATTTAAATGACAATAGAAGAATGGGAGAAACTGGTGTCATCTGAATAAGTCAGGTCACATTCTGAACTGGATGCTCAAGTTCCCAGATGGGCCAAGTGATCCTGAATTGCACCACACCTCTCTTTTTACCCACAGCAAATTCCCACGATCCAGAGGACAATAAAATCATCGGAGGGGAAAAGGAACAGATGCTCTTTTCTTTTCAAAATACTTCTGTTCCTAGTAAGAAAGCAGTTGTGCTCCTTCAAGAGTTGTTTTATTTCTGAAAAGTTACTCTGAAAGTGTTTGCAGTGAATATTACTCAAGAAACTAGCTCCAAAAATGCGATCCTAAAGAATAGAAGCCATTGGATTTATGACTTACAGTACTTATAAAACACACATTTGGTGATAAATGTGACTGTGATGATATCAGACAGAAAATAGTTTGGACATTCACAGTTTTGAAGGCTTTAAGTGGTATCCTTGCTATGTCATATTTTTATACCCATTAATGTAATATCCAGTTAGCAAATGAGGATGTTATTTAAATACAGCATTTCTCCTACATATTAATTAGTAGCTCATTGATGAACAATTTGCCTTAAAAATGTGCAGAATGACATAAGTGACAGGTTTTCTTTTCATTACATTTTTATATAATGTGTTTAACTAAAAATGCACCATCTCTCTTTGCTCTGAAAGGAAACTGTTCCTTAATTTTATTTAATTTCTGAAAAACTTGAGTTTTGTCAATGAAAAAATGTGAAGACTTCGATTTTGTGGTTCAAATGCCAAATAAAAGGAATCCTCTCATTAATTATACGTGTTTTCTAATCTTCAACCCTGATTTTATTGAAATCTAATTTTCCTATAATAATTTTATTACTCATTTTCTCCTCCTTTTTTCAAATAATTAGATTGCCCAAATTACTTATCTCCAAAGTCACATCTATCCTATGTTGATAGGCAGAAATCCCATCTCAGGAAGACTTCTGACAGTGAGTAGCTAGTTCAGCTCATTTAGAAATGATATATTTCATTAAGATATAAGCATATATCTTAATGATAGCAGAAAACTCGCACTTCCTTTATTTGTCAAAGCACCGATTCTCTTAATTTCAGGAGGGTATTTTTAGCTTCTAGTAATTTGGAAAAAGGTAATAGGTGAAAAAGTCAGAAAATAAAGTGTAAAAGTATGGTGTCAAATGCTAGCTATATATAACACCTATAAAACGCATAGAAAAGTACATTTGCATTCCAATAACACCTGTGACATTTAGACGTTCTATACAATTCCTGCTTTCAGTCTTTGCCTGCATCACATGCTAGTATTATTTCTCTCTAAATATAGTCAGAGACCTTTAAGTAGTCAAGTACTCAGAGGGTATATGGTGCAGCAAATAGTAATTCTTTATGCTTTTCTACTTTTTATAATTCTTGTTTATAAAGTGGTTTAAAGATTATAATTACATTTAGAGGAACTTAGAAATTCCATGTCAAAAAACTTTAAATGCCCATGGTTAAAAAAAAAAAAAAAAAGAAAGAAAACTGCAGCCTTAGGTTTACTTTACAATATATTTACAATCAGCATGCCCCCCCAAAATTCTAACAATAAAAATTATATTTCTGTGTCATATCTTCGGGAATAGACCTGCTTTTATGTAGAGGGGCAGGACCTGCTCATTAACAAAGCAAATACCCTTGATTTCCATTTAACAATCGCACCAGCATAGGACAGATTTCCATTCACAGAGTTCATTACACATTTGTTATAGATTTTTTTTTTTCTGGTCACATTTATCTTTCCTGTTTTATGAACCAAAGTTATTTTATGTTTTCTACCTCTTCTATATAAAATTCTCATAAATAATTACTGGATTTCAAAGGCTCCTGGCAGCCGGACACTTGATAAATAGCTATTTCTAACCGACGCTAAAAGAACTACAACGGTGGAGTTACAGACTTACACAATAGTCTGATTTATTTCTCCTCTCCTTCCATCCTTGTCTCCTTCTCCCTCCCTCCCTCCCTCCCTCCCTTCTTTCCTTCCTTCCTCCCTCCCTCCCTCCCTTTCTTTCCTCCTTTCTTTCTTCCCTCCTCCCTTCCTCCCTTCCTTCCTCCCTCCCTCCCTTCCTTCCTTCCCTCCTTTCTTTCTTATTATAAGTTGGCATTTGCAACATTGCACACTTATGCACAAAGAGGAGGTGAGATGTCATTTATCTACTGAAGTACTATGGCTATAGGCAGGGTGCAGAAAAAAGCGTACAAAGAAAAGGCAGATGTTTGACAGTTTGTTAGAAAGTTTATGTATGAAAGAATGACGGGATTGACAAGAAAATCAGAAAACAAGTTTCTCCAGAAGACAGGGCTATCAAAGCGCCTGGCCTCGCATGCGTACTCACCACATCTGCGTCTTCCCAGGGGGTCGTTCTGGACCTCCACGTAGGCCAGCTGCCAGCAAAGTCAGCGCACTGGGCCTGGGCCCCCTGGCTCTGCCCCGCGGAGAATGGTGGCCACCTCGCCTTCCTAGGAAGCACCTCCTCTTAGGAAACAGCTCTTGGCCTGCAGAGAGAAGGCATTCCTTACACAGGGACCCACAAGCCACTATGACTGTACATGAATAGTTCACATATATAAACTCAATTTCTGTTGGTAATTATTACGTATAAGCATTTATAATTACATGAGCTTTTTTTTCTGGAAAAGAGGAATAAATAGATAAATTTGATATAATTGTGCATGTGTAGGTATACAACATTCACTAAAGACACAAATAAAACACTGAAGGCATATTTGGCAAGGCTGACTATAGTTAGTTAGCAGATCCATCAAAACTCTGGCCCTGATCTTCTCAGCACTGGATTTAATTTTCTTAGGATATTCAAACATTACAACATTCAAGTCTAGTATGACCGTGTATTGGGGTATATCTAGCATGTTCACTTTACAATAACACACATCATGGATTCTGAGAGCAAATGGAAAAAAATTCAACTTTATGGGGAAAAAAAAGAACTCTCCTTTGTACAGTGAGAGATTATATTACTTCCAGAAGAGTAAGAGAGACAACAGAACTGCTGTGGGCACTACATTAGGATAAGAATCAGGCAACTTCTGCCCCTCATTTCTCTGCCACACGGAAGGTGAAGTAACTTATTTGATTAGTGAGTTTACAAAAAAACCCGGACAAATTTAGGGCAGATGCTTCTCACCCCCTTCTCTTGGGAGCCGGCCTCTCCTCTGAAAATGCAAGTTCTCTTCTGTTTTCCCATAAGCCACAAGCTTACTCTTACTCAGGGGCAGGTGCTACCAATGATGGGGGCAGGGGTGAAGGCCATGGCTGGGAGTGTAGGTTCAGCTCACAGAGTGATAACGGTGCCCAATGTTTGATACCGTGGTCATGGTCTCTCTCCTCGTCCACCTCTCCCATCTCGTTTGTGTGTATCTCCCTAACACACACCATCACACTCCAAGCGGAATAGCCTTCTTCCAACCTGTGGTTACATTTTTCTCTTTACTGCATCAGGGCTTTGTACGGGCATCTTCTGCCTGGCATGGTCTTCCCACTGATTTTCACGTAGCTGGCTCCGGATCACCGTTCAGGCCTGACCTGAACGTCCTCCTGACCACCCTGTCTAAATAGCAGCCTTCTCTCCATTACTGAATATCACAGTCCTCTGTTCATTTTCTTCTAAATTAACGTAACCCGGCATTATATTGTGGTCTTTCTGTTGGTTTGACTTCCTCCCCGGGACTCCAAGGTTCGTGAGGTGAGGGATCATAGTTGTTTCATTTGTAACTACTACACAGTAAATATTCGCTCAACATTTCTAGAATAAATGATTGAAAAGACACTCGTAGACGTGGCCTCTTAAAATTAATTTCTGGGAAGTATTAAGAGGGACATGATAGTTTACGATCATCATGAGATATCGTTGAAATGAGTGTATAGGAATTGTGGTGCTTAAATGATACTATCTTCACAGATCAAACGCAAGAATGCCCAGTTGATAAAAAAGAAATGCTCTGCTGTGTGGCCTGATGCTAGCATCTAATAATACACCTGGAGATGGTGTGTATCATTTACCAGCATGTACTTGGGGAACTTTGACAACGGAAAGTGTTTTCATAGAAAATACAGTATTCATTGAGTATTACCATTCAATTCCAGCACTAGAGACATTATCCAATGATATTCCAAGGAGCTGAGCAGAAAACTGAACAGCCCGTGGCCACATGCTCTTTGGAAGACTGACAGGCAGAGCGTAGGGCCAACACGACCTAAGTTTTCAGGCCGCTCAATAGAGCGGGGAAGTCAAACCCTTCAAGTGGCCTTCCTCAAGAGGGGGCTTTAGCAGCAGCCATAACTGTGATGGTGGCAACGGCCATGGAGACAGTGGTGGCAATGCCAACCAGACGTGACATCCTCAAAACAGGGAACAAAGTCACGATTCTTATGTGTCATAAGATAATAAGGTTTGATGGATGGCAGTTTGCTTTGCAGATGAGTTTTCAGTAATTACACTTGCCAAGGACTGCTTTCTCTGCTTATAATCGATTGTGCAGCCTCTAGTAAAGCCTCTACTAACAGGAAGAATACAACAGCAAACAGAATTTCTGAAAACAAACACGATCTGTAACTCATTTCTGAGTAAACTAGAACTACATAGGAGCGAAGCAGAGCCACCTTTGTCCAGGGAGGGCAAGGTCCTGCAGCTGTCTCAGGTGGCCCAGCCTCAGACTCTGGGCTCCAAGGTCACCGGCAGGGGTAGAGTTTGTGACCTTCTTTGGTACCAGCTTTGCCCTGATGGCAATGAAATGCTATACTAAGCTAGGCAGGAAGGTTTGCAGGAGACGCTGAACAAACTGAAATTGGGTTGAACACCGCCCCAGAGGACCAGAACTTATCAAGGGGCTCACAATGCAATCTGTTAAAAAATTCCTAGAAATTCCCTGGCGGTCCAGTGGTTAGGACCCCGTGCTTTCACTGCTGAGGGCCTGGGTTCAATCTCTGGTCGGAGAACTAAGATCCCACAAGCCCCCGGTGCAGCCAGAAAGAAAAAACAAAAAAACCCCAAACAAAACAAAACTCCTTGAGCAAGGAGCCGCGTAGATGTATGATGTACTCTCAACCTCTGGATTCTGGTAGGATTTGGCGTATGCCACTTAGAGAGGGATTCAAACTAGCATGCAGGCGTGTCACACCTCAGGACAGTCTTGAAGGTCCTGACGTGTGACTTTGAACGTGTGCGCAACTGGTGTCCAACTAAATTAAAGACCTACCGGCAGTTCATGTTTCATAGATGCTTATATGATGAACATGAGCCAAGTTACTGTTAAACTCAGTGCTTTGTGATAGTAAGTTATCAAGGTAACAATTAGCAGCAGATGGTGATATTACATATATATAAGATATATATAACAAACATAATAAAATATGTAGTATCTATAATATATACTAAAATACAAATATGTAAAATAGAAAGATGTTTTAATAAAGTGTGTGTGTAATATAAACATAATATATATAGATCTAAAATATGTTTATACACGAAATACACGTATTTATGGGGGTATACGTATCATCATGAAAATATACAAATACCCCTGAAGACAGTGACAAGCATCTCTCTCTGCAACTATGCCCTTCACCTCCTCCCTGCAGTCCTTTTCCCCCAAGTCTCAGGAACTTAAAATTATGAAAAAAAATAAAAACTACATCAATGTAATCTTAAGCTCTGAACATATGCAAAGCATTATGGGATTCAAAAAGATATATGATATTGGAACTTGTTTTAGAGAATGTACTTCACTGCGTTATTTATTTTCCTGGGTAGATACGTGTGTGTACACACCCAGAGCACCTTCATATGCTTTATTTCCAAAGCATGTGCTCCCGGAAAGACTCCTGCTAATAAAGTGAGTGTGGCAATGCTGTATTTGACCTTTCATGTCGTCCTCTCGGAATCTGGATGCCAGCCTGTGATGGAGATTATAGCTAAATAAATGACTCAGTAGTCAACCTTTTGGAAATGGCCATATTTAGCTCTCAGGGTAATGTTAACTTCACTGTGGTATTAGTAGTCTCATCAACTTTTTGGTTAGGATGGATAAATAACTAGCTTTTAGTATGTAAATTACCAATGAAAACGTTTTACAGAAAATGGGTCAGGTTAGAGATGTAAATGAGGCCTAAAATGTCTCATTAGGTTTTGAATTGCCTTTTTTTTTTTTTTTTTTTTTCCCCCTAAGCATTGTAAATCTTGCAAGCTTTTGGGGTAATTTTCTTGCTTGAAGAGGCTAGTAAGGTCTTTCCCAGTAAGAAATGAACAAAAATACTTCTGATAACTAATTCTGCTTGAAAAAAATAGAGCAACTTGAATACTGAAGTATAGTTTTTAGATAAGCTGTACAGACCACAGGTACAGATTTTGCAAAGGACACAGTGTGGAGAGGTATCATTCAATGGCTCTTGTTTAAAATCAATCGTACATTTGAAGGATACTTATCAGATCTTGAGACAAATCATTACCTACAAATACAAGTCTATCTTCTGTGAAGCAATGGATCTTTGATTTGGCAAAAAAGTCTCTGGTTCTGCTCCGACAAGTCCTATTCGTAGCGCTCTTGACTAACCCGTGTTTTCAGGACAAATACGATGCAAGAGCAGCGCGTTGCTCGTGGCGCTGCTCTTGGGCCAGCTCACACAGTTAAGTGATGAACGCACACACCAAAGCGAGGCAGACACCGCTTTAGATCTTACGAGACACGAACACAACAGCGTCACAACACAGACTGAGACTTGTCACCAGGCGGTCTCACACCTCTTACTCTCACCACGTTGGTTTCCCTCCTACGAACCACTCATTTACAGCAGCCTAAATTAGCCTCGTGTGACAGTGTACGAAGTGCTTGCTGCTTGTGTTCATCTATCACAGCACTGCCAATGTTTAGGACAGTTTAACGTCTCAGACTCATGACAGGGGGCTGAATTCTTGTCACTCGGAAAGCTGCAAAAGTGGAATAGTAAATATGAAATTACAGTAACTACCTACATTTAACCAGCTTAGAAAGCTAACAGGGAAATCCATCAACCCACTCTGATCATCTAGTCTGTTTCTGTGTTGGGCCTAATTAAAGATAAACACATAAAGCCAACGATTATAAAACCACATTTGGTTAGCTTTCTTTTCAATTGTCAGCAAAAACCAATATCCCCTCCCCCCCCCAAAAAATCAACTCTTTCTAAAATATCTACTTAATATTTGCCTGCTCCTTCATTTGTTTGCTTTAATATTTTGCTATAGCAGCCTTTTGTAATGGATCCTTGCAACATGAAGCCTTTTGTGTTTACCCCAAGCGACCTAACTAAATCACAGGTATGCATATATCACATTTTCTTATAGATTTTACCGCTTCATTAATTTTATCCATTAAGAAAAAGGGATTGTGAGACTTAAATTTCTTCACACAAGTATCTTATTTAAATTGGTCTTTGTTGCCTACCAAAGTTTTAGAGGTCAATAAAAGATGTTCTCACATGTGTTAGCAAAGATAAGTGAAGGAGGTAACAGCAGATCTGGAGGCTGTTCAGACCTAGTCTCCGCGGGTTAAAATAACTGAGCAACTCAGGTGGTCGGTCGCTGTGTTATGTCATGTGTTTTGATGGAAGAGAGTTACTTCACATAGACAGGACAGATAATGTGAGAGAGAAATATGAGTCCCAACATGTATTTGTATGATCTGCATACCGCCATGCCACCTTTTTTAGCTCACTACTAAAATTCTATTATCGGCATCCCTAAATCTTGCACAGCTTTTCTTCTCTTACTTCATCTGCTGGGTACTCCTTCCAATTTCAGCTGAGTTATTTCTCGAGGATGACCTTGGATCCTCTCTCCCTGTCTAGCCAGGGTCTTCTTGAAAGAGGAACCTCCTTCCCAGGAGGGAGGAAACACACACCACTGCCTCTATCTTTTTGGTTATAGTTTCTTATTTATCTAATAAATGCACAAAAGACTATTCATATCATCACTTCGAGTTAAGAATAATGGTTCAAATTCACCAAACACTTACCATGTGCCACATATTCATTTTATCCTCCAAGCAATCCACGTGGGAAGCATAATCATTTGCCCCACCGTACAAATGAGTACACTAACCCGTGGAGGAGCTAGGTACTGTGACCGAGATCATGTGTATTCAATAGTATGTGGTGGAAACAGAACATGAGTGCAAGTACAAGTTCAAAATCAGTGCTCCATATGTGATCAACAAAGAGTCTCTGCTAGGCACATACTTCCTACACACATTCTAGTCTCTAACACACGCTGTCATCTGTGTTAGGTGTCTAATACCAGGGGGGTTAGGGCTCTGATGCTCTCATGAATCCAGCCTGGTGTGTCTTTGCTAACAGCACCCCAATCCCCAGACTCTATCTGAGGTGACACTGGTTCCCTTTGACATAAAGATGAATGAGAGCTGGAACCCATAGTTAAGTGGTAGTTCTTAATGCTCCTGCCATTTATATGATAATAAAGTCTTTGGGAATACAATTCTGTTACTTGGTAAGTAAGGCCTTTGGACATCATGAGTTCAGAAAATCCATTACCAGAAATAATACCTCACAAATACTTACATTTTTACAACATTCAAAGTTTTCACAACCATGACTACACTGTATTTTCAAAGTAGCAGTCTAAGTCAGGCACAGCCAATATATAATCATGCCATTTTGTTAAATGATTACAGAGAAAGGATGGAAGAGAAAGTAATGTTTGCTTAGCATAAACTATTTGGGGACATTATCCTAAGTACTTCGCCTAAATTCTCCCTTCAAATTCTCATACCTTCCTTCTGGTGTACATGTTCTTAAACACATTACAGGTGACTTAACTGGAGGTCACAGCGTATAGTTAACAGCTTGTAAAAGGGCTTAGAACCAGGATTAGAAGTCATGTCCCTCTCCAAGACCATCCTCTTTTCATTATAACTCAAGTTCAGTCGACAGCACGTGTTCAGTGCTTACACATGCCCTTGGTCTTCTTCCTTATCTCAGGTTGGGGTCTTGTTTCTCTACATAGGTTTCATTTTGTTAATGGAAAGAACCACATTTTATTTTCTTTGAATCACTCACAGCACATACCTTTCAAGCTATGCTTAAAAGGCCAAGTTAATTCAAATACTTGTGATTTGAATGTGGTCTGGAAGTAAAAGAAAGCTTTCCCTGCTTGTACTTTTATTCATTCACCCAGCAACTGTACCTCTCAAGCACTTCTGGACAGGTACTGTGGTCTTAGAAACCCCTATTCATTCCTGGTCATTCCTCCTTAGGTGAGCTATGTTGAGGGTCACAATTTGAACTCATATTATCCTAAGACCTCTGAGCCTCAGCGAGTCTAAAATGACTTGTCCAAAGTTTCAGTGAGTTAAGTAGCAAAATCAAGCCTAAAGCCACATCTCTGAACATCTCTTTGCCCAGCACCTCTGTATAAAGTAGTGTTTGTAGTTGTTACCTTTATCATATATCTGGAAGTATAGATCATAAAATTTGCAAGACACTTCTTATTTAGAATATTATGATGATGAATGAAATTTTTAAAATAATCTTACACAAATAATAAGTTATCAGAATGTTGATTAGTTAGAACAAAAAGAAACATTTATAGGTTGATGTAACTTAAAATCAAGGAGCTGGATTCAGAAACACACGATGCTTTTCTTATTGGTTTCGTCTGTGTACATGCATGGATTTATAAAAGACTGATCATACTGTGAAAGTGTTAATACAAATCAGCTTTCTGTTCATGGATTTTATTTCATTTCCCTCTGCCTCCCCTATCCTGTCGTTTTGTATGAAACATAGTCTTGAGGAAAAAAATTAAGAAATCCCACTGCATTACAGCATATAGCATATAATGGGCAAATAATAAATGTTCAATGAATGAATAAGGATAGGTCAGGTCGTTTGATTACACTGGTTGAAATGATCACTGCTTAATGTAAAATAACACAGTGAAAGGAATTATGTTGAATCTCTATCATCTATCTATCTATCTATCTATCTATCTATCTTTAGCTATAAGAGTCTATATCCTATGAGATCATAGAATGCGTCTGAATTTTTCATCTCTGCACACCCAGCATCGGGTAGACTGCTGGACTCATGTTAGGTATTCAGTGTATATGTGTTTCATCGACAAGCACTCCCTGCTCACAAGTAGTTTATAATCCAGGAGTGCAGATAAGTGGAGAATATTTTTCACCCTCTTTCTCATTTCTGGCCTCAGTATTTTAAAAGGATGGCCAGCCTATCGCAAATATTTGGGCGGAAACTTTTGTTTTTTTCCCTAACTCACTCATCTATGCGGCACGCATACGCCATGTTCGAACGAGCCCACAATGCTTTGATTTGCACAGGACATTTTAGCAAGAGAGATGACGAGTAACGTTTTTACAATTCTTCAGTCTCATATGCATATTCTATTCCCAAGTGCTTCAAAGGGTTCTCATAGTTTGACTTTATTTTATCCTCATGGTGTTTCTCCGAACTATAGCTTTGTTTATTTTTGTGTATATATTATGATACAGCTTAGAATTGCATATTTGTAATATGTTCAATATGAAACCACATAAACCTCAACTAAAATTTTTTCAAATGAGAATCATTTGGTTTAAATTTCACTAGCTTTAGGTCAACACAAACAAAACAAACAAAAACAAAAGCAGACTCACAGATAATAGAAAATAAATGAGTGGTTGCCAAAAGGGAGAAGGGTGGGGGGCGGAGAAGGGGATTAAGAGGTACAAACCTCTGGTTATGTAATAATAAGTCACGGGGATGTAATATACAGCACAAGGAATACGGTCAATAACACTGCAATAACTCTCTGTGGGGGAAAACGGTCACTAGACTTACGGTGGTGATCATTTCATAATGTGTGCAAATGTCAAATCTTTATGCAGCACATCTGAAACTAACACAATATGGTAAGTCAACTGTATTTCAAAAAAAAAAAAAAAACCCCAACTAACCACTCTGTGACTGTAACCTTATTTTTTTAAGTTTAGTTTGAATGCAAGAAATCCATAAGCTCTAAAATAGTTTAGTATTTGGTAAACAAAAGAAATACAATAATATAATATTAGCTTTCATATATAAATTATATTTTGTTCAAATTTTTTACCTGTAAAAACTTGCTTTCAATTTTAATGGATATATTTTTTAAACTGAACAATTTTGGAGTGTCTTGGATGGAGATGAAATGTACCAAAGTTTACCCATACAAATTAAGGAAAAATATTAATTTTCACCTAACAGGTTTTTTTTTTTTTTTTTTTCAACTCAGTGGTTGGTTTTCAGGAATGAGTCAAAGTTGTAAAGTCATAAATAAAAGGATAGGTATATTCACTTCCATCTTCTGACCTGAGTGAAGATTTATCACATTTTGAAGATTCCGTTTAAAAGGAAGATATTCCTCTTCAGCAGACTGCCGAAACTTCAAAGCTTATGGATGCACTTGTGGAATCTCCACCCCAGCAAGGGTCAGTGTGTGTGAGTGTGTGTGTGTGTGTGTGCAAATGTGCGTAGTATCATGCGTTGAGGGTATTTCAAGGCTACACTGAGCTTATGTATACATATGGAGGAAAGAGACAAGCATCCCTTTAATAAGCAAATAATTAAGAATTAACATAGATCTATCTGGAAAGATCTGAGACTGATGGAAATTCAAGCTGCCTTCACACCCATCAGCAAAACTTCCACCAAAGGACCTGTGGGCGTTATTGTCTATCCATAGCTCTCTGATCTATGGAAATGGTGAGGAGGAGAGAAAACAGGAGAGGCACTTTCCTTCTGGAAACCTGTCCTTCAGTCTCTGACAGGAGTTTACAAAAACAGGTACATGTTCCTGTCCTAGTAATTGCAACTGCGTTTCTCTACAATAATCTCTATATGCGTAGGTACCAATTTTATCAGCCTAACCTGTATATCGCTACATTCCAAAAACTTCCTGCAACTGATTCTATCAATTCATGCATCCCCCATCGATTTGGTCAATAGCATCCATCCAAACTCTCTTTGGGATGGCTGGCCCATTCTGTGATCAGGTTTCTAAGAGGTCTTTTCATCGAATCTCTTTTAAATATACTTGTACTTGTGCTACACAAATACAGTAGATAGTCAGTTTTTCTTGTATATCACAGAGATCTAATTTATCTATTTGGAATTTCCATATTTATTTACTTCATTAAGAATAATTTACATTAATGTTTTACTCTGATCCAAACTAATGTGGCAAAGCTGGAAATACACAAATATCTTAGGAAATAATAATTTAAACAATACCATGTCCCTTTAAGGACATGTGGTGCGTGAAGGGAGAACAGTCATCACATCACAGGCTTAGATACTCTGAAAAATTAAAATAGAAACATACGAAAGTCTCAGAGAAGCAGCTTATAAGGTAGCATTTTAAACGAATCAGATGTTTTCTATGGGAGTATACTCTTTTAAAACGATTAAAACTCTCGAGTTTAGGAAGATTATTACATTTCATGTGTGAGGTTTATTGAAAAATAATTGTCCTGACCTTCTTCCTGCTTCATTTTTAGTTAATTTTTAGTGGCAATGTAGTTCAAGTGCTCAAAATATTACAGCATAAGTCCATCTCCATCACCCCAGGCACAAGTCCTACCTGAACTTGAATTATGATGTTTTATAGGAGGTCAAGGTCAAGGTACTCACTCACAACAAGTGTTCCGTGGAGGCTGTGATGTTGTCTAATGCGCCTGTTCAGAACAGCAAACCTGAAACAGGGTACCACATTGATCTGGCCACCCCTGGAAGCTGGGCCTTGGAGAGGCCACGAGAAGTGTGTGGCAGGAAAGGAGACCTGGTCATGACATCCTGCACACCCCTCTCTGGCAAGAGGCAGCCCTTCTCTTGTCACCAGCTCTGAAGGCAGCTGGCCGCGCTGACACAATGCCCAGCACAGAGAGGAAAGGGCTGCGGGAAGCAGGCTGATGGCCCCTCTCTAAGGACAGGGAGGAAGAGAAAGGCAGGACATTTAAAATAAACAATATAACTCACTCTCTGATGTAAAGTGCCAGAGATTTCAGAAGGGAATGCAAATCCAGCACAGAAGACCTTTGTTTGCTTCTCTTGTATTTTGACATTTTCCTAGAATCACTTGATAGCACTCACATTAAGCTTCATTTCAGATTCCGTCCAAAGTCAAACTACCAGACGCAGCAGAGTGTGACAAAACTTTCCAAAAGAAAAGATCGGAATGAATGCTCATGTTGATTTTTCACTCACTGTATTCCCGAGAAGACCAATTTCAAAAATTAAAGGTCACACGAAAAAGCAAATTGCACAGTAAGAAAGTATTTCTTCTACTGTTATGAAAATATGATAGCACATCTAATTTTCACAAACTCTCCAGCTATTCTTACGATTAAAGTTACCTTGTGTGTGCTTTTACTCCTTCACCAATAAAGCTTCACAATCTAAATTAATTCTAAATATGAAGATGAATACTATTAGCAGTAATAAACTATCAGATTTTCACGTGGAAAAGAGGGACGCTGTAACCACGGTGCATGTTGTATACTTGCGATCATTGTGTCAGTGCAAACAGCACAAATAGAAATTCCAAATAGCACATTCTGAAAGCATGAAAGTGTGTCTGAAGGATAATGTTAGTGACATGAGCTATAGTTTCCAAAGATGTCACGTCAAGGATCTAAAAACAAAGAAATAAAATCCAGAAAAACAGCATGTTAAACCCTGTTTCTTATCTGAGGTTGCGTTAGAGTTATAAAAAAAAAGAAAGAAAAAAAAAAACAGGAAGAAAATTAAATTTTTATTTTCACAGGCAATAATATGTTGTACAATTTGCGATTAAAACTAAATTAGGCACAAAATCTGCAACATATTGTTTTTAAACTTTCATTAAACCTCCTGAGTTACGCTGCTGGATGCAACATGCCAACAGAAATGCTAGGGTTGCATGAGTTTCTGGCATATGAAATAAAATCATGTCTTCAATCTACAAAAATTTAATTTACAGCTTAGCTGATTGGACGGAGCACGTTAACACCATCTTGGAGGTTTAAGAACAGCAAGTGCCGTAATCCTCTGAGTATTTTGATCACTAGTGCACAAGCATGTAACATGCTTTGTGTTCAAGGGGAACCTTTATCCAGGATGCAAAGCTGGTGCTGAATTATAATCACATTCAAAAAGGTTGCAAGCCTGTGGGCATTAAGCTTTGCACTCTCAAGCTTAACCAAGAAGATTTAAGCAACCTACTCTGGGACCATATAGTTGATCTGATAAGAGTATTCCCAGACCTTGAAGTTTATTTTTATCAGAAGGTTTGCATTCAAGGTCTCAAACATTAGAACTTTTTAATGCTGATCAAAAGTGCTTCCATTCAACTCCAGCAATGACACTTACAAGCAGATGGAATTCATAACATAGAGAGAAAAAAGAGAGGGACAGACACAATAGTTTTCCCCTGAATAAAAGAAAATCTTGAAGGCCTAAAGACAACTTCTGATATCTTAGATGTTATTCCAGATTTCTTTGCTGTATTTGTCTGAAAAAGATTTGTCAGACATTTTTGCTACTCAATTTAAATAACTAAGTTATTGAAATGACAGATGCCATCTGTATCCTAAAGGAGTCAACTATTTTGCTGAACTTTTTTTTGTTCAGATGAATCAGGGAGTTATTTATAGAGCAGGTGTTGCTAATATTCAGTCTCTAGTATCAAAGACAAGGATAAAATAGAGGTTAAGTTCAGGATTTGTTTTTACATACACTTCCATAGAATGACTACTGAACATTTATTAATTAAAATATGATTGAAGAATGACATGAAATAATCCTACATGTGTTTCTCTCCATTGTGGATATGAGAAAATAAAGATATGGACAGCTGAGGTTCGCTAGAATAACTGGATCAGGGGTCTTCAACCTAACATCATGTATTTTTTTCTTTGCTCTTCTGTAATCAGTGACTATTTGGGGAGCTATTTCTGTTACATTTACATAGTTTTGACTGAAAAGGATAAAGGACCAGGGTAATTTCTCAAAACCAGTCTATACCTTTTCACTTATTTATCATTTCTGGGTTTTTTTCTTTTCTTTTTTTTTAACCAAGAAAACATGCATATAACTCAAACCACAATATGTCGATAAAGGTCCAAGGGAGAATATTTTTCTCTTTCAGTTATAATGAAGTGAAAGAAGTTTCCCACATGGGTGCTTTAAAAAAAAAAAAAAAAAAAAAAACAGAGAAAGAAAGACGTCATCTCTCATTCGTGGTCATGAAGGCTTAGCTTGATCTGTTTAGATCTTGATCTGTTTGGCTTCTTTCACTAACGAGACTCTGTGTCATGGTCATAGCATCCATACTTGGTAGCCTCAACTGCCTGGGCAGGACAAAGGACATAATTTGATGACAGCAAGGACCAGACAGGGCTTAGGCTTAGAGAGTAAAGAAAGGTACAGAAGGTACAGGTTGGATGTAGTTTGCCGAGACCTGCAGAGACCTGAGATGACCTTAGCAATTCTCTGAGTCTGAACTGAAGAACCACGTTGACTGGCCGGGCCAGGTGGCAGGCCCGGTGGAGATACATCTGGGAATACAGACTCATATATATATAGAAAGAGGTCTGAGTCAAGAAAGAAGAAAAGTCAGAGATTCAATTTAGAGTTTAGGGTTCATATTGGGCCTAACGATAGAAGTAGGGAGATAGATGTTTCATAAAGCGATTGGGAAGAATTTCCAAAACTTGAGCAAGAGGGTGGCCTGTGCAATGACCCCTTGCACACAAGCAACTACGGATATCAGGGCAGCATGCTTTCAGTTCCAGTTTCTAGCTGTCTTTGAGGTGTTGTCAAGGAAAGGCTTACACTCATCCCATTTTTCACTATCCCTCCCTTTGCCAGGAGAGTAAGATAACCTTCTTCTTGTGCCTATGATTGCAGGAGGACTAATACCTCAGGGGTCACTTCAGTTTTAAAAGGCTGAACCTAGTGGCTAAGAAGATTCCCATGATTAATTCAAGGATGAGGACAAAAGACTTGTGCTGACACCACACCCAACAGGCGGATTAGGGCCTGGCTAAATAAAATGATGGATGCATTTAACTATTATAGGCCTGTGCTAAGTCCCGGTCATGTTTGATCTCTCTAAGGTATTTGACACCATTGAGTACTCCCTGATTTTTAAATCTCTCTCCTTTTTTATTTCCTGACACAGATGTCCGCTAGTTCTTCTACCGTTTGTTCATTTTTCTTGTCCTGTTTTGGCTTCTCGACGACATCCTCTATCGTTTATCTAATCATTCTGGCACGTCAGGATTCTGCTCTTGGTTCTTTGCCTTTTTCATGCGAAGTATTCTTCCTGGGTGTTCTCATTTTATCCACTGGCTTCCACTTCATTCATACCCTGATGATTCTGAACCTCTGTTTTCAGGTATTAGCATTCTTCCAAGATTCAGAGCTGCATTTCACTGGCTGGACATAACAAATGTGCATGTTTTCAGGGACCTGAGAGACGACGTGTCATAAGCTAAATGCCTTCTCTTCCTTTCAGTCTTCCTCCATCCATGCCTGACCCTGCTCTATCCTCTGTAGCCCCCATCTTGATTAATGGCGCGATTATCTACCCAAAGAAAGTAAGTTGTTATCATTTTCAAACCTTCTCTAATCCTCACCCTTAACATCAAACATTATAAAATCCTGGTAATGCAACCTCGAAAATGTCTCTTGGGTACGCCATTGCTTCTCTTGTCATTTTGCTGGTGCTTCAGTTTTACCCATCATCTTCCCATCAAACGTTCGCAGTAACTCCAGTATCTGATTCCACCAGTTCAGTGGTTCTCAAAACGTGGTCCCAAGACAAGGGGTATCAGCACCACCCTTGGCAGAAACAGAAAATCCCAGACCCCACCTCAGACCGACTGATGGAGAAACCCTGGGTGTGAGGACCAGGAGTCCGTGTTTTTCACAAGCCCTCTACATGATTCTGATGAATGCTGAATTCGAGAATCACTGAGTGGATCTCCGTTCTGCTGGCCAAAAGGTTTCCTATGTAAGAAATCCACTAGTGTCATTCCTCCCACGCACAGATCCACTGGTTACCTGTAAGATTAGGCCAGAATCTGCAGCAAAGTTTATGCGGTAGTCGATACAGTTTACCACTATTTTCAGTTTTTCTTCAGGGACATGGTAAAGTTTCACCTCCCTGCTCTGTGTAAGTTAGGTGTGCCCATGTACTTGCTTTGGCTAATAAAACGTAAGACATGTGTTTCACGTTTGGTGAGTTTCCAGTGCACAATTCAACATGCTTCTTTTTTTCCCTGTCATAGCGTCTAGTGTTCATATGGTGGAGAAAGAGGAAAATGAAGAGCAGAGATCCAAGCTGACTGGGGTCACCATGCAGTGGAAGAAATCAACAAATCCTCATAGTTTTAAATTACTGAGATTTGGGGGTGTTTGTTACGGCAGCATAACCTTGCCTATTCTGAATAATTCACTTTACCTTCTCCATCTTGGCTGCTGTTCAGTAATTCTTCTCCTTTTTCCTTACTCTTCATACAAATAATAATAATAAATTCACTGTTCAGTAAACTTGCTGAGCTTTTTCATGACATCACAGCCTTGCAGACGCTATTCTCTGCACTTGGAACCCTTGACACACATTTTTACCCGGATGGTTTCATTTTTTGATTTTCAACTCAAATATTCATTCTTCTGGTTACCTTCTCCTGAGTCCCTGGGGCGAAATCAATGCTCCATCCTCTGTCCTATCAGAACAATCTTTTCATCCCTCTGAAACATTTTGTATCACGGTTTACAGTAATTTAATTGCCCAAACTTTTCCTCTGCTCACGAAACAGTAATTTCCTCAATGACTGGGACTCTGACTTATTCATTTTTATTCCAACAGGGGGATTATTCCTTTTCAAAGACCTTTATCAAACCACTTACATGTATTTCTAGAAGTAAAGTAACCTAAATCTTCTACAGCTATCATAGTTTCCTAAGTGTATGTTATATTAAGTAGCTTTTTAAACTTTTTCTTATAACCTTAAACATTTGGCTATTTTACTCAATGTCATGTTGGGTTAAGGTCTTTAGGAAGCAGTCTGCAATAATTCCCACATCCTTTGCTTAGGTGGTGACAACGGCTCACTACAATTAACCCCCTGAATATTGAAACTACAAATTTATATAGCAGAAGTGACAGCTTTATAAGAGAACTCATCATGCTAAAATTATAGTTTTTATCTTTTTCACGTGAATGCATCATCCTATGTAACCATAGTATCATTCATCTGCCATGTTCTGCACCCTACACAATTTTGTGAAAATTTCCTTCAGTTGTTTTCATGTCAGTTTCATATGTCACTGGGTTTAGTTTCATGTGATAACAGGTATTTCATCACGGATTTGCCCTTCAGAGATCCTAAGGTCGTAAGTAAGACTCCTTTAATACACATACTCCTTCATCTCATCTTGCCAAATGCCCCCTCCTCTGAATTTACCTCTTTCTGTTGATGATGGCATCATTCTTCTGAGATGTCTAGTATTTTATGGCCACCTTTGTCTTCTTGGTTTCCCCTAGACACTAGTATGCAATGTCTTTCACATGTTTTTTTTTTTGGTCCATTTTATTTTAAAAAATTCATCTCTCTGAGTTCTCATCTATCCCCAATTAATTCTAACAACAACAAAGAGAGACTGAATTGCTTGAAACAATGCTTGCTCATTATTTCCTTGCCCTAAGGGCTTCAAAAACTCTTCTCCTCTATATGAGCCCAACCTCTTGAGTGGATTATATAAACAAATGGCCTTTATCTTTCATCCTCCCTTTATCTTCCTTATGCTTCCCAGTTTAACACCCCTATTTAGTGCTGCGTGAGCTGGACTCATCCATTCCGCTTCTGTTCTCTTGCTCACAGAGTGTCTCTCTACTGGAATTCTCTCTCTTGATCTCATTGCCTTAATAATCCTACTCATCCTTCATCTCCCTCCTTCATTAAGCAAGACATTTCTAGTCTACAGACCTTTTTCCCTTCTTTAAAATTCTAACACCTGCTAAATATTTATTTAACAACTATGCTATAACATTCTTCTTTTTCATTGTCATTTATCGTCATTTAAATTGTCTCCCTCATCATACACTTATTTACCACTGGATTGTCTTATAACTGTATCCCCAGTAGGTTTTCCAGAACATTGAATACTCATGATAGTGTTCGCGCACGACTGGTTCTGCACATACTGTACTGGGTGGTGCCAGGAACACTCATGATAGTGATCGCGCACGACTGGTTCTGCACATACTGTACTGGGTGGTGCCAGGAACACTCATGATAGTGTTCGCGCACGACTGGTTCTGCACATACTGTACTGGGTGGTGCCAGGAACACTCATGATAGTGTTCGCGCACGACTCGTTCTGCACATACTGTACTGGGTGGTGCCAGGAACACTCATGATAGTGTTCGCGCACGACTCGTTCTGCACATACTGTACTGGGTGGTGCCAGGAACACTCATGATAGTGTTCGCGCACGACTCGTTCTGCACATACTGTACTGGGTGGTGCCAGGAACACTCATGATAGTGTTCGCGCACGACTCGTTCTGCACATACTGTACTGGGTGGTGCCAGGAACACTCATGATAGTGTTCGCGCACGACTCGTTCTGCACATACTGTACTGGGTGGTGCCAGGAACACTCATGATAGTGTTCGCGCACGACTGGCTCTGCACATACTGTACTGGGTGGTGCCAGGAACACTCATGATAGTGTTCGCGCACGACTGGCTCTGCACATACTGTACTGGGTGGTGCCAGGAACACTCATGATAGTGTTCGCGCACGACTGGCTCTGCACATACTGTACTGGGTGGTGCCAGGAACACTCATGATAGTGTTCGCGCACGACTGGTTCTGCACATACTGTACTGGGTGGTGCCAGGAACACTCATGATAATGCTCGCGCACGACTGGTTCTGCACATACTGTACTGGGTGGTGCCTGGAACACTCATGATAGTGTTCGCGCACGACTGGCTCTGCACATACTGTACTGGGTGGTGCCAGGAACACTCATGATAGTGTTCGCGCACGACTGGTTCTGCACATACTGTACTGGGTGGTGCCAGGAACACTCATGATAATGTTTGCACACGACTGGTTCTGCACATACTGTACTGGGTGGTGCCGGGCAAGAAACCACCAGCTACTGTCACTGTCACAGGCTTCTGCCAAGGACTTCCTTACACTTAATTCTCCTTGCTTTATTTCATGAGACACCCCCTCCCTAGACTATGCAAATGCCCAGAGGGTAGCCGGTCTCTGAACTGAACTGACCAGCACCCTAGGTGGGGCCTGATAGTAGAACTCAATTCACCAAAGTCAGATAAGGAAATGTTAACAATAGTTCAGGAACTTAGAAAAACATCTGGGCAATAGAAATGGGCCATTGCAGTGGACAGAGCTTTGACCCTGAGCCAGATTTCTGCTGCAGCCACAGGATCTTTACGGACTCATGATGGGAAGCTGTAAGCGACATAGTAGCTTCCTAAGCTGCCTCAACCCCTGATGCCCATGGGAATCATTTTGGGTATATTTTCACAATACTGAAGGCTGGGTCTCACTCCAGGAAAAGTAAGTCATGAGCCGGATGGGGTAGGGAAGAGGAATGGGGCAGGGCTTGGTATGAATATTTTAAAAAATATTTCTAGTTAGCTCAAATTTTTTATTCTGGAATGAGACCGGCTGGGAGAGAAGGTCAATGGGAGCACTTAGCTGAAGCAAAGACTTCGGGAAATGGGGAAGCAACAGCAGTTTCTGGTAAATACACTCCCTTTATTAACATGATCTCAGATTAGAAAGCCCCAGGTTACAGAAACCATGTAGGAAGAGCATTATTACCTATACACCAGACATTTATCACCATGACAGTAGAGACCATGCCTTTTTGTTCTCTCCATTGTATTTTTAGTAACCAGCATATTGTCTGGTTCTTGGTAGATGCTCAATTGATTCCAACCACGCAATGGCACTTGAACTTCAGGTTGACTAATTTTAACTGAAATCTGCTATGCATTGTTGATAAATGCACTGGGTTAATACTGCATTTAAGCCCGCAGGTAGTAATTTCAGACAATGTGGAGAGAGTTGTGGAAAGAGCACAAACTCTCAGAGCTCAGGATTCCTATCACACTTTTGTCTCTTACTAACCAGGTGACGCTGAACAACTTATTCAACCTCTCTGACTCTGTTTTCTGATTTGTAAAATCAAATCATAGCATCACTTTGGCAGAGCTGTTAGGAGGCTTCAAGATGAGTACGTACAGCGTTTAGAGCAGCACGTGGTGCTCGGCAAACCGTAACTAGTAGTATTACAACAAATGGCATTTCGTCCAACAGAGCTGGACGTGGTGGCTCCATCTGTATCAGGCAAGAGGTTGACAAGGATCAGATGCTAACAATAAATTTAAAAAGTTATAAAGTAGAGCAAGGGGAGCCTCCTAGTACGGATACTGTCATTATTTAAATGTATTTGAACAGAAAAATGAATAAAAGAATATTTTTCAGCTTTATTTAGTTATAATTTACAAGTAAAATTGTAAGATATTTAAAGTGTACATCGTGATGACTTGATAATACCTGTGCATTGTGAAGAAATTCCCCCCAACCTAGTTAATTAACATACACCACCTCACGTATTTCTCTCTCTCTCTCTCTCTGTGTCTCTCTCTCTCTCTCTTTCTCTCTCTCTCTCGTGTGTGTGTGTGTGTGTGTGTGTGTGAAGGAATGAAAGATTTTCGTATGTTAGAGTACAAATATGATCTCCCCCTCACTGCTCATAATATTGACGCAAACATTCTAAATAAGGAATAAGGCAGTCATGTGTGATATGCAGAGAACTTAGAAAGGTACCTAACCTAGAAGATTCCTCAGGAGGCAGAAAACATTACACGATTCTGTTTGAAAAACTGCAATCAGGAGGTTTACAAAAGCGTAGGCATGTTCAAATTTCGGAAGCTTTATAAGTGACCTAAATGTCATAAAAATGAGAATAAGGAGTTAAGTACAAGTCTTAAGAATGTTCTTTCCCTCCCATAAGTCTTAGCTAGTAAAACAAAGGTCTGTTGTAATTTTTAAAGGTAATTTTGAGAAGTGACAAAATCTACTCTTTGGGCTAAGACTACACCTTAAAGGTAGCAAAGCGTTTACAGGTACCTTGGACGTGACACATCTTTCAACACTTAAGAATAATTTCTGGATTTAATGTCATCATTCAAATTTACATAAAAGTATGCACGTAGCATCTGCTCCTAAGACGTGGTATTTCAGGGAGCAGCTGGAAACCAGTAATCTCAGGGGCCACGCAGTTGACGACTGGACTGCTAGGGTCCATTTTACACATCAGTTAGTGACGACCTGGATATGCTCACACAGAGGACACCCGACCTCCCCACCTGCAGGTGCTTAGCTGAAATGAGGAGGAGGAAGTAGGAGAAGCCAGAGAGAGGGGTGTATCTGATTTCTGGGGAAACAGTCTTTCTAACGTCACTCTCCTGGGAAGCTAGTCTTTTTCTCTGTACACATTTATGAGGACTGATTAGAGTCAGAGCAGGCGGAATATACTATATTGGGAGGTGGCCAGTAAAAGTAAGAGGTGGGAAGACTGGCCATTTTGGCTCCAACAATGAAAGTAGCTTGGAGAGAATGAATACAGCAAAGGAGGCCCCCCCTAGAGGGCAGGCTGAGGTCGACAGTGAAATGTGCCCACCACCACATCTCTCACAGTGAAAGATCAGGGCAAAAAAAACCAAACACGTAAATACCAGTAAAGGAGTGATTAAAATATGTTATCTCTGAGTGGTAGATATGATTTTATTTTCACAAAACTAAATTATTGTGTTTTCATAAAGTATACAAAACACTGCACAAAAAGCTTCACAATAGTTATAAGTAAAAAATATACACAGAATTATCCTATTAAATAGATATATAACTTAAAAAGTCACAAAAATATGTATGTGGACATGTATACATTAGTATATGCATGCACAAATTTATGCATGAACTATTGTAAGCAAAATAACAAGAAAAAGAGACTATCAGAATATTTTCTTTTAGCTAATAGAATTATGGGTGACTTTCACTTTTTTCTCTGATAAATAGCTAAGTGCAAGGGCAGGGAAATTAGGTAGACATAGGTTCAAATTCCATCTTCAGAACTTTCTAGCTGTGCGACTTTGGGAAAAACACCAAAGCTTACTGAATCTCATCTTCTTCCCATGTATAAAATGAGGAAAAACAACCTTTGCAGACAAAAGGATTATTTGAAAGTGATTTAAGATCATGTTTGTAAAGTGCTTTCACAGAGTCTGGCAGATTGTTCAATGCTAATTGGTATTATCATTCATCTTACAGAAAATCTGAATTGTAATTAGAAATTTTTAAAAGTCTGTTAAAAATTAAGCAAATGATAGCGTGAACAACGGAATAAGAATGCAGTGTGGGAAGGGACCCAGTGCCGTACCTGGAGCGTTTGACCAGGCAGATCTTGGAGAAGGAAAGGGGAAGTTATAGTGACCACTGGCCAGAGAACAGAGGTGACAGAAGCAAACAACTTCACAGCAATTTTTACCCTTAAAATTTGATCAGGTTGTGAGTGGATGTCAAGTGTCAGGGAGCAAGGAAAGACGAAATAGAAAAGGGGGGGAAGACCAAGACGTTTAGATATAAAACCAAGACCTGAGCTACGCCTGGGGCAGAAAGACACAAAGGCCTTCTTGATGAGCAATCGCCACTAGTTGACATACCACTTTATGGTGTAACAAATCTTTACATAACTTATCTCAATTTGTCCCAATCCAGTTGGTTATCCCAAGATAATTCATTTGTTCCCAGAGTCCTCAGACCAAGAGGCCCTTTCAGGTACAGTATGGAACGCACAGTCCTGAATCCCCGTCACCACCCTGCGACACTACAGGTAATGCAAAATTCACAGCCCAGGCAGAGGCGCTTTACCAGTGGCTCCCTGACTCCACTACTCTAGAACAGGATGGACTAAAAAAGTGTTGCCCTCGTGAGGAAGATTCTAGACTATTTTTTCTCATCTCTGCTTAGCAGGTAGGGTTGCCTCCCAGAATCTATACTGTGGACAAAGAATGTCACCTGCCATTTCAGTAAACAAAGGATGTTGTGACCATAAAGTCATCAGCCATTGCAGCTGCCCCCAATGGTGCACCCTCAGGAGAATTCAGGACGGAGAAAAACAGGATACTGGCCCTAGAGAGTTCAGGTGGATATCAAAGGAATGATTTCAACAAGCCCAGACTCTGGCAACTTCCCATACAGAGAAAAACACTAAAATCATTAACTTAAGATGTCTGGTTTTTTGTGATTAGCAGTAATCTTTCGATGTTAGACTACATTTTTTTCCCCAGCAAAAAATTCCTATATATCCTGGTCCCTCACTTATCTCTTTGCAACAGTCCCTCAGAGCTGCCAGAGAGGCTGCCTTCCTGGGCTATGGTCCTCAGCAAAGCCACCAAAGAGAACATAATTCTCAACTTTTAGGTTGTGCTTTTTTTTTTTTTTTTCAGTTGACAATATCCAGGGTGGAATGTTTCAGTTACATAAAGACCTGAAATGAATGATCTAAGAACCTGGACGACAAATTTTCTGAAACCTCCATAACTAAAAGCAGCTCCCTGTGAAGTTTTAACATCAAAGATCAAGTTGTAACTGGTCAGATATCTATAAATTATTTTCCCTAGGGGAGTTTCCTTTCATAGATGTTCAGGAGATAGATACGGCTCTGTTAGAGTGAACACAGAAACAGCACATTAAGTCAAGGTTATGAAATGAACAAACTCTTTAACCTCCAAGCAATATGTTAGAGGGTCTGCACATTTTCCTTGGAACATTAGTTAAAACAAATAAATAGGACCTTTGGCGAGGCATAGTCAACTATCAGATATCCACAGTAATTTTGCAGCTACTCTTTCAGGATTTTTTTCTGTTTGGATGGTGGAAGGGGGACAGAAAAAAAATAGAATTTAACAAAAGGATACGTTGATGCAGAAATTAAGAGTCTCACAAAACAATCTAGAAAGTGCTCTGAACCCATGCTTACTTTTATTACCTTAAACAGGTAAGAAAGCACTTAGATTCTTTATTCCTCCATTCACAGTGTTTTCATCCACCTTCAGTGAAACTGCCCATAAATGTGGCAGCAAAGCAGATTTTATTAGTGACTTGTAAGAGCTAGAATATGGCTGAATCCCACCCCCTTTTATTTCAGCCTTTTGCTCAATTCCTTAACACTTCATTCAGTCATCCAGGTGTTCAATAAACGTAAAGAAGGCCTACCATGAGCTGGGCACTGACTAAGCAAAAAGACACAGGGATGAAAAACAGAGGCTTTCATCGCAAGGTTTTTGTATAGATCGAGGATAAAGACAGATAGAGCAATAGCTGAGAAATACGATTTGAAAGCGTTGCCTGAGACTCAGGAATACTCAGGATTCTCTGCAACCCGGAGGAGGATGGGGTGAAGGTAGGTGATGGCAGGAGACACCTCCTGAATGAGAATTTTGGGAGTTAAGTCTTCTTAAAGGTTAAGTGGAATCAACTCCGGCTTAAGATGGAGAACTAACCAAAGGCACTTACAACTGAAGTTAAGTCAAAAGTTGACTTTTTGTTTGCTTGTTTTATTCATAAACTCACGTAAATAGGGATAATTGGTAACTGACTTAGCAGACCTGGAAGGCTTGACCTTATGCCAGCAGTAGAGGAAGCTGTGATGTCACCTAATTTGTACCAGAGAATCACTGAAAGACACAGGTAATGGCTGCACCAACTACCCTTGGAGCTGCTACGGGGAGAACTGGTTGAAAGCTGCTTAAGGAGCAATTAGACCTGCAGTGTCTCTCCCATAACTAGGCAGCTATGCCTCATTCTTCCCCGTAAGATTAGACGTTTAATCTTTGGAGATGGTGAAACAGAAGGAATCTAGACTAGGGACACCAGGACGATTGAAGATCACACTTTGGAAGTAGATGTTTACATGCTGAATGTTGAGATTCCAGTCTTTTTAAATCACTTGACTCATAGACTGCTCTCAGCCAGACATCAAACGTCACTGAAAAATCCTTCTCTAAGAAATCTGGCCAGCCCTAGAGAAAAAATACTGACTCTGGGGACTCTGCAATGGAACTGTCCAGACAGGTCAGTCTACGGTAGGAACTATAGCCAACCCAGCAAAGTGCACAGGACTTTCACACAGTTCTCTCTTTCAATATTTTTAGATATAAGTTCCTAGCAAAGGGTCTCCAGATTTTGAAGAAAACATATGACACGAAAGACAAAGACCAAAACAAAAAAAGCCAGCATATTGGAAGAAGCAGAAATCCCGCAAGGAAAAGAGAAAAACGAGACTCATAACTTGTCACCAGCACATATGATGTTGAGCATCCTTTACCCATTTTTATATTGAGTTGTTTCTTTCACTGCTGTTAAGTTTTAAGAGCTTTTATTATTATTTTTTGGTATGTTTTAGATGCCAGTCTCTTATCAGATATGTGTTTTGCAAATATTTTACCCAGTCTGTGGCTTGTCTTTTTATTCTCTTAGTTTTTTCACAGAGTAGAAGATTCTAATTAAGAATTTCTAAAATTTAGGATAATTATTAATTTGCAAGGAAAACCAAATTTGTAAGAAAAAGAAAAAAATCATCATAGTACAGCTCTGTCAATGGTGTGTATGCAGTCTAACTAATGCAAACAATGAATATTTATTTAATCAAAATTATCATGTATATTAGGAGAACTGGGAGACAGAAATTTTTGTGAATCTGTACGGTACTGTGCCAATAAAGAAAGTGAAATCATCCTTCTTCCATTATTGGAAATGTAGAGACAATGCCAAAAATCCATTAATCAAGAAACAACAATATTATATGATTAGGAGGCAAAATCCACAAGAATCCACTGCAAAAGTTGCAAATGGTTGCTTGCCCTTAGGGAAAGGGGTATAGGGAAAATGGAGGACTAGAGAATTGAATTAAACACAATAAGAAGACAGCAAAAACAAAAGGCAAAGAACATGTTTTTAAACATATTTTTAGACATTAACAGACCTTATAGGACCATTTTCTTCTTTATATGCATGTAGAATACGTATTAGACATAAACCTAAATGTTAAAAATGAAGATGGATACCTGTTATCCAAAGAGAGAGGAGGGAGGAAAAGATGGTATTCCTTGCAGGCTGAGTTGCACATGAACAAATATGGAGATAAAATAGGTCTATTCTTCGAAATTGGTGCACACAGTTCGGGGAAGAAGGATGCCCGTCTCAGTTTGGGTTTTTCCGGAGGCAAACCCTGAGACAAGGCTTTGAGTCTAAATGGTTTACTCGGGAAACGGTGGGAACACTGGTAAAGATGTGGGGTTACGATACACACGTGTGAATGAAACTCGACAACAAACAGGCTCTATTAAATCAGATGCAGTGGATGGTGACAGCTTAATTATGTGTCGGGGGTGGGAATTCTGGGAAATGCTTCAAGACTTTGCAAGATGTGCTGACAGATCAAAGGGATGGGAGCAGGCGCTGACAAGGTCTGCTACAACCTGTGTGGGTGTGTGGCTGGGGCATGAAGGGTAGTCATCATGGGTGATGATTCCACACGAGAAGGCTGGCTCCATATTTCTGTGACTCTATACACTTGAAGATACCAGTCAAATCATACACTGTTTTTTAAAACAGGTGGCTGTACAATTTTCAATCACATATCACTGGAGCCATAATAGTTACATTTTAAGTATTTTAGTGCATGCCCATTGGGGGATTCAAATATATCTTGAATGTAAACAATAGCCAATATTTATTTGTCAAAGCCTATGAGCACCAACATTAAAACTATACTCCATGGCTAATTATAAACTATAATTATATTTCCTTATATATTTAAAAAATTTTGTTGAATACTACTTCCCAGCAAGCATTCCAAGAAGTTGCTTCTGTAAAAGAATGATGGCCATGACCTCAGGATGACATCCTCTAGGAAATAAAGTAAAATGAAGACCTTGACTCTCAGGAGAAGAGTTGTTTCATATGACAAGACTATCCTAGTCTCTTTATCATCTTGCCCCTTAAAGAGAAGATGTTATCAGAGAGCTGATGTGCTGTTTTACCCATATTACTTCAATGTTACTATAGGATTGCTGAGATGACATATTTATTAGACTTTTCAGACAGCTGCCAATCAGCATAGATTCCAACTTAAAAAAGAAAAGTATCTAATCATCACAAGAACACGTGCAAAGGGAGATTTTACAATCGAAAATACAAGTTATCACTCTCGTAACACAGTGATCAATCCTATCATCACTGACAGTGAAACAAACTCTGTGAGGCAATAAGAAATATATTGCCCTACCTAGGAAGTATTCAAAATGTTTAAGTTGTATCTAATCAAACCTGTGAGCCTAACTTCAGGTTTATAGAATAGAAGGGACTAGAGAAGCAAAACACATTGAGAAGAAACCAAAAGGCAAATCCGGAAAGTGGGACATTCTACAGGACAACAATGGATCCAATGTCTTAAACATGTCAATGTCATGAACAAAAGGACAAGAAAACAAGGTGGGAGAGGCAGAGGACCAGTCTAGACCGGAAGAGACGTAACAGAAAAATGCAGCGCAGGGACACTGACTGCATCGTCCACAAGAGATACTTAGGTACGACTAGGAAGTCATGAACGTGGGCTACCAGGTGATACTAAGGAATCCTTGTTAATTTCATAAGCTACGATAATGGACTTGTGATGCGATTACATAACGAAGTATTGCAGAGTAAAATGTCATGATGCCTGTCATCTACACTAAAATGTTCCAGGATAACAAACAATAGGGATTAAATCTACTTTATGAGGTATATGGTGTTCATTATCCTAACCCAACTAATTTTCTGTATCTTTTAAAGTTAAAAAAAAAAAAAAAAATCACATGAGCCCAGAAAAACTTGGTGGAACTGTTTTTTAAGTCTAAATATATTTCTTATATATATTTGCATTTCTGAGATTAAAAAAAATAGGAGTCATAGAATTTGCAAACTAGAAGGATACTTAGAATATTTCATATGTAGAGAAATTGAGGCCCACAAAATTGAAATGATTTGCTTAAAGTGACAAAGCAAGTTATTTGCAGAAACAATAGCAATTTGAATATAAGTCCTTTTCTCCTGATGACCAATAATATTTCCTTGAAAACAAGATTCATGCCTAATTCATTTCTGTCATCTTTTCAGTGCCCAGCATACATCCACTGGATTTACAATACATCGGTAGTATGCTTATAGAATAATTTTACCTACCTTCCAAATCATTTTACATAGAAAATATTTGGTTTCCATCAGTGTAGAGAAATAAGATCACATAACTTTCAAAGCAAACATTGTAGTTGGCCAAAGTTATTTAGCAGTTCATAGCTGAAAATAGAGCAGTGAACAGTGGCTCCAAAAACTAGTAAAAAATTGACTACATGATTTATTGGGTTTTTTTGTTTGTTTAAATTCATGTACATATTACCTTTTCTATCTACTCTTTAGCTTAAAAATACCAACATGTAAGTCTAACAATACAAAGTTGCCAACCCAAACAAAGATGCTAAATTTCAAGTGTGATTCTTTAGAGGGAAGGTCAACATTCTCATCAATTAATCCTCATTTTTCATAGTAAAAAAATGTGGGCCAGCTGCTGAATCAGGTACTTGGACAAACATTGCTGCCTATTTTGTAAAATCAGCTTTAGCACATTTGTGCATGGAAAGAGTAGCTGATTTTGCAAGATGTTGAAATATACAAGCTACATATGGTTCAGTGTATTTCCCACTGTATTGTTATTTTCAACCAAGAAAACACGTTAGGCATTTGTACCATCCCTCCTTGACTACTGTTTTCTTTATGCTGGTTATTGCCCTAAACATATAGCATTTGATATTTATAATGAAAAAAAAGGGGGGGACTATTTATCTTCAAGATATGTTATATCTTCCTAAAGTCTTAGTGATAAAGAAAAAACAATTGTTCCAGGGATTATAGTTTTCATTTTACAAAGCAAATATGAGGCGGCTGTAAACAAGATACTTTCTGCCTATGGATTCCTTTTAAGTATGCCGCATTGTCAAAAGGAATCACTGCAAGGTAACAACTGGCTATTTATGTACCATGTATAGTGTCCTTAATGGGATGTTAGAAAATTAGTTTTTAGTTTTCTAGGAAATTCCATACCCTAAAAGGAAAAAGAAAGAAATGCAACATTAGACTCTCTTTTATTAAAAATGGGAATATAATTTTATCACATTTATCATTGTAATTTCTCCTTTTGAAAAATTTCCTCTGTTCTATAAAATGCAATCAGAGTCCTTTGTTAAATATTTAGATACTTTAAATTTAGCTCTTCAGACATCTATACTTAATATTTAGACATCTTTTCAATAAGTATGTTATTAAAATGGCTTACTTTTTAGAAAATAGAGGTGATAAAGTTGGAGGCAAGTTTTTGAAAATTCTGACATCACATAGTAGAATAATTTTATAGAGATCTATGTCACAACATAAAAATTAAATTAAAATATAATACTCCAAAACAAAGAATTTTAAGCTCACCAAATGAAGGGGAGGAATGAATAGATGCATTTAATGTGTAAATCTGAATACTTGATAAAAACATAAAGCAAAATTTTCACAAAACAAAATAATAGTACTGAGAACAAAAGTTCAAAAAGATGGTTACTATAGGACATAAAAGCACTCAAAACATTTTAAGTATTCTCTATAAATGGTAAAACCAAGAACAATATTTTTTTATCTACAATTTAATTTTTTTAACTGATGGAAAAAAATGTTCAAATTGATCACGGTCTTGTAGTTTTTTCAGTTATTGATAACTGATAGAAAATAAGAATTAATATAATAATAAGAAGAAAATATGAAAATCCTCAGGCTGAATCAGAGAACACTCTATTAAAGACCATCCCCACACTTGAAATAGCCTCATCTTTGCAAAGCTTAGTGCAATATGCCTGGAAGGAACTAAGGTACCGATTGACATATCAGATCTATTGATAGTCTTTAGATTTTAGAGAGAACATTCTTGATAAGGTAGAAATGTTTTTATCATATTTAAAAACACATGTATAAAGGTTTATATTTATGTCTATACAGTGGATTTTCCGAACATGTTTGTTTAATCTAATAATGTTCTTTCAGGCAACATATTTCCTAAGAAGTCTTGATGTCTATATGTCTATATGTTGTCCATCGGGCTATCTTCATGAGACATTTTCAATTTTTACACATGCCCTTTGATGATGTCATGGAAATCAAGCAAAGAAACTAAGATGGACACACTTGCTTTTTAGATGAAGCCCTTTCATTTTTAATTACTTCCTACTAAGGCTCTTAGGAACACTTTCATCTATCCAGATATGCAATAGCCACTTTGCTTGCTACGAGGACATACGCTCAGTGAAAAAGGAAGCATCAGTACAAACTTGATTCTTCAAAGAGGCTGGACTATCTCACCTCTTCCCTGAAGTCTTCCCTATAGCATCACAGCCCAACTTGGTTTCTTCTTTTACTAAATTTCCCTTTTCTTCTCTTTATTCAAATATTTAGACACCTGGCCTTTCTTTTGTTTTAATATCATTGCTGATAGGACACTTACACATTGTCCAAGTTCAACTTCAATCCAACATCGTCCAAGTCCAATGAAGATTTTACTGAGACCAAGAGAATTTACATTTCTTACAGAATCAACAGTAGAGCTAGAACTAGCAACCTCTATCTTCTGACTCCTATTGTTTTAGAATTTTATACTACTTCATGGGCAGTCTAAGATTTACTATGCTGCTATTAAACGTTTCCTACATCTATCATTTTTCTCTTCTGACCAGACCACCAGTTACTTGAGAGCAGGAGCCATGTTTTATAATTCCTTTGAATCATATACAGTGACTATGACAGGTTTAATTGAAGTTAAGTTGAATGAACTAAAACATCTCCATATTGCAAGGTAAATATACTGTATTATATCCATATCAGGGGAAATATTCTCTCATGAGTCATACCCTGAAGTTGCTAATTTTTTCTCCATTATTCTAGAGTAGTGGCAAAAATTCTCCAATTCTTATACAAACATTTATTCAACATAACTCAAGATTGGACATTAGTAACTATAAATATAAGTAAAATATAACTATTGTCAGATATTGGGAATCAGAATTTAGATACTGTCCTGGAAATAAATATCACATTGAGGAGTACAAAATACTAAGAGTTCTTTAAGCAAGAAAATGCAGTTAACTCTCAAAAGGGTGGTTCTAGGATTCCATTGTTTCCTGGAACAATTACATCTTTCCCCCCAACTAACCATGGAACTGATGCTTTTTCTTTCTGTTTCAGACTCCTACAATCGGTTGTTTATTATGCATTTCCATTTGCTCCTTTTATGATGCTTTTACATTTCAAAATCAATTGAAAAACCCCATTGTTTTGGTTTGTGCTCCTGAGACCGAAACAAAGGGAATTGCCAAGTCCGAATAGCAGTCTGGAGGCTTCGCTTCTCTCTGTGTTATTTTATCTTGTTGAAAATTACAACAGAAGTGTAGCTTAGGAGGATCTTTCTCCTTTTAATTGACACAGAAATTATTGTTGACATTACCTCATGATCACAAATGCTGCATTTTGACTCCTCCAGGCCCGACCACAAATGTGCCACCCCCGTAAACAAGATGTATTTTTACTCTAAAGAATGTAAGTGTGATCATTAACTTACCATATAAAATACTACACAAAAATAAGAAGTCTGCACACAGTCCACTCCCACAACTGTCCTGCTGTTTGCCAGAATGTTTAGAAACTGCTAGGGCTTCCTTTCTTCTTCTGATTCCGTTTAATGAAAAAAGGCAAGAGATCAGAAGCCTCAGAGGACTGGATTTTTTTTTTTTTTTTTTCCTCTTATTTAGGAGAAGGACCCAAAGCTGACAAGTTCGAAAGCTGACAATTGGGACACCAATTCATTCCGAATAAACTGACCAATCGAAAGCCAGAGGGAGTCTCCCCTGCCATCTTGTGATTGATCTTGGCTCATACTGGGGAAAAGTCTCAGATTGCTCTAAGCATAGGGCTGGAAATGCATAAGTAGAGCTCACCCATGTTAGTATTTGCACAATTACTTTATAGCAATGTTCTATGTTGCCTTCAAACTTGAAGAGGAATGAGATGAATCATTGTGCTTGTTTTTTGTTTAGGAGGCAAATCCAAACGTCTGGAGACTAGGCTGGAAAAGTTATTTTTGTTGTTGTTATTTTTTAGGTGGCAAAGAAATGTGCACTGCAGCATCGTTTTCCAGCAACTAAAAAAATGTCCTCACATATTTACGTTAAATACTATGGGCAATAAATATATATTTTGAAGGTAGAGGTAGAGGGCTCAACATGTGTGTTCTTTTGTCCTTCAGCAAATCTTAAGGAGGTTTCTTACAAAGGAGGATAAATGTTTGGTAGTGCTTTGTGCAGACTTAAACATATGGCTGGAGTCCATGTGTGCACGCACATTTCCATGTCATCTTTACAGATAAATGTACGGGGCTGGCTGGAGACAGGTGCAAACAGTGTGGTAGCATCTGGCCTCCTGCTCTGGCTCCAATCATATAGGTAGCTTTACTTTAGCAAAGCCAATTAGTAAAGGATCACAGGTCTGATGCTCAAAGAAACCAGACAAAACCTAGAGGAAACTAGAAGAAAAAAAAAAAAAAGAAAAAGTCGCACTGAAATGTTGGCCAGTGTAAGGCGTGCACGGGGTTCCCAGATTCCTCTCTTGCTCCTTCACTGTTCCCTCTGTCTATCCATTCAAGGGAAGACCCGTACTTTCCCATTCTCTGTGATGTGTTTTGTTTTCCTGACTCCTCAGGCAGTTTCCGTCTACGTCAAAAAGGCAAATAGCGTGCGTCCTCAGGGCAGTCTTCGCACTGATGGGCATTTCTGTCAATTTCTGTCCAAATGTCAGTGCTAACGACTTTATGATCCCTCTGACTTTTCAATGAAGAGTGAAGTACTCACCGCATATCAACAAAGTGTCAAGTGCAACTTGAGATACTGTGGTCTGGGTGCCCTGCATCTTTGGGTTTTGCAGAGCAAGAATCATGGCTACTGTACAGAAGGATAGATGAGGGGACACAATTTTGACGTAGAGAAAAGCTGTTCTAAATTGTTTCCCTTTTTAAATGAAGGTTTTCGATAAAATGAGGAATGTAGGGGAGAAGTTTTAGAATTAGGTTTCCAGAAGGGTCATAGGACTTAGCATCTTACGTGTAGAAATTCCACGGGGATCTGCTCAAACCTCTGGGACAGGAAGCCAGACTGAGCACAGCGACTGATAACGCCATAGCTGTGGCCATAAAAGATGAAGAAGTAGAATCAAAGGACATTTATTGTTCCCCACTGTGATTTTTTAGCATGAAGACTTGGACAATTCTGTGGGTTTGAAGGAACTAAGGAGAAAGGAAAAGATGAAAGAAACGCTGGAGCAGCACAGAGCTGTAAATGTAATTTTCTATGACAAAGCGAAACAGCACGTTTTCATCACAGATGACAAGTCCCGGCTGAGCACTTCCGTCGTGAAGGACAGTTCAGACCGTCTGTGCAGACGGAGATCAAGGCGGGAGGGAAACGGAGTAGCTCCCAGGATCAGCCTCGCCTGGAACTGACCGTCGACCTTGACGGAAGCTCTCTGAGCAACAGCTGTTCACGATGGTTGAGTGGATGCTGTGTAAGGGCCGTTCGGCTCTAAAATAACCCAAGTTTATGAATTCAGAAGTCAGGGAACTGACTTTGATTGCTCCTGCCTACTAGAGGAAATTCACCGAGAAAAAGGAAGAGAAAGTATTTCACACTCACAAAACCCTTTCACTTAAAAACCTTGTGTAAGAGACCCACATCATCGAAGTCATTTCCAAAGAACTCTAAACGTTAAGAAAGTAAACAATGTAATTATTAAATTAACTACTTCATTATGATTAACACAATTTATTTTAAATAGAAAAAAACAAAACAAAACACATGAGTTGGATACGTCCAAGTTTGAATTCCGACTCCACTATAACCTTGGACGAGCTATTTAAGCTCCCTGCCCCCAATTCACCCATCTACAAAGCAACACCAATAACATTTGCTTTGCAGGAACTGTTCAAAGATTAAGTAAAATGGCACCTCTAAAGCGGCTAGCCGAGTGGCAAGGGCATTGATTCTGAATCAGTGACAAGCATTTTAATATTATATGTGGAATTTTTAAAAGTTAAATAAAATTGTAAATTTATACACCATGTAAGTAACTTGGGGCATTTTTGAAATTATATTTTATATTTCATCACATCTAAGTTATTGTTGATTATAATATTCATTCTTTCATCACTGGGAAAGAGAAAAATAAGTGTTAACGAAATCAGACACAGTACTAAGATGCCATCATTTGTAAGATGAGTCCAAATTTCAAAAATGTTAAAATTTGAGAAGCAGCCATCTTAGAATAATGGCATAGAGTAATTCCAGAGGTTTTCTTTATTATCTGGTTTCCTAGGGAGCAGAGGCTTTGTCTTTATTATGTTTTTATCGTCCTCCTATCAATGCCTGCTGAATTTTTTTAGGGGGTCAATAAATAGTTTTTAATGATACTAGTTGTTGCAATTACATTTTCAGCTTGATGTAAGGAAAACAGTCTTGTAATACGCCAAGCTATTCGTTGTGTTTCGAAGTTATCCTTACCTCCTTACCTATATTTCCCAATGCTAGAAATAAAAACCCGAAATTAAGACCTAATAATATGACAGTAATAACAGGATAATTCAGAGGTAAGATGTTTGGTTAGTTGCAGTTACACTTCTTGAGTTTAATTTCTGTTGCCTTCTCACTTTGTGACCTGGACCAAGTCACTGGACATGACGGGACTCAAGTGAGATGCAGATAAAACTGTCAGGGAAGGTGAATGTAAAAATAAAACTATAAATTTGAAACATAATTAGAAGTAAACTACTCATTTTTCTACTTGTAGGCAAGTACAAAACTATCATTTGAACCTGGATACAAAACACAAAGTTACCTCTAATTTGGGTTCAAATGTGACTTCTTCAGCCATGGTGAAGCTCTGAGTACAGATTATTATGTCACTGAAACTTCATATATATATACAATTATCCTATGTACTTTAATGATTTCAGAAGGATAAAGTCTCAGATGATCTTCTCAATATAACATAATGCATGATATTTTTAAAACTCTTGCAAAGGAAAAAAATTGCCTGAGGAAGTTAAGACAGAGTCAGTTTTCATATGGCCATGCTATTTCATGACCATCAGGTGGAAACTTTTCAGGTTTAATGCTTTATAATTCTCCCAGCTGAAGCTTTAAAACTTCAAAGCACTGCAGAACATTTCAAATTTCTCTTCTGCCCATGAGAAAACCCTTTGCATTGAAAGTTGCTTTCAACTGGAATCCTACGTTTGGTATTACACAACAGCGACATATTTTTATGGAGATTAAAATTACACACCAAGAATGTAAAGTTGCCCAAGCAGAACCATTTCTACTATTAAAAATGCTCCCTCTATACACTATGAAGAGCTATGACCTACTCTTGTCCATAAATAATGCGTACTACCAAAAATTTAAAAACCATTCATAAATTCCATATTTGCCTAAGAAATATTCATCTTCTAACCACCTGCAATTTACAGAGAGGATCTGCTTAAGCATAATTATGCTTCCTTTAACTAGTAAACAATAAATCTACTACTGATTGCAAAGACAGGAGATGAGCGGGTATTATGAAGAAAATGACATGAAAATCAATATGTAATTCCTGGGAAAAGGGCGTGCTCTTCTTTTAATTTGAAATCTACCAGTGGTAAGTCATGAATATAAAACTTGCCTCTGTAAAAATAATTTGATTGCTGTAAGACTAGGAACCATCCTTGGTTATCTAATATTTCAAGAAACAGTGTATTAGCCCCTCTCAGAATCCGTGTGAAGCTGGCCCTCTTTGGCAACTAAAAGAGCTCTTTGAACCATAGAACAGATGTAATGAAAATTGGTTCCATTAAATGCAGCTGGCAAATTACAAACTGAGAAATTAATGCACCATACCATGACTCTAGGGGCTAAAATGAATCAAGGTGTGGTTGCCAGATGCTCATGTTTCCTCACCACCTCCCACAATAAAAACATTTCTCTTTATAGATTTGTTTACTATAATACGAATTATTGATACAGGCAATGCAAATTATGAGATCATAATGACGATTAATCAACTAAAACAATATCTGTATTGTATTCATGTAATAACATTTTTAAAGGACTAAAATCCGAATCACATAATTCTTACATACTCTTCTGGGCTTGGAAAATGCACTGGACTTCCAGAAGTACTCACTATCCTATGATAAACTGTCCCTGAATTCCAAAGGGAAGGGAAAGTTGATGCAATACTATCCATAAACAGCATGCGCCTTTGTTGATTTCAATTCAATGTATTCCGACTTGGTGTGCTGATGTCTCCACTAGCAGAACCTGACAAAAGTCCATTTAGCATCAGTTTTTGAGGTGCTCTTCAAGGCCCTGAGCAGTCCTCTTGAGTCATTAGCTAAACATTGTTGCAAAGAGCTACACTCGCAAGGATCCCCCTGTGAAGACTAAAGGGGAGGGATCTGGAAGCACATTTTCAGGTAATTCAGGCAGCCCCTGGGATATATAAGGCTGCCCTCCCTCCTCAAAATAAAGAAGAAAGAAAGAATTGCCAGAGGCTCAGTTTTGTTAGATTTCTATCCAGCCGTAGATACATAAGCAAAACATTCTGAAATGAAGATGGTTTGACTTTAGTGTAATTGAAAAGACTTAGGTTGTGTTTAGCCATTTAATTTATGTAATTAGTTGACTGTTTTCAAAGAAAATTACAGTTAGTCACTTAAAACATGTACTTTTATAACGCCTAATTCAATCCAGTGGTGAAAGGTAGAAGAAGTGACTCAAAAAGGATCAAAAGAAGACTGAATTATTGGCAAAGCTTTATTTCTTAAGTGGAGTGGTGGGTATGTGGGTATCATTGCACCTTATTATTTTTTGCTGCATGAATATATTAAAATTTTAAAAATATTTTAATGAGCTTATAGTCCAAAGTTTTATAGAGGAAGAGTATTGGGGGGAGTTAATCCTCAATTTTCTAATTTGTTCTCTCACTGCAGTTATTTTGCTTTTTCTGAAATTCATAACAAAGAACAAAGATTTGCTGGGTTACAGGGTAAATGCTTCAGTGTTCTATTTCTCTTTGCTAAAATACGTGGGAACACGTATTTTATTTACATATTTACATTTACATATTTATTACATAAAACATATGGGGGTTTTATTTACATATATTAAGGAGTCTATTTTCTTTTTATCTTCATAATAAAAATCCATCTCATAAATATTTAATTGACAAGGGTGGTCTGGACAAGTATTCTGATTTCAGAATTGCAACAATAAATAATGACCTAATTGCAGAAACGATGTACTCATGTTTTCTTCTTAAAGCTAAAATATATACAAGTGATCTTTTATTGCATGAACGAGTCCCTCTCCTATTCTTTTAAAGCAGTTGTTAGGCAAATAATAGATGACTACCTTCAATTCATACATACAAAGAAAAATATTACAGTAAAATTAATAAGCATATACATTTTAGGCATATGGTATACACATTACACATTCTATAGTAACGAATTACAGTATGTAGGTTGGAGTGGCCTATTTACTTTTCTATCCAATAAAGTACTTTTCTAATTAGAGTACGGCATCATACAGAATTACACTATTTCCAGATAAAGGACTTTTGGTAAAGTGCACAGATATTGCAATATGCATGTTATACACTTTATAGCTATTATAAGCATGCATCAATGACAATTTTCAGTTGTTTTATAGTAGCATTATTTCTACATGTGGAGACATATATACTAAATACATACAATTACCTACATACCCCATATGCTTTACAACATGTACATTCTACCATTAGCAACTTCTCCTTGGAATCAACTTGAAATTGAGTTCAATGTACAGATATGTTATTTCCATAATTCTACAAAAGGTCAAGCAAGTTCCTATATGAATAACAATCAGTTGATTGTGTACTGAAAGCTGTGAAAGAGGCGGTCGGAGTCTATGCACACCTAAGCACTCTTTCTTCCTTACAGGTATTCATCTGAGAATTTTTTTAGAAGAGGTTTTTGATGTGTGTGGTAATTAATTGAAATAAATGAAAACTCTGCCTTATACCCAGACTAAATGTGCGTCAACAGCTGCTGCTCTCCCAGCTCTGAATGTCAGCCAATTAGTGGAGAAGTTCTACATGCCTACTGCCCTCACCAGTTTTCCTCTCTGACAGCTCCATTTTCAAACTCAACCAGGGAGGTAAGACTTACTGTTATTCCGTTTTTTCATTTTATCCAGAAGTAAAATCAGCAGATAAAAGATGCTGAGTTTTTTTCCAAAGGCTGCTCACCCAAGAAACACAGCACAATCCATGACCCCCTCCTCCAAGATGAGTGAATCAACGAATGAGGGTTTTGAGGTTCACTTACTGAATAAATGCCAGCTAACAGATTAATTTTCTCACTGGACATAGCATAGAGAATTTTATTTTTCTACTTTCCTATAATGAATTAAGAAGCGGAGATAGGGAAATGTAAAATTAAAGATCTGCAGATTCTGATGTACTTAGCAGTTTCATATAACCCACTCCAGAATTTCTCCAAAAGTAAGGTAGAAATTCCCCTTTGGACTATATAGAACTGTAAATAAAACACATTTTTTTTTTTTTAAAACAGATAACATTTACCTTTTTCAGATTTTTATTTCTTAAAATCTGATGAAAAATTTGAATTACTGACATATTACCTCCTTTGAACAACCCAACTCACTAAATTTTTATTTTAAACTAATGCCTATACATTGATGAATAGGGCATGTAGGATGTTACAGATAATGACCACACAACAGTTTATACTGTTGGCAAAAGGCACAGTTAAAAATATTGCTGACTTGCTACCCTTATGTTACACAGGAGTAGGTCAGTTCAGGGAATTAAAATAACAGTCAACAAACAAACAGTAAATTTTTCAAGATGCAATCTACTTGTATCTCATGTCCTTATACTGAGACCAGCCCATTTGTGAATGCGTCAGCCCATGTGCAAAATGAGAGGTGAGAGGGGCTTCCCTGGTGGCGCAGTGGTTGGGAATCTGCCTGCCAATGCAGGGGACACGGGTTCGAGCCCTGGTCTGGGAAGATCCCACATGCCGCGGAGCGGCTGGGCCCGTGAGCCACAACTACTGAGCCTGCGCGTCTGGAGCCTGCGCCCCGCAACGGGAGAGGCCGCGATGGTGAGAGGCCCGCGCACCGCGATGAAGAGTGGCCCCCACTCGCCGCAACTGGAGAGAGCCCTCGCACAGAGGCGAAGACCCAACACAGCCAAAAATAAACATAATAAATAAATAATAAATAAAAATTAAAAAAAAAAAAAAATGAGAGGTGAGATTTTGCCACATGGAGAAAGCAAACACGACTCAGAGCACAATGAAGTTAATGGGAAATAACATTTATTGGACTTTAAAACAGTGAATTCCAAAATAATTAAGTTAATAAAAGAGTCTCACTCTTTTCTGAACTAAATTAAATGGCTCTAAAATTAATTTCATTGGTTTTTTAATTCACTGTTAACGCAATAAAATGAGCTTTTAAAATTAACTTCTTTGTTTTTGAACTCACTGCAATAAAAGTCCATAAATGAACTTTGGGGAAAAAAAGTCATGAGTTAAACTCGTTCCAGATTTAGTCAGTAGTCATCTGGTATGTAGATAACAAAGGCATATAGGAAATCTGGGAGATTTTGCTCAGAATATGTAGCCTAGGATTTTAAAGGGTCCATTTACCTACATTATATCTATTATACGGAAATGAGAAAATTCCTCTCTTCTCAGAAAGAGGGGCAAAGTATAACAAAGATAAATCATTGATTTTAAATAATTATCTAACAGATAAGGCACACAGAAAACTAAATTGAACTTTCAGCTCTGCTGATCTAAGATGTAAGGTGATAACATAATCGAATATTCCTGAGATTCTACTCTTTAAGTCATCTAATTTATAAAAGTTTTCCTGTATCTCTAAAAGGGCAAGTAAGTATTTTATAATCTCCAATTCATCCTGATGTGTATATTAAAACAAAGGCAGAAGGAAAGGCATTTTGCGTGTATTTCACTGGCATATTTGGATAATAAAATCATGGAGAACAATTTCCCTCTTAAGTACTTAAATTTTAATACTGGAGCTCTCAATGCATATTTGTGACCTATAATTATAATAAAACATCTTTCGTATTTGTATTTTACTTTCCCTTCTTATTGCTACCAATTTACCCTAGACTATTATTAGCCCACACTTGGATAATTATAACAACATCCTAGTTTATCTTCCTTACTCTTTGGAAATTTAGAAGATGCTGGTCCCTCTATCTGGAACATTTCCCCACCAACCATCCTACTCTTAGCACGTACCGTTCCTGACTAATTCCAACTTTCCAGTTGCAAAACAAAGGTCACTATCTCCTCAAAGTCCTCTCTGACCCAATCTCCAAGGCTAGGTAGGTCCCAGCCACAATATAGTGCTTATTACCTCTCACTGTTACTACTGCTAGGCTCTGGTCCTTCGTGATGGTGGAAAATGGGTGTCTTCTTGTTCACACGTGAATTTTCAGTGCTTCACAGAGTTCTTGGCATATAATTTGTACTCAGTAACTATTTGTTGAATTAATAAATCCTGCACCAGTCAGCCTACTACTTATTAAATATTGCTTTCATTTTGATACCTTTTTAAGAAACGTCTCTCTTTAGTTAGGTCATCAAATCTCGACTCCTTTGTTTCACGTCATGTATAATCTGGTTTATTTCCTCAGAGTTCTCACAGGTGCTTCCAAAACCTGACACCCATTTCTCTGCCTAAGGCACTTGCCTCCCTTCTCAGCTCGAAATTCCCATTTTTCTGACACCTCCTCTAATTTTATGTCAATTAACATTGATATTTTCCTTGTTCTACATATATTTGCCATCCAGTTTAGTCCTTGATTACCGTATTAATTTTGTTCCCTAAGTACACTGTAATTCTTTGGAAACAATAACTCCTTGGTGGCCCTTACAAGATTATAGACTCATAAACCAGGAAACAAGATTATAGGACCATTAACAGGTTGAAGTAAATATATGACCTGCTTCAGACTCCTACTTAAAAAAAAAAAAAAAAAAGAATATTCATGAAGCTACGGAAAGTGAGTAAATCACAGATTAAATCGGATCCCTAGTAAGTGGTAAAGATGCCACGCACAGCTTCTCTTTTAAAGTATGTTCCCTCATGCCACTGATTGATCAGTATAGACCTGTACTGATTCTCCAATTAAAGATATCTTTGATTTAAAACCCTATGTATTGGGCTTCCCTGGTGCTGCAGTGGTTAAGAATCCGCCTGACAATGCAGGGGACACGGGTTCGAGCCCTGGTCCGGGAAGATCCCACATGCCACAGAGCAACTAAGCCCGTGCGCCACAGCTACTGAGCCTGTGCTCTAGAGCCCGCGAGCCACAACTACTGATCCCGCGTGCCGCAACTACTGAGGCCCACATGCCTAGAGCCTGTCTTCCGCAACCAGAGAAGCCACTGTAATGAGAAGCCCGCGCACAGCAACGAAGACCCAATGCAGCCAAAAATAAATAAGTAAAAATACATAAATAAATTTATTTAAAAAGAAACCCTATGTATTGTTTTTCCAGATACCCCCTCCTACTTTGTAGTCTTAGGTGAGCTACTATTTCTGATACTTAACATAAGGGAATAGAATTCAGAATGTTTTTGTAAATCTTGAACACCTTTCTTGAACATCTATTTCCTATTACTTTCGTATGAAATAAGCCTTTAAAGATGGCCTAGCCAACAAATGACTCTTTAGAGCTACATTAGAGGATATTAATAGAAAGCATTTGGAACGATGAGACACTGAGGGCACCTCAGGGGGGCTGGGGGCCCGAGGAAGACTTCAGCTGGAAGCTGTAGAGAGTTGTGGAGTCGTGTGTCCTGAGGCCCCCGGGGGTATCAGTTTCGGGAAAGCTGTCTCTGATACTCAGCTGGACCCCCTGACTGATAAAAAGTGCTACTGCCAGGCTTGTGGCCACGATGCAGGGGGCCCATAATCTCTGGAATCTTCACTATATTAAGAATGACTCTAGAAGTTAGAGTCACTGTTGAAGCAGTTCAAGGCGATAAAAGAGATTGGCCTCGGATGTGTCCTTTTGTGTAAAGTTTAGATAAGACTACAAGAAGAGTGAAATAAGTCCTTTAACCTTCATCCCACACTGACCAGGTGGTTTCTACTAGGACTCCACATCCTGACTGTGTATTTTTAAAAAAAATTTGTTATACCACCTCTTTGGATCTGACTCATAGTATATCTGGTTATACTTATGCATTGAACAAGTTAGCCTCTATGATTGCTTTCAGTGAAGTCTGTGTATGATTTGACATTTTCCCCAAATTAATGTCAGTGTATTTTATAATTTACCAAGAAAGTTACATAATATCAACTGCACAGACATTTGAACTATTTTGTAAACATTCATTTTTTTGCTTAAGCTTTCTCATAATTTCACACACATATATATATATATATATATATGTGTATATATATATGTGTATATATATGTCATACTGGTAAATTTTTCTTCACTATATTTTAAAAAATTCTAGTCTCAAAAGTTCTACATTTTCTAAATTATTAGCTTTTTTACATTTGAAATAAGTCTATGTATTCCTGGCAAACATTTCTCCCTAATTCACATCAGACTCTCTCTCTAGGAATCTTTCCTAATAACCTAGAGATGAGGACACATTCTCTCTTGATATAAAGCCAACACAAAGACAGTTCTCAATAAAATCCATGTACATCAACCAAAAACAAACTGGTCGACAGACAACTATCTTCCTTGCTTTTTTTGGTAGGATATCTCAAAAGAATTAATAGTCACACAATTTGTTGGTATTTCATGACAGTGTACAACATATTTATTATTAATACTTTCTCATCCACAACTTTCAAAATTGAAAAATTTCCATTTTAGTATAAAATCACACTCAAGTAAGATATTTGTCACTGCATAGCTGTGGTCGAGCACAGTGATATCTTCTTTAATAATATGCACCTACAAGATATTAGATCAGGTAATTAATATTGCCTTGAAGGTCAGTCACATCACAGTGGTCACTGAAGAGGTAAACTAAAAAGTCAGTCTAACATTTCTAAATTCAACATAAAGATACCATCAGAAATATAGGCCTTAACTGTGGGAAAAGGAAATGCCCGTCTTGTGTCTTTTTTATGAGTCATTTTAAATCTTTAATGCTTCAAAAATTCATTACATTAATTACAGCAATAGGCTGTTCATTTCTTTTGTGTGGGATTGCACTCACTGTGTTGTCATGAGAAGAATCTTTAGAGGGGTAGCTCAGGTGTCTCAACCCCCAGACTCTAACATTAAAACACTTCATTTATTGTATTAAATTACCTGGTTTGGGCAAAATAAGATGTGCATGTAAGAGCACAGAAAAAATTTAGTGTAGGTCTAATTAATTTTTATATTTTCTTGCTCGGGATTTTCTAAATCAGTGCAGTAATTTCTATGTAAATGTTTATATCATCTCATGGTTGTACTTTCAGCATGTTTCAGTTTACAGAGAGTGAATATATTTGGTGAATTCCTCAAATGGAATTTTTTTTTTTGGCTGCATTGGGTCTTCGTTGCTGCGCGTGGGCTTTCTCTAGTTGCGGCGAGCGGGGGCTACTCTTTGTTGCGGGGCGTGGGCTTCTCATTGCGGTGGCTTCTCTTGTTGCAGAGCACGGGCTCTAGGCGTGCAGGCTTCAGTAGTTGTGGCTCGCGGGCTCAGTAGTTGTGGCTCATGGGCTCTAGAGCGCAGGCTCAGTAGGTGCGGCGCAAGGGCTTAGTTGCTCCGCGGCACATGGGATCTTCCCCAACCAGGGCTCAAACCCGTGTCCCCTGCATTGGCAGACGGATTCTTAACCACTGCACCGCCTGGGAAGTCCCTCAAATGGAGTATTTTTTTTTTTTAATTATTAGCACCTTTAATTATTATTTATTTATTTTTATTTATTTATTTGGCTGTGTTGGGTCTTCGTTTCTGTGCGAGGGCTTTCTCCAGCTGCGGCAAGCGGGGGCCACTCTTCATCGCGGTGCGCGGGCCTCTCACCATCGCGGCCTCTCTTGTTGCGGAGCACGGGCTCCAGACGCGCAGGCTCGGTAGTTGTGGCTCACGGGCCCAGTTGCTCCGCGGCGTGTGGGATCTTCCCAGACCAGGGCTCGAACCCGTGTCCCCTGCATTGGCAGGCAGATTCTCAACCACTGCGCCACCAGGGAAGCCCTGGAGTATTTTTTAAAAACACATTTTTATCCAAAAACCTGTATTATTTTAGATTTTTATTTAATAAAAGAATTATTATTTGTATTTGTCCAGTGCCAATAGTCTATATGTGATAACTCAATATATACTTTGAAGCTTGCCCAACTAACTAAAAATCTTAAGAAAATATGAGACAGAAGCAAACAAAACAAAAGACTGTAAACTATAGGGCAGGGACCCAGTCTGTTTTACTCACTCATATCCTCTGACCCTAGAACAGGTTCTGGCAAATAGCTCCTCAGGTTTGAATAAAAGTGACTGCAACTAAGACCCAGCGCAGCCAAAAATCAATCAATCAATAAATAATAAAAAAGTGGCTACAGGGGTGACGAGCACTGGGGACAATGTGACAGACGGATTTTGAGGGTTATTGAAAAACAATATTTAATTGATATCAATTAAACAGATAACACAATATTAAAATACTTAAATACATAATACATGAGAAAATTTAATTGGAGGATTACACTAAAGAAATACTTTTGGGACATCCCTGGTGATGCAGTGGTTAAGAATCTGCCTGCCAATGCAGGAGACACGGGTTCGAGCCCTGGTCCAGGAAGATCCCACGTGCTGCGGAGCAACTAAGCCCGTGCGCCACAACTACTGAGCCTGCGCTCTACAGCCCGCGAGCCACAACTACTGAGCCCACGTGCCACAACTACTGAAGGCCACACACCTAGAGCCCGTGCTCCGCAACAAGAGAAGCCACCGCAATGAGAAGCCCGCGCACCGCAACGAAGAGTAGCCCCCGCTCGCCGCAACTAGAGAAAGCCCGCGTGCAGCAACAAAGACCCAATGCAGCCAAAAATAAAATAAATACATTTATAAAAAGAAGGAAATATTTTTGAGTGCCCATTATTTGCCAGACATTAGACATACAGCTGTGAACACAAAGGCACAGTTTCTGCCCCAGAGGACGTCAATGATGAACAGAAATAGACAAATCTTCTATAAACACTTAGGATGGTGTTGGTGCAAATGCTGAGAAAAAAATAAAGCAGAGTAAAAGGGATAAGGAGTCTCCAACATGAATTTGTTTTCATTTGGCTATTTAAAGTGTGGTGGTCGGAGAAAACCTCAGTAATGTGTCGACATTTGAATTGAGATAAAAGTGAAGAAGCAAAATATGAGAACATATGAGGAAAGAGACTTCTGGGTTAAGGGAATGTTCATGCAAAGGCCCTGAGGGGGGGATGCTTTAGACTCTTCAAGAAACAGCAAAGAGGTCAGTGTGGCCAGAGCAGAGGGTGTAAAAGAAAGGAAGCTGAAGATGCAACAGAGGCCGCAGCAGTGTGGGTCTCAGAGGCCATGGTGGTTTGACTTTCATCACGAAGGAGATGGGAGTTATTAGTGGGCAATGAGTGATGTGATATGAATTCTCTTTTAACAGCGTCTCCGGCTGTTGTTCAGATCAGTTTGTAGGGGGCAAGGATGGAATTAGGGATACAGGTGGAGGACTCTGTAATCATCGAGGTGGGAGACACTTGTGGCTCAGGCCATGCTAAGGGTGGCAGGAAGTGGCTGGATTCTGGTTTTATGTTGAAGGCACAGTTGGCGGAGTTTGCTGGTTAATAGGCTATGTGGACTGAGTTGGGGGTGACAAAGATAACTCCAAAGATTTTAGCTTGAGCAACCCTCCTCCCCCCCCCCCCCCCACACACACACAAAGTAGCTTTCATCTACTGAATCCTTCTGAAGCAGCAAGTTTGTGAGGTGGAAAATCAATTTATATATTTAATTAATATACTGAGGATACAGTCTAACGTGGGTTGCCACTACTGCAACTTAAAAAATAAAGATTGATCCTAATAGGTGGGAATGCTTTTGAATTTCCTTTCTGTGTGACTACTTTCAGCAGATGACTTTTGTAAGGGTCATCCAGGAGCAATTCATTGAGTCAGGGCATGGAGGTACGGAGGCACTCACTACGGTGTGGCACTTGATTACAATTAAATCGTTAAGTGTGAAACAAATATAACTTCAGCAATATGCATCTATGAAGTTAAATTTTCATTAGAGTTATTAATAATGTCCCCAAATTTCCAGCAGAGGAAAGAAAGTAAAATATGCTCTCTTGGACATAAAATGATCCTCAATTTGAAGTAAAGTACCTACTTCCATGTACAAGATGGTCATTTACTATTGAAGGTGCTAAAATGAACCTTAATGAAAGACCCTAATCCATGCATTCTCCACAGGACCACAGTGCCTGCCCCGCAGGGGGCAAAAACTGGTTGGGTAAGTTGTTACAAAAACATCTTATATTACAATGTTTTTTGTTCCTCCAAAGGGCACAGTACACAAATAGATATACACTGGTATTAACACCTAGCCATTGTAATTGGATATAATTGGATGGGTGGTGATTAGGAAAAGAAAAAGCTTAAAAGGCTCCTTAGGGGAATAATAATGAAAAAAAAGTTTGAGAAATACTGACGATACTAGGTTTAGGTGCAAGGTTTACAGAGAGGAGGACTTTTCTTAAGCTATAGATTCAAAGTTTGTGTTTTCATCAAAATCAAACTAAACAATAGTTGGAGAAAGAAAAAACAGCTGACACAATGACAGGAAACAACTTGAGCCTACCACCACTGTCATCCTTGTGGCCCAAAGGGCCAAGCTTGTTTACTTGCTTAGTCTAATAGACAGAATCACTAACTATCCTCATGTGCACAGAGGGACAGGGAAATCAGTCACTTGGAACATTCTGGTCCACAGAGACCCTGAGTCAGGTCTAAAAGTGACAACCACAGATACGTACCACACGGGTCAGTTTGCTATACTGTCAAGTCATCCTAGATTCTCATCGTTCACATACTTGGAGCCAAACAAAGGGCTCAGGATAAAGAAAAGGTATGGAATCCATATACCATTCTAAGTTAACAGGCAATGAAAAGCCACTGGGTAAAGAAGACAGAAATGAAACGTTGCTATAATTCTCCCCATTAGCAAGACACAGACCTGCTTTCTGGTAATGTTAAGAAATAGGCCATTTATATTTGGTATCTTCCTGCATTCACTTTTCCTCTGTTGTATTTCCTGGATTCGCCTCCCGTGTCTTCCAGGCACCTAACACGATACCTTATTTCTTTTTTTCTTTTCTTTCTTTTTTAATATGTATGATTAGTCTATTTGTCTTTGTACCAACACAGTTGTAAAATATGTTTTGATATTTTTTTCTCAGCACTGCTGGTGTAATTTGAAATGCGGTCCTTTTTTTTTTAACATCTTTTTTGGAGTATAATTGCTTTACAGTGTTGTCTTAGTTTCGGCTGATAATACCTTATTTCTGACTGCTGCAAACCCAGCTCTCCTTTTCAGTCGACAGCTCCCTGTCTACCTGTTTATCGAATGAAAGCACAGCGAGCCCAGAGGCATTCTCTCTCTGACCTCCTTCTAATCCCACTGTGGTTGTTTTAGCCAAACCAAAACACTCCCATGACCACAGCTTGTATGCTGAGGAGTTCCAAAAATCAGTATTTCCAGAACTGACCTCTTTTCTTGAGTTCCCAACTAAAGGTTTGAATCTACTCCCAGGCAAAACCAGTAGGTCCACAATGAAATACGTCACTTCCTTTATTTTTCTCTCCACTCTTCTCTTTCTCTATCCCTTACTTCAGTCAATAGCCCAACTTCTAATCCACAGTCTAGAAACTGAAGGAACATTTCATATTTCATTTACCCTTAGAGTTGGGTAAATAGTACCCCTCCAAAAAAAGTCATGTCTATGTTCTAATTCCCAGAACCCATGAATGAGATTTTATTTGGAAAAAGTGTCTTTGCAGATATAAATTAAGGATATCAAGATGAGATCATTCTGGATTATCAGAGTATATCCTAAACCCAATGATAAATGTCCTTATAAAAGAAGAATATGTGAAAACAGAGGTAGAAATGAAAGTTACGTAGCCACAAGCCAAGGAATTCCTGGAGCCACTAGAAACTGCACGAGGCAAAGAAGGATTCTCCCCTAGAGTCTTAGGAGAGAGTGTGGCCTTGCCAATACCTTGATTTTGTACTTCTGGCCTCTAGAACTGTGAGAGCATACATTTCTGTTGTTTTAAGCCACCTAGTGTGTGATAATTTGTTACGGCAGCCCTAGGAAATGAACACACCCTTCCACTTCTTACAGCCAATCAGTAAATAAATCTGGTTTACAATGAGATTATATTTATTCATTCCCTAGTTCAGGGTTTTATTTTCAGACAGGCTCCTGTCTAATAATAAAAATAGCTCACTAGCTAATTTATCAAATTACTTGATGCAAATACCAATCATCTAGTGAACATCATTTTTCCTGACTGAATAAAAATATGTCTCTACTTTTATTTCGTGTATTATGGGGGAAAAAATTGGGAGATTTCTTAGGTCTTATTATAGTAAGTGGCAACATAAAAATTAGCCTCTGCATGCAAAGCCTCATTGGTGGCTCTAAGGATATTCTAATCAAAATAGCTTAGAGGTTAAGACATGGCTTCTGAATTTGAATTGACCAGGACTGTCTTCTGGGGTAATAGTTCCCATGTGACTTTGAACAAGCTATTTACCTCTCTAGACCTCAGTTTCCTCACTGACAAAACAGGAATATTAATAATATTTCTTTCCTGCGGTTGTTGAGAGGATTAACTGAAGTACACAGCGCAGAGCTTGACACATATCAGGCTTTCAATGAATAGGAGCGCTATGACCATGGCCACTAAGGGTAGTGTCCGCGGTTCGATCTGATGTCAGTGTCAGCGAGAGGCTCTGGTGACTACGGAAGGCTCCCAAATCCATGGAGATTACAAGTCATCTCTGCCTGTTACTGCCTGGGATGGGGGTGAGGGTCACAACCCACGGCTCTGGGCAAGATTCCAAATTTCAAGACACTCAGAAACTGAACATATGGACTGCTTTTCTTAATAATTTCTTTTTAGCTAATGTTGATACTTTCATATAATCTTTCGAGTAAGTCTCCAGGTTCTAATGTTTACAATGACAAATAAAGTGCCTGGCATCTCGCCTCTCTCCTGTGCTCCTCAGTTAATATGAGGCAAATGGAGAAAAATACCAAACTCGCCACCTGCCCTCTAAGATTACCTGCAAAACTGAAATTTAAGAATTTTGTTAAATGGAGGACACAGTTCGTGAAATACCTGCCAATACTTAGTTTTCAGTAATAAGGCCTAAATGGGCACTTGAACATTTTCAATATTTATGTACTTTTAAATGTCTAAAGGCAAGAAAGAGATACAGGCAATCTTTTATATCTGTAAAAGCCTTGTGCGAGATAACCCTCCACCAGAAGAGAAAAGATTCTGTTTCAACAGCGTTAAAAGAGAAAAACACATCAGAATGAAGTGTGTCTCAGTACAATTCCTTTGTAAACAGCTTGTAGGAAAAAAATGTGCTGCTAGAAACGTATCACTGATTACAATTTCTAAAAGTTAAAAGGTTCTCCAAGACTTTTAATTATATTTCTTTCCAGGAGCAGTTTGCTATAATTTTCAAATTCACAGAGTGTCACAAATAATAACCTGAGATCACGTTTTTCACAAAAGTTAATATGATTTAGATAGCTGAGTTTCGATTTATGAAAAACAAAAAAACCTAACTAGGTTTATAATTTGTCCTTGGGCTAGCAGGCTTCAATACTTAATCCTTGCTAATTAGCTAAGGGTCACAACTGTGACCCTTGCAAACTTGTGGGAATCTAAGGCAATTCTGGACATGTGGCTAAAACGGGGTACCAGCAAGAGGAATCAAGCAATCAACACTGTGGACTGGAAAGGAGAGTTCGGTGCTGAAGAGAGAGCTGTCCTTGAGTGTGTGACACTGTTCCTGGCCTCAGCATTGTTTGTGTATTTAAAACAAACAAAAACGATAACTCCAAATATCCCAAACCATGGATCAGACCTTCAAATTTTCACCGTAATGAAACCTGATTCTATAAACTGCTCTTCTTTTTAATGGTATAAATGTAAACAAGCAGGTCCATGTAATACTCAGAAGCAGAGACTCTGAACCCAAAGGTCTGCATTTGAATTTGGGCTCTATCCTAACCTCACAAGACCTTGGGCGGGCGCTCTGATTCTCTGTGCCTCAGTTTCTTTGTCTGCGTAATGAGGTTTCTAACAGTACTGCCTATGAAAAGATTAAAACAAGTTAATACATGTACAGATTTTACAACAGTACCTGGAATATAGGAAATGCTGTGTGAATATTTGCTATTATTATTTTATTTCATATAATTGAGATTTTGCTTCCCAAATCATTAATTAATAAGGAAAGCAGGAATAAATTACATGCATGATAAATTGGAAGTTGGTATAACTACAGCACCGGAAACAACCAAAAGCTCTAATTCTACCATGTAAACTGAATATTCTGGAAAGGAGTAAAGGAAGTAAAGTTTTGGAGAAAAGAGCCATGGTTCAGAAAATAAGCTAGGCCACTTGAATAAGGACATTATTTGATCCACATAAAATATACGTAAGGAAAGTACTGTTAGTCTTATTTTAAACATACGAAAGGCAAAATGGTAAGTGATTTCTGTAATCAATGCTCAAAAACATGTAGTTTAATGTCAACGCTTCACTGCAAATCCTTCACCCACAAAATGCGGATGATAGAGTAACTATCTTAAAAGTTATTTTCACTGAGAAATGAGTTTACCTAGGAAATGGTGCTTAGAACGCCGCCCGGTCGTGGATAAACACCCTGTAAATGTCACTGAATAGACAAACACCAGTTTTAGCTATCTGTCTATACATGGTCTTCCCTGTTTTTGTTTAGAACAACAATTAAATCTTTCTACCCAAGCCATTTCCTACTTGGTTGCTCTTTGTGGGTTAATAGCAAGAAAGCAAGTTGTTCAAATTTGGGGCTTATTTGCTCATGATATCGTGCACTCCCAGCTCTCAGCTGTGTCCTTTGCTATGCACCAAAGGACTGAACTGTCAAAAAGAACGTATGCCATTCTTACATGACCCCAAGCGCGAGAGAGAGCTAGCATCTCAGTCATATATCCCTACAGAGCAGTGAAATTGATCCCTTGGGTAGCATACTTGTGTACGTGAGAGGAGAGGAGTTTCAGCCAGGAGCGTAAGAAGGCAACTGTACCTTCGGAGTAGAGAGGGCTGCTTTCAGGTTAAGGAAGGAGACAGAGCTGCCCTCCACTCTGTCCTCAATACACCGAGTCCCCTTTACCTTATTCTTCCTTTGCGTAGAACTCTGTTTCACCATATAAAATACTCCCCCTCCTTCCCTCCCTTCCTCCCTCCCTCCCTCTCTCTCTCTATATACACACATATATAAAAATACATATAAATTATTATAAATATATTATATAATTATTACACATTGCTAGAAATGTAAGCCTCATAAAGGCATACACCATTGTTTCTTTTGTTCATAGAAAACTCCTAATTTCCAAGAAGAGTGTCTAGCATACAGTAGGTAAGTAATCAACGTGTGTGGAATGAATGAATGGAGATTCTTTTTCTTCTTGTACAAGTTTGATCTGTAAACACTTAGGTTATACTGAAGCAGCGTTGTGTCACTTTGAGAACAAATTTGCCTAAAGTAGACGATGTATTCTGGGGATATACAAGAGAAGTGATCTGTGCCTCAGTGGGAAACTACCAGCCCTCTTGCCCAGGAAGGAGAGTGTGGAGCTCTTTAGTACTGTTGGATAATTTGCGGCAATTTGTCCCAAATACCTCAAGGTAGATCAAAGAGTTTCCAATGCCAAATGGCAAAACTCTCCACACATTCAATCTCAAGATGGAATAGGCATAATATAATAACAAGAATGAAACTGAAACCAAAAGGGAGAAGGAGAAATTACAAGGAGGGAGAGTGAAGCGAGAGGATCCTAGCAAAGACACTGGTGCTAGAGTCTGGCTAATAAAATCATTTATCATGAGAAGTACTGGTCGACCCAACCTAGAAAAACAAGTACAGTGGACCCTTGAACAACATGGGTTTGAACTGCACAGGTCCACTTATTCGTGGATTGTTTTCCATAGTAAATACTACAGAACTACACAGTTTGCAGTTGATTGAATCCCCGGATGTGGAACCACAGATACTGAGGAAATGTGTATATGGAAGATCAACTATAGAAGTTATATGGATATTTTTGTTTTGTGCAGAGGGTCAGTGCCTCTAACCCCTGTGTTGTTCAAGGGTCAACTGTACTAACAAGCAGAGGACACCCTGAATGAAAACAGTAGAACATACTTCTTCACTACGGGAGGCAATGCCAGTCCCCCTTTCTCTCATTGCTTCTTTGTTTTACTTGGCTTTATGGAGGCTCACATAATCCCATGACAAAAGGCAGTGGCGATGGCAGGAAGGTAGGGTAGGGACACGCAGGAGAATCAATATTTGTAAATGAAACAGTGTGGTCATCTTGGTTCTCTGAGTAATAAAATCTCCCTGTTCACCTCAAGCTCCTGGGCAAATATAAGATCACCTGAGTGCGGTTTTTATATGTCTCTAAACTCTTTACTTGACTTGCTGATGTGGGCTCAAATTCTTCAGCATCATCTATTTTATAAGGATTTGGTTTCCTATCTTAGATCTAGGGAATGGTATAATATGATAGTTAAAGGGAATGGAATCTATTCTGCTTTCACAAAAGAAAAGAGAGATGCCACAATTTAGAAACCCTGGAAAGTGTAAGAAAAAAAAAAAAAGTGGGGGGAGCATGATAGAGTGAAATGCACACAGAAAAGGCAAATCCTGTGATGTTAGTTCAAAGGAGTTATACCCCTACAGAATGAAGTCCATTTATATGATTCTCATTCTCAGCGTTCAGACATTTACAAGTAAACTACTAAAAATAATAGATTACAAGTTCGCTGAATCCGAAGAATCCCAGCTTTTGGTATGATTAAGTTTTAATTGTATTTCTCCTTCGGGATCACTAGTAGCTAATAAGCTCATGAAAATAGGTCTTTAAATAGCGGGAGTAGTAAAAGTCTCTCTGTGCACTATATTTTGATATGCTTGGTTGCCTAAGGCATTCTGCTGCCTGCAGACTCAAGTGTTTAGTTTTCATATCAATGAAATATCTAAATAATACTCAAAAAATCCTCAATTTTGAAATGAGGTGATATCAGACAGGTAGCTCATGAGATTTTTGTTGTTGTTGTTAAACTAATCAATAGTCTTTTTAAAAATACCACTAAATCTTATTTATGAGAAAAGCCAATTTATGAGAGACATATCCAAAGGCACATGTTTCATAGTTTTGAATAAATATATTAGACTAAAAATTTCTTCTTCCTGCTGTGTCTTTGAATGCTACAAGATAGATACCATGTGTACACACTTTTGTCTATAAGTCTAACTTTCTAGGGTGCTTAATGTACTCTGATAATACACTACTTAGTATCTTTTCATGTCATAAAGGTATCATCTAATAAACTGTAAATATCCACTATTTTTAAAATAAGTAAATAAGAGTAGTGCAAGAAATATGTAAACTCTTCCATGATTGTATTTTTAATACAGTGGGCATGTGTAGGCGGCATTTACATAATTTGTCAAATTGCTCACATTTTCTAAAAACACACAAAAGTATCACTACAAGGAAGATTGTTATTAATATTTTAGTTTCCTTAGGAGGACACCAGTTCTCAGAGCTATTCCAAGTACACTTTTGGGCAAACTGGCACAGATAGAAATATACTATAAGTGATAACGGTTTCTTTGGCTGAAAATACACTCAGATCAGCTTGCCTATCAGTCTAGCTCTGCCTTTCTCCTTTGGCTAAAATCCTTTAGTGTTGGGCCATTGCCTGCAGGTAGGTCAAGTTCCTTAGCACGTTTTACACCATTCATGAGCTTACTTGGGCCCAGTTTACTCTAATTGCTCTCTACTTTCTCACTTTCTCAAGCCATCCTATATGAACTAGGATTACCAAGCTCCCTATGGTAAAATTGTTAAGAGATTTCTTTTTGTTGGTCCTTTGCATAGGTATTGCCTTTACCTTTGATCTGACAAATTTCTATTCACATTTTCATACTCATCTCAGACAGTACTTCTTTAAGAAGCTTTCTTAATGGCCTTCTTCACGTATATAAAATTGTTCTCCCTCTTCTTAAATGGATTGCCCTTGTTTGGACTGACACATCACAGTGTGGTATGTGTGCATAAATAGATGAAGGGATATCTTAAAGGAAAGAATTGTATGTAAGTCATTATAGTTCAATCCTCAGCACCTAGCAAGGTACCTACGTAACACAGTAACATGTCAGTATCTGCTTGTTGAATGAAATCGTTCTAAGAATTCTGAGTATAAAACACAGTAAAGAATTATATGAGCATAAAATGAGCACTGTAAAAATTTACTATAAATATAGATATAGATGTAATATATTTGTCAACAGTATATTTCTACAGTAGAGGAAGTTTTACTTTTGGATGGCCACATTTATGCCTAAAAATTAATAAGAAATTTGATTCTTTCACAGAACAAGTTAAGTTTTTGAAGTTAAGAACTTTCCATGCCACCTCTCTCCATTATATAGCAAACAAGAGTTTATTTTATTTTTTTTAACGGTGTCCTTTAAGAGTTTATAGTCCCTTGGCTAAAAAACAGTGGAAAAGATGCTCTTATGGTATTTTTGACCTGACATGACGTATATGTCAACAGAATCGTTGCAAAAAGTAGCTCTCCCAGGATTACCTCCCAATTTTGAGAAGGCAAGAGGTCTGGATAAGCATCTCAAAGCTAAGCCTTTTGAGGTTAGCGCATCATTACGATATTTCCTGCCCCAATCATTTTTAGGCTGCAACTGTCACTTCATTGATCATGTCTTTTTGCCCACAAAATCAATATCATTGAGTACCCAGAGAAAACATTTGTAATAGACATGTAAGACAGACCTCCTGACCACAGCTGAACAAAATATATCAAAGCACATTAACCATGGAATGATCCCTGAAGTTTATTTTGGTTAACAGGGATAATTTAAAGTAGAGAGATGGCCCAAGAGAGCGATTTTCCAGAGTTTTATAGATTTACCAACTTCTCTCTACTTAGGAACCCTAATTTCCCACATGTTCACAGCTCTCCCTGGTGACTGTCTGTGGTTTAATAACATATGTTGCCTTGAGGGCTATGGAAGAGCAGTGGCATCCAGTTCGATGTTCAACCGTAGGAACTGGGAAAGGAAATACTCCAGCTTATGGTACTGAAAGTAATTTCAGGTAAAATTCTAACACTTCTCAGATACACAGTAGTTCTTAAGATTATTAAAACATGGAGTGTTAGCAGAATTTATCTGAAGAAAAATTTTCCTTATTAAAAAAAAAAAACTTATTTACCCTAAAACTTCTTTACCCTAAACACTTCTTAAATAACTTACAAATATTCATGCTAAAAAATAGCTGTTTCTCTCAAAAAGATGAAGGGCTTGCAAAATGTTTTGACTTCCTCACCAAAGAGCAATCTATTTGTTTCCTGATTACTAATGAAAATCCAATTGTATAATAAATTCCAGCAAGTGACTATTTTAACGTAATAGTAAGGATAAAATGAGCTAATAGCCTTGTCTTCAAAAAAGGACCCAGACCTACTGATTTCTTAGCATCTCATGAAGAAATTGGCTTTTCTCTGTATAAAACTCAAGATGATTTTTTTAAAATTCCATACAGGTTTGGTTCCAAAATTGTTGACAATGAATTGCCAAGGGTTAGGGATAAAAAGGAAGGCCTTAACAGATGTGAAGGGAGGTTAACAGATTTTAATACAAATGGATAGTGGGAAAGCATGCCCTTGGCTACAAACTTTTTTTTTTTCTTTTAACATCTTCATTGGAGTATAATTGCTTTACAATGGTGTGTTAGTTTCTGCTATATAACAAAGTGAAACAGCTCTATGTATACATATATCCCCATATCCCCTCCCTATTGCTTCTCCCTCCCACCCTCCCTATCCCACCCCTCTTGGAGGTCACAAAGCACTGAGCTGATCTCCCTGTGCTACACCTCTGCTTCCCACTAGCTATCTATTTTACATTTGGTAGTGTATATATGTCCATGCTACTCTCTCACTTCGTCCCAGCTTACCCTTCCCCCTCCCAGTGTCCTCAAGTCCGTTCTCTATGTCTGCATCTTTATTCCTGTCCTGCCCCTAGGTTCTTCAGAACCATTTTTTTTTTTTTTTAAGATTCCATAGGTATGAGTTAGCATATGGCATTTGTTTTTCTCTTTCTGACTAACTTCACTCTGTATGACAGTCTCTAGGTCCATCCACCTCACTGCAAATAACTCAATTTCGTTTCTTTTTATGGCTGAGTAATATTCCATTGTATATATGTGCCACATCTTCTTTATCAATTCATCTGTCGATGAACACCTAGGATTCTTCCATGTCCTGGCTATTGTAAATAGTGCTGCAATGAACACTGGGGTGCACGTGTCTTTCTGAATTATGGTTTTCTCAGGGTATATGCCCAGTAGTGGGATTGCTGGGTCGTATGGTAGTTCTATTTTTAGTTTTTAAGGAACCTCCATACCGTTCTCCATAGTGGCTGTATCAATTTACATTCCCACCAACAGTGCAAGAGGGTTCCCTTTTCTCCACACCCTCTCCAGCATTTACTGTTTGTAGATTTTTTGATGATGGCCATTCTGACCAGTGTGAGGTGATAACTCATTGTAGTTTTGATTTGCGTTTCTCTAATGATTAGTGATGTCGATCATCCTTTCATGTGTTTGTTGGCAATCTGTATATCTTCTTTGGAGAAATGTTTATTTAGATCTTCTGCCCATTTTTAGATTGGGTTGTTTGTTTTTTTGATATTGGGCTGCATGAGCTGCCTGTATATTTTGGAGATTAATCCGTTGTCACTTGCTTCATTGGCAAATATTTTCTCCCATTCTGAGGGTTGTCTTTTCGTCTTGTTTATGGTTTCCTTTGCGGTGCAAAAGCTTTTAAGTTTCATCAGGTCCCATTTGTTTATTTTTGTTTTTATTTCCATTTCTCTAGAAGGTGGGTCAAAAAGGATCTTGCTGTGATTTATGTCATAGAGTGTTCTGCCTACATTTTCCTCTAGGAGTTTTACAGTGCCTGGCCTCACATTTAGGTCTTTAATCCATATTGAGTTTATTTTTGTGTATGGTGTTAGGGAGTGTTCTAATTTCATTCTTTTACATGTAGGTGTCCAGTTTTCCCAGCACCACTTATTGAAGAGGCTGTCTTTTCTCCGTTGTATATTCTTGCCTCCTTTTCATAGATTAAGTGAACACAGATGCGTGGGTTTGTCTCTGGGTTTTCTATCCTGTTCCATTGATCTATATTTCTGTTTTTTGTGCCAGTACCATACTGTCTTGATTACTGTAGCTTTATAATATACTCTGAAGTCAGAGAGCCTGATTCCTCCAGCTCCGTTTTTCTTTCTCAAGATTGCTTTGGCTATTCGGGGTCTTTTGTGTTTCCATACAAATTGTGAAATTTTTTGATCTAGTTCTGTGAAAAATGTCATGGGTAGTTTGATAGGGATTGCATTGAATCTGTAGATTTCTTTGGGTAGTACAGTCATTTTTACAACATTGATTCTTCCAATCCAAGGACATGGTATATCTCTCCATCTGTTTGTATCATCTTTAATTTCTTTCATCAGTGTCTTATAGTTTTCTGCATACAGGTCTTTTGTCTCCTTAGGTAGGTTTATTCCTAGGTATTTTATTCTTTTTGTTGCAATGGTAAATGGGAGTGTTTCCTTAATTTCTCTTTCAGATTTTTCATCATTAGTGTATAGGAATGCAAGAGATTTCTGTGCATTCATTTTGTACCATGCTACTTTACCAGATTCAGTGATTAGCTCTAGTAGTTTACTGGTAGCATCATTAGGGTTCTCTATGTATAGTATCATGTCATCTGCAAACAGTGAGAGTTTTACTTCTTTTCCGATTTGTATTCCTTTTATTTTTTTTCTCCTCTTACTGCTGTGGCTAAAACTTCCAAAACTATGTTGAATAATAGTGGTGAGAGTGGGCAACCTTGTCTTGTTCCTGATCTTAGTGGAAATGGTTTCAGTTTTTCACCATTGACAATGATGCTGGCTGTGGGTTTGTCATATATGGCCTTTATTATGTTGAGGTAAGTTCCCTCTGTGCCTACTTTCTAGAGGGTTTTTATCATAACCCTCTTGATGGGTGTTGAATTTTGTCGAAAGCTTTTTCTGCATCTATTGAGATGATCATATGGTTTTTATCCTTCTGTTTATTAATATGGTGTATCACATTGATTGATTTGCATATATTGAAGAATCCTTGTGTTACTGGGGTAAACCCCACTTTATCATGGTGTATGATCTGTTTAATGTGCCATTGGATTCTGTTTGCTAGTATTTTGTTGAGGATTTTTGCATCTATGTTCATCAGTGATATTGGCCTGTAGTTTTCTTTCTTTGTGACATCTTTGTCTGGTTTTGGTATCAGGGTGAGGGTGGCCTCGTACAATGAGTTGGGGAGTTTTCCTCCCTCTGTTATATTTTGGAAGAGTTTGAGAAGGATAGGTGTTAGCTCTTCTCTAAATGTTTGATAGAATTCGACTGTGAAGCCATCTGGTCCTGGGCTTTTGTTTGCTGGAGGATTTTTAATCACAGTTTCAATTTCAGTGCTTGTGATTGGTCTGTTTATATTTTCTATTTCTTCCTGGTTACTCTCAGAAGGTTGTGCTTTTCTAAGAATTTCTCCGGTTCTTCCAGGTTCTCCATTTTATTGGCATACAGTTTCTTGTAGTAATCTCTCATGATGCTTTGTATCTCTGCAGTGTCAATTGTTACTTCTCCTTTTTCATTTCTAATTCTATTGATTTGAGTCTTTCTCCATTTTTTTCTTGATGAGTCTGGCTAATGGTTTATCAATTTTGTTTATCTTCTCAAAGAATCAGCTTTTAGTTTTATTGACCTTTGCTATCATTTCCTTCATTTCTTTTCCATTTATTTCTGATCTGATCTTTATGATTCCTTTCCTTCTGCTAACGTTGGGGTTTTTTTGTTCTTCTTTCTCTAATTGCTTTAGGTGTAAGGTTAGGTTGTTTATTTGAGATCTTTCTTGTTTCCTGAGGTAGGATTGTATTGCTATAAACTTCCCTCTTAGAACTGCTTTTGCAGCATCCCATGGGTTTTGGGTCGTCGAGTTTTCATTGTCATTTGTTTTTAGGTATTTTTTGATTTCCCCTTTGATTTCTTCTGTGATCTCTTGGTTATTTAGTACTGTATTGTTTAGCCTCCATGTGTTTGTATTTTTTACAGATCTTTTTCCCTGTAATTGATATCTAGTCTCATAGCATTGTGGTTGGAAAAGATATTTGATATGATTTCAATTTTCTTAAATTTACCAAGGCTTGATTTGTGACCCAAGATATGATCCGTCCTGGAGAATGTTCCATGAGCACTTGAGAAGAAAGTGTATTCTGTTTTTTTTTGGATGGAATGTCCTATGAAAATCAGTTAAGTCCATCTTGTTTAATGTGTCATTTAAAGCTTGTGTTTCCTTATTTATTTTCATTTTGGATGATCTGTCCATTGGTGAAAGTGGGGTGTTAAAGTCCCCTACTATGATTGTGTTACTGTCGATTTCCCCTTTTATGCATGTTAGCATTTGCCTTATGTATTGAGGTGCTCCTATGTTGGGTGCATAAATATTTACAATTGTTATATCTTTTTCTTGGATTGATCTCTTGATCATTATGTAGTGTCCTTCTTTGTCTCTTGAAATAGTCTTTATTTTAAAGTCTATTTTGTCTGATATGAGAATGGCTACTCCAGCTTTCTTTTGATTTCCATTTGCACGGAATATGTTTTTTCATCCCCTCACTTTCAGTCTGTATGTGTCCCTAGGTCTGAAGTGGGTCTCTTGTAGACAGCATATATATGGGTCTTGTTTTTGTATCCATTCAACCAGTCTGCTTCTTTTGGTTGGAGCATTTAATCCATTTACATTTACGGTAGTTATTGATATGTATATTCCTATTCCCATTTTCTTAATTGTTTTGGGTTTGTTATTGTAGGTCTTTTCCTTCTCTTTTGTTTCCTGCCTAGAGAAGTTCCTTTAGCATTTCTTGTAAAGCTGGTTCAGCGGTGCTGAATTCTCTTAGCTTTTGCTTGTCTTAAAGGTTTTAATATTTCCGTCGAAGCTGAATGAGATCCTTGCTGGGTAGAGTAATCTTGGTTGTAGGTTTTTCCCTTTCATCACTTTAAATATGTCCTGCCACTCCTTTCTGGCTTGCAGAGTTTCTGCTGAAAGATCAGCTGTTAACCTTATGGGGGTTCCCTTGTATGTTATTTGTTGCTTTTCCCTTGCTGCTTTTAATATTTTTACTTTGTAGTTAATTTTTGATAGTTTGATTACTATGTGTCTTGGCGTGTTTCTCCTTGGATTTTTCCTGTATGGGACTCTCTTAAGCTTCCTGGACTTGACTATTTCCTTTCCCATATTAGGGAAGTTTTCAACTATAATCTCTTCAAATATTTTCTCACCCTTTTTTTTTTCCTCTTCTTCTTCTGGGACCCCTATAATTCGAATGTCAGTGCATTTAATATTGTTCCAGAGGTCTCTGAGACAGTCCTCAATTCTTTTCATTCTTTTTTTATTTATTCTGCTCTGCGGTAGTTATTTCCACTGTTTTATCTACCAGGTCACTTATCCGTTCTTCTGCCTCAGTTATTCTGCTATTGATTCCTTCTAGAGAATTTTTAATTTCATTTATTGTGTTGTTCATCATTGTTTGTTTGCTCTTTAGTTCTTCTACGTCCTTGTTAAATGTTTCTTATATTTCCTCCATTCTTTTTCCAAGATTTTGGATCATCTTTACTATCATTATTCTGAATTCTTTTACAGGTAGACTGCCTACTTCCTCTTCATTTGTTTGCTCTGGTGGGTGTTTACCTTGCTCCTTCATCTGCTGTGTGTTTTTCTGTCTTCTCATTTTGCTTAACTGTGTTTGGGGTCTCCTTTTCTCAGGCTGCATGCTCGTAGTTCCCGTTGTTTTTGGTGTCTGTCCCCAGTGGCTAAGGTTGGTTCAGTGGATTGTGTAGGCTTCCTGGTGGAGGGGACTGGTGCCTGTGTTCTGGTGGATGAGGCTGGATCTTGTCTTTCTGGTGGGCAGGACAGTGTCCAGTGGTGTGATTTGGGGTGTCTGTGAACTTATTATGATTTTAGGCAGCCTCTCTGCTAATGGGTGGGGCTGTGTTCCTGTCTTGCTAGTTGTTTGGCATGGGGTGTCCAGCGCTGTAGCTTGCTGCTCGTTGAGTGGAGCTGGGTCTTAGCGTTGAGATGGAGATCTCTGGGAGAGCTTTCGCTGTTTGATGTTATGTGGGGCTGGGAGTTCTCTGGTGGACCAATGTCCTGAACTCGGCTCTCCCATCTCAGAGGCTCAGGCCTGACAACCTGCTGGAGCACCAAGACCCTGCCAGCCAGAAGGCTCAGAAGAAAATGGTGGGAAAAAAAAGGAAAGAAAGAAAGAAAAAAATGAAATAAAATAAAATAAAGTTATTAAAATAAAAAAATTATTAAAAATAAAAAAAATTATAAAGTAATAAAAAAAAGAAAGAAGAGAACATCCAAACCAAAAAACAAATCCACCAATTATAACAAGCACCTAAACTATACAAAAAAAACCCAAAAAAGAACCGGACAGATAGAACCCTAGGACAAATGGTAAAAGGAAAGCTATAGACAAAATCACACAAAGAAACAAACATACACATACACACTCACAAAAAGAGTAAAAGGAAAAAATATATATTAAAAAAAAAAAGGAAGAGAGCAACCAAATCAATAAACAAATGTACCAGTGATCATAAGCTCCAAATACTAAACTAAAATAAACATAAAACCAGAAAGAAATTAGATGCAGAAAGCAAACCCCAAGTCTACAGTTGCTCCCAATGTCCACTGCCTCAATTTGGGATGATTCGTTGTCTATTCAGGTATTCCACAGATGCAGGCACATCACGTTGACTGTGGAGCTTTAATCTGCTACTCCTGAGGCTGCTGGGAGAGATTTCCCTTTCTCTTCTTCGTTCGCACAGCTCCCGGGGTTCAGCTTTGGATTTGGACCCGCCTCTGCGTGTAGGTCGCCTGAGGGCGTCTGTTCTTCGCTCACACAGGACGGGGTTAAAGGAGCAGCTGCTTCGGGGGCTCTGGCTCACTCAGGCCGGGGGGAGGGTGGGGTACAGATGCAGGGTGAGCCTGCGGCGGCAGAGGCCGACGTGATGTTGCACCAGCCGGAGGCGCGCAGTGCGTTCTCCCGGGGAAGTTGTCCCCAGATCACGGGAGCCTGGCCGTGGCGGGCTGCACCGGCTCCCGGGAGGGGCGGTGTGGAGAGTGACCTGGGCTCGCACACAGGCTTCTTGGTGGCGGCAGCAGCAGCCTTAGCGTCTCATGCCCGTCTCTGGGGTCCGCGCTGATCGCCGCGGCTTGCGCCCGTCTCTGGAGCTCATTTAGGCGGTGCTCTGAATCCCCTCTCCTTGTGCACCCCGAAACAATGGTCTCTTGTCTCTTAGGTAGTTCCAGACTTTTTCCCGGACTCCCTCCCGTGCCAGCTGTGGCGCACTAGCCCCCTTCCGGCTATGTTCACACCGCCAACCCCAGTCCCCTCCCTCTTGGCTACAAACTTGAAGAGTGTGCACATTCCCACACAAAAGCAGAACTGAAGGTTCATGGAATTTGTGAACAGACTCAGCAACTCAGCAAATAAACCCCATACACAGACACACATGTGCACAAACACACAGACAAATCTCAAGTCTCTTTTTAAATTTAGGGGAGAGGCTGCACATCACTCTTCTTCTACTGGCTAGCTGAGGACGACACGAGCAACTTGCCGTGCTAGTGGCCCCAGAAGGCAACCCAGGGAGTGACCATAACACTCATCTGGGGAAGCGCATCTTTCTAACTATGAAGAGCCAAGTCAGACCTTTTGCTTAGCTCAGATCCGGGTCTCTTCTCAGCAGCGAGTGCCAATTGTGCCACATGGTGCTGAATTAATTGGGGCTGTTTGGCTCTGCCTCCAGTAGTTAGTTGTGTGTGTGTGTGTGTGTGTGTGTAATTGAGATTCTGGAATATATATATATATATATGTAAAAGAAGGAAAAATCACCTTGATATTGTTGATCCTTTATATCACATATCCAGCCACCTTGAGTTCCTCTCAGATGTTTAATAAACTGACCACTCTAAAGCAGGAGAACTTTAACACAATACAGAAAAAGTTCTTGTTTATTATGGTTTATCACTACTCTACCCACTAAATATCATTTTGGATATAAATCTTGTTGGAATGGCTAATTCAGCATATTTTCATTTAATAACAATATTCACTCCATATAGAAATAAATTATAACATGATATTAATATTGCTATTATGGAGGGGCTTTTTAAAAACAAATGTTCATATGTACTATGAAAAATAGGTTGTAATCACCCATTCGAACATTTTGAACAATGTTGCCCATAGAAAATAGGTGCTATAGTTTGTAATACACCATTTAAACAAGTTTTCTTGGAGTTTCTACACCCAAAGAAATTCCATTTGCCTGGGAATTCCCACTGGTTTAAGAATTCTTAACAGCTGAAAGTACATTCATATACATATTCCAGAATCTCAGCTTGGTCCCATTCTAACTATGCAACTTGAGTTTCACATTTTTGCTGACATAGAAACCTGTTTTGAGTCAATATGCTTGATACTTCCTACTGTATTTACTGGATTAATTCTGACTCCCTGAATTCTCTTCCCATAGAAAAAGCCTTCCTTTAAGGCTTGCCACAAGTCTACCTCCTTCAAGAAGCCTTCTGATTCTGGCCCATGTGGGTCTACCTTTGTCTTTTAAATTCTCACTATGCTTAGTGTTTTACAGAAGGTGTAGCCTCTGGTTACATCTGTGTACTGATGTCTTCTATTTCTTTCATGTGTGTTAACCTTGTCTCCTCAAACAGATGGTAAGAAACTTGAAAATACAGGTAAGACTTTAAAATTCTTTTGTATCCCTTGGAGGATGCTATTAAATACACAGGAGATGCTATCTTAAAATTAAATAGATATTCCTGAGGAGGGTGTGAGTCTTTTCTCCCTGGAAGTATCTTGGCCTTAGATAATACAGCCACGTCAAGGTGCCATCCGAGAGGGGAATCTTGCACCAGGTGCACACTTGTGCTACAAAATATGAGATTTAAATTTTATGTAGTTCCTACAATTACTCCAAGTACTTTCTTAGATACTATAAATTATAATTATATAGTTTCATTTTAGTCTGCTTCCATGTGTTAAATATAATAAACCTATTTATAATTGGAAAACCTGAAACTCAGGTGATTTCCTGAATACATGTAGAAAATACATATAGGAAATGCATAAAACAGAATGTTTATCTTCTGGTTTTTCTTGTTTGTAAGAGACCCATTTTTTATCCTTAAGTATTTTGAAGCAAATTTGTCATTATCTTACTTTCCTAATCTGTTATTCAGTATTCACTTCCTAATTTAATGGTGGTGAGTGGGGCTATTATCTTGCATGCATTTTGTATCTGCATGTTAATTATGTTTATAATGTCCTCGGACTCTAAAGTGAAAGGCAGACATTTCCAAGAAATGTAAATGAAGACATGGGAGCTACTGTAAAATCCATCAGCAAATTTATACAGAAGGTTATTCATATCTTCATCCTTAGAATCAGGAGTGCACAATAGCATAAATCAAATATCAGAGAAGATGGATTACTCTGTATGTTTTGATGAACAGATTATAGCATATATTGTTCTCCTTACCAGTTCCAAGTAACTAAAAGAAGGTAAAATATCTTTAAGTTTGCCAGAAAAAAATATTCAGTCTATAGAAATAATGCTGAGAAGTTTATGCTGTAATTTCTGGTTCACTTTGTTAACTCAAAAACCGAAAATATAAAATTATGCATGGTTCAACTCAGTTATTCACTTGTGCATCTTTTTACTTGGGGCATGTGTTTACCACAAAGCTATGTATATTTAAATCTCCTTTTTTTTTCATAATGAGATAATATAGAGTCCACTAAAAATAATGAACTTGATTTAAATTAAAAAATAAAATAGGGCTTCCCTGGTGGCGCAGTGGTTGAGAGTCGGCCTGCCAATGCAGGGGACATGGGTTCGAGCCCTGGTCTGGGAGGATCCCACATGCCGCGGAGCGGCTGGGCCCGTGGGCCACGGCTGCTGAGCCTGCGCGTCTGGAGCCTGTGCTCCACAACAAGGGAAGGCCGTGATAGTGAGGGGCCCGCGCACCGCGATGAAGAGTGGCCCCCACTTGCCACAACTAGAGAAGGCCCTCGCGCAGAGACAAAGACCCAACACAGCCAAAAATAAATAATAAATTAATTTAAAAAAAATAATAAAAAAAATAAAATAAAATCTAAAAAAAATTTAAATTGTATCATACAGGTAAAAGGATGCTCTTATCCTGCAAACAGTACAGAAGGTAAGAGAGGTTAAATGATTGGCCATCATCTTTGTCCAGTGATGGAGAAATAGACTCCTGATAAGTTACATCACTTAATCAAAAGCCACACAGTCAAAGAAAACTGATTAGAATCCAAGCTCTTTGTTTCTGGTGCTCACCTTATGTTGGAAAGAGATGTGAAATTCTGATTTGATGAAAAATGCTCTGCCTAAACCAATTTAATCCTTCATTGGAAAGAGTATTAGGAAGATATTTCCATTTAAGCCAAACCAATGTGAAGTTTGGAGTTACACAAATTCCTTTCTCTTCTCTTTTAAAGGGCTGTAACAGGTTTCAGGTATGGTTGGACTAAGTTTCAAAGTGTAAAAGACACTCCCTCAGTTGGAAAATAACTGTCTGAAAATGTTGACAGTGATAACTTGTTATCCAGTACCTATGCATATACCTTGGTCCACATATTGATACATAAGAGCTTCAGTTGGGTATGTAAAATGAGATAACCACTTTGGAAAATTCTTTGGCAGTTTCTTATAAAGTTAAATGTGTAGTTATCATATGACCAAGCAATTCCGCATCTAGGTATTCATTCCAGGGGAATAAAAACATATGTCCACAAACAGACTTGTTACAGGATATTCGTAATAGCCCAAAACTGGAAACAACTAACATGTCCAGCAGCAGATAAATGAATAAACAAATTGTACTACAAAATAGAACATCACTCAACGATAAAAAGGAATGAACTATATGTAGCAACAAGGATAAACGCTGGACTCAATAAATACTTTCATCCTGTTAAAAGGTAAATTAGAATATGATGAATTGTTTTTTCCCTTGTTCTAATAACTTGTATAAAATCCAGTAAGATATATTTACTTATTTTAATTGCATTCTTAAGCAATGGTGAGGTCTATTTAGTCCTGCTAGAATTATTTTTTTTCAAAACAAAATGTGTGAGATAGCACCTCACACCTGTTAGAATGGATATTACCAAATATCAAGAATAAAAAGTGTTGGTGAGGATGTGAAGAAAAGAGAACCCTTGTGCACTGTTGGTGGGAATGTAAATTGGTGCAGCCACTATGGAGAACAGTACGGAGGTTTCTCAAAAAATAAAAAATAGAACTACCATACGACCCAGCAATTCCACTTCTAGGTATTTATCCAAAGAAACTGAAAATACTAACTAAAAAGATATCTGCACCCCATGTCCACTGAAGCCTTATTTATAATAGCTAAAATATGGAAACAACCTAAGTGTCCATCAATAGATGAATGGATAAAGCAAATATGGCACGCACACACACACACACACACACACACACACACTATGGATTATTATTCAGCCATAAAAAAGAATGAAATGTTGCCATTTATGATAACATGGATGCCCCTTGAGGGCATTAGGTTAAGTTAAATAAGTCAAACAGAGAAAGACAAATACCATGTGCTCTCACTTCATGTGGAATCACAAAACAAACAAACAAACAAACAAGCTCACAGATACAGAGAACAGACTGGTGTTACCAGAGGCAGGGGAGAGTGGCAGGTGAACAAAATGGATAAAGGGGGTCAAAAGGTACAAACTTCCAGTTAAGAAGTGAGTAAGTCATGGGATGTCGTGTACAGCATGGTGACTACAGTTAATAATACTGTATTGCATATTTAACAGTTGCTAAGAGAGGAGACCCCTGAAGTTCTCATCACAAGAAACAAAATTTTTTGTAACTCTATATGGCGATGGATGTTAGCTAGGCTATTATAGCAATCATTTCCAAGTATATATAAATATCAAATCATTATGTTATACACTTGAAACTAAATCATGTTATATGTCAATTATACTTCAATTAAAAATACATAAAAATTTAGTTGGTATTTATAAGATGCTCTTTGCAGAATTAGCTAGAGTGAAAAAATTAGAAATAATCTAATCATCCAACATTGGTTAAATAAATTCTGCAGTCAATAAGAGTTAATAGCAAACATTCAAGAAAGTTTGATACCCTTGGAAAATGCTCAAAACATATTAAATATACCTACTATACATATACACCTAGAGAAGGATTCTTAAAAATTCACCAAATGTTCACAATTATTATCTCTGGTGGTAGAAGTGATTTGAAATTTTTAATTTTACTTTTCTGTATTTTCTAAATCATTTATAACCAATGTCATTGGTTTTATGATCAGAATATAAAACAAATGTCAGTCAATTTGTTTTGGCTGTCTAAAGATACAGAGATGATGGATAATGTATATTTTGCATTCTCTTTTTTAAACCCAATTAATGATGCTCTTGAGGTTTTCCTTCCTAAGCATAAAAAGCAGATGAAAGGACAATGAGAAATGCAAACTAAAAGTCAATAAAAAATAACTGCAGAATTGATTTAAATTAATCATAATTAAATGTCTGACAGAAACATGCTCTTTCTCATCTCTTTTCCTTCATGCAAAGAACAAAAATAGTCAATAATCATCCTTCCAATAACCTTGGCACTAACTTGATTTTGTCTGATCCCTCAATGCCCCTTATTTTCTGCATTACTTCTGTTGGTGTGATTACTGAAGGCCCATACTCTGAATTTCAAAACTTCTAGATCCTGGAATCCTTCAGGTGGTTACACAAAAGATACTTCAATTAGATTCCAGTCACTGACACAACAGGTTAGCACTAAGCATTAAGGGGGTCAGGGAGGGGATCTCTGTCACTTTGATCTTTTTGCTAAATTCATTGTTGTTGGTTACTATCTTCATTCCCCAATCTCTGCTATTTTCTTTCCCTTTTAAATAGTCCTTTACTTATCTAGGGTTACTTTGTGGTTTCATCAGTTATTTAGAATTTTTGAGAGATGTCAGTTCTGCATGTTTTCTTCTAACCTAGGATATATTTGGTTTCTAAGACACAATATCTGAGGAATTTGGGGTGGCATTTATTACTTTTTAAACTTCATCCAAAATTTTTAGTTTTAAAGCCACATGCTGTTCTAGAAGATTGCTTAAAATGATTCCCTTTTTCTTAGGATATTTTGAAATTAATACACATACCTAAGTAAAGAGAAGCAACTGAGAGCCCAAATGGAAGTCAAAGAATTGAAGAAGATACTTAAGTTTCAGTGGTAAGTATAAAGCCCTCCCAGTGTCTAACATCTATTTTACAATGCATTATTATTTCTCTGAAGTATTTATTTGGGCTACAAAGAAAAAAAATATGCATAAACTCATATCCTGTCTTCTAGTACATTTCACTGAGTTTAATAACTATGTTTCCTCATCTATATTTTGCCTATACATATAAATAAGTAATATATATATATATATATATATATATTTTTTTTTTAGCCAGGGTATTATTAGAAGAAAGTATTTGAGACAGATAACAAAGATGAGCAAAAAATTTCAAACAACATTCTATGGAATGTCTCTGATGCGCTTTAACTGTTCTACATGCATTGTGCCTACAGCTGTCTGTACAAACCAATGTTTTGGGTATAATGAATACTAACGCTTCCTGGAGGTAATTGTCCTATTATATTCAGAGTTCAGCAGTTAGGTTCATTAATATTAGGTGGTACAATGTTTTTAGCTAGGCAATCAAGTTTGCTTCAAAGTGAGCTACTTCAGGGTACAGTGTTTACTGACTATCCGAAATGCAATTATGAAAATATCATTGAATTTTCAGTGTTCCTGTGGTTAAAATATTCACTTACTGCAGGGTTGAGCTTCTACTATAAAAAGCTTAAAGCTACTGACCCTCATTTAGCAAAGTTCGATCTGGAGAACGCATATTCTTTCCCACAGCTTCTGCAATTATCAAAGCAAAACACGCTATTAGGTTCTTCAATCAATGTTTGTTAGAATTTGCAGGAGCGGCTGCCCCGATAGGATACTTAGCACCTGTAAGGCTAATTTTAGGCTGTGTTTGACTCTTAGGGTTCCTGGGGTCTTTTATGGCAAGAGCTGTACTAATTTTCTAGCTCTCCCTGGGAATACTTGACCCTGAGAGCTTAACCCAGAGAGCAGTGGAAATGAGAGATGAAGAGAATAAAAGGATGCCTGGGGCTTCCCTGGTGGCACAGTGGTTGAGAGTCTGCCTGCTAATGCAGGGGACGCGGGTTCGAGCCCTGGTCTGGGAAGATCCCACATGCCGTGGAGCAACTAGGCCCGTGAGCCACAACTACTGAGCCTGCGCGTCTGGAGCCTGTGCTCCGCAACAAAAGAGGCCACGATAGTGAGAGGCCCGCGCACCGCGATGAAGAGTGACCCCCACTTGCCGCAACTAGAGAAAGCCCTCGCACAGAAACGAAGACCCAACACAGCCATAAATAAATAAATAAATAATTAAAAAAAAAAAAAAAAAAAAAAAAAAGGATGCCTGGTTCATGCTCCTGACAATGTAATGCGGATCCCTGCACCACAGCGATTGGCTGCACCAGCTTCAAAGCCTTGAGGCTCCTGGAAATGACTCCAGCTACTTTCAGTCTCATCTTCCTCCCTCTGTTTTCCTCCCTCCCTCCCTTCCTTCCTTTCTTATGTACAATTGTGAGAATGTCCATTACTGCTGGTGAAAAAAATTGCATCTCCAAGTCAAGCCTTAGTAGTTTAGAATCCACCTATTTAGTTGTAAAAATTTCCAACTAGTTTCAAGTTACTGACAATAAAAATTTAAATGGTTGTTATTTTTGTATTTTGCTGTGGTGCTTTGGGTTGGGCTTTGATTCTTTGGATTAGGCTTCTCTGTGCCCTTGAGGAAGAATTCTAAACAGGGACTCCCTCTCTTCATTCTTGGCAAAAGTGAGAATGGAAGAAAGGACTGATGAGCTCAGTTGGCTTTATAGAGTAAGTGTTCAGCGGCCACTGACAGGACACTTGCAGATAACCACCTTAATGGCTGTAGAGTCTAAGTCTTTGCTTTCAGGAAAAGCAATATCAAAATATCATCTTAAATATTTCAGAAAAATCTTGAACCATAGTCCTTGTGGTTTTTCAGTGAGTTTTTCATGAAAAGATAAAAAAAAGAAAAGGTAACCAGTACTATCTTGAGACAGAAGAGAGCAAGTGAGTAAAATGGTAAATATAGTTGAGACTGTCAAAAAAAGCATCTATAAAAATATTTTAAAAGTCCGAAGAAGAATAATTTTGTTACGTGATCTCATGCATCTTTCCATAGATTGTTTGCTTCTCAGTTTATGGAATAGCCATAGTCATGGAAAAGGCTCCCGACTAAGAAAGGGCAGAGGAAAGAATACAATCTTTACTGAATATACATTAGTTGACAATATGTTTTCATGCATTTTTTCATATAATCTCTTTATATCTCTCTGAGCCAGTCTTTGTCATCACTTGATATAGAAGACGAAGTAGGGGTTCTGAAAGGTTTAAAGCAAAACTGTCTAATAAAACTTTCTGCAATGATGTAAATTTCTATAAACCTGTACTTTCCAATACGGTGGCCACTGGCCTCATGTGGCTATTGAACACCGGCAATATGGCTGTTACATCTGAGGAAATGAATTCCAAATTTTAATTAATTTAAATTTAAATTTAAGTAGTAACATATTGGCTAGTGGCTACCATATTGGACAATGCGGGTGTAAAAGGTCTGATAGCCACAGAATATTGCAAGCAGTGAATAGATTCTCAAAGAGGTAGCATGTTGCTTTTGTTTTATTTTAATTAGACTTTGAGGGGTGGAGTGTCGTACTCAACTGGTAATCACTGGTAACCAGTAACCAGCCTCGTTGGTAGGAAGAGGCTAGGCCTGTGATTCTGAGACCTTTAGTGTGTTTCAGAAGCTCCTGGATAAGGGATGTAGGAGGTTTATCCCCTTGTTTACGCACTAGTCGAAAATCCTGGGCCAGGAGACAGTTTAGACAATGTAGCACATACTGGGATCCTTACACAGTGCAAGAGTGTTTCCTGTCTTTAATCAGTGCCAGTGAATACCAGAAAGTTTCCTTTTCAGGGATTCAAAATTTAAGTATGAGTATGTATGTAGGTACTTTGTTAGATCTGATGAAACATAATCTTCTTAAAATTATAGATCTTGCGTGGAGTAAAGTTCTGATAGAAAATTTTCAATGAAAATGCTGATTACTTTGCCATTATAAGAAATTGGCCCTTTCTGTTTGTATTCTTTTATTCAACTGATTTTTAAAAAAATTTAGCTTCATTTACTTAGTTTCAGAATTTTAAACAATGTGTTTATTTTAGCGTAAAACACATTATCTCATCTAAATCAAAATAATCAAGAAGTGTGCAAATTTGGAATACTATTATTTTCCTTTTGATTGGAAGAGATCTCATCTCCAAAAACTACAAGGAAATAGGTAGTGTCAATATTCCCCAAGCTCCAAACATGTAGGAGGCATTTCCTGTAACAATATAGTTAACTTTGATTGACTGACCATTGAACCTATTGATCTGGAGTTGCTTTTAATTGTAGGGGTTTAATGTCCTAGGAGGGAAATGATGGCTAATAGAGGGAACCAGTTGGTAAAATAAGTTCCCAGAGTAAGCCAGAAAGACAGCATACAAGGTCATAAAAAGAAGGGGCCAGACAGAGGGCCAATTTTACAGGGTAGGAGAGAGGAGAGGAGAGGAGGGGAAGGGAGAAGAAATAGGAAGAAGGGGGCTGAAAATACAGATAATTTTGAAAAGGCACATATATTACTGGAGAAGAAAATTAAAGGGTCTCATTTTGACCAGTCTAAAGCTTTCAAGTAGGAAACCAAGTTATCTGTCATACATGAAGAGGCCAAGAGAAGAGCTGGGGGCCTGAGATCAATAACGGTAAGGCTAACATATTAATTAGAGAATACATTTTATAGAATACTTCTCAAAAAAGTCCAATGGCTTAAAAATATTTAAAGGACCAATTTTAGTACATTTTAAAATGCAAAAAATGAAATAGTATATCTACTACATACTATCTGGTATTTATACATGTTGTGGGAACTCCTCCAAACCAGACAGAAATAGTTGAGCCCAAGAAAAATGATCTGCATTCAAAGGGAGTAGGTCTAAAATTCTATCTGGCACTTTGTGCAAAGACCAAGTGGGAATGCAGGCAACCTATCCCTAATCTTTGTTTGTCAACTTGAGCTCAGTCAATGATGACTGGAAATATTGTTTTCACTTTCTCCACTGAAATCATTTTGGATACCAAGCTGAGGTAGGAAAATTTGTATAATACTTATAAATTCGTGTATACTATTGGAGTAATATTTGTGTCCAACCTAATTAAGCGTTTGCTCACATTTCTAGATTCACTCAATATATGTCTCAAAAATACCTCAGATAATTAACACAAAGATCACAATATTTGTAAACATTTTGAAACATCTGATATGCATATTTAGCTCTTGGTTCAGGCAGTAAAGGTATAAAGTGTAATGTAAAGGTGTTCAGAGTTTTAAAATATTCCACAAATTTAATATAAATTAATATAAATCAAATTAATGAATCTATTAGATAGCACTATAGTAATCTGATAAAGAAACAGATGTAGAGACAACACTTTAAATAAATTATCAGAATGCTATAAAGTCTCAGATACATAAAGAGAAATTTTCTAAAAAATATTGATTTTTCAAAATGTGGTTTGAGGCACAACTTTAAAGAAGTATGTATATTGATGTGAAAAGTACATTAATATAGGAGACAATTACAGGCCTATTTCACTGCTTTTTGATCTATTTCTAAGTAAATTTCACAGGATGTTCAAATTTATAACTAATTAAATTTATTCATTTAGAATTATTAGATAATCAATCTGTTCAACTGAGCAGTTTGCGTAAAGGGAATTGATATGTTGATACAGATATAGAACACATGCCTGTATACTAAAACATGAACTTTAAAATGCTAAATACTCAACATTTGTATCATACTCATAATTGCAAAGATTAACTTGGTATTTTTTTCCTATTTAAATATGCTTTAATTTCATTGATGATTTTGAAGGTATTTGGAGATCCTATCTTGTGACAGTCATCTTCTATACTGTAACTCCACCCTGAATTCCAAACTTTTATTTTAGCAACAGAACTCTTTCCGCAAACAAAATGTTCTAAGGAAGCCAATCATGTAACACACACCCACACACAAAACCCCAGCAGAGTTCAGAGTGAGGCAGGGTGAGGAACCTGGGTGCCCCAGGCCCTGCCTCTCTTCGGAGTCCCTGGGAATTTCTGGACAACACCCTGAAACTACCATCTAGACGAGCCGGCACAAATTCTTCTCCAAGTTGGTTTTCATCAAATCGACACCATTATCTTAGTGACTAGTTTATCTTTACAAGATGGGATATTAAGAGGGTAAGATGGTGGGATTTTAAATAGCCATGGCTTTTACTTTCCTTTCCTGTGATTAAAATTCAAAAGTAAACCTTCCCAATCAATCTAAAAATCTAAGTTTCTACTGGTAGATGTACAATTATGAGTAAATGTAGATTCAGAAAAAGTGAAGATTTTTATAAGTTCATTCTAGATAGTAAGGCCTTTAAAAAAAATAACTTGAACTAATGTTTTAAAAGATCCTATCGAAGTTGCTGGTTTATCTATCACTGAGATCGAGTGTGTGATTTTTCTGCCATTATTGCATTGTGTATCGGAGATACTGTGGTTAGATGGCCCATCTGTGAACCGAGGGCTGCTTAGACCGTTTGAGTCTTGCGAGTACACTTCTGGCAAAGTCCTCAGAACCTGTGCTAGAAATTCAACGTGCTGATACTAACGGTGCAACCGTCTGTTTCCATTTCTCCCTGTGGCTGGCAGGGATTAACAGGCAGAGGCAGGAGATGGGCACAGCACAAACTGAAAATAATGGAGCATTTTGCACCAAAGGAGTCAGAGGATAAGAACCGCAACGGGCAGGCCAGAGGAGGGGGAGCAGGCCAGAGGTGGTAGCACGTGTCAGCGAGAGGCCGCGGCAGCTGGGGACAGACACGGCTCAGCACATCCACCCCTAATGAAGACAGGGCCCACCTGCAGTATGTCGCTTTACAGTGTTTTTTTGCAGGATAGTCTACAGGAGCTTTTACAGGGTAGCCTAATGATGGATTCCCTGGGAAACTTGTAAGCAAAATCTATTTGGGTTACACTTGTTAGCATTTCAGTGGAAATGATGTAAATGGACCCAACTGTACAGAAAAACATTGTAATTATCATCCAAAATGTGGACTCATTATAAACAACAGGTAAGTCATTTCGTTTCACAGGAGACATCCCACAGAGAAGCAGTTATCTCTTCCGTGCCTTCAGTTAGGAGTCAGGATAGACACATGCCCATCAGTCACTCATCAAACAGGTATTCAGTGTCTGCTGATGTGGGCGGTGGAGCAGACACTCGTCAGACTCAGGGGCTCCCGGGTTCCTAATGAAGTGGCTAGCAGAGTCCAAGGAAAGTTGAACAGAAAAAAAAAAATGATGTAAAGAAAGCTATACCCATTTAAGGAGGATATATGTCTTAGGTAACTGTTTTGTTCTAACAAACAAACAACATGGGTAGGAATAAAATCCGGGAGGAAAAAAAAAAAAGAGTCAAAAACCACAGGTCTGTTAGTTTGCCGTCACTGTCCCCAAGGGGAGTGAATGGCCAGCGTAAGTGCTGTGGATCCCCTCGGCTGCAGTCTCACTATGTGAGGAGTATGGAGACCAGCCTGTTCTTCAGAAGCTCTGCTTTCATGCGCTTCTCAACTGTAACCCTTATGAGCGTGTGGACCGGGTTTCTGGAGCATCTGTAGTACGTACCTACTACTATTTCTTGTAGATATTCAAGAAGTATCTGTCGAATGAAAAAACAATGACTTTATCAAAAAAGATGTGTACTGCAAATATGATAGATATTTTAGATGAAAGAAAATGAAAAAAATTGAGATCACCGGTACTTAGCACCTCTAGTATAATTATAATGAGAAAATAAAAGTAACCTTGGGAAACGCCTCTTTACTAATATGGGAGTGATTCTTCACAGGGAATGTGAGTGCAGGCGTGGATGAGTTCTCAGGCCCCTTCCACTCTATGAATTTACAGTTCAGTCATTTTGCAGAAGTTGCCAAGTGAAGAGTGTCCAGCTGATCTTCAGTCCCACTTCGTCGCCTCTCCCAGTGTGACTGCCATGAGCGCATCTGCGCCTCCATGTGGGGCAAGAGAAACGGGTCTTAAAGGAATAAAAACTTTCTGTTCAACTTAAAAAAGAAAATTACTGAGATCAAAGAATACCAGCGTTGGAATGGATCTCCTGATCAGGTATACAACTATTCAGAAAATCCTTTGTGTGAGCAATTAAAGGAAAATCTTTCAAAACTGTAAAACACATTGTTTAAAAAATGGAAATATTTTATCCTTATACTTTAAATGGGTTTTCATAAACATTTGGCATTATGGATCCATAATGTGGAGTTTTTTTTTGTTAATTTTGTGCAAATTCACAGCTAATGCCATTAAAGCTCTAAATAAGCAGTTCTAGTGAGCAAATGCCTGCTAAGATTAATACACAAGATCCTGATATCTCTCAACTGTCTCATTAACATGATAACAGGCCCAAAGGAGTTTCAAATCCCTTAACACACAAAAGACATATTTTCTCCCATTTTTCGTTCACACCACCATAAAAATGGAAATTAAACCACATAAAAAATCTTCCAAAAACATCAAGGGGCCAATCCAAATACATAAAATACTGTTTTGGTTTTTTTTTTATATTAAACTACAAAAGCCTTGTTGAAATGCTTCTAAGGAACTGACTTATTACACAAAAACCAAGGCGATGGGCAATTAGTTTATATTCTATCCCAAAGCCCAAATATTTAAGGCTATGGAAGAAATTGGGAAATAGTGAATGATCTAGTATATTAAGCTATTTGTTTTCCATAGAAACTAAGCACCACATGTGAGTTAAGGATGGACTTTCAAAAATCTAATTGTGCATGTGCTTTCCAGGGTTTAAATCAAAACCATAATGTTATTGCACCAAATCCTTCTGTGGTCTAATAAGGAACAACATAAAAACAAACTATCCTCTCTGTTATGGAGGATGTGCTTTACAACATCACTGCATGGTGACAACTCCTTGTCCTCTTGTCACTGCCTGTCCTTTAGACCATACTGCAGAAAAGCAATTTTCTGCCTCAAAAGCACTCTATTTTTTTAAAGTTTGTCTCTGGGCAATTTTCAGGTCTACTAGAGCTGTACAACTGTATACAGATGAGAAAGACCCAAAATAGGGCAATTTATTTGATTCCTCCTTCTTCAAAACATTTAGCTGAGACTGCATACCCAATAGAGAAAGCCCAAAAAGAAAATTCAGGAGTGACCCACAGTGATATATATCCTTTTTGTAAATTTGCATTAAACATAGTTTCCAAATAACGTAGACATCCTGGAGTTGTTTTTCGTTTAATGTAAACCTTTAGCACTAAAATTTCTCTAGGATATTAAAATCGAGTTCTACTAAAAAAAGGGCAAATCCCTAGAAATAGGTAGTTAAATACAGTATATGGAGTTTTCAGATGAAGAATCACTTAATTTTAAGTGGTCTGCTCATTTGAATCAGCAGTTTGGTTTTCTGGTTGAGGAGTAAAGGGCACCTTTGATGCAAAAATGTATTCCTCCAATGTTCAGTGGCTGATAATTTCACACTTACCAATGCCTGGTGCTGGCATGACCGTAATCGCCTCCTGATGTAACTCTGCCCTCACACAGTATGGAATGTTCCACACCCGTCTCTTACCCCAGTCGGAAAACAAGTTTACCTATACTAGTGTCTGCACAGATGAATGATTTAAAAGTTGGATTTTTAGATTTAACACTCGCTGACACATTTTAAAAGCATGTAGTCTTTTATTAATCATTAACTCTCTCAATGCTGAATTATTACTCTCTATTCATCATTAATTTTTAATGCGACGATAAATGCTTGCTTTGATCGAATATGGTATCGTACGGTATACATTAGAATGTGAGCAAGATTAAACATGTTTCTGCTGACTAGCTAGCAAATCCCCATATCCCAAACTTAGGACTTTTAATTAGAAAATAGTCAGGAATATAAACAGTTTACAGAAAAGCCAACTCAGTGGTTCTGTTATGCTCTGCCTTTCTTCCTACTGGTATGAGTGAGTGTGTGTGTGTGTGTGTGTGTGTGTGCGCGCGCGCGCGCACGCACGTGTGTGGTCAGGTGCATCTGTGGGTGCACACGTGCACATCTGTTTACTTATCAGTCTCCCTCTTTTTCTTTCTCTCTTCTTTGTTCTCTCACTCTCTCTCTAATTTCTCTCTGCTTTGATGTACCTAGAGGCAGTTGTGTGCTCTTAGCCAGCAGACAAGTAAGGAATTTTTTTTAAAAAGCAATGGAAATTCTGTATCAGGTATAACTCTAGTACAAATGAAGTAATTTCAAGTCCAGTGATTTTTTTTTAGCATAATCTAAAAGCCTTGTTAACTTTTCACAAGCACCGTAAAATTATGTGACCAGTCGATTCGTGATCTTAATTCCTTCTCACACAGTGGTTCCTAAACTATGTTTTCTTATGCTGCCCCCGATTCTTCTCACGAAACTCCCTTTTCAAGTTCATCAAGTCCAGCTTGTGCCCTTGTCACTGGGGAGAAACTGACCTTCAGCGAGGTCTCTGATGACCTCATTACAACTAAGCCCAAGGGCCAGTCCAATTTCCACCCTCACCTTTCCTCACCCTCTTTGCAGAATTTGTCACATTCAACCATCTCCTGTTTCTCAAAATACTTTCTGATCTCAGCTCCTGATTTCTACTTAGCTGTCTCGTTTTCTTCATCGTCTGCAATATATTTACTTTAGTCATTCTTTTTCGTAATGCAAAGTAAAAGTAGCAAAGTCTACAACTCTCTGCATTTCTCACCTGAGTCTAGGTACTTAAACTTGAACCTGAAAGGTGTTCATCATTTGCATCATCTTCACCGTGTTAGGCTAAGATTTGCCATATCTCAGTAGACAATCCATCATCACTGCCTTTGGTCCTTGTCATTTCACATGCCACCCCAGAGATGTACCACTTTGGCAGGATTTCAAGGACATAGCCCTAAAATCATTTATTGCCAACAAGTTACAAAGTCCTTTAATTTTAGACAAACTTAGTAAGTTATCTATACACACATTTCTTCCATTTTTAGCTTGATACACTCTCCTTGCTAGGACAAGTATTTCTCATTTTTCTATGGCTATGCATCCCTCTAACACCTAAAATATGACATTTTTCTTCAATCAAAGTTGGCTCAAGGAAAACCAGAATGCTTAGTCTCAATGAGTCTCAATAAACTTTAATCCATGCCATCTAAAAATACAACAGCTCAAAATTATATTCATATGCATTGCAAAGAAGACCCATCCTTAAGTATCACCTTTTCTTTGTAGAGTTTTGGGATTTGGGAATGCATTTTTTTTTTAACATCTTTATTGGAGTATAATTGCTTTACAATGTTGTGTTAGTTTCTGCTGTATGACAAAGTCAATCAGTTATTTGTATACATATATGCCCCTAACCTCTCCCTCTGCGTCTCACTCCCACCCTCCCTATCCCACCCCTCTAGGTGGTCACAAAGCACCGAGCTGATCTCCCTGTGCTATACGGCTGCTTCCTACTAGCTATCTAGTTTACATCTGGTAGTGTATATATGTCCACGCCACTCTCTCACTTCATCCCAGCTTACCCTTCCCCCTCCCTGTGTCCTCAAGTCCATTCTCTACGTCAGCATCTTAATTCCTGTCCTGCCCCTAGGTTCTTCAGAACAATTTTTTTTTTTTTTTTTTAGATTCTATATATATGTGTTAGCCTATGGTATTTGTTTTTTTCTTTCTGACTTACTTCACTCTGTAAGTAAGGTGGATCTACATCCATCCACCTCACTACAAATAACTCAATTTCATTTCTTTTTACGGCTGAGTAATATTCCATTGTCTATATGTCTCATATCTTCTTTATCCATTCATCTGTCGATGGACATTTAGGTTGCTTCCATGACCTGGCTATTGTAAATAGAGCTGCAATGAACATTGGGGTGCATGTGTCTTTTGGAATTATGGTTTTCTCAGGGTATATGCCCAGTAGTGGGACTGCTGGGTCGTAAGGTAATTCTATTTTTAGTTTTTTAAGGAACCTCCATACTGTTCTCCAAAGTGGCTGTATCAATTTACATTCCCACCAACAGTGCAAGAGGGTTCCCTTTTCTCCACGCCCTCTCCAGCATTTATTGTTTGCAGATTTTCTGATGATGGCCATTCTGACCGGTGTGAGATGATATCTCATTGTAGTTTTGATTTGCATTTCTCTAATGATTAATGGTGTTGAGCATTATTTCATGTGTTTGTTGGCAATCTGTATATCTTCTTTGGAGAAATGTCTATTTAGGTCTTCTGCCCGTTTTTGGATTGGGTTGTTTGTTTTTTTTGATATTGAGCTGCGTGAGCTGCTTGTAAATTTTGGAGATTAATCCTTTTTCAGTTGCTTCATTTGCAAATATTTTCTCCCATTCTGAGGGCTGTCTTTTCGTCTTGTTTATGGTTTCCTTTGCGGTGCAAGAGCTTTGAAGTTTCATTAGGTCCCATTTGTTTATTTTTGTTTTCATTTCCATTTCTCTAGCAGGTGGGTCAAAAAGGATCTTGTTGTGATTTATGTCATAGAGTGTTCTGCCTATGTTTTCCTTTAAGAGTTTTATAGTGTCTGGCCTTACATTTAGGTCTTTAATCCATTTTAAGTTTATTTTTGTATGGTGTTAGGGAGTGTTCTAATTTCATTCTTTTACATGTAGCTGTCCAGTTTCCCCAGAACTACTTATTGAAGAGGCTGTCTTTTCTTCACTGTATATCCTTGCCTCCTTTATCAAAGATAAGGTGACCATATTTGCATGGGTTTATCTCTGGGCTTTCTATCCTGTTCCATTGATCTATATTTCTGTTTTGGTGCCAGTACCATAGTGTCTTGGTTACTGTAGCTTTGTAGTATATTCTGAAGTCAGGGAGCCTGATTCCTCCAGATCCGTTTTTCTTTCTCAAGACTGCTTTGGCTATTCAGGGTCTTTTGTGTTTCCACACAAATTGTGACATTGTTTGTTCTAGTTCTGTGAAAAATGACACTGGTAGTTTGAGAGGGATTGCACTGAATCTGTAGATTCTTTTGGGTAGTACAATCATTTTCACAATGTTTATTCTTCCAATCCAAGAACATGGTATGTCTCTCCATCTGTTTATATCATCTTTATTTCATCAGTGTCTTATAGTTTTCTGCTTACAGGTCTTTTGTCTCCTTAGGTAGGTTTATTCCTAGGTATTTTATTCTTTTTGTTGCAATGGTAAATGGGAGTGTTTCCTTAATTTCTCTTTCAGATATTTGATCATTAGTGTATAGGAATGCAAGAGATTTCGTGCATTAATTTTGTATCCTACTACTTTACCAAATTCATTGATTAGCTCTAGTAGTTTTCTGGTAGCACCTTTAGGATTCTCTATGTAGAGTATCATGTCAACTGCAAAGAGTGACAGCTTTACTTCTTCTTTTCCAGTTTGGATTCCTTTTATTTCTTTTTCTTCTCTGATTGCTGTGGCTAAAACTACCAGAACTATGTTGAATAATAGTGGTGAGAGTGGGCAACCTTGTCTTGTTCCTGATCTTAGAGGGAATGGTTTTAGTTTTTCACCATTGAGAATGATGTTGGCTGTGGGTTTGTCACATATGGCCTTATTATGTTGAGGTAAGTTCCCTCTATGCCTACTTTCTAGAGGGTTTTTATCATAAATGGGTGCTGAATTTTGTCAAAAGCTTTTTCTACATGTATTGAGATGATCATATGGTTTTTATCCTTCAGTTTGTTAATATGGTGTATCACATTGATTGATTTGCGTATATTGAAGAATCCTTGCATTCCTGGGGTAAACCCCACTTGATCATGGTGTGTGATCCTTTTAATGTGCTGTTGGATTCTGTTTGTTAGTATTTTGTTGAGGATTTTTGCATCTGTGTTCATCAGTGATATTGGCCTGTAGTTTTCTTTCTTTGTGACATCTTTGTCTGGTTTTGGTATCAGGGTGAGGGTGGCCTCATAGAATGAGTTTGGGAGTGTTCCTCCCTCTGCTGTATTTTGGAAGAGTTTGAGAAGGATGGGTGTTAGCTCTTCTCTAAATGTTTGATAAAAATCGCCTGTGAAGTCATCTGGTCCTGGGCTTTGGTTTGTTCGAAGATTTTAAATCACAGTTTCAATTTCAGTGCTTGTGATTGGTCTGTTTATATTTTCTATTTTTTCCTGGTTACTCTCAGAAGGTTGTGCTTTTCTAAGAATTTCTCCGGTTCTTCCAGGTTCTCCATTTTATTGGCATACAGTTTCTTGTAGTAATCTCTCATGATGCTTTGTATCTCTGCAGTGTCAATTGTTACTTCTCCTTTTTCATTTCTAATTCTATTCATTTGCGTCTTCTCCATTTTTTTCTTGATGAGTCTGGCTAATGGTTTATCAATTTTGTTTATCTTCTCAAAGAATCAGCTTTTAGTTTTACTGACCTTTGCTATATCATTTCTTTCATTTCTTTTTCATTTATTTCTGATCTGATCTTTATAATTTCTTTCCTTCTGCTAACTTTGGTGGGTTTTTTTGCTCTTCTTTCTCTAATTGCTTTAGGTGTAAGGTTAGGTTGTTTATTTGAGATCTTTCTTGTTTCCTGAGGTGGGATTGTATTGCTATAAACTTCCCTCTTAGAACTGCTTTTGCAGCATCCCATGGGTTTTGGGTCGTCGTGTTTTCATTGTCATTTGTTTTTAGGTATTTTTTGATTTCCCCTTTGATTTCTTCTGTGATCTCTTGGTTATTTAGTACTGTATTGTTTAGCCTCCATGTGTTTGTATTTTTTACAGATCTTTTTCCCTGTAATTGATATCTAGTCTCATAGCATTGTGGTTGGAAAACATATTTGATATGATTTCAATTTTCTTAAATTTACCAAGGCTTGATTTGTGACCCAAGATATGATCTGTCCTGGAGAATGTTCCATGAGCACTTGAGAAGAAAGTGTATTCTGTTTTTTTTTGGATGGAATGTCCTATGAAAATCAGTTAAGTCCATCTTGTTTAATGTGTCATTTAAAGCTTGTGTTTCCTTATTTATTTTCATTTTGGATGATCTGTCCATTGGTGAAAGTGGGGTGTTAAAGTCCCCTACTATGATTGTGTTACTGTCGATTTCCCCTTTTATGCATGTTAGCATTTGCCTTATGTATTGAGGTGCTCCTATGTTGGGTGCATAAATATTTACAATTGTTGTATCTTTTTCTTGGATTGATCTCTTGATCATTATGTAGTGTCCTTCTTTGTCTTTTGTAATAGTCTTTATTTTAAAGTCCATTTTGTCTGATATGAGAATGGCTACTCCAGCTTTCTTTTGATTTCCATTTGCACGGAATATCTTTTTCCATCCCCTCACTTTCAGTCTGTATGTGTCCCTAGGTCTGAAGTGGGTCTCTTGTAGACAGCATATATATGGGTCTTGTTTTTGTATCCACTCAGCCAGTCTATGTCTTTTGGCTGGAGCATTTAATCCATTTACATTTAAGGTAATTATCGATATGTATGCTCCTATTACCATTTTCTTAATTGATTTGAGTTTGTTTTTGTCAGTCTTTTCCTTCTCTTGTGTTTCCTGCCTAGAGAAGTTCCTTTAGCATTTGTTGTAAACCTGGTTTGGTGGTGCTGAATTCTCTCAACTTTTGCTTGTCTGTAAAGATTTTAATTTCTCCATCAAATCTGAATGAGATCCTTGCTGGGTAGAGTAATCTTGGTTGTAGCTTCTTCTCTTTCATCACTTTAAATATGTCCTGCCACTCCCTTCTGGCTTGCAGAGTTTCTGCTGAAAGATCAGCTGTTAACCTTATGGGGATTCCCTTGTATGTTATTTGTTGCTTTTCCCTTGCTGCTTTTAATATTTTTTTCTTTCTTTTAATTTTTGATAGTTTGATTAATATGTGTCTTGGTGTGTTTCTCCTTTGATTTATCCTGTTTGGCACTCTCTGCGCTTCCTGGACTTGATTGACTATTTCCTTTCCTATGTTAGGGAAGTTTTCAATTCTAATCTTTCAAATATTTTCTCAGTCCCTTTCCTTTTCTCTTCTTCTTCTGGGACCCCTATAATTCGAATGTTGGTGCGTTTAATGTTGTCCCAGAGGTCTCTGAGACTGTCCTCAATTCTTTTCGTTCTTTTTTCTTTATTCTGCTCTGCGGTAGTTATTTCCACTATTTTATATTCCAGGTCATTTATCTGTTCTTCAGCCTCAGTTATTCTGCTATTGATTCCTTCTACAGAATTTTAAATTTCATTTATTGTGCTGTTCATCATTGTTTGTTTGCTCTTTAGTTCTGCTAGGTCCTTGTAAAACATTTCTTGTATTTTCTCCATTCTATTTCCAAGATTTTGGATCATCTTTACTATCATTACTCTGAATTCTTTTTCAGGTAGACTGCCTATTTCCTCTTAATTTGTTTGGTCTGGTGGGTTTTTATCTTGCTCCTTCATCTGCTGCACATTTCTCTGTCTTCTCGTTTTGCTTAACTTACTGTGTTTGGGGTCTCCTTTACGCAGGCTGCAGGTTCGTAGTTCCTGTTGTATTTGGTGTCTTCCCCCAGTGGGTAAGGTTGGTTCAGTGCGTTGTGTAGGCTTCCTGGTGGAGGGGGCTGGTGCCTGTGTTCTGGTGGGTGGAGCTGGATCTCATCTTTCTGGTGGGCAGGGCTGCGTCCGGTGGTGTGTTTTGGAGTGTCCATGAACTTAGTATGATTTTAGGCAGCCTCTCTGCTAATGGGTGGGGCTGTGTTCCTGTCTTGCTAGTTGTTTGGCATAGGGTGTCCAGCAGTGTAGCTTGCTGGCCATTGGGTGGAGCTGGGTCTTAGTGTTGAGATGGAGATCTCTGGGAGATGTCTCGCTGATTGATATTACGTTGGGCTGGGATGTCTCTGGTGGTCCAATGTCCTGAACTCGGCTCTCCCACCTCAGAGGCTCAGGCCTGATACCAGGCCGGAGCACCAAGACCCTGTCAGCCACATGGCCAGGTACGTGGGGATTTTCTTGCCTTTTGGGAAGTCTTAGGTCTTCTGCCAGCGTTCAGTAGGTGTTCTGTAGGAGCAGTTCCACATGTAGATGTATTTCTGATGTATTTTGGGGGAGGAAGGTGATCTCCACGTCTTACTCCTCTGCCATCTTGAAGGTATGGGCATCCATTTATGTGTTACCAAATACTTAAAATTCATGTGGTAACTTATTAATTTATAATATAATAACATTAAAAGAAAAGTATATAATATGTGTATTTATATAAATCACTCTTCAGTGCTCCAAGAAGGAAGAGAAAGCATCAATCACTTGAATCTACATAGATTTAGGGCCTCATGATAACTAGTAGCTCCTATCTTTTTCACCTATACATGCCTTTGAACAGAAATAGTGATTTTTTTTTTAACATGGTAAAGTTGACTTGAGTGTTACTTGCCTCTCCATTTCTATCCATCCTTTGAAAGGCAGTCAAGTGGGCATAAGTGAATAGAACAATGAAGAAGAATGAAATGTTTTAGATAAATCACAACTTGAATAATTGAGGGTTGCTTACTAATCGATACAGAATCACAATATGTGGCCTCAAGTAAAGAAGAAAAAAGTCAGGCATAACCCATTTTCATTAGGATAATCTCTGTATAAAAATGCCAAAAGAGAGAGCTAGAAAATGCATTTAGAACTAGCTTGACTTCTGCTTTTCCTTCATAATATCTAATTATGCAAGTTAAAAACACAGCAGTATGGGTCTTCTAGGTGATAGATAACATTTCATGCCGTGGCTGGTGGCATCAGTCAGGCCTCAGTGGACACAACGCACAGACAATTTAAGGCCCAACCATATGAGGCTGCGGGATTCATTTTGGTTTCTTTAAAAGTAATGCTCTAGGGGTGTCAATCAGACGTTATCAAGAGGAAACGGAAAAAAGGCACTGATGCATAAATTTACCTAGCCTGAAATCCTTTTTTTTCAGGAAAAAAAAAAAGAAAGAAAGAAAGAAAGAAAAAGAAAAGTTGAGCTTTGCCTTACATTTGCATTGCATTGGTGGTTTACTTTTGTTGTACAATAAATATTTCATTTTAGCATATGTATGCATAGGAAAACAGTGAGAAAAAGGTGACTGAAATCAAAACCCCTCGTAAGTGTGTGGGGCATGGAATGTAATCACCTTCACACAAAAACAGGAATTTAGAATGTCTTTGGTTGTTGTCAGTGTGCATGTCAGACACATATTCAAATGATTTTCCTCCAAAACTGTTCTAAAAGATATTTAAATATTACCATATTTTGTGAAGAGATCAGGGAGCTAGCCTATTAAAAACTTTCTGTGGTTCAGTTTCACAGAGCAGAAATGTTTTTGTATGTAAAGCACTTGTCCAGCAGAATGTGTTCAATAAATGTAGAGCATCAAAGTAAATTAATGGTATTAGTTTAGACATTTCTAGAAGCCACATGACCGCTCAGGTGTGGGCTATCATATATAACATTTCAGCCTCAAATTATATACAATGATATCAGTCCTTAAATCTGCCACTTTCTACCCTCCACTATGATTTTCTTATTTAGGTCGGGAGTTTCATTACTGCCCCTGTAATCAAGGTGGTGCCACATTTGATACATCTTTCTCGAATGCATCTTTTGCATCTGCCACTTCCTTTCCACTTCTTTGATTATTAAAACTTAAGCTTTAATTCTGCTACTGAGTTCATCTTTTGAAGCAATATCCATGCTCTGCCGTAATTGTAGAGTAGAAAACATATAGTTTTCACCTTGGTAGTTAAAGGTCTCTACAAACCTGATTGAACCTCGTCTCTCAAAATCTCTGTATGAAAACCTTTAATCCAGGCAATCCAATTCCAAACAACCTTTTCTCCTTCCTGTCCCTGGAACTTGCTTACACAATTCTCCCCACCTGAAATACCCTCCTCCCTTCCCTCTACCTAGCCAAATTCTCCACATCTTAAGCTCCAAATTCACTGAGAAATCATTTCCCATAACTCCAGCCTTGGCCATCTTCTTATCCTCAAAATGCAATAGCAAGTCTACGTATTATTCAATCAACACTTCATCAGTCATTCATTGTGCTTTACCATTAGGACTGGCTACATAATTGCAGGACTTAGTACAAAAAGAAAATGGAGGAACTCTAACTCAAATTTTTCAAAAAATTTCAAGACAGCAACAACAGAACAATAAACCAAGCATGGGACCCTTCTAGGTGCATGGCCCCGTGAGACTGCATAGGTGGTGTACCCATGAAGGTGGCCCTGTGTGCCATGTTATATTGTCATTAGACATTTGAGATATATAATATGCATTAGCTTCCCTATCTGGATCATAAATTGTTTCCGGAAAGAGTCGGGTACTTTGTTATTTTCCATAGCACCAATCATTATATCAACATTATAACTATACAATAACTCGTTTATTGTGTATTTAGATCATGCCTTGCTAATAAACATTATTATCATAGGTATTATAGTAAATCAAGCTTTGAAACACATCTTGTTGAATAAAATTTACTTCAATAGGAATTTCCTACCCTGTCCCTCACAAGAATGACAATTATGCAAGATGTACACATAACGCATTGTAATTAAGCAGTGAGTATGCCATTTTACACTTTTTAAAATCTAAATATATTTGAAACACACCAGTGTGTAAATTTAAGGCGTGAAACGTGTTGAGTTGATACATTTATATATTGTAATAGGATTTTCATTGCAGGGATAGTCAGCACCTCTGTCGTACCACATCATCATCATTTCTTTTTTTGTGGTTGGAATAATTAAGGTCTACTCTCTTAGCAAGTCAGATGACGATAATAGAATATTGTTGCCTATGTTCACTCTACAGTGCATCAGATCTCTAGGACTAGTTCTAAGAGATTATGCCACTTTAATTTTAAGGACATGTCAAAATCTTCTAGGCTTCATGTTATTTTTTGATGGTCTAACTTTTACTAGGTTCCAACACAATATGATGTGCCTTTAAAGGCTAATGATACTAGGTGTCTCACTTCAGTTACTTAAACTACAACCTACTTATCCACCAGTCACTTTAACTTTTAGAGAGTGATAGGAAACACCAAGGGAAGACAAGAGGAACCAGTAGGTGGGGGGGGGGGGGGGAAGGGGGAGCAGGAAGAACACTCTCAGTTGGTTGGAACCTTCTGAAGCTTCCAAAAGAGACCAGAGATGCCACATTCCCCTTGCCTCTTCTCTTCTCGAGCACTTTCCCAGTGGAGGATGGAAGTGAATGAAGGATGCTTTGCAAAGCATAGTAGATATTCTCACTGGACACTGTTCAACCCATGACACAATATGGTATCACTCTTGAAACTAATAAAAAAAATAAATAGAATGACTTTCTCCCAAAGAGATTGACTGTTCATCTTCATTCAGCCTTTCAAAGTGCTTCACTTCAAGGTGACAGTGCTAAGCATGGCCCATAAATCCATCTCTGGCTTGCCTTTAGACAGTTATAGGATATGTTAGATTTCTTTGCTCTGAGCAGTGCTCTAGACTAACCCTAGTTAAAAGTATTACTGTAGATATTTCAGTACCTCCAACAAAAAATGTCATCTTTGAAGTTATTTTCCTGCAAAATTCAAACTACATTAATCTTACTTCCATAGGTATTTGAAGTTTGGGCTTCCCCGAGTTGAAACCATTTCTCATGATACTAAAATAAAAATCAAGCTCTGTAACTTAAATGCCTCAGTAGCAGTAGGAAACAGACCAAAAATAGCCTTAAAAATCACTTTTAAGCAGGGAAATGGCAATTGAGGAAGGAAAATCAAGGGGAAATATCTACCTCCACATCAGAAATGATACAAGAGTGTCTAAGTAGAGTTCTTGGTAATTCATGAGAAAGTTTAACTGTATCATACATTCTTTAGATATTGCTGAATTATCAGCTGATTTTATTTTGCAAGTGTTTTGAAAAAGTTCCTTTTAGTATAATGACTTACAAAATGTTTCATTGTAGAAAAATTTGCATAAAACTCATTTTAGATTCCCTTTGGTAATCAGGCACAAGAACCCATCACGTATTGTCTGGATGACAGAGGAACGACTTCTCATGATTTGAAAGGTTGAACTTGACTTGATGTTTTTTCCTCTATTTTGCTTCTGAGATGACCACATAGTTATGAAGCTTTATAATGACATTTTTTTCCCACATGTTCAGGTATTCTAAAAGCTACCTTTCTCTTGAAAAAGCATTTTTATAATTATTTATCAAAAATGAGATAGAGTAAAAATTTCTGCTCTGAATGCCATGAGAAATTGTAGGTAATCATGGGCGTTCAGAATGTAAGCTGCTCTTCTTGGGACATCAGACAATGAAATGTTAGATAAAGAGAGAGTTCTGAAAGTACAAGCATGTCGCTTTTATTGTAACAATGAAAACAGAAACAAAACAACCATTTTCATATGTACTGGGGGAAAAACTGACTAGAAAGTCGACGCAGCAATTCAGGAATCGGCACAGTGGAATTCAGTACAGACTAACTGTACTCAGATGCTTTCCTGAAATCAGATCAATATGGAATATAAAAATTGAAGTAAAGTCAAAGTCAAACATGAAACTGAAATAACATAAATTTGAAAATTAAAGGAACATGAGATGGAATACAGTAAAATGTAAATTATGTTGTAACTTACTAAATAGTAATAGTCATTAATTTTACAAAGGAAATATCTGTATTAACAACTATTTGGGGAAAAGGGAAGGGACAATAGAATTGTCCCTTCAGAATTTTTGTTTATAAACAGAAAACTGCCTTCCTTATGAGTTGGGCAACTGATTTTAACCTCTAATTCTTCAATAACTACATTTAACAAAGGCCAGTCTGGTAACTGCTCCGTTATGTCTTTACATCAGCTCCTAACCCATGGAAATATGCATAAGATATATACATATTTTCAAAATTTATACCAAAAGACTGCCATCAGGCCAGAGATATCTATAATAGATGAGTGGCAGCAGGAGGTCCTGGCCATCCCTCCACAGAGCCAGCAGCCCACGTATAATTTCCCTGGACACAGAAAGTAAGCATCATGTTGGTCCGTTATCCTTTTCCACCGTTATCCTGATGAGTAATCTTGCCAGTTAACACACAGCAAGTGTGCAGTTATTCTAACTGGTTCTAGATATTTTAACCAAAAGCTTCTTTGCCATAAATATCTTTGCCATGAGCGCTTTCACCGCAAATATTTTTGCTGCCTAACTAATTGGCTGTAAGGCGATTTTGCCGTAAAAGATAAAATAACTGGTTGACAGTTTGGCTTTCTCAAGCTGACAAATGATAATGATTTGCCCCACGAGTTGGTTTCTTATTCTGAAGCACACTACATTGGAGGAAAAAGATACCGAAGGCCTCAAAGGTACAGAGTTGAACCCACACTTCCCATAAAACTTCTGAACGTCCATCAATAGACGTGTGACAACGCGCCAAGAAACAACAGTGCAGAGGCTTTCACAACACAAGGCAAAGCTCAGTTACAAACATGCATCCTAGTATTTGGAAACTGATACCTCTCTTAAAGAAGGAACACATTTTAGTGAAAAAGAAAAAGTGCAATGCTAAACGAGGAGACAAATCAACAAGCAAAAACAATGTATGATACTATGAAGAAAAGACTTGGAAGACAAGTTCTTAGAAACAACTCACAAAATAAAATCTGAGGTCTGCGAAGTATTGCCATGAATCTATATACATTTTAAATGTATTCAAACATTTTGTATTTCACAACAAAAGACTTTTTAATTTCGCTATTTACTTTTCATGTTTTGCTATGTCCTTTTAAATGTCCCTCTTTTACTTTCTATTATTTTATCATTTACAGCAAAATTGCCTTACAGCCAATTAGTTAAGTGGCAAAAATGTTTGCAGCAAAGATGTTTACAGACACAGAAGCTTATGGTGAAAATACTGAACGTGATTCTAACCCCAAATGGTGATCCATTTTGGTTTGTAGCCGCATCTAAAGGCTTAAGGGCCCATTGGAAATGCCACCTTGAGCTCACTTGGGTAGAATATACTAGCTCCCATAGTATACAGTATCTAGGCACTGTACTCGGTGCTTTCCCTCACAACAAATCTATGAAGTTTGAATCATTATCTCAGTCTTGCAGTGGAGGAAATTGAGGCCAAGACTCTGGGAAATGGTAAAGTTACCATTTAAACATCAGTTTATTGACTTCAATGAGAAATAATGTTATATATAAGGGTTAGTATTCTGGTTCCACTATACTTGGTATAAACTCATAGACTAGCCCATGGACTTCAACACCATTTCTAACAAACTGTTCATGGAAAAAAAAAAATGCAGCCTCCAAAACAAGTTGAAATTTATTTTCATAATCATTTTTAGAATTTAAAAGCCACTGCCCAATGCATGCATGTGTAATATACAAAAAGTTTTGTTTCCAAGTTAATTTCTGGAATGTGGGTTGCAGGTAAATGCCATGGTCTCTTTTTCCTGTCTGTATATATATATATTCATTTCACATTTTTTTTCTACTATATTTCTGGCCAGGAAAATGAAGCTTCCATTTTCTGGGCTTTCAATTATACATCAATATCCCCACGTGAGATGCTGAATTTTAAGAACCCAAGGATTTCCATATTGGTCAGATCCATGGTTCATTCAATCTAGTTAAAGAATTATCTCCCTGTTACATGAAGCACCACTCTTGACCTGGCACTGCCTACCTTTCTTTCTCTCTTGGGAACCTTCTATTTCCTACTCTACATTTTTTTGGTAAAAAAAAAAAAAAAAAGAGTGGGAGGCTAGAGAAAGAGAAATCAAAATGCAGAGAAAGTAAAAGGACCAAGTTTGTGAAGACAGACAAAGGAACAATGAGAAAAGGTAAAAGAGGAAAATACTTAAGAAATGAGAAAAATGGATTGATCAAGTGTGGGGAAGAAATGACTATAGTCAATGACTTATTTTCTGCTTTCATTCATCCCAGAAATATTTCCTGGTTTTCCTCTCTATAACCACTTTTCTTACCGATGATACGTATTTAAAGACAAAGGTAAGTAGTCCTTTTTCTAAAGAGCTTTATACATACAGCAGAAAACCTCAGGAAGGTTCTTAGACTTCCATTAGTCCTGAGGGACGTTTTAAGTGTTTGCACTCTCATCGTTTTCTCCTACAGGCTTAGCAATAACTAATGAGTCTGACGATATGTATCTACGAAACGTGCTGTCTTTGGAATCTCAGACGCGGCACCGCTTACACTGCCCTCCTCAGCCCCTGAAGTTTGAGGCCCCTCATTAAAATGGAAGGTGACTGTAGCGTCTTCTGTGGGGACATGTGGGTAGTGGAGGCTGGTAAAGTATAAGTTACTTATTGGTAAGAATTAAATTCTCAAATGCCATACTACTTAAACTCCACCCTCTTTTCTAGAGGATTCTACAGCATTTTAACTGGGAGCTTCATTTTTTTGTGATTACCAGACTGCACTTGCTTGCATTCTGCACAAATCTGTGATTCTATCCAAATCAACCCTCCTACTTCTTTTTCTGTAACTCGAAGACTATCCTGATCCCCTCTCCCATCATATTCCTTCCTGCTTTCCTAGGGTGGCCCTCTGTTGGTTTCTCTTCTGGCTTTGCCAGAGACATCATTTGTAACCCTCTTCTCCTATTGTCAATTAAAAAAAAAAAAAAGAGGTGTATCTTTACCTTTCATCTTAAATTTCTACCTACCACATGGGGCTCAATTATTTTGGTGAGCAGCGCCATCTCAGCGCCTGGAGAGACGCAAATTGCCTCAACAGTTAAAGAGCAGTAGATGGTGTTTTTGGCTTCTGCCAAGATTTTAAGAAGCCAGGTTGAGGTTGAATTACGCTACTGTCTGGCCAGGAATGCAGTTCTGGTCCTCGGATTCACCTGATCTGAAACAACTGCTCAAGCAATGCCTCTACATGATGATTCATAATGCAAATGCAAAATGTGACCTTTACAACATGGTCACCATATGGTCCATTTGCAAAGAAACACAATACAATAATCAAATGTGGTTCCGAAGCGCTTCACCTGCCCTTTCTCAATAAAGTAATGAAGACGGCTAAGTCGCAGGGATACTTCTGAAAACCCCTCTTTCTCTCCCATCCCATTTGCTCCTGCAATATCCTCCTCAATACCTTAAGAAATTCAACTCCCTGAGTAGTTCCCCTTTTCCTCTAGATTCTGCAATCTGAATGATCCCCCAAGTGACATAGCAAGTACCTCCTTAGGATAAGGAAGTAGAAAACACTGATGAAACAAGGATAGGCCCTCTTTTGCAAACAGAGAACAGCTAACCTAGGAAAAGCCTTCATTGGCATTCTGGTCCCATCATACAAATCACTGCTAATTATACTTGTAGTCTATAATGCAGATACAAATACAGACCAGATATATCCAAGATGTCCAGTGGCTGTGTTTTATCCCATTATATATATTGAGTTTTCCATTTTGTTACATGAAACAAAATACTTCTCCCCAAAATGTTGACTTTCAAACAACCTAGGTAATTGCAAGTTGATTCTTCCTTCAGCTATGGAAATTAAGCAGACTTACTTTATTTGCAATGCTAGGGTTGTTCAGATATATTATGCTATTTTACTATACTGGCATATAGACTACTTGCATGTTCCCAAACAGGTTATCTGATTCAAAATAATACCACTAGTGTAGATGCCTTGGGAAGGTCTAGATCGAACACGCATTAAGTATATTAGTCTATTAAATTATGAGAAACTTCAAATACAAAATATCAAATCAGATCAATCAAATTTTAAATAAAATCTGTTCCTCACCAACAAAAAGTGTGCTGATTGCAGTGCTCAAGTCACCACTTGACATTATTATGAAGAGAAAAAGTATGTTTTCAATATAATCACTTAGGAATTTTTTTCCCATATCTAACAAGGACCAAACATTTTTTACATGCATATGATAAAAACAAAATTAAAAAATTAATATAAATATCCACTGAGCTCAGAACTTTGATGTAAGATTTCTTAATGATTTGGAATATTTTTCAATTTAACTATTTTAATCTAGTCATCTGCTGGTCACGTGAATGATCTGCTTGCCGTCATATAGCTTTACAGAAATTCAAATATAAATGAATGAATCACATAAACTGGGATCTGAGTGCACTATACACATAACTACAGACAATATTTTCTATCAGTAGTGGGGGAGAATGAATAATTTGACAGAATCAAACATGAATTTCCCTATGTATCATTTTATGGGACCACTGTTGTGAGTGGAAAACCCATGGCAATCCAGGAAATTCTTATTACGGAAGAAAAGGCAGTAAGCTTTTCTTAAACATCAGAGGTAAACATGTGCTTTTCACAGACTCATGTTTGAGATTACTTTTCCTTCCATAATGCACCTGAATGTTTTCTTGCCCACCTCTGTAGGTGATTGAATTTTAAATAGATATTGCTTAAAAATGCACAATTCATAATAAATCTTTGCAGTTATTTCCCTGAGAAATAACTATGAAATAAAGGTATGATAAATCATAAACTATATATCAGATTTATTTTACTTTTAAGTTTACCAATAGAGTTTATTCACATTATAACTAGTCAGTTTGAAAGTGTGACCATGCTCATTTTGTACATGGAGACACTCAAGTGGCTAGCTCTCCAACCCTAGGACGGTTTGAGAGACTGAAACCTACTATCAGCCAAAAGAAAAGAATTGGACGGTGTCCCCGTGGTGCCCTGGTCTGTGGTGGCAATGATAGTTTTATGGTGACAGTGGTGGCAAAGCAAGTTCCCCAGAACTTCCTGTGCCAGGCGTAAATAGTTAAGATCGCATTATTTGGTTTAACGTACACGAACCTTTCTATAAAATACAAACCATCCCACCACCAGCAACCCCCCGCCCCGGGCTCGCAAACTGATAATGAATGATTATCCTCTTCTCCGTGTGTAGAAATAATCAAGGACCAACCCTACAGTTTGAAATCCTAAGGTTAAGTTTGTGTTTGTAAAGTGCCGTGTGCCTTGCTTCACACTCTGTGGAAGTTCATTTAATATTAATGGATAAACTGAGTATTTGCTGATGCTACTCTATGGATATTTTGTTAGTGAAGTGGTTACTTGGCCTGGTGATTTCCTCTCACACTTTTGATATTTAAATACACTCTTTAACCTGGTTTATGTGTGTAAAGTGAAATGCACTTAAATAAGCCCAAATATGATGAGATACTGAATTTTTTCCGTTTCCTTTGCATGCATAGTTTTCCTTCATTGATTCCATTAAAAACAAAACAAAACAAACAAAAAAACCCTGCAATTGTAAGCATAGCACTGTTCTTAAGTCCCCATAGTTTAAAAATTATTTTTTAAACTTTCTCTTACATGGCGACTGCTTTCCCTGTGGTAACACCGATATTTGCAAGGCAAGGTCACTTTTAATGCCATAGAAGACGGAAGAAAAAAAACAAAAAAACCCCCCAAAAAACAAGGGGGCTTTTTTTTGTCTTCACTGATTCTGCCAAACCGAGAGCAGACACTGACGTTACAAGAGAGAAAGGCTGTCACAGCCCCTTATTCCCAGCTCTGTCTTAGAAACAGTGAAAGGGAGAGAAACATTTTTTTCCTAACATGTATACAAAATATAATACAAAATATTAAAATATGTATATCCTTCAAGAGAGCAACACGATTGTTAACATTTGCTTTGAAAACAGCTTTCTGAAACATATGTAAAATACCAAGAGTCAAAAAGAGCCTTAGAAACTGAATCTACTTCTATAAAATTAATTAATCACTTTGAGGATTTAGCAGGAGGAAATGGCCATAAACATTTTATATGCTCAGCTGGTGGTAGAAGGAGGCTGAAATGACAATTTTGTTTAAAAAAATGGAAAGAGAGGGGGAAGAGACTGAGATTTGGGATAAAGATATATATGTTTGGGACAAGCAGAAAGAACATTTTATATCTACATGTGGCCTACAGAGAAGAAGAAGAAGGAAAAGGTGAAAGATTAATGAAGAGGATTTTTTTTTTTTTTGCATTTTCTATCATCTATGTGAATTATTACCTAGATGCCTGATATGTCCTAAAAGAAAAACTGTGATGAATAAATAAACAGCTCTCGAAATCTTCAATAGGGTGCTTTACCTTGCAGGGAATATTATCATTGGCTTTTGATACAATTTCTGCTGCAGGGAAAGACTTTCAAAGCTCAGAACGCTGAAGCATTGCCAGGCGCTCAAAGACCCCCTGCAGAGCGCGTCAAACTAAGAAATCTCTCTGAACTTGTCGAATTAAAAGTCATCTCCCTGTCTCTGCAACCCCTGCATGAGCTGGGAAGCTCTGTCCTCATTTTTTTCGGCCCCTCCATGATAAACAAACGGAGCCTAGAGCATCTTTATTCTTTACAGCCATGCAATTAAAATTCTTTTAAAAAATGTAATTGAAGGCAATGAATTTCAAAAGGAACTTCCAATTAACAACGAGGGTGAACAGTTGGAGTGGGCCATATTCAATTGTGTTTCAAAGGTAAAAGCAAAACAGCCTGTTAAGAACCAGAGAAGTGTCCTTTTTCTATTTTTAATATTTTGATAGTACATCAAGAGTTTGTTCTAAACTTAAAACAATCTCAGCAGGATTTACGGTTTCTGGAATGCTGTAAGCCTTAATTACTCAGACCGTAAAGCGGGGTACACTATTAAAATGTGAACAAAGCCGAAAGAGATCCCTGTTTGCTGCAAATCATTATGTACCTATTGCCACGCAAATTAAAGAAGTTTAATTTGTGTTTGCCTTTTTAGGCACCACACTGCCCATTCTCTTTCTTCCCCCTAAGGTGTGTTCATAGCACCAACACCATTGTGAGAATTTGGTACTGTGTCTGGTACTGAATTGATGGGTCATTACTATTACAAACAAATGCAGTAGCAAAGAGTTCCCAAGTCTTTTATTGATAAGCAGAAACGAGGAAAGCATTTTAAATGCTTTCAGAAAAGCAGAATGGGAGTGAATAACCAGTTTCAAGTGTCAAAGATAAAAAGTATTATTTTTAAAAAGGCTGAGAGTGTCACATGAGATCTTTGGGGAAGAATCTCTAAGGATCATGCATTCCGTGGTCCACGTCTTTATAACAGAGTACTTACACTGGCCTTATTAATTGCCCTCTACGGTCTGAAATACAATCTTTGATGGTAGGTATGAGAAGGGGAGTAATGTTGAACAATCTGTCGTTACCCAATGAATCGGGCTTGAAGACGTGTGTCTGTGTGTGTGTGTGTGCGTGTGTGTGTATGCGTGTGTATGTGTGTGTGTATGTGTGTGTGTATGTATGTGTGTGTGGTGTGTGCGTGTATGTGTGTGTGGTCTGTGTGTGTATGTGTGAGTGTGTGTATGTGTGTGTGGTGTGTGGTGTACGTGTGTATGTGTATGTGTGTATGCGTGTGTGTGTGGTGTGTGTATGTGTGTGTGTGTGTGTGGTGTGGTGTGTATGTGTGTATGTGTATGTGTGTGTATGTGTGGTGTGTGTATGTGTGTATGTGTGTGTGTATGTGTATGTGTGTGGTGTGTGTGTATGTGTGTGTGTGTGCGCGTGTGTGTACGTGTATGTGTGTGTGTGTATGTGTGTGTGGTGTGTGTGTGTATGTGTGCGTATGTGTGTGTATGTGTGTGTGGTGTGTGTATGCGTGTGTGTGTGGTGTGTGTGTGTGTATGTGTGTGTGGTGTGGTGTGTGTGTATGTGTATGTGTGTGTATGTGTGGTGTGTGTATGTGTATGTGTGTGTATGTGTGTGTGTATGTATGTGTGTGTGGTGTGTGTGCGTATGTGTGTGTTTGTGGTCTGTGTGTATGTGTGTGTGTATGTGTGTGTGGTGTGTGTGTATGTGTGTGTGTGCGCGCGTGTGTGTATGTGTATGTGTGTATGTGTGTGTGGTGTGTGTGTATGTGTGTGTATGTGTGCGTATGTGTGTGTGTATGCGTGCGTGGTGTGTGTGTGTATGTGTATGTGTGTATGCGTGTGTGTGTGTGTGGTGTATGTGTGTATGTGTATGTGTGTGTATGTGTGGTGTGTGTATGTGTGTATGTGTGTGTGTGCGCGTGTGTGTGGTGTGTGTGTATGAGTGTGGTGTGTGTGTGGTGTGTGTGTGTGGTGTGTGTGGTGTATGTGTGTGTGTATGTGTATGTGTGTATGCATGTGTGGTGTGTGTATGTGTATGCGTGTGTGGTGTGTGTGTGTGTATGTGTGCGTATGTGTGTGTGTATGTGTGTGTGGTGTGTGTGTATGTGTGTGTATGTGTGCGTATGTGTGTGTATGTGTGTGTGTGTATGTGTGTGTGTATGTGTGTGTGGTGTGGTGTGTGAGTATGTGTGTGTATGTGTGGTGTGTGTATGTGTGTATGTGTGTGTGTGTGCGCACGCGTGTGTGTGTGTGTGTGTGTAACTTTTTTAAAGCCTGCTTTGTTTGTAGGACTCATCCCCCTTCCCAAGTGAGGACTGCTGGTCAGGGCAGTGGGACAACCCATGATTTAAGCCTGAGTATTTCACAGTACGTTGTTACCAGGAACAGAAATAACACATTCAGGTCAATGGACACGTTGTGTAGCACGAGTTTCAGTTACTCTGAATGCAAGGTGATGTTAAAGGAAGAACATACTCAAAGAGAGAGGAATGGGGCCTGGGAGAGAGGTTATAAGAGGAGGCCGAAAAAGCGGTGGGTCATCAGCATGGGGTCCCTGAAGTCACAGGCAGTTAGCGGAGAAGGAGCATCGAGAGTGTGAGACACTGAAAAGCAGCCGATGAGAATGAGACCAAGAAAAAGGTGGCGGAAACTACTGATTAGCAGCTTACTGCTTAAAGAGGAAAACATTTCACTGCAAGGGCTTAAAGAAAAAATGTTTTACAAAATGCAGACAGTGAGGAAATTATACTCATTGGTTTGGTATTTCTTAGTAAAGGGAAGAACAGTCATCTGGTTGATAGAGAGGATGATGGAATCCAGTGGGAAGATTTTGTTTTTGATTCTGTTTTTAAACGTATTCAAAATGGGAAGATGAAGGGCCTGGAGAGGGAGCCCAATCGATTCAAGGACCCAGGGGGTAGACCCAGGGACCCAAAGCTAGCTTTGTAAAGAGGGAAGGTGTCTGTTGGTTTCATGTTAGCCTAATGTGAAAACAGTACATTAAACCAGAAAGAATACACATAGCTGATTCGCTTCGTTGTACAGCAGAAACTAACACAACATTGCAAAGCAACTATACCCCAGTAAAAAAAGAAACATTGACTTAAGCAACTTCAGCACTATCTCAAGTAAATTGTTCCATAAATGTGTCATAAATAAAATTGGTTTTAACTATACAATGAAATTTTGTTATTTTAATTGAGTTTTAAATAAAATCACTTGGTGAATTGGACCAAGGTAAATATTCAGGATAAGCAAGGAGGTTTTCTTAACACACCAAAAAAATAAATATTGTCACATCATTCAAAGTCAATTATTGGCAACGGTTGAAATATTCCAATAATAGAACATAAATTAGTTTAAAATTTTCTTTCTTAGTGTTTGGGTTATTCCTTGTCCGTCATTTTATTTAAGCTTTGTCTTTGTGACATGGAACTAAACATTTAAAGTGTTATGAAAAATTGTTTTTAACTAAAAAAATTTTCTTAGAGAATAAAGTGTTGTGAGTTTCTCTTTCATTTTACAGAATCCAAACATGTTCAAACCACAACAAACTTATTTTTCTGCTTGGAAAAAATCAAATAAACATAATATCCAGATATCTATTTAAAGGAAGACTGTAATCTATTCAGAAGTCCTTGCTGATACACCACACATCTCAACCCGTTTCAGAAGACTTCCCCAGAAGCTTTCCTCTAGACATGTGTGTTCTTCAATCAGAACAAAGAGGGATCTCATTTTCTGATATTGCAGTAAAATGTAAGAGCAGCCCTCTAGGTTAAATTATGTGAAAATCGTTTCTTTGAAAAAGGATTCAGGGAGAATCAAGCAGAATTAGAATTGACTTGGATATCTGAGTCATAGTTCCAACATCCACTGGATTATAAACAATTATCTCACTTGATTTTATTTACCCCCCTCCTCGGCCCCTTTTTCTTTTTTAATGTCTGGGTTTGGAACAAGTTTGATTAGAACAAGTAACCATTATGACAGGCTCTGCTGTGAATCAAGGATGAGGAAGTAGCCATCATAGAAACGATTACAACATAGTCTATAGCTTATTTTGCATTAAAGTTCTCAAATTATGTGCTTCAGTCATATTGCTAACACAGAACCGCTTGTCATCTAAATGCGTGGTCTTTGTCAAAGTGTGTACGTATGCTGGGAGTGGGGATGGTAGTTGGTCAAGCAAAGATGAACTGTTTCATTACTATAGCAATAAGTTACTTTTTCTTAACAGTTTGACTCCCTCCAGAATGGAGTAGAAATTACTATTATCTTTCATTTCAACAAAAAAGTATGAAGCAACTATAACCTACTAAAAGCTCTGTGAAGCACTGGAAATGCAAAGACGGTTTCTCTTCTTAAATAACTTACCATTTAGCCTCGGACTAATTTTCTCTCTATTTCAATTTTTATGTCTGGAGTTGCGTGGTGGTTTATCATCAGTCTCGGGCACCTGGGCTTTGAACTACTTTCCACGTTTGAGAAAATTTCTATTTTACAAGTTTTGATGGAAGACACTCTCCACAGGAGCTTTTAAAAATATCACCCGCCCATGGCAGCCACGGGGGAGCACCGCTCAGACCTCCATTCGAGAGAGATCCCACCGCAGGATGCAGCGTAGCTGGAAGTTTCCAGCTGCTGCAGCCAGGGGCTTCACACGGCGCTGACACTCAGGCCATGCTCTCCTGGGGCCGCTCACACCTGAAGGCTGACCACCAGCCCGAGTGGAACACGACAGCCTGGTTCTTTCTACCCAGCGGGGGGGCTTCAGAGGAGGGCCCTCCGCCCTGAAGCTCTCAGCTCGGCTGGGACTGACTCAGAGCTACACCGTGGCCGGGGCCCCTTTCACCCACTCCTCCTGCCCACAACTCTTCTTCCCCTTTGCAGGTGTCTGAAGGCCCTCTTATCAGCTCGGCTGGGACTGACTCAGAGCTACACCGTGGCCGGGGCCCCTTTCACCCACTCCTCCTGCCCACAACTCTTCTTCCCCTTTGCAGGTGTCTGAAGGCCCTCTTATCAGCTCGGCTGGGACTGACTCAGAGCTACACCGTGGCCGGGGCCCCTTTCACCCACTCCTCCTGCCCACAACTCTTCTTCCCCTTTGTAGGTGTCTGAAGGCCCTCTTATCAGCTCGGCTGGGACTGACTCAGAGCTACACCGTGGCCGGGGCCCCTTTCACCCACTCCTCCTGCCCACAACTCTTCTTCCCCTTTGTAGGTGTCTGAATGCCCTCCCTGCTCGCTCCTGCCTTCCCTCTCCATTATTCTTCACAGACATTTTCCTCAATCGGTCTTTAGTACACGTAAGTCCATTCTGCCATCTGTTTCCTGGAAGACCCAAACTGACAGAATGCCAATCCTCAAACTCGTGCTCGATACATAGGATTTTTCTCCCTCAGAGAAGGTCAGCGCATTTCACCAGGCTGGACCTCCCCAAGATGTCTACAAACAGAAGTAGGGTGTAGTCCCATGTACTTCCTATGGTAAGATATTATGAAGAGCCAAAATCAATACATCTGTTTCAAATGCAAATAGTTGGCTGTAGTCCAGGCAAAATACGCAGAGCCAAAATCAGATGCCATTGCAGTCTCTGGAATGTTTCCTTGACTGAAATAGCCATTCTTTTTTCCGAAATGCAGGAAGGAAAAGTGTAAAAAATGCCAGTACTGTAAGTCAAGGAATAACAAGTCGCCGCTCATGGAACTTTTGCTTGTCTTTCATGTTACATGTAGTTAAACTATTCTATCATGTTACTCACTTTGCTCAAATCTACTGGATTCCACGTGAAGAGAAGATAGAAACTGGAATGCTGAAAGACCCTTTTATTTCTCAACTGTGGCTACATGTTGGTGTTTACTCGGGAGCGTCAAATATTGATCTTTGTAGACAGGGTCATGAACATAATAACCACACTAGTCTACTAGTTTAACAGAGCAACAGTTGTTCACAAGTCTCATAGGTATTGTCTGGGCGCTGGAAAGGTTAAACAGCATTAATCTATACTCAAAATTCCCAGAGCAAGTTTTTAAGGCAGTCTTCCATTTGTCTATCCATTTATGCATTTGTGGGCACCATATAAGCAGCAGAGAATATAAGAACCAGTGGAACAGGTAACAGCCTTCAAGGTGAGCCTGTGGGTACGGGAGGGGCCAGATGAACCTGTGTCACAGGGTCTTGAATAGGAACTCTCTTAACGTCTGTTAAGAAACGGTTAGAATCAGCGTTCCAAAGCATGATGAGACGTGATCACTGCACCAGGCAGCTCCTCCACTCGACTCCATGCACGCTGTACGTGCAGATACACGGGTCAGAGTCCTGGGCCTCCTCCCGCATTTTGCAATTACTCTCTTGCCTGTTAGCCCCACAAGACTAGAGCGGTCCTATGGGATGGTGGAGGGTTCTGCACTCAAGAGGCCAGCTTCCTGATTGCAGGATTGTAGGCTTGGTCTGTGCTCTGCTCCAGCTAAATGGCCTGGATATTAAGGTCCCAACATGACTCTATTGACCAGTTCATCTACATGAGACCGACCCCTCTGTGAACTTTAAAGACATGTGGCTTGTGGCTCTCCCACTCAGGGTATCACGGCAGGTACGTAACATTTAGCCAGAAGCAGTAACGCTAGGTATACAGGACTGCCCAGTACTGCTTCCGAAATACTGTAAACCTGCTGCCCCAACTTAATAACCTAGATTTCAGTGTCTAATGAAATCACTACTCTAATACTTCACTTTTTGTCTTACCAGTTCTAGCTTAAAGGCCTCTTAATTCACATTTCTAAATGCCCTTCAGAGACTGGCGTACTCAGAAATTTAGATAAAGGGTTTCTTGGTGATCTTTGACATCTCGAGAATCTACCAGCAGGCCAAGCCAAATCCCAGACCAGAAGGAAATAATTTGGACTCTTGAGACTTGTACACATGGGTTTGTATTCCATGTCACAATCTAGGAAAGGAAGTAAAACATAAAGGTGTGCCTTGGGCAACTGCTTTCTTGTTATCCAGGGCAAAGCTGTGGGAATGTAGGTACGGGGCTGCCTTTCCATCTTTTTCTGTGCTCTAAAAGTCAATCAGTTAGCCATGAGGCCAGGAAGCATCTTTGGGGATTTGGGACTCCATGGCCTTCATATAGCGCACCATCAGGAGTCTGGGAATCGCTCACATTTGATTACCAACCATACAGGAAACAACACAAAACAAGACCACCCCCGGCTAAGGTAGCTGTGTGGACAAGGTCTGGATCACAGGGTAGTGGGCTCATTGGCTAGGTGCTGTGGGGACCATCAGGCCAGGTTATTGAATAGAGCACGGACTTTTTGAATCTACACCATGGAAGGACACCATTAATACACCTGCTGTACCCTCAGAAGACACACATGAGCTGCTTGAATACTGTCAGACCCCTGGTATCTGTTTTCATACGGCTGATGTGAGGATTAACTAAATGAGTTAACATAAATCATGAACCTAGAACAACGTATACCCTGTGATCAGGACTAAGTGTCAGTGTTCTTGACAGATTTTCGCCAAATCTGTATCAGGGACATTCAAGGCTATTCCAAGGAAGCAGAGAGACGTCCGTGGTCCTGAGCTAAGAGAGGAGATTATAGAGGGAGGCAAAAATAGGGAAGCAGATCAGCAAAGGCGGACTGGAAGAGACCCCGTGAGGGTTTCTCTGCCCGTCATGTGGTTGAAGGGGAAGAGGGGAGGGAGTGAATCAGAAGGAGATTCGTGGAGCTAGGGTAATTCATGGAAAATTCATTCCCCAAGGACACATGAAGGTCAAATCCAATTTGCAAGGTAAGGGAAACCTACAGGCATTTCAGGGCAGTAGTGGTTCATATAGTCAAACGATTCTGAATTGTGGGGAAAGGTGATGGGGTTTGAATCAAACACTAGTCAGTGGGTGGTGACCAGGGAAAGGGTCCAGGCTTCTAGGGACTGAGGTCTGGCAAGGGCTTGCAGTTTGTCAGAATACCAAGCAAGCAGGGCAGGGCCCTGCCTTACACCTAAAGCTTTTCTCTCTCCGTGAATTCTTAGGATAATTAGAACTCTCAGTGTTTCACAGAGAGCCTCCTCTAGTAAGTATTGGTTAAAAGAGACAGATAGTTTTTCTTATGGAGCTGACCCAAATATCTTCTAATTGATTCTGTGTGTGTACATACGTATATGCATATGAGTATGGGCATAGTATCATGTTTTGATTTCAATCTCAAAATTCTGGTGATTATAGAACATAAGGCAGGAAACGTTATAGAAATGAATGTATCTTAAGACACATTTGTAGCAATAATATATATGGAATCAGATAAACGTAGGTTTGAATGCTATCATTTACTCCCTGAGTGAACTTAGAGAAGCTTGTATCACTTCTCCAGAGTTTCATCTGCGATACAGAGCTGATAATATCTACTTCATGGCTCGTTGGAAAGACAAGTTAAAATAAGGTTCGCAAATTACTCATCACGGTGCCGTCGTCCAGTGACTCTTCTTCTTAATCTTGGTTTTATGACGATGTGCATAATCAATTAATTTATCCCCAAATTAAGGAATATTTACTATAGAATCCTGCTGGCCTTTCTATAGTATATGTGGATTCATCAGATATGGTGGAAATCATAAGGACTGCTATTAAGATATTTCTGCTCGACCAGGGTCAACATACTGTGGCCCATGGGCCACATCCAGCCTTCCTCACGCTTTGGAAATAAAGCTTTGCTGGAACCCCATTATACTCACTTGTTCACACGTTTTCTACGGCTGCATTTGCACTAAGCCGTAGAGGTGAGTGGTTATGAAAAGTGGAGTACGGCTGGTGGCGAAGCCAAGAATATTTACCATCTTGCTCTCTACAGAGAAGTTTGCTGATCCCTCTTTTTGACTGTCAGTCCTAGATTTGAACAAAAATCCACGGGTTGACAAAAATGATAAAAGTTTATAATACAAACTATATGGCATAAATGCAGTTTAAATAACATTGGATGGATAATCCGTCAAAGAAAATAGTAAGCATTATATGAAAATGTAGGATTTACCAGTTAAACATAATGTCATCCAAATATCAGGCTCAACATAACTATTGAGACAACGTTTAGAGGGGTGGCCTGCAATTTGATTTTCCAACTCATCATAATAACTCAATATTTCACTAAAAATAATACTATTGGAAAATTATAATTCAGAGGCAAAGAAATTCTGCAGCGTTACAAGGACATATTCTTCACTAGTGGTTATCTATGTTCAACGCTGCTCTAGAAGTAGCAGTTGCGGCGCCACCCATCCCAGCTTCAGGAACCCACGCAGGGAGTAGGATCCGTGTTCGTGATCAGCAGCAGCGGTCACAATTCCAGCAAAGGCAACAGTAGCGGCAATGGCCCCACCAGCGATGTCAGTGCGGAGTGTGGGCTCATGGGCTCTGAGCAATGCCACCTTCTCTTTCTACTTCGCCAGCCTGGAGGATGAGGGGAGCCGCTTCCTGCAACGTCTTATCTCTAGCTAACACCACATCCCGCCTTTTCTCCCCTAGCTTCTCTAACAAACACTCCGAAACAACACACATTTATTTCTCACAGTTCTGGAGGTTGAGAAATCCAAGATCTAGGCACCAGCACATTTGGCGTCTGGTAAGAGCCTGTTCCTTGGTTTGTAGACAGCTGTCTTCTCACTGTGTCCTCATATGGTGGAAGGGATGAGGTATGGGGTCTCTTTTTTAAGGTCACTAATCCCATTCATGAGGGCTCCACCTTCGTGACCCAATCACCTCTCAAAGGACCCACCTCCTTATACCATCACAATGAGGGTTAGGTTTCAGCACATTGTAATTGGGGTCGGGCAGACACAAACCTTCGGTCTATAGCAGATACTAACTAACGGATGCTTTATTTTTCAAATAGCCTATAACTACAATAAATAATTTACAATACAGTCAGAGTGAAACTATATTCCCACCAGGCTAACATATACTAAATCTTCTGTGTGTTAATCCATTGTTTTCCACGTACATAGTGACAAAGGGCATAGCCTCTGGAGCCAAGCTGCCTTGTCTTTTTTTTTTAGTATGTAGGGATGTATGTATTTATTTATTTATGGCTGCGTCAGGTCTTAGTTGCAGCCCGCGGGATCTTTCGTTGTGGCCCACAGGCTCTTTAGTCGTGGCACGCAGGCTGAGTTGCCCCATGGCATGTGGGATCTTAGTTCCCCGACCAGGGATCGAACCCACACCCTCTGCACTGGAAGGTGGATTCTCAACCACTGGACCACCCGGGAAGTCCCAAGCTGCCTTGTCTTAAGCCCAGGTCCTCATCTAGCTAACTGGGTAACCACCATATGGTTCTTTTTTCTTATCTGTATAATGGGGGAAATAACAGCATCTATAGAGCTGCTGTGAAGATTAAATGGGTTAAATAAGCATAAAGTGCTAGTTGCTCCAGTTTACTGTCATTAACATACTGTTTTTGCATAACTGCAATCCATAGTATTGAATTTTATATCTACATGGTTTTTAAATTGACATATACCTACTTTAAATTACATAGTATACATTAATTTACTATAATTAGCACTATACTAAACATCTTCACATATTTCTACAACAGGTTTACCAAAGGATGATCAGAAACGATACCATCCTGAAGTCACAAACCCTGAATAGGATTACTGTAAAGATTTCAAAACTCAATGAAACAGGGTTCTATGTTATGCTTTCAGACTTCTTTTATCAAATCTTCACTTCATTCAAAGCTATTAGGTTTAACGTGATTTGAGGACTTTATAAACACCCTGCATATTATCAATTCTGTTCACATTTGAGCCATCCTGAAGAGGGAAAACAACACTTCTGTTCCATTATTATAAATGTTAAAATGTATTATCTTTAAAATTGCAATTATCTGCCAAAAACAGTTTTTCACTACAATCAAGTCTAAGTGTTATTGGGCAAAACAACTATATTAACTATCTCTGTGGGGTTAAATAATTAGGGACAACTCCTTGTCCCTTATTCACGTTAGGCTTTTGAAGTGCTAAGCTGAAAAAAAGAAAAAAAAAAAAAACACCAACAGATGAGCTCTACTTTCTAAAGGCACAGATGAGAGGAAGAGAATGAATGGGTGATGAAACCTCAGGTCTCCACGGAAGGCCTGAGCAAGCTAGTGATTCAGTGATCATTTTGACAGAACTGAATAAACTGCCCAGAATCCTTTGTAATCCATGACTGAGAAAGGCAAGTTTTCTCTCCATTTTTTTTTTTTTTTTTCTAGCTGCATTCATACTGTAGCTTCTAAGGTTAGAGTTCAACCTAGCTGGCCAGAAGGTGAATGCCATGTTTTCACAAAGATCAGAAATTCGTTCTACATGAACTTTTCTCTGTTTTGATGCACTGATCAAGAGCACATATGAACACAGAAATGACTTCCTCGCTGAGTCCGACGTTATATCCCCCTCAGCCTTTAGAAAACAGCCCCTCTGTTCCCCTGCCATTAGCACTGCCATGGGACCACTGGAGGTGTAAGTGGCCACTAGGAGAATCTTGCTTAGAACAGCTGAAATCACACCTCTGTGGCAATCAGGGTTATTAAACCACTGTGAGGCCAAATGCCTCCAGTCCTGACCTGGTGTTTCGCATGGGAAACGAGTCAAAGTTGTTAAACCACTTGAATCCCCACATTCAGAATTATAGATACAGACTCACTCTACTTTGACTCCAATAAAGAGGCAGAATTCAATCATCCACATGACTTGCTTTTTGTGAGCAAATACTTTCTATTCCCTATAAGCCCTAGGCTTTCCTTGGCATCAGTGCTACCATTAATTCAGTCATTATTTTAATGACTGTACCCCTAGGATACCTGGGCTGCTGGAAACAGTATCAAACTTGGAGGTGCAATACCTGAATGCTTAGTACTAGTCCTGCCCTGGGTAGCCTTGGATAAATCCTTCAGGCTCTCTGGATCTTTGTTCATCTAAACATGAGAAATCCGGACCACCTGGCTTCAAATGTCTGTACCACGTACAATATTTTATGAGTTTGTACAGAACATCTCTAACCATTTTATTCAGCAATTTCCCAACGTTTTCGTAATCCATTTTCACCCATAAGGTTACCTTAAGAGTTAAAGATATTACTGAAAATGAGGAATTAACAGAAGAGAGGAAATAGAGAACAGCTAAAGATTGCATTTAAAAGAAGTTGTAGCCCCACTTAAAACAAGCTAAGCTTAAATGACCAGTCAAGAAGATGGCGATCGAGCTTGCAATAGGAGAGATGAGGTAGACTCCAAGAGCAAAGGGATAGGAAAATCGCACTTCATGGAACAGACAAGAGGAAGAATTTTAACTGGTGAGATCAAAGAATGAGAAGAAGACAATTTAAAGAGGGGGTGGTACAATTTTAAAAGACAACCCAATGAGTAATGAAAATTATACTTCCAGATAGTACATTTTTCAATTATACATGAGAAGCCTCACATTTGAAAAAGTCAAATGCAATGCAGTCACCAGAAGTAAGGGAAACAGAGGGCTGTTTGATTTTTATTTGCTCCTGAAAATATATCAAAGATAAAAAGGCAGAACAAGAGGTGAGAATATTGTTTCGTGCTTCCATTCCTTCAGTGTTCCTGAGAAGGTTCTTACTATTTGTAAGCTGAGTGAAATGCCATTTTACACGTCACTTTCCATCCTCCAGCACCTTCTGCAGAGAATCCGGGCACCGGTGAACAATGGTCTATCATAGAACTGGTCTCAACAGTGAATCTGTCCCAACATAATAATTTTTTATTTCTACTTCACCTCACATGAGACACGGTTTATAACCGTATTTGACGAACAACAGTAAAGCACTAGAAAATGATTTGTAAATAATATTGGAGAAGGGCTGGGAAGATCAGCGTTCTACTGTCAATTGTTATTTAGTAATTACGCAGTCTGGCAAATCACTGTGAATCATTTTCATTATATGTAAAATCTGCATTGCTTAATTCAGGGAATTGCTGCCGCAATGAAGTGAGCTATTTATGCACAACCCTAGATTAAAAATTAACTTTCAGAATGTCTGAAGGCTGATGGGAAGGAATCAAAGAAGCAGTGAAGACACAAAACCTAGAGGATCTGGGCACCGCACTTATGGTTCCTGATGAGGCTAGAAGGAATGACGTTCAGAGTACAAGATGCAGTGACTCATTTTCTCTTGGCTGAAAGGTCTGGGGGAAGGAGACCAGAAGAGGTTCAGGGAAGTTAGTGGATTTGGTGGCAGGTCTTCTGTTTCCACCAGAAAATGACTCTAATTGTAGGAGGTCGGGCTGCTGGCTACATGTGAGAGGTGTAGTGCTCTGAAGATACAGAGGAGGACTTGAAAGGGAGGTCCAGATTCTTATGGAATTTTAAGTAATGTCAAAAAAATGCTTATCAAAGGAGACAAGAGTTTGAGGTATGTCTCCGAACACATCCCTGAATTCTTTCCTGGAATCTACCATTACTTTGTCACTTGAAGCTTGAAAAGTTCTCTCACACACATATGCATATACCTCTTCTTTTTAATCATGAAATGAAAACAATTCTAATTGATTCCTGCTTATTATATAATGTTATGATTGAAGGAAATAACTGAGAAGTTTTCTTGCAAGAAGAAGAAGGAAGTTCTGGAAACTTAAGACTTTTAAAATTATATTCATAATCCTGTAAAACTAAGAGTATCAGGTTAGGAATTGCAGAGGGGATTCAAGAAGGCTCTGATTTGAGGCCTGCCTCCCCTGCCTGGTAATAGGCTACCTAGGGGAGGATTTCCAGGAAGCCAAGTCATGGTGAGGCAGATGCGCGAGGGAACGGGATTCTTCAGAGTAGAGACCGGTATGAAATAATTCAAAGGGGTAAAACACGGAAATGATGGAAAAGGATGCATTTAAAAACCATCGAGAGCTGTGCAGCACGTGGAGAATATAAGCAGATCGGTGCCTAACCATTGGAGGTCTGTTTGCATCTCTTTGGAACTCTTCCTTTTTGAGAGGCAATAAACAGTCCTGCACACAGATTTCTTAATATATTCCTTCTGAGGAATATTTACAATGGAGGGAAGTTTTCCTTGGTTATATTCAAGTCCCAGAATAGTGACAGTTTAAAAAAAGTAATAAACACGCTTATTCCAAAAAAAAAAAAACACCTCTGAAAACAGAAATAAACCTTGTAATAACTTGGAAATGATTTCAAACCAGCCTTAAAAGGTAAAGATAATGCTCTTTCTGCTGTCACACAAATACTTCTTTGCCATACTCACATTTGAGTGGTGTCTACCTTTAAAATGTTTCTATTTTCAATATAAAATATAAACTTCAAACTGTTTTCCTAACACTCAGATTGGGTTGTATTAACCTATTACGGAGAGCATACACCAGTCAATATGGGAACGAAGTTTTCTCTGAATATATTTATTCCTCCAAAATTCTGAAGACGTGAATATTAAATAAGATTAGAACTTTGAGAAAAACACAAAGCAATCCCAACAGCCCAAGTGAATGTAAATAACAAATTAAAGCATCTTAGAAAATTGCTTTCTGCCTCAGTTAAATAGGAGAGGCCAAATACCTTTAACAATACGGAGGCATCTTGAAAGTTTATCATCATTCCTCATTGTTCTTCTAAGCACAGATGGGAAACTTTTCTGAAAAGGCAATTTCTTATCTGAAATTATGGAATAAAAGTGATGACAAGAATCAGGCCAACTTGCTACTAACTTTCCGTTGCTCTGGTCTACAGCTAATTTCTCTGGGAAGAACACTTTTCTCTTACTTTCTTACTGCATCAATTCTGAGTATTTTGAGGAGCCAATTAGTGAAGAAGCACCTAACAACTTAGAGGAAGAGAATTAATTGCTGGCAAATTACCTCCCGAATCTTTTAAGTTGATATAAATATCAAATGTTTAAGGAACAAACAGTTTGTACAGTGAGCAATAAACTTATGTTTTTTTTTTGCCAAAAGCTGATAAAGTTAGGTGAAGAAAGGGGGACATAGGTTTAGGGACAGATAGTTATTGACTAACCTCTTAAAGTTTTTATTTTTCATCCTTTTTCACCAAGCATTTCTTGGAAGGGTGTTTACCAGATATTTAGAATATATGGCTCAATAGTTAGAGTGTCTAAATTGTTATTTAAAACATAACCTATGCTATAATATAATTGAGTTAGATATCTTGTGGATAGAAACATATTTAAAATAATAAAATTTGTTCAATATAGCATTATTTAAAAGCAATACATGTGCATTAATTACCTATAAAAAGGTTTAAGATTCTTCTGAATCTCTCACCCAAAGTCCTAATTTATACACATAAATGTCTAAATATATTTAGTAATGCTATAGGTAATAAACAACCTTGGTAGTACCGACTTTTATTAAATAAATTCCTTTAAAAATAATCATGTCTTCAGCTAATGTTGAACACAAAGTTGTTATTTATTAATATGGGAAAATATGAGATGATGTTTTTTAGGTAAAAATAAGGAAAATGATAATTTATTTTTTTCCCTCCCACTACTTGGCTCTTTTCACAATATCCCAAATTATAACCAGTTTTCTGTCTGTAGTGACTGGAAAATTCAGATCACTTTGGATCAAAGGAAGTTCATAAAGAGCTTCATAAACACATACTGAGTTCCTAACATCAGGGTCTGCTAGGTGCTGGGGTACAGAAGGAAAAAGACACGGTTTCTGCTCTCAGTGGTAATAAACCAGCTGGTAATAAACGACTGAAGTGTGTTATGTAAGAGCTACAAGAGAGGAAAGTATAGAACCACGTGGAGGAATGCCTTCTGCTTGGGCATGGAGGGAGAGGAGTGGGTATGTGAAAGCCAAAGCCACACTGGCCTTGAAGGATGAAAAAGGGCTTTGCCAAGTGGACAGGGCAGTTAGGGCCCCAAACAGGAAAGTAGAACCTAGGTATACAGAATCAGTTAATACGTACACGATTATTAGTAAGGTACCTGGACAATATCATAAAGGAAAAAGCAGAAGCCTCAAACAGGAGGATTCTCTGGCTATAAAGACATGAAATCATGCACATCACATGTGTAACAAACTATATAAAAATGAAGAAGGTAAAAGGGGGGAGACAGGGAAACTGAAGGAGAGTCTAGGAGATGGCATTCCCATTTTTGCATTCAACTTCAATCTTTAGAAATTTTCATGTTGAGTTACAAAACACAAATCAGTATTAGACCAGAAGTAACAGAAGTGTAAATAGAATAAAGCACTCACTCAAAGCACTTCCACTGAAACAGATATAACTGCCTTCCCTTTTCATAATGTTTTCCAGTTCTTAATCATATATACACAATTTTTGGATGATTATATAAAAACATACAAACAATATCTTCTTTCTCAGCTAAGGACAGAATGATCATATATTAGCCTTATGTCTGCCATATATTCCTGAAAATATATTTTTAATCTGTGGATATGCCATAAAGGTTTTAAATATTTTTAGAGGTCGTACATTGTTTAAGTAGATTTGCCAAAATTTACTTGGAGTCTGCCTGTTTAAGTTAAAGGCAATATTTTGTTCTCATAAACAATGTGGCAATAAACCTGCTTATGCATTTTCCCTTTTGAATTAATTCCTTATGAGTCCTTCTTGGAAGAGAATTAATAGGTCAAAATATGTAAATATTTTAGTAGCTATTGATAAATATTTTTGTATTGTCTCTATAAAACCATGCACGTTTAAGCATCTCTCTCCCAGCTAGTGTCCAAATTATTTGAGGTGAGGGACCATGCTTTTTTATTCACGGACTCCAGGACATAGCACATTGCTTGGCACACCAAAGAGAAGCTCAATACTATTTGTTAAACTATTTAACAAATAATACTTGTTAAAATATTTGCGTCTGATTGGTATTCGCCACCAACTATGTATTCTCCCTCATTTTAAGGATCATAATTTGGATGTTAGCTGGTGTGTCATGAACCCACCTTGAAGATAACCTCTCTTAATTTACCAAGCAAGCTATGTGTAGCTAATGTGAAATTAAATCCTGGCCAATGAGTACTGTACAAGATTTTCCAGGGAAGTTGCTTAAAGGATGACGACCTAGCTGGCAGATTGCCCTTTTGTCTTTCCTATAATCATCTTTCCTGATGCCTGGAATGTAGAGGTGTTAGCTAGAGCTCCAGCAGCCATTTTAGAAAAGGAGTTAACATTGAGGATAGAATTCCAAGTACTAGGCTAAAGAAACAAAAAACAGAAGGAGCCTAGATCCCTAATAACCATGGAGTTGCCACACCTTCCCTTGAATCCCTGTCTTAGAACTTATGTTACATAAAAAGAATAAACATCTACCTCACTTAAGCCCATTTTACTTCAAGAATTGGCTGCTAAACAACTGAACTAAATAGCTAATGATAAAATAATATTAAATGAACTAAATGACTGATAAAAATAATGTCAATGGAAAGGAGTATATCATTTGACCTCAATCTTGACTATATATATTTTTTAATTTTAGAATTTATTAATTGTATAAATTAGAAATGTCAACTCAGATTTTTTAATTTACATTTAATTTATTATTAGGAATGCTTATTTTACTAACCGTATTTAATATTTTTGTGAATTGACTATCCATCACTTGACAATGTACTTATTTGAATCAGAACTCTGTCATCTGTTTTTATGAACTTTTCATATGGGATACAAAATACAGTAAAACATAATCCATGCCACCACGTTAACTCTTCTCATCTGTCTTTGTCTATATTTGAGCTATTTATTGTTTTTATAACAATGTACATTAGTATATAATGTATTACTAATTTTTCTTTGTAACTCTTCAGAGAAGATAAATTTATGACCCTACAGAGAATGACAAATATTCACATCTATTTATACTTGTTTCCCTAAAATTCATTTTGAAATCCAAATCCACCTGAAATTGAATTTAGAGAATTGTGTCTTGGAATCAATTTTATTTACATTTAATTTTAAAGTGTCCTTGTATATTAAGCATAGCAAATCACGGGAATGTGAATCCTGGTTCTAAATGATGCATTTCTTAACCTCATTATATGTCAACTTCCTCATGTGCAAAACTGACAAAATTTTAAGGAAAAACTGGGGTTAGAAATATAAAGTGTTGGAGATTGGTTCAAGATGGCAGAGTAGAAGGACATGAGCTCACTCCCTCTTGGGAGAGCACCAGAATCACAACTAACTGCTGAACAGTCATCGACAGGGAGACACTGGAACTCACAAAACAAAAATACCCCACATCCAAAGATAAAGGAGAAGCCACAACGAGACAGTATGAGGGGTGCAATCACAATGAAATCAAATCCCATAACCTCTGGGTAGCTGACTCACAAACTGGAGAACACTTATACCACAGAGGTCCAACCACTGGATGAAGGTTCTAAGCTCCACGTCAGGCTTCCTAACCTGGGGGTCTGGCGATGGGAGGAGGAATTCCCAGAGAATCAGACTTGGAAGGCTAGCAGGATTTGATTGCAGGACTTTGACAGGACTGGGGGAAACAGAGACTCCACTCTTGGAGGGCACACACAAAGTAGTGTGCGCATCGGGACCCAGGGGAGGGAGCAGTGACCCCAAAGGAGACTGAACCAGACCTACCTGCTACTGTTGGAGGGTCTCCCGCAGAGGCGGGGGTGGCTGTGGCTCACCAAGGGACAAGGACACTGGCAGCTGAAGTTCTGGGAAGTACTCCTTGACGTGAGCCCTCCCACAGTCTGCCATTAGCCCCACCAAAAAGCCCCAAAGAGTAGGCTGCAGTGCTGGGTCACCTGAGGTCAAACAACCAACAGGGAGGGAACTCAGCCCCATCCACCAGCAGACAAGCAAATTAAAGTTTTACTGAGCTCTGCCCACCGGAGCAACACCCAGCTCTACCCACCACCAGTCCCTCCCATCAGGAAGCTTGCACAAGCCTCTTAGATAGCCTCATCCACCAGAGGGCAGACAGCAGAAGCAAGAAGAACTACAGTTCTGCAGCCCGTGTAATGAAAACCACATTCACAGAAAGACAGACAAAATGAAAAGGCAGAGGGCTATGTACCAGACGAAGGAACAAGATAAAACCTCAGAAGAGCAACTAAATGAAGTGGAGACAGGCAACCTTCCAGAAAAACAATTCAGAATAATGATAGTGAAGATGATCCAGGACCTCGGAAAAAGAACGGAGGCAAAGACTGAGAAGATGCAAGAAATGTTTAACAAAGACCTAGAAGAGTTAAAGAACAAACCAACAGATATGAACAACACAATAACTGAAATGAAAACTACACTACAAGGAATCAATAGCAGAATAACTGATGCAGAAGAACGGATAAGTGACCTGGAAGACAGAATGATGGATTTCACTGCCGTGGAACGGAATAAAGAAAAGAGAATGAAAAGAAATGATGACAGCCTAAGAGACCTCTGGGACAACATTAAATGCAACAACATTTGCATTATAGGGGTCCCAGAAGGAGAAGAGAGAGAGAAAGGACCCGAGAAAATATTTGAAGAGATTATAGTCGAAAACTTCCCTAACATGGGAAAGGAAATAGCCACCCAAGTCCAGGACGTGCAGAGAGTCCCAGGCAAGATAAACCCAAGGAGAACCACGCCTAGACACACAGTAATCAAACTGACAAAAATTAAAGACAAAGAAAAATTATTAAAAGCAACAAGGGAAAAACGACACACAACATACAAGGTAACTCCCATAAGGTTAACAGCTGATTTCTCAGCAGAAAACTCTACAAGCCAGAAGGGAGTGGCACGATATATTTAAAGTGATGAAAGGGAAAAACCTACAGCCAGCATTACTCTACCCTGCAAGGATCTCATTCAGATTTGAAGGAGAAATCAAAAGCTTTACAGACAAGCAAAAGCTAAGAGAATTCAGCACACCAAACCAGCTCTACAACAAATGCTAAAGGAACTTCTCTAACTGGGAAACACAAGAGAAGGAAATAACCTACAATAGCAAACTCAAAACAATTAAGAAAATGGTAATAGGAACATACATATCAATAATTACCTTAAATGTAAATGGATTAAATGCTCCAACCAAAAGACACAGGCTCACTGAACGGACAGAGAAGCATGACCCATATATACGCTGTCTACAAGAGAGCCACTTCAGACCTAGTGACACATACAGACTGAAAGTGAGGGGATGGAAAAAGATATTCCATGCAAATGGAAATCAAAAGAAAGCTGGAGTAGCAATCCTCATATCAGATAAAACAGACTTTAAAATAAAGAATGTTACAAGAGACAAGGAAGGACACTACATAATGATCTAGGGATCAGTCCAAGTAGAAGATATAACTACTATAAATATATATGCACCCAACATAGGAGCACCTCAATACATAAGGCAAATGCTAACAGCTATAAAAGAGGAAATCGACAGTAACACAGTAATAGTGGGGGACTGTAACATCTCACTTACACCAATGGACAGATCATCCAGACAGAAAATTAATTAGGAAACACAAGCTTTAAATGACACAATAGAGCAAATAGATTTCATTGATATTTACAGGACATTCCATCCGAAAACAGCAGATTACACTTTCTTCTCAAATGCACATGGAACATTCTCCAGGATAGATCACATCCTGGGTCACAAATCAAGCTCAGTAAATTTAAGAAAACTGAAATCATATCAAGCATCTTTTCCAATTAAAATGCTATGAGATTAGCAATAAATTACAGGGAAAAAAACCGTAAAAAACACAAACACATGGAGGCTAAACAATATGTTACTAAATAACCAAGAGATCACTGAAGAAATCAAAGACAAAATCAAAAAATACCTAGAGGAAAATGACAACAAAAACACGACGATCCAAAACCCATGGGATGCTGCAAAAGCAGTTCTAAGAGGGAAGTTTATAGCAATACAGTCCTACCTCAAGAAACAAGAAAAATCTCAAATAAACAGTCTAACCTTACACCTAAAGGAACTAGAGAAAGAAGAACAAACAAAACCCAAAGTAGGTAGAAGGAAAGAAATCATAAAGATCAGAGCAGAAATAAATGAAAGAGAAACAAAGAAAACAATAGCAAAGATCAATAAAACTAAACGCTGGTTATTTTCGAAGATAAAAAAAAAAAAATGATAAACTTTTAGCCAGACTCATCAAGAAAAAGAGGAAGAGGACTCAAATCAATAGAATTAAAAATGAAAAAGGAGAAGTGATTATGGACACCACAGAAATACAAAGCGTCATAAGAGGCTACTACAAGCAACTCTATGCCGATAAAATGGACAACCGGGAAGAAATGGACAAATTCTTAGAAAGGTATAAACTTCCAAGACTGAACCAGGAAGAAATAGAAAATATGAACAGACCAATCACAAGTAATGAAATTGAAAGTGTAATTAAAAATCTTCCAACAAACCAAAGTCCAGGACCAGATGGCTTCACAGGTGAATTCTATCAAACATTTAGAGAAGAGCTAACACCCATCCTTCTCAAACTCTTCCAAAAAATTGCAGAGGAAGGAACACTCCCAAACTCATTCTATGAGGCCCCCATCACCCTGATACCAAAACCAGACAAAGATATCACAAACAAAGAAAATTACAGACCAATATCACTGATGAATTAAGATGCAAAAATCCTCAACAAAATACTAGCAAACAAAATCCAACAACACAGTAAAAGGATCATACACCATGATCAATTGGGATTTATCCCAAGGATGCAAGGATTCTTCAGTATACGCAAATCAATCAATGTGATACACCATATTAACAAACTGAAGAATGAAAAAACCCTATGATCATCTCGATAGATGCAGAAAAAGTTTTTGACAAAATTCAACAGCCGTTTATGATAAAAACTCTCCAGAAAAGTGGGCACAGAGGGAACCTACCTCAACATAATAAAGGCCATATATGACAAATCCACAGCCAACATCATTCCCAATGGTGAAAAACTGAAAGCATTTCCTCTAAGATGAGGAACAAGACAAGCATGTCCAATCTAGCCACAGTTATTCAACATAGTTTTGGGAGTCCTAGCCATGGCAATCAGAGAAGATAAAGAAATAAAAGGAATACAAATTGGAAAAGAAGAAGTAAAATTGTCATGTTGGCAGATGACATAATACTATAAATAGAGAATCCTAAAGATGCCACCAGAAAACTACTAGAGCTAATCAATGAATTTGGTAAAGTTGCAGGATACAAAAGTAATACACAGAAATCTCTTGCATTCCTATACACTAACAATGAAAGATCAGAAAGAGAAATTAAGGAAACAATCCCATTCACCATTGCAACCAAAAGAATAAAATACCCAGGAATAAACCTACCTAAGGATGTAAAAGACCTGTATTCAGAAAACTATAAGACACTGATGAAAGAAATCAAAGATGGCATAAACAGATTGAGAGATATACTATGTTCTTGGATTGGAAGAATCAATATTGTGAAAATGACTATACTACCCAAAGCAATCCATAGATTCAATGCAATCCCTATCAAATTACCAATGGCATTTTTTACAGAACTAGAACAAAAAATCTTAAAATATGTATGGAGATGCAAAAGACCCCGAATAGCCAAAGCAATTTTGAGGGAAAAGAAATGGAGCTGGAGGAATCAAACGTCCTGACTTTAGACTATACTACAAAGCTACAGTCATCAAGACAATATGGTACTGGCACAAAAACAGAAATATAGATCAGTGGAACAGGACAGAAAGCCCAGGGATAAACCCACGCACCTATGGTCAACCAATCTCTGACAAAGGAGGAAGGATATACAATGGAGAAAAGACAGTCTCTTCAATAAGTGGTGCTGGGAAAACTGGACAGCTACGTGTAAAAGAATGAAGTTAGAACACTCCCTAACACCATACAGAAAAATAAACTCAAAATGGATTAAAGACCTAAATGTAAGACCGGACGCTATAAAACTCTTAGAGGAAAACATAGGAAGAACACTCTTTGACATACATCACAGCAAGATCTTTTTTGACCCACCTCCTTCAGTAATGGAAATAAAAACAAAAATAAACAAATGGGACCTAATGAAACTTAAAAAGCATTTGCACAGCAAAGGAAACCATAAACAAGATGAAAAGAGAACCCTCAGAATGGGAGAAAATATTTGCAAACGAATCAACGGACAAAGGATTAATCTCCAAAATATATAAACAGCCCACGTAGCTCAGTATTAAAAAAAAAACAAACAACCCAATTCAAAAATGGGCAGAAGACCTAAATAGACATTTCTCCAAAGAAGACATACACATGGCCAAGAAACACACGAAAAGCTGCTCAACACCACTAATTATTAGAGAAATGCAAATCAAAACTACAACGAGGTATCACCTCACACCAGTTAGAATGGGCATCATCAGAAAATCTACAAACATCAAATGCTGGAGAGGGTGTGGAGAAAAGGGAACCCTCTTGCACTGTTGGTGGGAATGTAAATTGATATAGCCACTATGGAGAACAGTATGGAGGTTCCTTAAAAAACTAAAACTAGAACTACCATATGACCCAGCAATCCCACTACTGGGCATATACCCTGAGAAAACCATAATTCAAAAAGACACAGGCACCCCAATGTTCACTGAAGCACTATTTACAATAGCCAGGTCATGGAAGCAACCTAAATGCCCATCGACGGAAGAATGGATAAAGAAGTTGTGGTACATATACACAATGGAATATTACTCAGCCATGAAAAGGAACGAAATTGGGTAATTTGTAGAGATGTGGATGGACCTAGAGACTGTCATACAGAGTGAAGTTAAGTCAGAAAGAGAAAAACAAATATCGTATATTAACGCATATATGTGGAATCTAGGAAAATGGTACAGATGAACCCGTTTGCAGGGCAGAAATAGAGACACAGATGTATGGACACCAAGGGGGGAAAGTGGCGGTGGCGTGGTGGGATGAACTGGGCGATTGGGATTGATGTACATACACTAATATGTATAAAATAGATAACTAATAAGAATCTGCTGTATAAGAAAATAAAATTTAATTTAAAAAAAAGATAAACTTTAAAAACAAAACAAACAAGAAATATAATGTGTTAGCATCATGCCCAGCCTGCACCGTTTAATTCAATATATTAGCCCTCCTTCTACAGACTAAGGCTTTTAGCGCCTTCATAAAAAATACGTTGAAGACAATTAGCTTAGCTCAATATTTATGTTATTTTTAAGTACTAAAATTTAAATACTAAAATTTCAAATAAGGCTGTATTTTAAGACTTACTTCTTTAATTTGTACTTTTTTAGAGGAACATATGCCATGAACATTTTTTTTTTTCCGAAATCAGATTATATGTTCTTTGTTTTCACAGAGGGAAGCAGGTGCCACTATGGTCATAGCAGTACGAGAAGGGAACAAATAGCTGAACAGTTAACACTCTTCTTACTAGGTATGTTTTTCCACTGTTTTCCAAAATATTTGGAGGTGATTAATGCCTATTCCTGGGAAATTGATAAAGTTTTCTGGACTCTGGGTTTAATGGAAACATTTAAGTGGAGAAAGCTTCTGAGAGGTAAAACATTCATTTTCCTTTGCATTTAGTTCCCAAATGGAGACAAATAGCTGAAAAGCAATATTAACCTCAGTGTGCTTAGGCTATTTATCTTCATAAGAAACAGTCTGAAAACAAGGAAACAAAGCCCATAAAAATGATTTTATTTAATCACACAAGTATATCTCACCAAAAATCTTTAGTTATTTCCTTAGGGCTTAATTCTAACCTCAGTAACTCATGCACAAATTCTATGGATGTCAGTGGAAGCCGTGCACATGGAACTCTGGGCCAAATTTGGTTGTCATGGATGAATTAGCCAAAGAAGGCATTAGATCAATTTTTTAAAGCATAAAGTGCTCTCATTCTGTAATCCTTTTCCATCCTTCCAAATTTATTGACCTAACCAGTAATAATTATTGAATCTCCACAACAGACATCAAACCACACTTTCATGCATGCATCGTAGAGTCAGTGGCCTTAGAACATTTACCTTTCCACAGAAATGTTAATAATCTTGCAGTAATATTTCATCCTAGCAAAAAAGAGAGTATTGTGACATGCTTTGCGAGAAGGTCAGTTTCACTTCAGGAAAAATGCTAACGTTTTAAAAGTCAGCCATTAAATTGGAGTTATCATTGCATTTTTGTTATCTTATTACAGGACAGTAATCTGATTTCTCTAGTGCCACAGTTATTTAGGTAGGCTTAAAAATATTTATTCCAAGTCAAGATGTATAAGTGAAAAGATCTGAATCATTTTCTAAGTTCCAAAGAAACTGTGTTTAAGAAAATCTGCCTTTAAAAATGTTTATCCAGATATTTATGGCATGCATATTTTTTCCTCGTAAGCTAAAAGTTCTTCAAATTTCATGCAACTTGTTAGAATAATACTGCTTCCCTCAGGGTCTAACCCCAGCTCTCTCCTTAGTGAGTAAATTTAATGTTAAATGTCTTATGTACCTTGAGCTACACATCATGACTGTGGTCTTATACCAAGTCTCTGCACACTGATCATCTAAAGGGAGAGCGTAGTGACTCATCCACTTTGCCTGAAGTCACTTACTGTCCTTTTCTCAAGTTCAGTGCAAGAGTCATCCACAGACATTTTGACGGATTCAGTTACACTCAAATTGTAGTGTGCCTTAAGAATCTTTCGCAGATGAAGACTCTTGGGCCCTGCCTGCCAACATTTTTAGTTCTGTGGTCTGGCGTGAACGCTGCATTTTTAATGAGCCCTCCAAGTGGTTCCGAGGCTATCCATCCACAGACTACACTTCGGATAAACACTGGCGTCAAGAAAGTGGAAGCTGAGTCTACAGTAAAGAACGTGGCGAGAATTACAGGGGCAGGAAAGCTATGTGTACGCCATCATCGTTCTGACAAACGCAGGGAAAGCTTAGCGTTACGGGGGCCTCGTAAGCGCACCGGGCTTATGTACGGCCCTCAGTAATCGGGAATCAAATCAAATGCTATTCTTTACTGACTTTGCTATGTCTCGCAACACTGCCACTCTGATGCTATCTGTTATGATTCTCATAACACGGTTACACGGTTATCCATGATTGTGATGGGCTAAATTACATAACCCCCAAATTCATATAATGAAATCTTAGCCCCCCAGTTCCTCAGAATGTAACCATATTTGGAGAGAGTCTTTAAAGAGAGTTTAATTAGTAATTACACCAGGATAACGGTCATAAATGGAGACTGTCCCAGCGAACTGGGACGTCCATGAACCTCACTGTAAGACATATCTAGCTGGAGCATGAAGACATACTCAGGTTGCATTTCATGGCATTTGGCCTCACGAAAGAGGGCCAACCTGAAGATAAGGCAGCTTTCATACCTCCTCACTTCAAAAGCATGTGAGTCATACCTGTTATATTTTTTCTGCGGACTGTACTTTTTTATTAACATAAAAATACATCTGGGGGACTTCCAGTAATGGCAGCAGAGTGGAGTGGTCATGCAAACCCTTTTGCAGACAATGATGAAATTTGAAGAAGACTTTAAGTACTATTTAAAGGACCTGGGAAGCATGCAGAAGTGGATGGAGTCTTGAAAAGCTGCCACTAGAGGAGGGCGTTTATTGCTTTTTCGCCCAAACACGCATCCCAATTCCCAAGATTATGGGGTAGAAAACCACAGCCTTACTCTCTTGGGCTGGAGTGGCAAAGAGAGTGCAGAGCTGGAAAAAGAGCAGAAAAGCATCAAAAACCAGACCGATGTCGCTGAAGAGAGCACTCTTGAAAAGCTGCTGTGGAAAGGGCGAGGGTTGTGGGCTTCTCGCTGTCGTGACCAAGCCCGCTCCCTGAAACCTAAGGCAACAGGAAAAATGTAGCCTTACTCGCTCGATTGAAGGTGGCAAGGAGAATGCAGTGTCAGAAGAGAAAGTCAAAATTTAAAGAGAAAATTCTGGAAGTGAAAAGAAAAGAGTAAGAACAGACGCCATTATCTGAATATAAATCTGCCCAAACCCTAGGCAGACTTCTTTTTTTTTAATGAATTTCTGAATTTTTGAATTTTATTTATTTTATTAGTTATCTATTTTATACATATTAGTGTATATCTGTCAATCCCAATCTCCTAATTCATCCCAGGCAAACTTCTAACGTCTACATGGGCAGGGAAGACCCAGGGGGGCTTGGGGCAGGGGTGCGGCAGGCAGATACCAGAGCGAAATTTATCTCTAAAAGACTTTGCTGCCCTGGGAGAAATTCTGTGAGTTTGCTGCTTTGGGAATGGAAGGCATCTCCTAACCCATGCTCAGCTTCGGTGGCAGAAAGCTGAAGTCTTAATGGGTTGAGGTGTCAGGAGCTAGGGTTGAAAACTGGTGGAACAGATGAAAATCGAGGAGGGCTTCTTCCTAGAGGCCCGGAAGCTACAGAGAGCGTGAGCCACGCACGTGAAGGTAAAACTCCGCCCAAGCGCTTGAGCGACCAGCAGACTCTACAGCACAGGGCGCGCGCGGCGGGGCCAGGCTGAAAATAGGGGCACTCTCTGAAGTTCGAGTCCAGACAACGTAACGGCCTTCTTAAGACGAAAAACGAAACAAGAATCCTCTGCTGGAATGAAGAATACACAGCCAAGATCAAAATGATCACAAAACAACGGGGACGCAGGGGTCCGCCTGGGTCCAGAGGACAGCTGAGGACAAGGAAGCCCTCCACCTGCCTTGGCTGCACTCCGTATGACAGCGCGAGAGAGAGCCCTGACCCTGGAGAAGAAGTGACAGGGTTTTATTCCCTGCCCCACAGCTTACTAGCTGTTCCAACGTTAGGAAGCTGCTTAACTTCTCTGTACCTGTTTTCTCGTCTCTAAAATGGCAGTGATAACAGCACTTCCTGTTTCAGGCATTTGTGAGGATGAATGAGTTAATACACGCAACGCAGTTGAAAAAGGCACGTATCACGTTCACTATACTGCTCATGATGATACCAAAGACCATGATGATAACGTAACACTCCACCAACACCCACATGCAATCCTGGGGTGAAAGGGGAGGAGCTGGAGGGAGAGACCTTGCATTTATTAAAAACACTCTGAATTGCCTTTATGTTAAATTACACCGTAAAAAGAAGCACAGTATACAGTTACGTGGAAAAAAGTCTTATTTTGTTTCCTTGGACAACTCAACTTGTGGCCTTTAGATTTGTGCCGACTGCTGTTTACACACATATACACACACATGCCTACATACAAACTCACACGTGCTATCAGCTCATACAGGGTATACTGGATTACACCTTGCTTTTTTCATTCTGACTATTTTATAAAGAGCCTAACGGTAATTTTGACTTTCTCTCTCTTTTTTTAATCTAAAAATTCAGGAAGTTATTTTAAAATTTTTATCTTTTTAACAATTTTGTTTGTTTCCTTTCTAATATGACAGCATTCTGGGAAGAGAATGCCATTTATAAAATATATGCTAATAGTTTCAATTCAGTTTACTAACGATAAGGTTACATTTTTCACATCCATGTTTACTTTTTCTTCCTTGATCACACATGTACTCAAGCCCTCACGGATGCCTTCCATGGATGTCTTGTCTGCTGAATATACGGGTGCAATGATGAATAAAACCCAGTTTCCATCCTTAAAAATCTCACAAGGCAATAGATATGCAGACAGACAAACGACATTTTAAATAAGAAGAAGTCATAGCAGCATTAGATGTAGGCAAAACGTGTGGCAATAGCATTAAGTATAGGATAATCAGTTCAAGAACTGGAAAGGTGGATCTATCAGGTTTGATGGAAGAAGTGCTGTTGAGGCAGTGTCTTAAAGCACCAGGGGTATTTTCTAAATAGAGGAGAAAGGAATTCTAGGAGCAGTGACGGTTCTGTGTAAGTCACAGTAGTACAAAAAATATGCAACTTTAGGAATCTGTAAGTAATTCCAAATTTTTAAGCACAGGGGGAGTAAAACCAGGAGATGTGATGGGAAGACAGGATTCAGATTGTATTTTGATTTAACTGTATGTAATGAGAGCCTGAAATTAGGCCCTGGAGTGAAAATTGAGACAAGAAAATATATTTTAAGCATGTCTATACTAAGACTTAATAACCGGTCTGCTATGTCAGAGGAGAGAAGATGGTGTGGGTGTGGATTTGAGACCGTGGGAAAAGTAAAGTGTTCAAAGGAACTTGTTTATTCAGATTTTTTGGCTTCGGTTGCTAATCACTTTATTAATAAACTAAGTTTTTATGATAAAGTATAAGCTGAGGAGGGGGAAAATGAGTCTGTACTTGTACACGGTGACTTCAAAACTCCTGTGGGATACCTACATGGTGCTGCCAGTTAGGAGGTTAGAAATGGAATTTGAAATTTGGGGTTCAAAATAGAGTTATGGGCTAGACACCTGTGCTTGGAAAAGAGTGAAATTCTGAGAACTCACTTATGTAGAGTGAGATGATCAGAGAGCTGGACAGAGCCTTACAAGGCCCAGCTATTTAAGAGATGGCAAAGAAGGAAAGTGGCAAGTGAAACCATATTAGGGTTTTCCAGAGAAACAGAACCAATAAGATGTTTGTAGGTATATCTGTGTGTTATTCATATACACAAATGTATACATAGCTCTACCTATCTATCTACCTACCTATCTATCTATCTCTCTATCTCTCTATTTATCTATCTATCTTGCTAGGCTTATTTTAAGGAACTGGCTCATGTTATTAGGGAAGCTGGCAAGTCCAAACACCCACAGGGTAGGCTGGCAGCCTAGAAACCCAGGGAAGAGTTTCACGTGGCATCCAAAGGCAGTCTGCTGGCAGAATTCCATTCTCCTAGGGAGAGGCCAGCCTGTGTTCTAGGAAGACCTTCAGCTGATCGGATGAGGGCCACCCACATCATGGAGGGTCATCTGCTGTACGCAAAGTCTACTGATTTAAAGTTGAATCTCATCTAAAAATACCTTCACAGAAGCATCTAGAATAATGTCTGACCAAATACCTATGGACTGTGGCCTCATCAAAGTAACACATAAAATGAACCATCACAGAAACTGAGGAGGATTCAGTAATGAAGAGAGTGAGAGAGAGAGAGTTGAGAGAGAGAGAGAGATTGATTTCACCGCTAAGAGAGGAAAGAAGTTCAAGAAAAAGCAAGTGGTCTAGAGGTTTTAAGCAGGATGTGAACTAAAAATAGCCTCCTGGGTAAAGCAACAGGAAGGGTGCCGTTCTGAGAGAAGAAATGGCCTTTGGCAGAAGCCAAAGAGCAAAGAGTTAAGATGTTAATGGGAGGTGAGAAACTGGAGACAACGTATGGCTTGTGAATAGAAGATATAGAATGATGGCCAAAGGGAGAACAAGGGTGAAGGGGATATGCTTTTTCTATAGGATGTGGAAAGAAAGAAAATAAACCTGCGATGGTTAATACCTTGGCTGATGACAGTAAAAGTGACTGTATCCCAACACTTACCAGTCTAGGTGCGACTGCGATTTAACAGGGATTCACAGAAACGTGACAGTCTCGTCCTGAAGAGTGATCCTCTAAGAAGTAAAATTTCAGTGAGATTTGCGGGAGGAGGGAAGATTTTCAATGCCTTTTAATCTGACTCCCATCAAACAAAGCCACAAAGGGAGCTGCCTCTTTTGCAGGGCAGCTGGGGTGCAAAGTGGCCAGGAGAGTGCCTTGGCCACTTTTCACCATTTCCCCCCAAACTATTTTTCATTATTGGTTAATACTATAATGGCTAACAAAGGGTATTTTAACATTCATAAGCAAATTCTTCTTCTATTAAAAATAATATTCTCATTTATTTCACAGCTCTTAGGAACTAACCTTTTGGGAAGGTCAACACAAAGTCGTGGGAAGAAAATAAAAATAAAATGTCTTAGTGACTGGGCACACACATGGCCGTCAGCAGTGAGACCTGGACTCAGCCTCTGGCATCCAGGCCGGTATTCTTTCCTTCTGAAAAACCTATTCCACTCTAAAATTAGGAATGAACACACATCATAGAAACATGATGCATAGGTAAGTCTACTTCCTATTATGACCAATTATTCTCATTTATGTCATAAAATAAGTCATATGCCCTATGTATGAAAGAAAGGTCACATGATTTATTATTTGTTGTGTAATACTGGCAGTTTCATGTCGTTCAAACTAAAAGTATTCCCACCTATGTATTGTTTTGTTTTCTTCAAAAAATTAATGCCCCTAAAAGAGGAAGAAAGTAAAGTCTGAGGTCCAGATTTTCATGCCATAAATGCATGGCATGGGAAGTATAAAAAAATCTTCCCTTGTACGATCTCATCATGGATGTAAGTCAATTTTGGTCATTGCCACAAAATAAACTTCCAACTGCCAGCAACGCACATCTAATTTGCAGCCGGGAAGTAATCTCACTTGTTCCACTTGAGTTGGGCAACCTTGTGCTTTGCTGCATTTAAAGAACCTCCATTCAGTATAATGGGTTGGGGTCACTTCATCTAATGTATCTCATTATATCAAGGGAATATAATCATTTCGGCAGCTTGTTTTAGATTCAAGAATGAGGAATTTCAATGTACCAAGGAAACTAGTTCAAGTTGTTTTAGTATCTGATAAAATACTAGTTCATGAGCCTTCATTTTTTGAAATACCTGGATTTGGAAGAGAGTTCAAAATAAGATTCAATCCTGAAGAATTTATTACCAAAATCTGTCCTTCATCTGATTAAGCGATTTGGGGGGAAGGGAGATTTTAGCATTTTAGATACCCTAGCATTCTCTTCCCTAACACGGAACAACCAGCAGCAATTTATTTTCGGTATGGATTCTTTATGTCAATGGCCAACAGCCAACTCAGCTTTTTCTAAGGGATAGAATAGGGGCAAGGTAAAGGGCATTAACATTTGCACAGAAAGGACTCTGCATGTGTGATTGTCATGTCATCCTTACAACACTCTCATGAGTTAGGTACAGCTAAGATTGAGCCATATAAACTTGCTTTGTAGGTCAAAAGTTGTATAAACTGGCAGTTTCATGTGGTTCAAACTAAAAGTATTCTCACCTTAACAATAAAGAAACTGAGGCTCACAGGGTTTAAATAATTTACTCAAGATCAAACAGCTGGTGTAATGCACTGTGATAAAGTCAAACTTTGGTTTCTTTCCTCTGCCATTCACTTCCTTAGGAAAATAAGATTAGAAAAATGAGACTTCTAGAAAATGTAGAGTTGCAAAGGTCTTAAAATCCACTGCTAGATTTTATTTTCATTTTATGCTTAGAAGCAGCCCAATCAGGTATATCAAAGGGACACAGAAGCCAAATGATAAAGCTCTCAGAGCCCAAAGCTGGAACTATTTGAGCAAGTAAATACACAAAGTAGCACTGGATTGTAAACCACAGTGTCACATTTATACCCAGTAGTCCATATTGATACAAATAAATGATTGAATAAATAAATAGATGATGGAAAATAGACAAATTTCCCCTGCAAAATTCCAAACACTTTATGTGGGTCCTCTGACCTCAAGGAGGTGGAGCTAAGTCCCCAGTGCTTCAGTGAGAACTGTGCATAGTGGCTTTCTTGCAAAGGGGATAGTATGGAAAGGGGGAAAAGAAAGCAAGTTTACAGTCAAGAAGCCTGACAAACATTAATGATCAAGGTTAACATCAGTGGTGATAAGTCATGCTGATAATATATCCCCTTGATATGATGTGATGAGAATGGCACTTTACCTCTGGGATCTTCCTCACAAAAACTTATAAGCCCAGTCTAATCATGAGAAAAAATCAGACAAATCCCAACCGAAGGACATTCTACAGAATACCTGACAAGTATTTTTCAAAACTGTGAAGGTCATCAAAAACAAGGCAAGTCTGAGAAACTGTCAGAGCCAAGAGGAGCCTCAGAGGACACGACAACTGAAAGTGACGTAGTGTCTAGGATGGGATGCTGGGACAGAAAGGGGGATATTTGGTGTCTAGGATGGGACCCTGGGACAGAAAGGGGGATATTTGGTGTCTAGGATGGGATCCTGGAACAGAAAGGGGGATATTTGGTGTCTAGGATGGGATCCTGGAACAGAAAGGGGGATATTTGGTATCTAGGATGGGATCCTGGAACAGAAAGGGGGATATTCGGTAAAAACTAAAATCAGAATGAAGCACGGAGGATAGTTGATAATAATGTGTCAACAGTAGACGTTAACTGTGGCAAATGTACTATACTACTAGGAGAAACTGACTGTGGGGTGTAATAAGGATGATGTATTTTTACTAGCAACAGAAAAAAGTTGTAAGGACTCAAGCCAAATGGGAAAAGGTAATTCTGAATAGAATACGATTTTAAGCATCTCACATACGTTAGTAGTTTATATATTTGTTATAAAACTGAGACTTTATAACTTACAGTGATGTGAGCTTTTAAAATAATCCCTGGTGAAAGCTACAGATACATGGAGGCACTTCCGAAGAACATAAAGACTGACTAAACCATTAGCAATATACAAGTAAGTGCTTTATTACATCATAAAATAAAGTACTCAGAATAAATAACAATATGTTCATGCTATGAATTCCTTCAGTGAGTTTTTCCTAGTTCAAGGATGGTTCTGCTGACCAATCCATAGGCTGGTAAGAGAACTCAATACATGACACTGGGAGAAAAAGAAGTTCACTTAACAGTGACATTCAAGTGTTGCTTTAGTGCAATTAGAGTCATTTAAAGCATGACCTGTTATTTAAAGAATTGGAATATTTTCTAATAAAATTCAAAGTAATACATGCACCTCAATGTTCACTGCAGCACTATTTACAATAACCAGGACATGGAAGCAACCTAAGTGTCCGTCGACAGATGAATGGACGAAGAAGATGTGGTACATACATACAATGGAATATTACTCAGCCATAAAAAAGAACGAAATAATGCCATTTGCAGTGACATGGACGGACCTAGAGATTGTCATACTGAGTGAAGTAAGTCAGAAAGAGAAAGACAAATATCATATGATATCACTAATATGTGGAATCTAAAAAGAATGGTACAAATGAACTTATTTACAAAACAGAAATAGAGTCACAGATGTAGAAAACAAACAAACTTATAGTTACCAAGGGGGAAAAGGGGGGAGGGTAAATTGGGAGATTGGGATTGACATATACACGCTACTGTATACAAAACAGATAACTAATAAGAACCTACTGTATAGCACAGGGAACTCTACTCAATACTCTGTAATGACCTACATAGGAAAAGAATCTAAAAAAGAGTGGATATATGTATATGGATAACTGATTCACTTTGCTGTACAGCGGAAACTAACACAACATTGTAAACTGACTATGTTCTAATAAAAATTAATTTTAAAAAAGTAATCTTTCAAATATTGAAATAATGCAACAGTGTTCTTGCCACAAGCATTTACAAAGACCATAGCTTCTTGGGGTTTATGTATTCGTAGTCAAGGTTTATCTGCTCTCTGTGACCATTCCCGTGCCCTCCCAGTCCAGCACAGAAATCAAAACGTCTCTCGTCCCACGCTTACTTTATCAGGATTCCTGTTTCGTACACTGTATCTGAAATCTTTTTCAGACTGGTTAATCAATTCAGACGTAGTAAAGAACTTGAATACTTTCAACAACTGTACAAAGCACACTTGAGAACATGAGATATCTTCAAAAAACTCCAAAATAATTAGAATGCCCCATAAGACTTCCTGAAAACTCAGATGAAACTTGATTATATATAAAACCCCTTAATATACAAATGCTTAAAGTTTATCAAATGATGTTGCCAAAGTATGCCATGTATTACATTGCTAATATTCTTCTGGTTTAAAAAAAAAAAAAAAAAAGCCAGGAGGAACTTATCTCAAATGTAACACATTCCCTTTTATATAACATCTTTAGAATGTAGTCATTTCATATCATCTATCACCTCTGTCACAATTTTCTTAAGATTTCTAACCTCTCAAACTTACTTCTCTTATTACAGACCACATGATTTATGAGTACCGCTAGCTCTAGAGACAGCTGTGAGATTAGCATTGTAACCCACTGCAGATCACCTCGGAAACAGTTTCTTCTGAAATGTACTGTCACATTGAAATGGAATTACAACACATTTTGGGGGCAATTCTGACATGTACTTTTAAACCTACTTGCTCAAATTGCAGAGAAAAAAAAAGTATAGAAACGGGGAAAAACTGGGCTACATTGATTCGCTTTTACGTACTGTAAAATCATATATAAACTTTTAATCAAAAGTTTACTGTAATGCGATATACTTTCATTTATCTAGTGTCTTACATATTTTCTATGTGTATATACATAAATGATTACACAAGTCATTAAGAAATCCTCAGACAAGAGGACGGATTTTAATATCCCATTGGGAACATACTAAAATCCATCCTTTTGTGAGTGATTTTGTGCCACAAGAATGTTTTAAATTTCAAGGAAAGGAAATTTTCTTTTTTTTTTTTTTCTTTTTTCTTTTTTTTTAACATCTTTATTGGAGTATAATTGCTTTACAATGGTGTGTTAGTTTCCACTGTATAGCAAAGTGAATCAGCTATACATATACATATATCCCCATATCCCCTCCCTCTTGCGTCTCCCTCCCACCCTCCCTATCCCACCCCTCTAGGTGGTCACAAAGCACCGAGCTGATCTCCCTGTGCTATGAGGCTGCTTCCCACTAGCTATCTGTTTTACATTTGGTAGTGTATATAAGTCCATGCCACTCTCTAGGAAATTTTCAAGTATAACAGTACACTCTGATTTGACATTGTGTTAAGGACCTGAGGAAGAAAATATGAGAATGCGTGGCTTGAAAAAATGTAAAGGCCAATATTCTGGGATAGAACTGCAATAGATTTATGGCAATTTCTTACCGCATTTTTCTCTTTACCTCCATGTTCAGTAGAGCAAACACCAACTAAAGGTGTCCAAATGGCATATCGTTATTAGACCTTTCCATTGCAAACCCAAAATAGAATGGCCAGCTCCGTCAGGAACGGCCCTCATATTTCTAGAAGAGACAGATGTTGGAGTGCAGGTGAGGAGTTCTTCACTGAAGATGAAGAGTAGCTCAGCTCAATAGTTTTCCCCACCAAACCCTGGCTGCCCTCCAAGCTGCTATCTTGTCTTTGCTACTCAAAGTGTGGTCCGCAGACCAGCGGCATTAGCATCACTTGGGAGCATGTTACAAACAGAAAATCTCAGGCATCATCCCAGATAGGTTCCCAAGTGCTTGATATTCACGTGGAAATCTGAGAAGGACTGACTAGTACCATGGTTATCACCCTTGCCTGCTACGAGAATTAACTGGGGACATTTAAAAAATATTGTTGCCCAGGCTTTACCCTACACCAATTAAATCAGAATCTCCGGGTTTACAGCCGGCCACAGATACTTCGTAAAGCGTGGCTGAGTTAAAGCTGTTCTGAGAACAGGACCCGGTGGATTTCATCTGTTCATTCCCACAGCATCGGAAATACTTTCTTCCTACGGAAGTGCTCAAAAAGCATTTAAAAAAAAATTTACACTATGCTCCAAATTTATTTTACTCAAATCAAACTCCAGAAGTTATTCTGTCCTTTCTCTTCCCCCACCTACCTTCCCTGTTCCCACCACAAATTCCTTCTGGTTTATATGCATATACATATGCATCCTTTCCCTCTCTGAGTTTTTAGAGGAAAGGATTTGGGGCCAAAGCCCTGAAGTAGCCAGAAGGGTCTCCATCTCTAACCACAGTCATTTTGTTTTTCTCCACAGCCAATTCAAAATCTTGTTGTTTTACAGTGGTTGATTTGATTTGATGATGGAGGTGGGGATGGTTGATTTGCTTTAAAATCTACCATTGGGGTTCCTATGCCTGGATTAGATGCCTGGGTGCCCCTAGGCAGAGTAGTGATAGAGCAGACTCTTAGGTCCCATGGATGGACATTTGCTTTACACATATCACGGTCCACCATATTGCTTACCCGTTCCCGCACTCCCACTCCTGGGAGAGTTTCACATAAATTACAATGTATCACATCTTGAGTGACAATAGGGGAGGATAAACTGTGCTACCTCATCAGCTACTGACTGTCTTGACCCCAAACATTCTCCACTGCTACCTACTCTCCTCAAGCGCAAATCTATTCAGAAAAACCCAAGCTGGTGGCCTTGAGGATTAGAAGCTGCTTCCTCTTCCTTGTCATCCAGGTCTGAACCAGTGGAGTGGCCTTTGGATATCACTGTAACCAATCTCACTGAAGGTGGAACATTTGATTTCTTCACCACCAGGCCTCCTTCCACTTTCAGAAATAATCCTCTTTCAATCTCCTACTTATTCAAATAAAAACACCATCTCATATTAATAACATCTTTCCCGAAGAAGCGCAGACCATTTTTTTAGATAGTTCTTTAATCCTCACAGCACTCCTTGGAGGTAGGTAACGTCCATACGACAACTCTTCTCAACCAAGTCAGAATGATTATGCAAGGGTATTAGGTGCCCATAGGTATTATTGGACTGACTTTCATTTCCTCCAGAAATGTATTTACTGGGGACTGAAGCAGTGCATTTATTTGAAAAATATATATATGGGCTTAAGGATAAAAATCTGCCTTGGAATAATGACTGTGTTGTCCACAGTACTTTGACATTGATAAAGATACATAGCTTCTGGCAAGATGCAATATAGCTCATCTGGATACTGTGAGTATAAATTTCTAAGTTGGCAGTTATTATTTATCAGGTTGAAAATATTAAAGGTACAATTTATGGATTACATAAAAGAATATTTTTGGTATAGTAATTATATTTTTTTTAAATCATCTTTTTTTCAAACATGTTATGGTTATTACAAGGGAAAGTAAATTTTTAAAAGTTTGGAGTATTTAGAGATAAGATTGTCATGTGGTGGCCTAATAATTTGATCTTTAGGCATAATACACATATTTACTAAGACTAAAGAAAAAGTTGTGAATTAAAATTGCATTACAAAACATTTGAACTGGATAAAGAAAAATGATTTATTAAGTACAATATTTTAAGCATATTCGAAATACGTTGTCAGGTTCAACCCGAAAGTTAGACTAAAGACGGCCTCCTTCCACTGGTAGAGTATAAAGCTAATAACAGGTAACACACATAGTGCTGACTATGGACTAATGTGGTTCTTAGCACATTAACTCATTTCTTTCCCCAAATAACAATTATCATCCTCATTTCCAGATAAGAAAACCCAAGACTCAGTTCCCATCACATCACTCATCTGAGGTGGTAAATTAGGATCTGAATCCATGCTCTCTAGCCATCAGATTATCATTCTTTGACCCTACTCTTCGGCTGATACATAAATACCTAAGATGTCAGCACATGTGTAAGAAGCATTTTTGTCTTGTTTTGTTTTAATGAGGAAATGTGAAGAGATTGGTATAAAGTGGGAAGAACTGCTAAAGCGGATTACGCGATATCTTTCCTTCCTTCTTGGGGAAGAAAGCTAGATAAATCCAATGTGCATCACACGCATAATTCAGCGTTGGCGACACCTTCTTCAGAGTTCCCTAGAGGCTGGCAATCCACCCCACAGTTCCTACTGGCATGCATACCTCAACCTCCCCTTGACCTCAGCAGTGGTATAACTACGTTCTCTAAAGGAGGACTGAAGGTTTGGATGGGCGCGAATGGACAGGATTAAAAACAACCTAACTTACAAAAATCCAAATTGTCTCCTGTGCTGTAGTCTGGAAGATGAAAATTTCCAGGAACTTTGATTTTTGAATAGAAGGATTCATACTCTAAATGTCTCTTTCAAAATAATGGATCAGTTCACTTAAGGTTTAGGAAAAGCATAATTTACCAAATTTAATTTAAAAAAATATGTGCTGACTCACTTATGATTAAAATAGAATTTACTTCCATGAAATTAAAATAATAGAAGTAGCTAACACTTTTTGAGCATTAACTATATGCCAGTTACTGTGTTGAGTCTTCATATGTACGATGTGATTTAATTTTAAAACATTACTATAAGTAAGCAAAATTATTATTCCCATAGTTCAGGTAAGATAACTGAGGCTGAGATAAAGGAAGTAAATATATCAAGTACACAGAAACAGTGTGTGATGGAGCCAGGATTCCAAGTAAGTTTTTCCTGATTCCTAACTTACCAGAACTATATTATTTAATAAGTGTTTATAAATTTCTGAAGTTAATGAATATTCAGTGTAAAGATACTTAAAAGTAGCACTTCAAAAAACAGGTACTTATTTTCTAATCATAGCTAATATTTCCTTCATTCTGGAAAAAACTTCCCCTCCCTACGACTCCTTGATATGAAAAGGCTTCAGAACTCAATTCAGGCACCACTCTTCATCGACTACCATAGTCCAATCTCACCCATGAATATAAATATTTAAAACAAAGTATTAATAAACTATTACAACAATTTAAAAAATAAATCCCACCCAAGATGGTTTTCTCTCTGAAATACAGAAATATATTAAAATAATGACATATAGACAATATACTGGTTTTATCCTACATAAATAAATTAAAGGTGGGGAAAATATATCGTTATGTCGATAAATGCAGAAAGACATTCAATAAAATTCAATATGTATTCTTGACTAAATCTATTTTCAAAAACTATAAATAGAAGATATACTTAAGCTGATGAAGAATATTTACAAAAACTCTGTAGTGATATTATATTTAATTATAAAATGTTTAAAAGCATTCTTATTAGAGTCAGGACTGAGACAGTTTCTTGCATGGAATATTCTACTCAAAGCAGTAAGTCAAGTAAAAGAAATCAGTATAAGGACTAGAAAGAAAGAAATCAAACTGTCAGTTGTCCGAAGAAATAACTGTAACCCCAAAATACCTAAAATATCCGCTGGACAAAAATAGGAAAACTTCAAGAATAATAGGAGAAAATATACAATGATGGCTTTATGACTTGGGGTAGGGAAAGAATTCTTCTTTACAACACAAAATTCACAAATGATTAAAGGAAAGGACTGGTCCATTTGACTACATGAAAATGAACAATTCTGTTCACCAAAGGGTAACAGAGATGAAGTGAAAAACCTAATCATAGTTTTGGGAGAAGATATTTTCATTTGAAAACATATAACCGTAAAACATATATGTGAAATTTATGAGCAAAAATACAAACAACTCAAAATGAAAAAAATGGGAATAAAACATGAAGAAGCCCTTCTCTAAAGAGGAAATCCTAATGGCCTTAAATATTAGAGGAACATTACTAGTAATCATGGTATGCATATTAAAATCACAATGGCATGCATGCCATTTTGCATTCACCACATTAGGAAAAATTTAAGAGTCTGCCATAACAACTGCTGCTGAAGATGTTACCCAAGTGCACCCTGGAAACTGCTGTGAAAATGTTAATTTTCTAAAAACAAATCGTGAAAACAATTTGGCATTATCTTAGAAACTGTTATGTGCTTATACCCTATGACTCAGCAATTCCATATTAGAAAAGCACCTGTATTGCTGTGTTTCATATATATTTATCACAATCCACAGTCAAAATGTGATACGTTACACACATATATAACAGGACTTGTAGGAAATAACTTATTTGTACTAAGTGTTATAATCTCTGATTATCCTCTATTTTCTTCAAAATCACGCACACAAAATAATAGGGGTTTTAACTCAGTGAACTGATTTCACGACCCACTAAAGGGTTACAGCTCACAGTTTGAAAAATACTGTCCAAGAGAAACTCCAGCGCATGTGGTCCAGGAGACAGATAAAAATGCTCATGGCTGTGTAGTTTTTAGTAGCAAAAGGTGGAAATAATTCAAATGTCTATTAGAGGAGAACAACTAGGTATATTGGGCTATATTTAGAACGTTAACAACAGCTACATACAGGGATACACCTTTAAGATTATTAAGTGAACAATGCAAATCATAGTAGGATACATGCATTCTAATTCCACATATATAAAGTTAGAAACATGTAAAACTAAGAACATACTATTATATCCACACATGGTAAAAATATTGAAAACACAGAAAATAAGAACATTTTTTACCTACGGGACTGGTGGAGAGATGTTTGTGATCAGGTGAGGGCAAACTAAAGGCTTCAAGGCAATGATTAGATTTTATCTCTTGGGTCAAGGGTACCCTAGTTTCCTTATTATGGTTTATAAATCCTCCCACATATGTTATATGTACTCTACTATGTGAGAAACATTTTTTTTTTTTTTAATTGGAGTATAGTTGCTTTACACTGCTGTGTCAGTTTTCTGCTGTACAGCAAAGAGAGTCAGCCATACGTATACGTAGTTCCCCCTCTTTTTTGGATTTCCTTCCCATTTAGGTCACCGCAGAGCACAGAGTAGAGTTCCCCGTGCTATACAGCAGGTTCTCATTAGTTATCTATTTTATACATAGTAGTGTATATCAGTCAATCCCAATCTCCCAGTTCATCCCAGCACCCTCCTTCCCCCTTGGTATCCGTACATTTGTTCTCTACATCTGTGTCTATTTCTGCTTTGCAAATAAGAACATCTATACCACTTTTCTAGAGTCCATATATATGCGTTAATGTACGATATTTATTTTTCTCTTTCTGACTTACTTCACTCTGTAAGACAGTCTCTAGGTCCACCCACATCTCTGCAAATGACCCAATTTCGTTCCATTTTATGGCTGAGTAATACTCCATTGCATAAATGTACCACATCTTCTTTGTCCATTCTTCTGTTGATGGACATGTAGGTTGCTCCCTATGTGTGAAACATTTCATAATTTTTGAAGTGTATGTGGATGTGCATATGCACATGTAAACATGGGGGATTTGTTTAAAGAAAAGTATGGTATCAACTAGAATGAATATCAGGCATGTATGTTCTGGGGTTCTGATTAACAGTCACTGAAATAATTCTGGGTTAAGTTATAAACACCTAAGAATAAAACTGCTTTTGAAGTTTTACCTATTTTTGGTCAGTGAATTGTCATTTAGCTTAAAGAGATTTGTTCAATGTTTTAAAAAATATGTTAGCAGTGTTCTATCAAGAAATAGATGTCCAGTCTTAGCAATATCTTTCTAGATCTTTCTCCTCAGGCATGGAAAACAAAAGCAAAATTAAACAAATGAGACTTCATCAAACTGAAAAGCTTCTGCACAGCAAAGGAAACCATCAGTAAGACAAAAAGGCAACCTACTGAATGGGAGACGATACTTGCAAACGATGCATCTGATAAGGGGTTAATATCCAAAATACACAGACAACTCAACAACAGCAAAATCACCTGATTAAAAAGTTGAGCAGAGAAGCTGAAAAGACATTTTTCCAAAGAAGATACACAGATGGCCAAGAGGCACATGAAAAGATGCTCAACATGATTAATTATTAAAGAAATGCAAATCGAAACCACATTAGATATCACCTCACACCTGTTAGAAGAGCTATTACGAAAAAGTCAAGAGATAGCAAGTGTTGGTGAGGATGCAGAGAAAAGGGAGCCCTAGTGCACTGCTGGTGGGAAGGTAAAGTGGGGCAGCCACTGTGCAAGACAATATGGACAGGCCTTCAAAAATTAAGATAGAACTACCATACGATCCAGATATCCCACTTCTGGGTATTTGCCCAAAGACCACCAAAAAACTAATCTGAATAGTTATCTATTCCCCCATGTTCACTGCAGCATTATTTACAATAGCCAAGATATGTAAACAACCTAAGTGCCCATCAAGAGATGAATGGATAAAGAAGATGCGGGGGGTGTGTGTGTGTATATATATATATATATATGTATATATATATATATATATATATATATGTATATATATGTATATATACATACACACACACACAATGGAATATTATTCAGTCATAAAAGTGATGAAATTTTGCCATTTGGGGTAACATGGATAGACCTCGAGGGTATTAGATTAAGTGAAATAAGTCAGAGAAAGACAAATACCATATGATTTCACTCATAAGTGGAACATAAAAAAACTAATAAACAAGAACAAAACAAATGAACAAACCAAACCAAACAAAAACAAACATGTAGACACAGAGAACAAAGTGGTGGTTACCAGAGGGGAAGGAGTGGCAGTGGGGGAAGGGAAAAATAGGTAAAGGGGATCAAATGTATAGTGAGGAATGGAAAATAAATTTTTGGTGGTCAGCACATTATAGATTACACAGAAGTAGAAACATAATGTTGTATGCGTGAAACTTACATAATGTTATAAATCAATATTATCTCAATAACGAAAAAAAGAAATAGATGCAAAGAAATGTAGGAGACTACTTTAGGAGTATATTATTTACTAATTGTAAATAAGTAGGAAAACTATTATATACACTATTGATATTTTCTTCTTGCCAATCTGTGATTACATTTCAGAAGTCTTGCTGTAAAAAAAAAATCACACAAATGAACTTATTTACGAAACAGAAACAGAGTCACAGATGTAGAAAACAAACTTATGGTTACCAAGGGGGAAAGAGGGGGGGAGGGATAAACTGGGAGATTGGGATTGACATATACACGCTACTACATATAAGATAGATAACTAATAAGAACCTACAGTACAGCACAGGGAACTCTACTCAGTAGTCTGTAATTACCTATATGGGAATAGAATCTAAAAAAGAGTGGATATATGTATAACTGATTCACTTTGCTGTACAGCAGGAACTAACAAGACATTGTAAATCAACCATACTCCAATAAAAATTAATTTTAAAAAATCTATAAAAAAAGTCTTGCTGAACAATCATATGGTATGATCATAGTATAGGGTATATGATGTGTTTTCATAACTTTTTAAAAACTCATACAACTTTATAAATAAAACATTTAATTTGTGCAATTGTGACAGTCTCTTCAAACGCAAGGCTTACTGCTGTGTAAACTGTACCAAGGGCAGCCCTTCAACAGTGGAGTTTTATATAAGCCTCTTCTCTACCTCCTCATACTGCAGCAATGGTCTCTCTGCTTGGAAGCAACTGCTCTGGAAGAATTTAACAAGCCAAGTAGGAGGAACAGTATTGCCTGCAGGTCTAAAGGTACTTGAATTTCAGCCTAACTTCGAGGAAGGTCAGGGAAATTTCAAGTTCTCTTTGGAGGACCAAGTGTTTTCTTATAGACCCAGAGTAGATCTGAGCATATCAGCTTGAAAGCAATAGTTCTGAACCTTCTCGACTGCTCAGGGACTAACAAGACTGCTCTGCTTTCCAAACTAACCTAGCCTTCTCTTGAGGGCAGTCAGATCCCTCGAAGAGTGAGATCTGGCAACGCATGTGATCCTAGCAAATGCACGTTTGCCTAGTATATGCCACTTCATGTTGATGATTTACTACTCATTCTTCCAGTTTTCTGTACCTCTAGACTTCTTTTTTTTTTTTTTTTTTTTTTTATCAATGCCTTTCTGCTTTGGGACAGATTTTAAGTACTAACTTTAAAATAACTGAAATAAGATATAATCTTTACACCTGATAATTGTATAATATGAGATCTACAGGTGACAGAGTGGTGAGATTTTTGTTAACTGAGAAAAGTTTCCTTGATGTTCTCAGCTAACCTAATGACCTTTCCTGTGGAAGCAGGGGAGGTGAAAAGTCATCTTGTCATTAGAGAGAAGCATAAGAAATCCTAAGTACTTAGTGCTGTTGTTATTAAAGAAAAATTAAGATTTTTGGGGGGATGGGATATTAGAGAATGAAAAACGAAGGGAATTGCTGAGTACCTAACAACAACGACAACAGTAATAATAATATTCACTAATTATCTACAAAAAGAAAAAATAACATGTCCATTAAAATTTCAAGTTCTGATCTCTCTATAGGTGTCTACTGAGGATGAATGATGAGGGCTGGTGGAAACCAGCTGCTGAAGCAAAGAGTTGAATGTATATGTGCAAGTAACCAGGAGGAGGGGATCCAGTGCAGCTCCATTTGAGACTTCAGGGCCGAGAGACAACACAACTAGAATTCACCATTCAGTACCCATCACTGGCACCTGCCATGAACAAGATACTGTGACAAAGCCCTGTGCTCATAAAGAGTGTAGCAGTGGAAACACTCTCAAGGCGTAATTGTAACTCAAAGACTAACTACAGGCATGTGTCCAGCATATGATGGGAAGGATATTCAGGCCGCAGAGGGGTAGCCAGAGGCAGTTACCCAGAGGGATGATGGACGCCCAAGCTGAGTTTTAAAGGAGAAAAAGCACCATGAGATCTTCCTCTTCGAAGATTCAGGCCCATGTTGGAAGAGGCTCGCCAGTGCGGACAGATAATACACACACCTGGCTTGGACGGGGCTCAGTTAAGAATCACCCACTGTCTCTGGCTTCTAGAATACTACTCTCTCCCTCCTTTGACTTTATGTCCAACGTTCTTGTTACTTAGGCAGCTTGTACTCTAAGTTCACAGGAATGGGGGTTTTGTGAGTTATTCTGAATATATAGATAATTTCCACATAGTTTTTTCTTATATGTTTTCAACATTAATTGATTTTTTTAAAAAATAATCCTGAACTCAGTTTGTTAGCAAGTTGAATATTCTGCCTGGATTTCAATATAGCTAAGACTTAGTCACCAGTATGGTGGGTAGCAAAGGCTGGGGAAAGTATGTGTCGACACAAGCAAAGTGGCCAGGCCGCTGGTCTTGCCAGCTGTGTGTAGAGACCACACCGCACAGGCCACCTCAGCCAATCAGAACCCTATGCAGCAATCTTCCACGTCCCCCCTTCCATCCCGTGAGTGAGGACCCGCATGTTAGTTACTCCACGTAATACCGCCACGTTCCAGCAACTGTGAATCTACTTTGGAGAAGTGCCCTGGTTCCAGCCGGCACTTGTGGCTCATAAGAAGGGTATATTAAGAAATTATAGATGTCTACTGAGTTTCTCTCAGTAGCAGAGGCAGCCTTAGTAGACCTGCCAGTGCAAAAGTATCACCCCTTCCTCACCTTCGATCCTGGGGAGAATTTCTGGTTCACAGAAAAATTCTTTCATTTCAGCTAAACAAGATGGCTCCTCTGCTAATTACTGTAAAAGTAAGTTATCCAGTCTGGATTTAGAATCTGAAGCTGAGATAGGTGGAGTTTGCTCATCTGTTTAGGACTCTAGGAAACGTGGCCACTGAGCCTGTTCCAGCCCAGGCCGTACGAAAAGTAGACACAGCTCCCACTGCTCCATGGAGAGCTGATTCCCATCACTAGGCAGGAAAATAAAAATGCTAATCACAGCGAGCAAAATTATGTTTTAAATTCTGTCCTTTATTCTTGGAACAAAAATACAGTGATCACTTCGGTGGTAGAACACTTTGGCATTTCCTCTGTACTTGAAACTGAATGCATACAAATTTGTATCATTACATAGTGTATACTGAATTTCAGAATTAAATGTTAATGCTCTGGAGCTTCTTTTTCAGAAGAAAGCAGGTGTAATTTAAAAACTTTTTTCAGTAGAATATTTTTATTTTTTTTTAATAGTTTAAGCCAGGTTTATCATGTATCATTGTAAGTGATTCTTAGATGTAATATTGAGGGCTATAAATATTCATGTAATTACCCACGGTATGAAAAAAAAAAAACTATTGCTATCTTATGATTATTTCAACATACCAACTCAGTAAGCAAAATCCATTTTTTAACAATTTATCTTCAAGCTAATGAAAAATATCATCCATATTAAGTGAAAAATAAGAGTTGAAAACGCATGGGAAAATGCCAGATAATTGAATTCGTGCTGTTTTGCCAGCTTTTCTCTCAGTCACATGAATGGGCGGCATCTTAAATAACAGACGCCCAGGCTGCTGGTGTGTTTAAATAACACCAGCCTAACGTATCTGTCATGATAAAGAAGGGAAGGCAAAGGGCCTCAAAGCAGCCCTGCTCGCTTGGTACCACGTGGAGGGAGCAATGGAACGCTCACTTGAAACGTCGAGCCTCTCAAAGCGCGGTTACGTCACCCGCCCCGGCAGCACGCACAGGAAGCTACCTACCGCACACCCAGACGGCAGGCGCTGGGTAGACATCTGCGCTCAAAATGAGAATCACCAGACAAGGCTACGGTTAAATTGGCCCTTTTTCACTCTAGATACAGATTTAATGAATTCTGTAGGGACTGAGAGATTCACAAAATTCAAATTGAAGGGGTGGGGGGGGGAATAAAAAACACAAGTAGGAAAAAAGTGAAATAATTAAATCAACTAAAAACTACTGAAAATTCAGGGACCAGATAGTCACTGTTAGACAAGCTATCATTAGCTTTATACTGATGTTAATACATATATTAAATTTAAAAAAATAAAACTCTCCATTCTTACTAACCAATATTAATTAGTTAGTAATGCATAATTACTAATTTATACATTATGGGACATGAATCTGCTCTTACAGAACCATGAAGCATAACAGATCTCCCTCATGGAATATGTGTGAAATACATTCTGAAAATTACTTTGTTTTTCCATAACCATTCTCGCTGTTCAAAGGTCTTAGCTTCCCAGTTTTGATAAGGAAACTCATCGGTAGATGGTGTTTTAACTACAATAAAAGAAGAGATGCACGGCTGACGCATGCATATGCCTGCCTGTGAGAAATCATGTAAACAATGGAATAGTGGTTAGGGGTTGTGGATAAGCCCACACGTGCAAATAATATTTACAAGGGTAAAACGGCTGAGATGAGATGAGTGGGTCCTTCCCTTTTGCCTCCCTTCTCTGAATGTTCTAGATTTGTCCCGGGCTGAAAAGAATGGGAGACATTATTATAGACTGATTACCGAAAACAGGATGGATGGGAAATATTCAACTGCGGCACCCTTGTTTATTGCTCCCTGACTTGCCTCCGTATCACCTCCAGCTCTCACTGCAGGCAGAATCTCTTTGTCAAGGCCAAAGGCACATACTCGTGTGGACCAATGATCGAGTGCCTCTCACGGGGAACAGATTCTCCCAAATTAACCTGAAGTAAACTAAGAAGAATATTTGACTTTTTTTACATAGTGTTCCAAATGTTTCACTCCTTTTCCTCCTAAACCTGATTCTTCTCCACCTAGATCCATTCTCTCTACAAGGCCATAGGTAGTCCTCAAATCTATGTTAAAGGCTCAACTCCAAAATCTGAGGAACAAATACAATTTTGCTGAGGATTCACATCCCTTGATCTTTGGTGGAGAGTCCTGAACCCAACAGAAGGGCACTTCCGGAACTGTTAGAATAGCACTGCCTCTTTGCTTATCTTCAGAGAAACCACCTGTCTTCCCTTTCATCAGCTGTTTCCTCATTGCTTTCACCTGAATGAAGATCAGTACCAGGGCTTCTCTGGTGGCGCAGTGGTTAAGGATCCACCTGCCAACGCAGGGGACACAGGTTCGGGCCCTGGTCCGGGAAGATCCCACATGCCGCGGGGCAACTAAGCCCATGCGCCGCAACTACCGAGCCTGTGCTCTAGAGCCCGCGAGCCACAACTACTGAGCCCATGCGCCACAACTACTGAAGCCCGCGTGCCTAGGGCCCATGCTCCTCAACAAGAGAAGCCACCACAGTGAGAAGCCCGCGCACCGCAACGAAGAGTAGCCCCCGCTCGCCGCAACTAGAGAAAGCCCGCACGCAGCAACAAAGACCCAACGCAGCCAAAAATAAATAAATAAATAAATAAATAAAATAAATTTATTAAAAAAAAAAAAGATCAGTACCAGTTGAAGTTTGGCAACTCACGACACAATACATACAGTGATGGCACTTAAAACAAAAGAAAGCAGCATAAAAAAGATGGAGCTAGATATCGAGATATACAGATATAAATATGAAACAGATGCAAAGAGATGTTAGCGGTGATTCCTCTTGGATCAAAGAAAAGTTGGGGGTTCAGTTTTCTTCTGAACGTTTTGTGTACTTTTCTATGCAACGAATGCGTTTCTTCTATCGGCAGGTGAGAGAGAATTGGATGTTATAGTTTACACATGGGAGTGGAGGCTGGGAGGTGTAGATATTGTGGAGAAGATTTCCAGAGAAGTGGTTTCTAGATGAAAAAATACATACACAGGCACAAAGCCAGAAGAGTCAAATAAGAAACTAAGTTAAAGGGCAATCTCAGAACAAATGTATGGACACAAAGTGGGGGAAAGCGGCAGGGCGGGGCAGTGGTGGGATGAATTGGGAGACTGGGATTGACATGTATACACTAATATGTATGAAATAGATAACTAATAAGAACCTGCTGTATAAAAAAATAAATTAAATAAAATTCAAAAAAAAAAGGCAATCTCATTTTTGGACTCCTGTTCTTTCCATTTAATTTGTTTTTGAAATCTGCTCAAGAGTAAGAAGCATTTTTGCACTGAGAGTCCTAAGATCCAGGTCCAATTTCAATGTAATATGTGTATGCGGTGCCTGTGAGTAATAATATACATACACTAATCTCACGGGCATGGAAAGAAAATCAGTTGTACGCTTTTGTGCAGCATTTCAGCACTTGCAGAAAGGTGTAGGTAAACAAGGCATTATCGTTACAATTATGTGCTATAATTGCCGAGGCAGCTTACCATAGTGAAAAATGAAAGGTTTTGGCCTTGGATAAAACTGGGTTCAAATCCATGCTTTTCAAGCTTAATGTCTGAGTTTTTTTTGGGGAAAATTTGTGATTCTGCTTAACCTGTTTTTTTTCAGCTCGGAAATGGGAATAGTAATAGGATTAAGTAGGAGAGATATATGTGAAGGGCCTACTTCACAGGTGCTCAAAATGGGCATAATTTTTATTATAGTTATTAGTTATTCTAGATATGAAATAGCAGTGAATAATTAAAATCTTTTTCTTTTATCAAGATGGCATTTTGGTAGAATAATAGGTGGTTAGCAGACTCTGTGTACAGTAGGAAATGGTGCAGTCAGAAGTCACAGTGGCAACGCAGCTGTTGGGAGACATAATTTTTCCTACTTTTGTCTGTTTGACATTTTACTATTCTTCAGGGAGGAAACACTTCACAAAGGACTCCACTGTTCCTGGGAATGCAGTTTCTGGTGGTATTTTTTAGTAACTCAAAGATGAGGCATGTGTAGAAAACCCACTATCAATAACAAGCTGGCACTGCACACAGAGTCCTTCAAAATAAGACCTACACAGTCTTCAGCTCCTGGGGGGTTTCTAATCGTGTGGCTCAATGTATACCTCACGATGCATGAAAAAGTAAAAGCATAGAACACAATTAGTTATTTTCCACTCGTGATTAAACACTCTTGGCCCCTTACGGAGCACGCCGAAAACTCTGGGCAAGGAATACCCTAGCTTAGCTTGTGGACACAGAAGCTTTCAGGGAGCTCCTAGGACGGCGGGATTGCAAGCTCACGAGACTATGGCCTTAGGTGGTGCTGGTGGTGTGTGTTCACTGACAACTTTCCCCACGGTTAGGAGACTCGCGTACCATGAAGATAAGTTACCCTGCTTTATTATATGCAAAGCTCTGACCTACAATGTAGGAATAACAATAGCGCCATCATAGAAAATTAAAGGGTATAATATATGTATTGTACTTAGCATATGTCTGACACATAGTGGGTGTTTCATAAATTTTGATTCCTTTTCTCCCCATTTCTCAATCTCTCCAATACCCCAGCATCTAATTATTAAGGTTCAGAGAATTTCAAGAGATCTCACGCTGGGTAATGTGCTTCTCATCGAGGACAAATAGTAATTTTTTAAACAAAATCCAGTTCTCTTTTGAACCTCTTAGCATCTTCCATCTTTTGTCTTACTGTAACATACTGATAACGGTCATTTTAATGTCCTTGCCTGCTAACTCCAGGATCTGGGTAATCTGTGGGTCTGCTTTTTTTTTTTTTAATATTGATCATTGGTCCAGGTGATGCTATTTTACTCCAGAGGAGGTTGTGTTTTCCCTGCAGATGCACAGAACAGACACGTCGATCCCAAGGACTGCCTCGTTCGGGGCGAGCTGCAGACTGAACTTAAATCCGTCCACAGCTGCTTCATCCCCACCCCTGAGAGGTGGCCTCCTAGGCTTTCAGATTGAGATTCCGGCAGATCCGTCTCCACTGAGCCCTGGAGATTAAGTTACGCCCTTCAGAGGTTTGATTTTATCCATTTAGCTCCCTACCCTACACAGCTTCGAATTTTGGCAAAGTCTTGGCAGGGAGCCTGGTGTATGTTTGCGGCAGGTCAGCTCAAGCGGGATCTCGTTTTCTAATCACTGCAAAACTGCAGGACAGCCCCTCAGCCTCCCATCCCACCTAGAACACTGTAAGTATTTCCTGGAAAAAGCTGCCTTTGTGTTTGCAGGTTCTTTAGATTCCTATTCATCATGCCAACCCACTCAACCGGGAAAGCTCTATTGTTCTGTCTTGCCCCCAGCGGCTGTGTGGCTAGGCCAAGCCCTGTCCTTGAATCCACACATGCCCTTAGGAAAGAAAATCGGTATCAACTTCGGCTCACCTCATAAAGGCTCTTCCTTTTGGGGATTTCATTTCCTCTAGTCCCTGTTGCTTCCATAGCTTTCCACTGTATTTAAAAACATGATTGCACTGCAATGCATCCACTTACTTTCTAGTTGTTGCCATGGCTTAATATATCGTATCCAGAAAAGGAAATCTCAAAGATAAATAATTTTAAATTTCAGTTAAGGTGCCATTTTTTTAAACCATATAGTTGGAGCGCATAATTACAGTAGTGGTTGGCTCATCTAGCAGCTCTCTGTACGGACTATCTCTGAAACCTGTTGTGTTCTTCCTACAGAAAGGGCAGCAGCAGATCTAGAAACCGAGTTGCTTGAAGGAATGATAGACTGAATTTAGGGTTAGCTTCAGAGGATTATTCTTTTCGGGGTGAGCGTCTTAAGGGTAACCAGGAAGGACTTCAGAAGCTTAGACCCATGGGGTATTGAGTCAGGGTTATACCACAGCACAGCAGACTACTCAAGAGTTGAATTCAAGTTGAGATGGTAATGATCTATGATTAGTCAACCAGCAACCTTACATGTTAAATATATTCCAAGTCTCAGTTCTACTACCCATGGACACCATAACTAAGCACTGAACCTTCAATTACATTAAGTCTAGAAGTAGACTGATTTCCAAACAGAGGAACACAGAAACAGCTGGGTGTGGGGGCTGGTTCTCCCAGAACTTCATTGCTGCTCATTGATTAATTTGCGCCCTCCTGCTTTTTTATAAAATAGGAACAACAATGGTACCTGCCTCTTGGGGTAATTTTGATAAGTAGGTAAGTTTATGTATAAATGCTTAGAACAGTCCCTACCAAATAGCAAATTGTTATGTGTGCTTGCTGTCATTAATATCACCAATATTATCATCGGCAAAAATTACAGTGAAATAATCACCAGAATTTGAGTCACCAGTCTCACTTAACAGACTTGGGTTATGGCCTGCACTTCTCCATTTGCTAACTTTAGCAAATCCTTAAACTATATTATTTTATATTCCCACCAGAAAAATGCATATGATCATTTATTCTTATTTGTGCAATAAAATAATGGTCCTTTCTACAGTGGAAAATTGATACATTAGTCAAAACGCTATGGAACAAATTTGTTTTTCAAGGTGGTGATTTTTCTCTACCTAGCCCAATGAAATGTTCATTTACAGTGATGAGGGCACTAAAAACTATTGGCAGTATGAGTTATACACACGGGACATGGCAAAAGACCATACAGATTTCTTTAGTATTGAAAAATACCATCAGCTATAGAGTCTGTCCTACTTTTAGGAAAACAAGAGCTATTGAAATGAGAATTGCTATTGCAGTCTCACTGGCAATATAGACTTGGATTACCCAATTGCTTTTTAGATATTTTAAGAAATAATTCATAAAAGTAAATTTGATGCCTAATACTGTCTCTTCGGTTCCTAAGACATATTCAAGGTACATGCTTTACTGAGTTGTTGAATGAGGAATTGTATCCTTCATTGTCCTTGAGTTCTGTAAATTCCAATAGAAAAAGAAATACAGAGCAGTGAAAAGCCTATGTCTGGTACAGCGAATGGTTTATTCTAGTAATGTAACTGGATATCCAAAGGCAGGGGGGCATCATTTGTTGGCTTAGCAGGCAACAATGACACCTTCCAAGGACAAGTTACTTGCAGATGGAGTACGACAGATAGAAGATGTCTTTATCTTCGCTTTAACACACTGAGAGCAGCTCAGAGAACCAGGCATATGAACTGGTGCGTATATTATCTGGATCACAGGTGACTTTATTGGGTTCATAGGTATGTACCTGCGCAGCTGAGTAAAAAAACAGTCTACTGAGTGGCCAGCTACTCTCGCTGGGGTGAAGCATTCATGCTCAGTTATTCTTAATTCAATTCACTTTAAGCATAACACTGAGAACTAAAACCATCTTCACTTACAAACCTCAACGTCTACATTAATATGAATTTACTTTCCAGGAATATCTTGCCTTGGATGATAACAATTTGTTCCAGGAACTTACTAAAATTAGATTGAATCCTGATGTCCACAGAGCTAAGATCACGATACTAAAGCAGAATGGAGGGAGTTATTGCACAAAGTCCTAAAACCTAAAAAAAAAAAAATCATTATAATGTAAACAAAAGTTCAGCTTGACTTTATAACTACTTAAAAATAAGCTAGAGAAATGGATTTCAACTCTGGCCCATATGAATTAAAAGTACCTATGATTAAATGACTTCAAGTCAGGAAACCTGTGTCAAAACGTGAGTTACACCTAGACTCACAATTCACATTCCCACTGTTCTCATTAAAGGTCACCTTGCTTAAGAAAATTAAAGATGTGTCCATTAAGGGTAATGGTATCTAACTAATAATTTTAAAAGTTTCCAAAAAGTTTAGATTACTTAAAACAGACTCTTCTTTTTTATGTAAAATAACTTTAAAGTTATAAGTCAAAGAAAAACATCTCAACAAAGGTCTGGAACGTAAATGCGGTGATATTTTTTTTAAAGGTAGCTAAGAATTTAAGATGGAGGAAACAGAACTTATATTAAGAGTCCTGAAGGGAGTCTACACATTGAATAATCCACTTACCCAAATGTCCTCCCCTCTACAAAGAAGTCATGTTCTCAGCTGTGTGTCCCAATGCAGCAAGCTGGTGAGCCCATCAGTTAGCGATAGAGAATCAAAGAGAAAACTGCATCCCCAGGTTGCCAGGAAAATGACAAGTGTCATCATGTAAATAGTCACACTTTTCCACAGAGGGTGGTGAGAAACAAGTACACCATGGAGTTTTAGAGAAAAAAAACAAAAAACAAAACAAAACAAACAAACAAAAACTAAGTGAGGGAAGAAGATATTCGTAGTTCCCATTTGGAATGATTCTTTGAAATAATCGAAAACCATAGGAATATATAAGCATCCTTGATAATATCCTTTGTCACTCACAGGTAATTTCAGCTTTGCCTGTTACTGTCCCTTTCATAATAATAATAATAATAATAATAATAATAATAGTAAAAACTCATGGCCAAATGTGTTCATACATTTAACTCCAGCGACAAACACAGATAAACGAAATCCATGGTTAACAACAAAGCTTTGTATTATGCAACACTTCAACTTTCTAACTGTCCAAAAAGAGAAAACTGATTGAATTGGATTCCTCTTGTTCTCCTGTTCATTTTGTATTTCCAGGGCTAAAGAAGTGGCAGAAAAAGAGAGAGAGGAAGGGAGAGAGAGAAGGAGGGAGGGAAAAAGAAGGACAGAGAAAAAGACCGAAAGGGAAAGATCGATCCTGGCTGTTTAGATCCCCCATACCATAAACCAGAATAATTTTACACGTAAAATTATAATACGTCAAAATCCAGTACTCATGCAAAAGAAACTATATGCTTAGCAGAGAAAATCCCTTAGCCCATGTGTTTTTGAGCCTCAGTAAGCCATACCAATAGATAATTAGATATGATTTTGAAAATTAATGGGTCAGAATCACATCCTTTGTAATTAGGTCACCTAAGATGAAAATCTGACTTTGTTCTTGTTCACTGTAACAGTAACCTTTTGCTCCCCCTAGATCCCAGAAGGCAACAGAATGATTCAACCTTACTAAAATTTCACCTCCAGTAATCCATTATACCTTAACTTACACATTAAGATTTTAAAGCCTCCATCTGGTGGACAGAACTTGACCCCTTTTGATTTATAGGCAACCTGTTTTCACAGGTAAGCACATTTCTTTTTCCTTGGACCACCTGGCTGAGGCGGGAACAGCTGAGGCAAGTCTGCTCTCTAGTGAGCGATTCCTGCACCACCAACATGCCATTCAGAGGCACGGATGCGGGGGTGATGTACCGTCTGTGGAATTAGAGCTTAAGTTACTCTTGGAACCTAGAGGCTTATGAAATGACTCCATTTCAGATCCCTAATCCGTGGGGAGGTCTGAAACACAGGCTACGTCAGCAGCGGGGGACTCAGTCCCCTCGCCTGTGGGGGAGGGATGAGTGGTGCTCTTGGTGGTTGAGCGACGGGTACGAGGAAAAGTTCCAGTTGTACCCAGAGGTTAAGAGAGATGCTGTCACAGGCCAGGATTCCTCAGAGTGGTCCTGCTAATCGCTCACATCAGCATCTGGAGCTGGGACGGAGAGAGTGTCTGCTGAATAATGCGGTTTCGCTATATTCTTCCTGTCATTCTGAAAGTGATTTTATTTATATATATATATATATATATATATATATATAATATATATATATATATAATATATATATATATAAAATATAAATATATATATAAATAAATAAATAAATATATATATATATTCTCCTTTCCTCCCTTCCTCACGGGATCAAAAAGTACCAGTTATATAAGGGCATGCAGGCATATACGAGGACGCACAGGGGATATTCAGGAAGTTGGCTTTTTTTTTCTATTTTCAGTTGTGTGAATAATAAAGTGAGGACGTGATCTTGTGGAATAGGTGAACGGCGACAATGTTACACTTTCCCTGAACCCTGTATCTGGAAAAGAGCGAAGGTTAAGGTATCTCCCCATCCTTTTCTACTCCAAAGTACGCCACCCTTTCATGTTCCCCCGATGGCCAGGCGACAGGATGCTCTGGTCTGGCACATCCCCGCCTCCGCCCCTCCTCAGTGACTCACACAAGACTCATCTCCGTCCTTCTACGCGAGTCCCTTAGGACTCGTGGATGAGTCCCTTGCCTGCCTGCCTCTGTAAGCCCCCGCTCCCTGCCCTTCCTTGGAGACTTCCCTCATGAGTGAATGCTCTCCCTACTACAATAGCCTGAAAAAAGGCACCTCCCTCAATTGTCCGGTGCCTTGCGTCCTTCACGATAAACAGCATCGTCATCACGCCTGATCACTCTTAACAAACACCGATTTGGAAGAGAACATGCGAATGATAAATGTACAACAGCCAGAAATTCAACATGAACAGGAGGCAACCAGTACAGAGCACTGGTGAGCTAATGACTACTTTGCTGTGTGTTTAACGACGGAATGCAGGACCAGACTTGCATTTTCTGGAAAGGCCACTTTGGCAAGAGCACTAAAGATGGTTTGAAGCGATGAGACCATACCCGACAGCCCACGGAGCAAGCTATTTGAATTTCTCAACTAAGACAATGAAGTTCCATTGAAGAGAAGGAGAGAGCCTTTAGAGAGATGCAGGAGTTAGAAACTCTGGCATGTTAGGAAATCATTGACTCTGGGAATGAAAATAAGGAAAAGCCAAAGATGACTAAGGTGCTTATCTTCTGAGCCACTGACTGAGCTGGAGAATGCAGGAGAGTATCAGGGTTAGTGGGATTGACTTATTTTTAAATTATCCACAACCAGATATGTAAAAATGATGTGATTTAATGTGACTTAGAGATATGGAGTATGATAAATCAAAATTTACAAAGTAAAATGAGTAAGCAAATTAAAATTTTAGGAACGTAATTACAGGAAAAATAACACAAAGCCTAGAGTGAGGTTGATAAACAAAATGTACACTTCAGATCCTATACATTTGTCACACAAATGAGTTTTCCGGCAGCCAGTGCAAAGAAGGGAACAAAATCAGCTTGTGAGACCAATTTGTCTTCTCAAGAGAAGGATAATTACTTGGGAAACTAAGTATTGAATGACGACGGAGAGGTTTCTTTCAAACATGTTGAGTTTGAAGCTCTGAAGTAATTTAGACAGAGTATTAGTTTAAAAAAAAAAACAGAATTTTTGTTTCAATTTAGCAGTTTAACAGGCTGACAACTTATAATTGCCAGGAGGATTGGATAAATGGAAGCCAGAATTCCTGTGTCATGACAAAAAGAAGAGGCTGGAAAAGGAATATATTTGAGTGCTGAGCTTATTTTTAAATTTGGGTTTACCAGTTTACACTTGAAGCAGATAATTTTTGACACTTAAAAAATATCTAGATTTCTATCTGATTATGGTTTTCTTACCTCCAGGAAACTGCTGAATAAACTATTTAATATATAAATAAATAAAATCAGAGAATCAGAACTTTGGGTTTTCTCTTTATTTTGGTCCCTATTACTTTCAAGGGTTACAAAACAATGTAAAACGTGGATTTAATCAATTTTTTTGGCAAGAAGCATGTGTAGGAGCATTAATCATTTGAAAGTTTGTAGGTCCATTAATCATTTGAAAGTCTGAAGTTTTATGAACCTCAAAGTAGCATATTATACTAAGAGGATTAAATATGTCATTATGAGAAAAGGGAAACTTTTATTGACAAATTGTCTAATGGAAGAACAGACAGAGTGAAGGTAAATTATTTTAACTTTTTTGATAGATTGTTATGTGGATCATAGTCTCATCTATGAAATCCAATGGTTTTTAAAAATTAGAATGATCTTTCTCTTAATTACTTAAAAATTATTTGAGCTAGAAGGAGGGACAGAGTAAGAAAGACAAGTTAACCGTTCTATATTGTATCCATGCTGTGTGCCAGGCAGAATGTAGGCAATTACATGGTTATTGGGGCTTTAAAGGAAGAAGTCCAAGTCATAAGGGTTCCACCATGTACAGATGAGGAAACACAAACTCAACTTCAAAGCTTGGCTTTAGGTTCAACGGTAAACAACTTTAAGAATTAGGATTGCAACTCATGTGTCCTAATCCCAGATCAGTGCTCTGGATTCTACTATGTTAGAAAAACATCAAAATGATTCATTTTCCTTATTTTCATCCCCCAATAACGAGATTGAGGATTTCACAGGAAAGAAAAAAATTTACCAATGCATGATAATGTTAAAATATCATCTTATCTTAAAAATGTAAATACGACAAACAAAAATAAAAGCAAAGGAAGAGGTGACACTGATTATTTATTTGACAAAATTTTACTGAGTGCCAGTCACCCTTTTTTAGACGAGAAGAGGATGGATGTATGAAGGCATGACACTATCCCTGCACTCATTCTTTAGTTTGAAATTCAAATCATCCTAGGTATAAAAAAATCAAGGCAGTATGTTATCTTCCACCACGATTTTCTAAACCTAACTTACGCGTGTGAAACGGAGATATGAACTTTTACAAACTCAGGTATTTCACTTGTTGTAAAATGTTTTTAACCTGAGAGGTGAGGGTTGTGCAGAGATTTTAGAGCACAGATTCTGGGGTCGGTACTGTCTGAATTTACATCTCCTCTCCATCCTTTCCCGGTTGTCATCTTCAAGCTTTAAGATGTTCGCCTGGAACAGGAAGGTAAGACGAACACCTGCCTCTCAGTGTCCTTAAAAGCCTCAAATGAGATGGGATGGGGCAACGGCCAGCAATGTGCCCAGCACACAGTAGTCATTTCTTCTAATAAGCTACTGGTGGTTACGCTACTATTAGCAGCAGTTTGTGAAGTCCAAATGGAAAAGTTGCAACCAGCTCCTATCTGCAATTAGAATAAAGTCAGGAGTCTGGACTGCAAAATAGGTTTCTTTATCCCCTTCTGTCTTTGCCCACACCTTCACGTATTTCTGTGGAACATAAGAATGAAGAAATGATATATATGCAATGTAACATTTAATATATGATAGGGAAAATATATGATATATAGATTATAAACATATATATTTTAAAATGTCTATTAAAGTCATATTGCCATTAATCTCCTAATCTGTCTTATCTTTCTGATTATTTTATAAACTCTTAGAGGACAGGTACTGAAATCATCTTATTTTGGGGCAGAGTATTATGGCTCTACTTGGAACATCACGTACTGGAGCAGTTAATTTTTTTTGACTAGATATACATTCAGGTCGATTTTATTATTATTTTTTTTAAGACATCAGCATGTGAAGACAGGGCAGATCAACGGCAGTGCTTAAATAGCAAAATCTTGAAAAGAAAAAGACAGACTGCCGGTGAATTCTTCTGGCATCACCTTCCTCCCACTTTCCTGCTGTTTCTCCTTCCTCCTTCTTCTCTCTCCTCCATTTCAAGGACCTGCACACCCAGACACCATTCTCATTACGTGTGTGACGTGTTTTTAGCTTTTGAGAAAACGTTGCCTTATTTGCAACCCGCAACGGAGAAGAGAAAAACCTAAGAAAAACCACAGCTCAGAAATTAAGTGATCAGTCACTCAGCTATCAAGTCGTGGAGGAGCAATTAAATTCCCTAATAAGTGAAAAACAATGTCATTCTTTATGCATTATTTTCTCTTAACACTAATGATTCACACTGAAGATTCCATCTGTATTTTGAAGACAACTGGGTGTCTTGGATTAATGATGTGATCTGCCTGTGTTTTCTCCATTACTCAAAAGAAAGGTGAGTTAGGTGCCAGCCGGGCTGCCCCACCCATGGCTTGTGTCACTGATTTCTGAGAGGGAGGTGTTCAAAGGCCAGCTGTAAATGAGCTAGAATTCAATCAAACCAACAGACAACAGTGACAGCCTCGGAATGATGTTGAAATTGTAAAGCTGTAACTTCTTGAAACTCTATTTTTTTCATACATCATAGATGTCCTAGAGCAGGATGAAATAATTTCCCAATTCAGGGTCAAAACAAGAAAAAGAAACAAGCAAAAAAAGAAAAGTAAAAACAAAAGCAGGAAAAGTCTCTTCATGCCTTCACCTTTAGTCTTCTAGAACATATTTACTTAATGAACTGTTCACTCCTGCTAGGTTAAGTGCCAGGAAAAGATTCTAAAATGCTAGTAGAATAAATGCCACTCAAAATCAGATGCAATTCACTGCCAGTTTATGCAGAGAAACTGATTACCTAGTAGCTTCCTATTTGGAATGATCCCTGCGTCAGCTTCTACTCTATGCTGGGGAATAACTCAAAAATAAATATTTGATTGGGCTAACAATTAATCTAGATTATTTAATGTTCTCTGCATGTTCGTTTGAAAATGTCTATTTTTACCTTCTAAAAAGAATGTAACCATTTTATATACAAGTTGGAAAACAAAGAAAAAGGAAAAAAAATCTCCATAATCATTTCACCCTAAACTGATACAGATATGAACATACGATACAGTTACGTCTATATATCATTAGTTTTGCTTTGTTTGGTGGTCAAAATCATAGTGCACATTTAATAGTTGACATAAATGTATATAGCTTTAATCCCTGCTTTTTCCCCTTTTAATAAGGACATCTTTCCTTGTTACTACATGGTCTTCAATAGTATCAGTGGCTGATGACTGACAGAGAACATCCAATAGATATATCAATGTTTACCTAAGAATTCTCCCGCCATTGGATATGTGTTTCCAAATATTCCCTAAAGATACCAAGCAGCTATCCTTCACAATGTGTTTATGATGCCGTTGTGATTATGGAAAAAACATTAGAAAACAACATAATTTTTATTTCTCCTTTATGAGAACTTTTTATGCAAGTCCATTTTATTTCTAAATTTTAAAAAATTGGGAGTTTGGGATTGCCATGTACACACTGCTATACTTAAAACAGATAACCAACAAGGACGTACTGTATAGCACAGGGAACTCTGCTCAGTATTTTGTAATAACCTAAATGGGATAAGTATTTGAAAAAGAATAGATATATGTATAACTGAATCACTTTGCTGTACACCTGAAACTAACACAACATTGTTAATCAACTATACTCCAATAGAAAATAAAAATTAAAAAAAATTTAAAAATAGAATTCCGTACATTACTATGACACATATGATATCTTTTTAGATTTACACTCAGGGTCACATGGATTCGACGGAGACTGGTGGAATAAATACCAACTCACACTTTCCGAAGAGAGTCTTTTCACCAATTAGGTTTACTAATGTCCACCAGCAGATTAAGACGTCTGGCACCAACTCGCCAGATAACCTCAAGTTACCTCCATTCCTTCCTTCAAAAATTCCATTGCAGCTATATGGGAGAAGAATCTAAAAAGGAGTGGATATATGTATATGTGTAACTGACTCACTTTGCTGTACACCTGAAACTAAGATAAGATTATAAATCAGCTATACTCCAAAAAAAATTAAAAGAAAAATTCCATTGCACACCCCTGGAATCCCTCCTTCTTGGAACACTTTGTAGGTGGCCGGCTATTTGTCAGAGTAAAAGCAAAGCAGCCAAGCCATGCCAGAGGTTATGCGGCGGCCTCATCGGCCTCCTACAGCCCTGTGCACGAGGAAAAGCCTCGGCACTAATTCTCTCCCCTGAAGTGTGATCAGCCTAAGAACTTCCCGTGGCTCCTCCCGTGACAACAGTGCATTCGAATCTCAGTGGAGAAAGAGAATGAACAGGAGATCAGAGTCGACATACCAAACCCCAACTGCCAGTAGTAAAGTGTACTTTTCAGATATAGGTACTTAGGGAAGTTTTCTTTCTCTATAAAATATGATTCCTAACAGGATAAAACAAAATCTTAAAACAGTTTCCCCTGTGAGGAATGACTTGGGGGAGAGAGATTACATCTATGTAGCATACATACTTGGAATAAATATACAGTTGAGCCCAGATCTGATGAGGCTTCAGGCTGCTTGTGGGGTAGTTCCTGAATCTGGGACAAGAAGACTGTGTCTAATCAAAATTCTGTAAGGTATTCCACCTTGCGGAGCGCTGCGCGGAAGGCCAGCTCTAGGCTACATCTTTTCTTGGGTAAGGGCTGCCAGGGAACCGGCTCTATTCTGGGAAAATCTTCTCTCCCCAGTCAGGCACCAGTGCCCTCCTTTCCTCTTTTCGTAATCCCCAGGTCAAAACTAAAATGTGAATGGCAGAAGACAGTTTAAAGTGTTACACCTCCCACGGGGAAGAGAATTTGAATAGGCCTCGGAGCTTTTCGCTAACGGGTTAAGTTCAGAGGAAGAAATCCCCAGTACCAGGAGATGCACTCTGCATGCTACGGCAGGTGCAGTGGGGCCCGGGAGAGCGCCAAGGCCTTCCCAGCTACCTGATCACACCCCTGACACACAGTCTTCCACTCTGTTTACAACGAGGGCCCAAATCTTGTTAAGCACATGCTGTATGGCGACAATATATATATTTTTTGAGGCAGGTAGGGTAGGGAAGGGAGTCTTGTCAATGATTTAAAATTCCTTTGGCTTGTGGCAGAATCCACTCTACTCTCTTTGTCTTTTATCGGGTCTGATTCTTTAAGACTCAGATCTCCGTATGGATACTGCTTACTAGTCACATGTTAGGCAAGTCGGTTAACTTTTCCTAGCCCGACATATTTTTTTTGGCGGAGGGGGGTGGATAAAATGTAAATAGTAGTTCCGAACTTCCATATTTGTTGCACGCATTAGAAGCAACATACATAAATTTCTTTGCATCTTGCCTGGCACAAAGCAGGCACTCAATAAATAGTGCCTCTTCTTTTTCCTTGGTTACATGCTTCTGAGGTATTAATGGTTTGGGGTCAGAGAACTTTAAAAGTCATAGCTATTAATACTTTTAGCTGGTGTGTCTGTATGTGTGTGTCTTAGCATCAAGATGCATTTAATGTATTACTATTTTTTTAGATCCCCCATGTAAGTGATATCATATAATATTTGTCTTTCTCTGACTTACTTCACTAAGCATGATAATCTCTAGGTCCGTCCATGTTGCTGCAAATGGCATTATTTCCTTCTTTTCGACGGCTGAGTACATATACACACTACTCCATAAAATAATCAACGAGGACCTACTGTATAGCACAGGGAACTCTACTCAATATTCTGTAATAACTGATATGGGAAAATAATCTGAAAAAGAATGGATATATGTATAACTGAGAATCACTTGGCTGTACACCTAAAACTAACACAACATTGTAAATCAACTACACTACAATATATAATAAAATAAAAATTAAATTAAGAAAGATGCATTTAATGATGATATTCTGAGAAATCAAACGCAGAAACTGCTTGAAATGACTATTGCACCATTTTCTTTATTAACCCTCGTCCCTGCGTCCGTCCATTTGAATAATCCGAGTTGTCTGTGTCCACATTAATGATTGTAACACTCCAGCGGTGTTTGAAAGAGATAACGGGCTATAGTAGCAAGAATTTATATGAAGGATAGGATCAGGATTTGTCTGAGCAGATTTTATCTTAAATATTTAAAGACTAAGCAGTAACCATTAATTTTAGCGTGAATCAAGAGACTGCATTTTAGCGTGCAAGTTCAAAAAATTACCTCTAAGTTCCGTAGGACTCTGAAGGGAAAACAAGACAGTAAACATCATGATTGTTTTCCATCCTCACTTAAACTAGTCCAGAGAGTATTGTATATATGGCACTTTTTAATGGTTTTCTGCATTCGTGGTCTTTTTTCAGCTCTTCCATTTCCCCAAATAGAGGCCAAATATGAATACAATCTTTAAATTAGAGTGAATGTTGGTAATATCTAGTATGACTAGAGCAGTAATTCCTAATCCCAAGTGTGTATCACGATCACCTGATCAGGGAGTCATTTAAAAAAATACAGATTCGTGACTACCACTCCAGATTATAAATTGTAATCTCTAAGGTGGGAAAAATGTACCTCTCTTCAAAAAAAAAAAAAATCTTCACAGGTAATTCTTACTAGTAGCCAGCTCTGAACAGGTTGTAGGACATGTGATTACAAGGCACATGGCAGCTCCCTGTTGGTTCATGTGCAGACTAATAATCAAGAGGGACAGAAGAGGATGGGATTGACATTTGCTGCACGTGTACATTAGTCACGTGTGACACTAAACATTTCTTTCCCATTTAAACAGCATTACTGGAAATGAGTACCATGGTATCTATTTTGCAGTTGGAAAACATGGCTTCAGGAGGTTAGTGATTCTGTCCAGTTGGGACATTTAAACATTTCGTCAATGGTGGAGCCTGTATACGAACTCAGGTATATCTCAAGAGGCCGTTCTTACTATAGGACCACACTGCCAAATATAAACGATGTGAATTCAGTGGATTAGACCTTGTTGAATCTCTTTTTCAGCCTCTCCTTGGTTAACTGCGTTTCTCCTAGTGCAAAATGTATAGCCACAAATCAATGATTCCTCTTCTAACATATGAAAAATTTTCATGATGTGGAAGGTACTGGGAAAGCGGCAGAGAGTGATTTACAGAGCAACGAGGATAGAGTCCTGGCTTCAGGTAGCCTACAATCTAATCTATCTGGTTGTGACTGTGACAAATTCACAAAGAAAAAACAAAAAAAAACAACAAAAAAACACAAAAGTCAGTGAAAAGCACTAAGCATGTGGCAAAGAAAATATTACACCTCATCAAATTTATCATTTCTCGTAGGATCTGCTATTATTAAGGATACATATTATTCTATATCCCATTAAGAAAAAAAAAACATACAATTTAAGTTTACCAGCCTATCAGTCCTGCAAACGCAGGAATGGATCCTACCAGCATCTTGTTGCTTTGAAACGTCTTTCATCCATTCTCAGGGATTTGGTCCTGCTCCCGCATGGCTTGGCATGTGACAGCAATCCTTGTGCAAGCATCTCAATAATGTAACAACTCGGCTTCATCAACTCGTGGGTATTTTCCTTTCTTAGGTCCCATAAAGCACTCGACGGTTACTCTGAAATACTCGCTTCACTAACATCAAATTCATAGTCCTCTGCTCGGTGTCCACGCCTTCCGCATACATACCCAGTAACTTGTGTTTTAGGATGAAGCACAGTGTAGTCTTTTAAAGGCATTTTAAAAGGCAATTAACCTTAACATGTTTAGGGTTAACGAGGTACATAACTCAACTGAAGAAATGAGAGGACTAACAGTTATGACCAAGCCAGCACACGCCCAGGCAGAGACCACGACCTTGTGACATCTGCCTCATCAATTTTAAAGGTGCATCTGGATTTCACACACATAAAAAGGTGAAAAATCATACATCTAAAATCAATTTAAGATGGTAATTAAAGCCTAATAAGGACTTCTGAATGGGATGTGGAGGGAAAGCACTGTAGAGGGGATACTTTTGAGTTCATCAGGGACACTGAGGTTAAATGGAGGCAGCGAGAAGTGAGAGAACTGCAGGGGAGAACTGCCAAAGCCAAGGGTGCAGTGGGGAGAAAACACGAGGACTGTCAGGCAGGCAATCCCCAGACACAGAAAGCACGACATTTAAAACACGCCTGTATACTAGTGTCGGATGCTCTCAGTACTTTGCACAGAGGACCTGATGCTTTCTACTGGCTGTATGATAAAGCACCCAATCTGTAGAACAAAATCCAAGACCTTCGTGAACTGGCCTCAGACTCCAATTTCTGTTTTCTCTCTCACTTAGCCCAGGGGTGCTTCATGCTTCACTATCTAGGGGAGCAAAATGTACCACCCCAAAATATCTCTTTGGCATGCAGATTATTTCCAGCTGAAAACAACCAAGGCCCAAAAGACCCAGGAAGAAATTTCACTTCCCCTCTAACTGCCTAAAGAATGTAGTTAGAGGACCTGTTCAGGAAGGGGGTTGTAACCATAGATCACTAGAGTATGAACTAGCTGTGTAGACGGAGGCGAACCCAGAAGAGTCTGTCTGTTAAAATTCCTCTCTGGGTCCCACTGTCTCTGCCCGGCCCAGCAAAAGCTGACTTAACAAACATTTGCTTTTCCATCTCCATCTCAATTGCCCTCCTTCCCTTTGAGGTCCATCCCCCCCCCTCCTGCTCACCGCCCACCAACATCCTCTTTTGCTTTAGCTGAAGACCGTGATCAAGGTGAGGGTTTTGGCCATTTTGGCGAGTTACTCAGTTTTCTGGGGTCTCTCCCGTGTATACATCTTATTCAACTTCTGCTGGATTTTCTCCTGTTAATCTGTGCCATGTCAATTTATTCTTAGAGCAACCAGAAGAACCCAGCAGGGTAGAGACAAAAGTCTTCCTCCCTGACATGACCTCCCCGCACTGCCTGCAGCACCCTTTTATCTGAACGTGGGTCCTTTGACTTGAATACATTGACCGTCATGCACAATGATGGCAGGAATGGACATTTCATGACCGGCAAACCCTTCCGTAAGGCAGCTACACAAAAACTGCCTGATGGTTTATGCTTGTCAGAGGCACAGGCGGGAGCAGGGGCCGCCCAGCTGTTGTGACTGCCTGTTAAGATTGTGGTCAGCCTGAAGAAGAGCCATCCTATTACTGACTGCTTCATGCACAAAGAGGGTGCAGAGCCATTGAAGGCTACCAGTGGGACACAGGTGTTGAATTACTTTTCTCAGTGTGATAGTTCGTGCTTCTCCTCTATTGGGAAGACAACGAGGTAGTTATCTGGAGTGGGCGCCGTGTATGTTTATGTGGTGTTATTCAGGAGGTTAGACACGATCTCAGCCGACGTCATGGTTTGTCTCACTTTAGTGAAGCATTTCTTTGAAAAATTTCAGGCACCGTAATTGCATTTTAAAGATACACAATAAATTGCGATGAGGCTCTGTTTAGAAGGTATGCTGAGGTGTGAACTGACCATTTTGTTCCTTTCTCTTTTATCAATTGTTCCTTCAAACCCCACAGTCTTGGGAAGACAAAAAGACGCACCGGAATATCGAAGGCTGTAGGTTTATTACTATACATTATGAATAATTTAATGCCATAACAAAATAACACACTGATAAAAGCCAACAAGTAAGAGTCTATTCATAGCTGACTGGATAATCAAAGCCATTGAAGGTGCTTTTTCTAATACTAATTTAAAATTTGCATTATGGCTTTTTGCCATTATGGCTTTCGCCTTTCCAAACAATAACCCCCTATTTGATGAGGTACACTGTACACCCTTCAGAGACCTTTACAATTGGCTTCAAAAGTACACTTTCACTATATGCACCAGAAGGAAAATAATTCACATATAAAGAGTGGTTTTGCCTTAACTATTTCATCTTTTCCTTATTCTGTTGGCCTAGTTATTTGAAATTCTACTATCTACAGGTTTTCTGTAAAGTTCCCCAATGACTGTACTGACCACAGAAAAGAAACTATATAATACCATAATTTCATTAAAAAGTTAAAATTAGGTCACTGAGAATTGGCAACCTTCAAATATATATTGGTTGTAAAACTGGTTGGCCACGCTGTGTAGACTGCAAACTATTCTTGATTACACTTTCCATTGATGTACGGGGTACGTCCTTCTGCATGAAGTCTGTCTACTTGACTATGAGTAGATGGCTTTCCCAGTTGCTCTTAGATGTTTTACTCTGTCTTTAAAACCAGAGAAACACACTATTTACAACCTTTGGTAACAGGATATAATCCTACTGAGGAAAACTGGACTAATAAGCTCTTTAGTCATCTTCGAATGAGTTCTTTAATCACTGGGCTGTGTTATGTTTAGTTTTGCTTTGGTTTGTTTTCTAATCCTTGCTGTCTGTAGTAGACAAAGGAGGAAAGCTCAAGGTCACTTTCAGTTCTTCGAGTGATTTAGATCCTTAGGAAGACATGATGCTTTTTTCTTAAGGACTCAGGCAACACTTATTAGCACATTAACTACTCATAAGGGACTGATTTAAATATTAGCCAAAAAAACAAAAGATATCCCATATTCTTTTCTCACACAGAGCATGTTGCTTGATCAAGAACAGAATCACTGAGCTCTAATCATCAATCACACAAAACAAGTGTCAGAAAGGCTAAGAGACTTTTTCTGAGAGAAGCCTCTTGGGGCTACTTTGCAGGTAGAGGAAGAATGGAGATTACAGGGGCAGCAGGTCTCCTAAGGACTGGGGTGTGGGTGCAAACTGCTCCCTGCTATCTGCCGCTTCTGCAAGCCTCACTCCCAGCTGGGAAGTGACTAGTACTTTCTAGTAGAGCCAGGCCTTTTTATTGATCTCCATACACTCTTATCCGAGGACTTAAATCTGTATGTCAGTCAGCTACAGCTTCATAGAACTATGCCATCTTTTAAGTAATCAAAGCGGAGAATCTCTGAAATCAGGTGATAAAATATACAAGTAATGAGACTGATTTCATTCTGTTTCTTTTGAAGCAGTTGAATCATAGAAGACTAGAGAAAGAAAACCCAAGCCTTTTCTGAAATGGCTCAGGCTGTGAGGCAAGCATTTTCATTTCTATTTAGACAGCAGCTTGAAAATATCTGAGGATACTTAATATAGAATAGACTTGCCTATAGAAGAAAGTATTTGGGTGTTATTCAATATGCTATCCAACAGACCAGCAAAAAAGTAATTACGATTGTTCTTTTTCATTTTCCTTTTCCTTAAGAAAAGCTTCAAGTTAAATTTCATACTTAAATACAGATATTTAAACCCTTTGGATCAGTTTTCTATGACAATGAAATCCAAAGCTTATTTGTAAACCTTTAAATGTCTTATCAAATGACAACAGATGATAAAATATTTTTACCTCTATTTAACTCCTCAGAGTAAGAAATTAGAAATAGTTTATGCATTCAGAAAGTCCTTTTTGAACATCTGCTTTATACAAGGCCCCAGATTACTCCTGGAGGATAGAGCAAACAGGCAGAGGATCATTTCCTTCAAGTCTAGGAATCTATGATCTAACAAGGCTCTTCATGTTACCCTTTTGTTGTTGTTGTTATTCTAAAAAACACAGTAAAATAGCAGAATTTACATTCAGTAGGTTAAGTCTGACTAGGAGTGTTGTCTGCCGTATTATGGGAATGAAGGAGAAGTGACATTTATGAACACCTACTACGTGTCAGTCATATGCTAGTGCTTTACAAGCATAATCTCATTTTCAAAGAAATAGTTTCTTTTAAAACAATTTCAAATTTACCGAAACATTGAAATAACAGTACAAGTACACTGCGAGACTTTGTTCAAATGTCACTCGCTCTTCTGATGACACCCTTAGGGGCAAAAGGCCCTAATCCAGGATCACACACTGGACTCACCAGTCCTGACCGCTTAACCCCCTTCCATCTGGAACCACTCCTCAGTCTTTTCTTAACTTTCACGACTCTGACCTGTCTGAAGGTGACGGGTGAAACACTCTGTAGAATGTCCACCAGTGTCGGTCTGCCTAATGCTTTCCCACGATTGGATTTAAATGATGCACTTTGGCTGGTACAACACAGAAGTCGGGCTGTATACGCCTCACTGTTTCCTACTGGTGGCATGTCATGTTTATTCGTCCCTTTACTGACAAGCTCACTTTAAATAAACTTTATTTTCTGATTACAACAGGAATATATGTTCCGTTCTAAAGTTCAAATGTTGCAAATACTACTAATGTGCAAAAGGAAAGTTAATTATGGTTTCCCTGCCCCATAACTACTCTAACAGATTGGCATAAAACCATCCTACGATTGTTGGCATATCTTAATATGCAGTGATCCTCCTTGTATGTTTCAGATTATTTCTCTGAATTCCCATAAACGACCGTACAAGGACTTTATTTTAACCACCATTTGCTAGAAAGGACATTTGCCCAAGGTCACACACAGGGAATTAGGATGTGAAAAGAGGACTTTTGACACCAAACCCCATGTTTCATTATTCATTGAGTTATAAAGTACAGTGGGCATGAAAAGGCTTTATATGTCAAACCAAACATCTTTAATATCTGTGAATGAAACAATTTTTTTGAAATCAACAGGTACTGTTAACTATGGAAGTAACATTGTCCAATTGTGTGAGGAAAAGATTTCTCATCTTTACAGTATTGATCAGAGTACTTTTTAAATATATGATTGTTTGCGGAACCCTCTGGATGGCTTTCTGTTTATGTCTTCCCTTTCACTTTGTGTATATTATTTGCAGCCAAATATTTAAAATTTTATAGCCAGTATGTTCTGTTGAAAATAGTCCTGAGGTCAATGTTAAAGAAACCGGATCCTACTTCTAGTTTGTCACTGACCAGTTATGAGACCTGAGGTAGTTTTCTTAATTTCTCTGTGCCTCCATTTCTCTCCTGTAAAATCAGGAGAACATCTCTCCTTGCTTTTCCACGTACTATGAAAATCAGTACAATGGAGAAATCAGTATGTGAACAGATGGAAGCATCTGATTTCTCCTCCTCCTGCTTTTCTTCTTTCTCGTCTTTCTCCTCCACTTCTACCCCAATGACCTATGACCAACTGTGCCTTGCTGCTTGGGGTGCAGGGACCCTAACTCGCCACGATGGGACGATAACCCACTTTCTTCTCGGAAGGTTCTGGAGACCCATGTTAACTACCCCAACCTTTAAACCAAAACGTGTTACTCCTTGTCTTTCTCGTTCTCATAAAATGATGTTTAAATGCCTTGAGGACCCTGACCTTAGAAAAAGAAAGGCCTGGAATAGGGAAGGGGCGGCTGGCTGGCCAGGGAAGAGAATAACTTTCAATCCTGCCAGAAGGCTTGTTCAATAGTGAGATACAAGCTTAATCGAATCCTCAGTAGGTGACTTTGCTGAGTTACACTTAGCATACATAAACCCCCCTTTCTTCCCACTCGTCTCTCCCTCTCCACTTCCTTTCACCACGCTCCTTCTCCCAGAAGGTTTCAGGTTTTCTTCTAGGAAGGCTCTGTTGCCTTTTCCCCTCCAACACCTGTCCTTCCTTCGGCAGAAGATGAAAATGAGTTATAAAATATCCTCAGTCAATACAAAGTGGCATGAAGTTTATACTTGGGCTTTTTGAAAGATGTTGCTTATCTTCTTGAGAGCGGATTCTTGGAAAAGGAGGGTGGTGAGCGCGTGAAAGAAAGCCCTGTGTGCTTGAAAGGCACGGAGGGGCAGGGAGCAGACGGGACACACCTGAAAATGATACAAGCAGTTCTTGTACGGGTGGCCTGGACGATGACGCATCCATCCATCTCTGATTACGATATAGACCCTCGACCTGCAAAGTTCCATAAATTCAGGCAAATCCTGTGTGTCCTTCAGCACTATTAGGAAGATTAAATGACTGGTACATGTAAATGAATTATTTGACCCCAGAATTAAAAAAGTGATAAATGAATACACCTTAAGTAATATTATAAGTAGTTTGTTTTTTTTTTTTAAACATGTATTTTTTTTCAACATCCATTAAGAACCTTAGATCATTAGAGCAATATTTCTTAGTAAGTGAATCATTTAAGATTTAGGTCAATAATTTTATAATTTAAAAATATGGCGTATTAGTCTCATTTTTTTTCTTTTTTTTTTTTTAAGTATTGCTGATCTGAGGGAAGAAGTATACCCAGCTAGGATCCATCCTGTTCAGATCGTAGCCTTATTAACCGGCCAGGAGAGCGTGACAGGACACGCATGGTATCTCGGCCTTGATTTCAAGTGTCTGCTTCAATTCTGGGGTAATTTCCAGACAATGTTTTTAGCTGCTCTGAAGTACAGAGGCCTTTCATTATACCACCAGCGTGCGTCCTGCTTGAGAATGGGACTCCCATAGCAGCTGTGGACAGAAGCACGCCACTGTGTCTACTCACATCCAAATCTGCTTCTATTTTCAAGTCCTGGGGTTTCTTGAAGGTTCACTGAAATATGCTATCCGCATTTTACAAATCTCTTTGACCACCAAGCACCTCCCTGGCCTGTGCTCACTGACAGAAGATGGATTCTAATGTGTGTGCGGGCACTGGGAGTGCCCTGAGAGGCGACAGATGAAAACTGGCCTGTCTGGGACATTTCCAGGAAATCTGTCAGTCTTCATCATGTGTCCTTTACACATGCAGCAGAGGTCATAAATTAGAGGTAGACTGCTAGAGCTAGCCTGCAGATGCTTTCCGTTGGACCCACATTGTATTTTTAAATATTTTTAATTAGTTGCTCACATTTAAAAGTTAATAAATCTCCTATAAAACTTATCTATTTGGAAGTTGCCAAGAGAGTAGATCTTCAAAGTTCTCATCCCAAGAAAAGAAAATCCGTAACTATGTACGGTGATGGATGTTACCTAGACTCATTGCGATCAATTCACAATATGTACAAACATCAAATCATTATGTTGTACATCTAAAACTAATACAGGCAGACCTAGGAGATATTACAGGTCCAGTTCCAGACCACTGCAATAAAGTTAATATCGCAATAAAGTGAGACACACAAATTTTGTGGTTTCCCAGTGCATATAAAAGTTATGTTTACACTATACTGTAGTGTATTAAGTGGGCTGATGTCGAAAAAAAGAATGTACAGACCTTAATTAAAAAAAGACTTTATTGCTAAAAATTGGGAACCATTATGTAGAAATCCAGAGTTGCCACCAACTTTCAATTTGTAAAAAAAATGCATACGTGAAGGGCAACAAAGTATGCCTGCATAATGTTGTATGTCAATTGTACCTCAACTAAAAAACAAAACAAAACAAAACAAAAGAAAAAAACAATCTGGGTTTCTGGCTTCTCGTAAAACAACAGAAGTGACCCAGCTGGTCCCACGTGCCCCTGCTGGGGGCCGAGCGGAGGCCCTATGACACAGCAGTGAAGAGCACGGACACTGGGTTCATTCCTGGTTCTGCGCTTAACTGTGTTCCCCAGGCAAGTTACTTCCCTTCTCCCTGCCTCAGCTTGCTTGACCTTAAAATGGGGATAATAATTGGACCACCTCATTCAGCTTGTTGTGGAGATCAAATAAATTCATACCTGTACACTACACGGAAGAGTGCCTGACCCACAGTGATGAGTTAAGTGCTAGCAAGTCCCTGTGTGCTTTAGTTGGGACATCCGCTTTCTTTCTTTTTTTTAAGATTTTTTTGATGTGCACCATTTTTAAAGTCTTTACTGAATTTGTCACAGTACTGCTTCTGTTTTGTGATTTGGTTTTTGACTGTGAGGCATGTGGGATCTTAGCTCCCCGACCAGGGATTGAACCCTCACCCCCTGACCTGGAAGGTGAAGTCTTAACCACTGGACCACCAGGGACGTCCCTGGAACATCAGCCTTCTACTTTGCCCCCAAACCCATACACTCCATTTCATGGACTATTCTGTAACTTGCAGATGTTGGAATGTTTAACTCTTTGAATCATCACCATTTTTTTTCCTGCAATGAAAGGGTGGGTATAGGCTAACTAGTCTCCATAGACTCTAACAAATAAATGATTCAAAAGTTAAAAAAAAAAACAAACAGTTTTTGTGAGAAAAAGGCAACATCCTATGAATTGTTAAAATATCTAAATTAACATTTGGAGAGGCAGATACAGATTTTATAATGAAGTTATATGCCAAAGACAGTCAGATTAAAGACTCTGAGACTCACGTTCTACCATCAATAAAAACAGCTTACGAGTGACAAGGCAAGCTTTTGTTTACCATTTTTACTATTTTTAGAGTTAGTTGTGGAACTCTGGGAGCAGAATGTAGATATTTGTCTTTTTTAAAAAATTAGATTTGATAGTAATAATGTTTCATGTTGAAAAGGACATAAAATTGATTTTCTGATAAGAGTTCAACTGCTCCAATTAAAAAACCATTAAAAGTGATTATGATAAGTAACCATAATACGTTTTCCAACCTTGTGGTTGCACAGGCTCTTTCTCACCAAAAGCAGTGGGCTAGACCCAGCCCTGGAGGAAGAGTCGGTGCTGCCACAAGGTATCTGAGCACTGCCCTTAACCCTTCCGGAAGCCCGCTGACTCATCTATGCGACAGAGAACTCCCGAGCCACGGCATTTAGCAGGGGTAGCGGCGTCGTTAGATGAATTAAGGGAAACGTAATACATTTTAATAAAGTGCGTAAGGCTAGTGGTTGGTTTTAGTGTTTTATACACCAAATCCAATAAAATAAACTAATTGAATTAATCACCTCAGGAGTTTTACATTTTTCAGTTTTTAATGATCCTTCAAGCCTTTGACCTCCTCTTAAATATCCAGCGTACCACGTTAAGTACATTGCATCTTATAAAAAACAATGTGCTAAGCAAAGGTGAGAGAACTCTTGTCAACCTCTCTTTCCAACAGTCCAGACCCTATTTTGTTCCTACGAATACACAAAGCTAATAGAAATTGATGCTGGATTTCACTGTGCTCCCCAAACCAGTAAAAACCAGTGTCAGCGAAACACTAGGCTTTCTAGTGGTGAGATGCTGGGAAAAAAATCACCCCACTCATTATTCTGGACAGATAAGAATTCTCCTGGGAAGCCTGTAAAATTCTACTGCAAAGAATAAAGCTATAATATACTGTCAGCAACAATCTGCCTTGGACAAATCGTGAGGCAATGGACAACATGATCTAATAGTCCCTTTTATTTCTAATTTCTATGATTCTATTTTTTCAAGCCTTATACGGTTCTCTTAACCCAGTTCTGTTACATACCGAGCCAGAATCCCCCCGTGTCTGAGCTGCTCTCCAGGGTATCAGGTACTTCTGGAAAACGCATTTAACACTTTGCTCCGTGGGTTAACTCTTTTAGGACTTACATGCTCTGAACAAAACCTCTGTGTTTACATGTAAAATATGATAATTCTTACGAGCTGATACAGAAAGTGCTTTCCTTACAGGGTCAAGACCAGCAAAGAGCTGGAACTGGAGCTAAACTGTCCTCCTTATTTTTAGCTTTGACTAGTCACTGCACCTGAAATCCTGTTCGTCTATAGCAACACTGCTACTGCACGTCTCCCTACTACACAGATCTTGTTTAAAAACACTTAGGGTCTCCTAGTGTCTACAGGATAAAGACTAAATTCATTAAGACGATAATCCCCACCACAATTCCTACATGCTTTGGAAGAAGTAGTTTACAGAGCATCTGTCTGCATCAGGCACTGTTCCAGGCGCTGAAGATACAACAGTGAAACACAACAGACAGGGAGGCCAACCTCATGTGGCTTTTGTAAATAAGTGAAATATAGAATATCCGGAGAGTGGTGAATGCAAAAGAGAAAAATAAAGAAGGAAACAGGGACAGGTGATGTACCAGGTGGAAGAAAGTTCACTTTAGCTCGGGGGACCAAGAAGCCTTCTTGCCATGATTGTACTTCTACTGTACTATTTTTATTTTTACCTGTGTGTTCCCCACTCAGAGGAAGAGGCACTGTCTTCTACATCTTTGTATTTCAAATGCCAGGTAATATTAATAAATATTAGTTAATTAAATGGTACATTATGATCTACACATCTTCTGTTCTTAAAACAGAATCTGAATCTACTTTCTAAGTTTAGCAAAGATAAAATCGGGGGCTCATTCTTGGGAGTTTGACTTTTACGAAAACCACAAAATACAAGTTCTAGGAAGGCAGGGATATTGCCTGTCCTATTCACAACAGAATCCCGAGGGTGTAGAACTAGGTCACAGTTGGGGCTCAACAATTTTTTCAATGAATGAATGAAACATTTGGACAGATGGAAATCCAGATGTGCTGTCAACAGAAAAGGAGATTACGGTAAGCTTCCCCTTGGCAGTTATGTGCTGTGCTACCGACCACTTTACAGAATCTGAAGACAGGAAAGCATATATGTTATTTTGTCCTTCTGCCTCTGATAAGACAGAATATTCCTTTATTCCAAGGAGAAAACGGAACAGAAACTGCTACCCTAAAAATCTAGCATGTATGGAATACGCGTCTCATCGCAGATGTGCTAGAAAATGACTGACTTCTCGGCTTAAGTTAAAAAACAGAAACAAACAAAAAACCCCGCAGGCTCTTGTGACAATTAAAACAGCATTCCTCTACCTAATTACTTAGAATACAAAAGTCCCAGTGGAAGGGAGAGGGGTCGGAACTTAACACTTTTAGCGGTCATTATTGCTCTTTTAAAAATTAATATCAATGAATTTCAGATGGTTTCCTCTGGAGGAAATCTTCCATGGGATGATAACAGGAGGCAGTGAAGAGAGAGAAAGGACACCGAGTACTTGCTGGGGGATGGGGAAAGGGGGTATCTTTCTCGTCTGTTTCACATGCTTGCCTAGTTCCGGTTCTATTTAAATTGGCTACCGGCAAAAACAAATACTACAAACGGAAACATCCACTAGTATTTTACGCAGAACTTTCTGAATTGTACTTCTTAAAACCCAAAACAGCAAATGAAGTCTGAAAAAATAATGGTTAATACGTCCTTTAGTAAGAAAGAAGAATTGCAAGTCAGAAGAACTGGGTTCAAGACTCGGCTCTAACTTCACTAGTTATCTGTTCCTGGACCCAACATCCTCTTTGGAAACTACTTCTGTTTTCTACTCACTGGAGATAAAAACACAGTTATCAAGCATACATTATAGGACTTTGTGAAAATCAAGTAAGAAAGTGAGAGGTTAGTGAAAGAAAGGTGGGAAAATATTTATACAAATACTAGGTATGGGCCAAAGAATAAAGCAGACAGCTGTCTCTCATGCACTGATTATGCAGGAAGTAAAAAGGAGGAACATAAATTATATTTCTTTTTGCTGCCTATATATAATTTCCATTAGAATACCTGTTTTATAATAATTTAAAAGTTATGCACACTGTAGGCTAAGTTGATTGTTTCCCCCTGTAACAGTGTAGAATCTCTAGTCTCCCTGTCATTATGTAGAATCGGATTTTTTTTTTTTTTTTGTTCCTTTAACATGGTTTTAGATACCGAATATATTTTCAAAGCAATTTTGGTTTTATGGATGATAATTTTTAAAAGACTACACAATCAAATGTTTGATAAAAATATCAAACTATAGTTGCTTCAATTCTTAAATTTAAAACTATAATTCTGCATAGTTATTTTTATCCTTGCAATAAAAAGAAAAATGATATGTATGATGGCTGTGTTAGCTGGCTGGTGGTGTGCTCACTATTTCCAACTTATACCCCTCCACAGCTTACTGGCTGAATTAGCATATATACCTTTACTATTTTAGGTTACTCTTAGCTAGAGAAGTAAAAGTGCAAATAACTTTATTGTTTGTTTCCTGAAAGTACAGACCAGGGCACAGTAGGCTCCGCAAATCTACAAGACACGCTTTGAAAACCTTGCCTTGTTGTGTCCACCAACCGTCAACCATTGGATCACCAAATTGCCCAATCTTAACCAAGCTCCTGCTCAAAAGTTTCCAAAATCTCATCAATATTTTGCCTTTCCTTTCCCTCTCCAAGATTCTTACTAAGATTCTGTAAATGTAGTGATCACGTAGTGCAATAAACAATAACCATGATTTTCCTCACCAATAGGTGATTTTTGTGAACTATATTCAGGGAATTGGAATTTGGAAAACTTGAAGAGATTTAAAAGGATTAGCAGCAGGCTTTTTTTTTTTTTTTTTTTTTTCCAGTTTGAGGAGTTATTCTAATATATTCAAACATCTTTCAAATTGAATTACGAGGGCAAGAAATTAAATTATTAACTACAGGAAGTGGGGTTTTTAATGTTTGACTTATACTTCTCAATACACTGAATCAATGTTCATCTTCATATACAAAAATACTTGATAAGCTAAAAGTCTGCACAGCAAAAGCAGCTAAATTACTTTGGCAAACCACACGACCCTTGGTGATAGTCTTTGGACTGTGCTACGTTTGCAAACGCAATTGGTTTACGTTTTCTGAATTCTGCATTCAGCATTCATTATAACATGTGAGAATTTAATCCCGAGAAGCTTGGACTAAAACAAGGGTTTTTTCTGACTTTGTTGCACAAGTTTAACTCTTCTCACCTGAAACGGGTGTTACACATATAACAAATAGTGAACAGACTTTCATTATCTATCTATCAATCATTCACATTTATAAAGAATCCTTCATGTGTGTATTTTAAAGTGATGTACTAAAAAATGGAAATTATGCTTTCAGATAAAAGCAGTTCTAAAAATATATTAAATGTGGGTTTAAATTTAGATAATGTGGCAGTAGATTTCACTTAAAAGGGAGAGGATTTCAAAGTGAAGGACAGCAAAAGGAGGCCTACAGTCATACCAAATTTGTGTTTGACGGGTAATAAGACCCATCAAGTCTACGCGGAGAGGTCTTGAAACCTAAATCTTAATGAAAATGTGGCCATAACGACTATGGCTCTAGGACCATGTGATCTAGTTCCTGAGGTCAGGCATCTGGTATTTGAGTGTGGCTCGCGACTAACAACTTTATGAGAAGCCCTTTTTGTTTTTTTTTTACTTGAAGTGTAGTTGATTTACAATCTTGTGTCGTTTCTGCTGTACAGCAAAGTGATTTTAAGCTACCGTAAACTCTCTCTTGTTCCTGTAGTTTAGGGAGTGTTAATAGAGAAATCAGTCTCCCTCTACCTTCCAGCAAGGCTACGGGTAGTTTCTGCTCATTTAAACAAAAGAAGCAGAAGAATTCCCACCTAGGACTTCCAATTCTCAACCCTTCTTGATTCGATGGGTGGTCAGAGTTAAGAGGACAAAGGGTCTAAAGGATGGAGAGATGCCTGAGAGCACACATGAGTATTTTAACAACAACTGATACAACTCCTAACTTGATATTGATGGAGATAATGTCTTACAGTCAGTAAACAGCTGACCACTGATTGTGAAACCAGTGGCATGTTTACTCCAAAAGCAGACTAATGAGAAGGTGCTGATAGACATTTTCAACCTTGCACAGGAAAAAAAAAAAAAAAAAAAAAGTTTTAGTTCCAAGTAACTCCAAAAAAGTGGTACCAGAAAAAGTCATTTTAATTATCTAAATAGTATGTCAAGCAAAAATGTCTACCTAGACCCCAAATCACTAACTTCATTAGCTGCATGACAGAGGTCAAAAAGAAAATCAAAACAATTACTGAAATAAAAGAAAAACTAAACTTATTGTTCCCGTCTCTCCCCAGTGCCTTGAGTCACTATTCGTGTGCTAAGTTCCACCAAGCATAGTAACTATTTGGGGCCACGAAGGTGTTATTAATTCTACTGCAGCAATAACATACTTTTTGAAAATTCTCGTTTGCTATAGAACCATCCTGGCCTTAGAGGAGAACACGGTCCCACTGAGTTGCGATGACCATGATACCATTATTGGGGAAAAATATGACATTTTTCAGTGCCTTGAGTTTTAGATGTTGGTCAAAAGAGTAAAGATGGGGAAGCACCAGAAGAAGGAGAAACAGAGGCCAGGGTAGGTGAAATATTGTGCTTTTAGTCATCAGGCGAGTAGCACTGATGCCGCCTCTCATTCTCTGCACGTTAATATAATTGTAAAGCCTGACAAGACGCTCTCCTATTAGCGAGGCCGGCGCAGGCTGCCGTTGGATTGACAGCTGCAGATGTTCTTCTTGGGCTGGGTTCCAAGCCCACTCGAACACTGGAGTCTGCAGAATGCCTAGCAAGAGCATCACACGCCAGGATCTGACCATGTTTGAGTAACTGCTCTAAAACTGTTAGTGTCTGTGTTTACTTCATATTCAGAGAGGTTACAATTTCTAAAGTGTGTCTCTATTTGCATACGGTTTAATAGGCTCCCCCTATTTTGAAAAACTCACTTTAAATGTCAAACCTCTCAAGGAACTCCCATTTTTAGTAGTTCTACCGTTGAGTGAAACAAAAATATTGACTAAGTATACTATATGGCAAACCTGTTTGAGGTGGATTTGCGTTTTATTTATCATAACACCTATATGCAATAAATGGTATTACATGGAGACAAGCTATTTATTTAGTTCCCAGAATATGCTTGGTGGGAGGGATCCATATGTGTACGAAATCTGACGCTCCTCTAAAGATCTACAACTCACAGGCTGGAAACAACAGGCCTCAAGGATAGTAAGTGTTGAAAATCAGATCCACCTGGCTTTCAAACCTCACTAGTGTGTTAAGCGGATAAACAGATAATCTACGCACCAGTATATAGCACCTTGAGCAAGAGATTTAACTCTTACAACTTTAACTTGGTAATTTCAAATAGCGTTTTGGTGAGAATTAAACAATATAACAAGCAAAACATGTAGCATACTGCCTTGACACATTGTAAAGTATTCAGTGTCTCTTAGCTCTTATTCTTTCTTTCAAAACTTGACATTTTTAGATTCTCAATACATCTGTGAAAAACCGGACTGACTCAAAGTTAGAGAACATTCACAGAAAGAGTCACAGTAGGACTACTTTGTACAGTAAACGGTGTATAAAGTGTATTTATACACCATATATAGCGTGTTTGACACATTGCTTAATTTGCAAATTTCTCACACGTGTACATATGGGTCAGAAGCCTGTCCTTTGAATCAGGGTGGATGTCTCTTGATAACCTAGATAAAGGATACCTAGCATCACTAAAGTATGACTTAAAACATGCTGGTGCTTACTAGTGACCTGAAAAGGTGCATGGCTTTGTGAATACGGCACCGTAATACTATAATAATCTGCTGGGATTATTATAATAAGATTTTTTTGGTTGGTTTACAAGGGGAACATATACTGAAAATATCCCATCATGCAGTTGCACGAAACCATTCTGCTGGCCTTAGCGGACGCTTCACCTCCCTGCTGCCCACCGCGGGAGGAGCGATTTTTCTAGAAGCAGCACGTGGCTCAGCAGCAGACACCACAAGCCGTTATGCTGGTAATTCTGAAGCTTCCTGCACGTTAGGACACTGCTGGTGGGCTGGACTGTCCAGGTAATTGTAAATGCCAAGACTTTATCTTCTAGTTTTCCTAAACACTTGATTTCTAGGGCAATCAACCTCTCCTCTCCCTCTCTCTTTTTCTTTCTCTTTCCCAATATAGTGCCCTGGGCATGGTCCGCCATGATAAATACACGGTCTTTCAAATGAATATCTTATATCTTGATCCTGCTGTGTCCACTTTTAATGCTTTACCCTGTACAACAGTGGAACAAATCTCAGAAAATGATTTCTAAAGATGTTTTTATATTATACATCCAGGAGGATAGCAAAATTCTACAAAGTTCTTACATACATGTATGGGACAAAAATCATGTTACTACATTTTCATTTAATTCATTTTATCACTTTGGTTTTGAGTATGCCTTATTTGGTAGCTTTGCTTTATTGTTCTACTAGTTCTTTGGGTACCTAATATTTAGTCATTATAAGAGTTGTCATTTACCAAGCACTTAACTTTGTGACAAATAGTAGGCCAAGCTCCATTTATGTATTAAAATTTCACAAAAGTGTCTAAGCTTACGTATTATTTTTATTCCCATTTTACAGATAAAGACATTAAAGCTTAGAGGATTTCAGTAATCTGCCTAAGACCATTCGGTAAGTGTTAAAGTCAGGATTTGAACCCAGAGCTATGTATCTAAATTACTTCTTGGTTTTAACTATTTTAGATATTTTCAATTGTACACATATGGCTTAAAACATGTTTTGGGGATGGTATGACAAACCTTACTTTCTACAGTATTTTCTTGACAGCCGTTGAAAAAAACCTGAATCCCAAGTCAGGAAATAAAAATGTATGGCAGAAATTGGTCAAAATATGTTGTCTCTATTTTCTCAATTCAGTAATTATAGAATTTTATTTCTTAAAGTAGAATGCTAAGATGTAGAAACCGGAAAAACAAAGATTCTATGCAACCCTATGTAACAGCCTAACTTCTGGAGGAAAGGTTGTATTTGAGTAAAAAGCTTTTGAAATAAGCGCTATTTAAAGGTGTTCTTTAAAGTGAAAGAATACCGTTTTCCATCTGAACCGAAAATAAATATAATAATAATAATAAGTTAATTGATTACCTAACTAACTTATGCAAAAACTAATCCACACGTCTTTGACTTCTTATGCTATTTTTTTTTTTTTTTATCCCAGAAGGTAATGGAAATGCCAAAACCATCTAAACTCTTGTGGCACCAACAGGGCTTCACCCTGTACGAACACACTTTCTTTCGATGTTTTTTTCCCCTCTTCTAATCTGAACTCAGGAGGACAGAGGCGGGTCTGTGGTAGGATTGCTGGGAACCGCTGACTGCAGAAAAATTAGGCAAGATTTTTAAATTGACAATGTTTAGATTGAGAGCTTCATTCCAAGCTTCCTTCTGTGTCTCTGTGCTCCGGTTTTAATTATCACTTCAAGTAAGTGTACTGGATATATACTTATCAACTCCTCATTTCCCCTGTGGACCACACTGTGGGTTACAAAATACAATTTCCATTTTGTCTGTGGATGGCCTAAATAAGGTACACACAAAACAACAAGGATGGGCTCCTTAATTGAGCAGGATAAGGGGCTCATATAACAGTGGCCCTGGGGTTTAGATTAGAGGAGAAAGAGAACTAGATTCCACCTCAGTGGAGTTGAATAATTTCTAAAAGATTTAGCACAAAAGAACTGGGCCATCCCACACTATGAACACTTTGAAAAATCTAACAATAACATATTAATTTTTCTCATATTCTTTAATACAGGGATCCGTGGCATACATGCAATTATATCTTATGATATTTTAAGCACAACTATCACAGGAACAAAATTGTAAAAGAAATGTTAAGGATATGAATATCATGGCAAGGCTGTATTAAATATATATTGGATTTCAAAATATATCGCATGCATATCATGCATCATTGAATTCCCAACATTAGCCTCTCCACTGTGTAAGTACAGTAAACAGTATGATAGAATATCTTAATACAAAAATATATAAAAATAAAAAGATTTGAATAATTCATGCTTATTTTTAAAATGAATTTTCCCACCAGTGAGCTATATTATTTAGTTTCTTCATCACATTTCCTCCCAATATATGTGACCCCTTTCTATTCCAAGCCAACACATACTCCAAGCCGTAGTTCTTATCATAATCATTACTGTCCTCAGCAGTGGCAACATTTAATGAGTACTTATTATCAGCTGAGTCTTAGGAATTCAGAAAGTTACACAATAGAGTCAGGAGTTAGCATGTTAGCGGGACTGTCAATGTATGTGAAAAAGATAATGAGTCACACCAACCAATGGAAAAAGCATGTTGCTTTGTGAAGGTCATGAGACTTCACGGAGAAAATAGCCCTTGAGATGGACCTTGTATAGTTAGGAATTATATAAGAACATAAGAATGAAAAAAATACCTCACTCCTGAAGCACGACCGGAACAAAGGCATACTCTACATAAGCCACTTGACTCTGAAGTTTTACATGATGAGAGATGAGAGTTGAAGGAAAAAAACATTTTATGGTGGCTATTGATCTACGTATGGTATTTGTACTTTACATTGGAGGCAGTGAAGCCCACTGAAGGTTTCTGAGTAAAGGGCATGATAATGGCAAGTTTTATATTTGGAAATTTATTCATGGCCTGAATAGAAGAAGCTGTAGAGACCAGCTGGGACAAAGGAGGACGTGTCTTAAATGACTTGGCATTTTCACGTACATATATGTTACACGTTTTGTTTCCACACTAAGGATCAGATCAAACTTATCTGCCTATACTTCTGGAAAGTAGGATAAATGACAGTTTAATACAAGGACACAGAGATATTCCAAGCACACTATAGATTCCACTGCCTAAAGAGAAGTAGACCTTGAGTGACAGAACATTCCAGATGACAGAAAAGATGTGAGAATGCCAGGAGAGCATTAGAGGAGACAGGATCTGAGCTGGTTCTGTACAGGCGTGTACGTCCTTAGTTCTTTATTACACAGTTTAAAGGGAAGTAGAAAACAACTTAAGTAATTTAAATTTGATTCTGATGCAATGATTTTCGTTGTTTATCTTCCCAGTGGATACAAATCAATTTGCACTCTCTGAACAGTGCTAGACAGCGCAGAGGATACACATACTGGTTGATAAAAACCAGTTTAACTCTAATGTATTGTTGATAATTCAGACAGGCATTTGCATTTACTTAGTAAGAAACGATTGTATAATTTCAATTGTACCTCAGACGTTCTCCATGTATCTGTGGACAGATGCCAATTTTTCAACATCTACCACCAAACAACTATTCCATTACCGTTAATTCTAACTACACTTAGTGAATATTAATTTACTCCGATAATAAATTAAGAGCAAGGCAAGAGCATAATATATAGTGAAGATAATATCAGTATGACCTCCAAACTGACCAAAACTTAGTAACTTAGGGCGGAACCCTCATGAATGAGATTAATGCCCTTCTGGAAAGGCTCCAGTGAGATCCCGAGCCCCTTCCTCAGGGTACAAGGAGAAGTCTGCAACCCAGAAGAGGGCTCTTATTCGACCATGTGGACACTCTGGTCTCAGATTTCCAGCCTCCAGAACTGTGAGAAATACATTCCAGTTGTTTGTGAGCTACCCAGTCTCTGGAATTTTGTTACTTACAGCAGCCCAAACGAACCAAGACAGCTGGTATTTACTGAATAAAGTGCTTATAATTTTCTTTGAGTCCTATCAGTCTGCACCTGTCTTCTTTGAACAACTCTTAAAAACTGTAACTTTTACCATTGTTACCCCTCATGCAATTCGTAAGTTTCTCTCTTTATCCGCTAATCAATAATTTTTCATCTACATCCAGAAGAGTTGGAAATCCTCCTAAACAATACGTTTATAATGATGTGGTGATGGTATTCAAATAAAGCATTCTGTGATTGGGTATTTAAAAAAAGAATGAAGAAAAAGATTCTTAGCAGAAAAATAAACAAAATATGTCTGTCAATATGCTAAGATTACATTTATATGTCCCCTTCCTTCCCACATCTCATTCTCTCTATAGTAAAATGATCTCAGCGCTCCACTCTACCCTCTGATGACAGTGAGACTGCAGGACCCTTGCAGCCTTTCTACTGCAGCGCTGTTTCCAACACCACACCGCCCTGAAGCATCTGCCATGCCCTTAGGCACCTGCTGTAATTCCTAACCATGCTCCCCTCCCCCCTTTAAAGACGAGCTCCAACCCAGTAATCGGGCTAAAAGTAGGAAACACAACAACTGGAGAAATGCAGAACTATAACTTTAAGTCTATTAAATGGCAGACACTGCAGAAACCAGTGACACCTCACTCAGCCTTTGGGTTCAGGTCAGTAAAATCACAAGGTCTGTTTTTCATGAAGTAGCTGCATTAGCAAACTGGCCAGAGCTTCTCTGAATTCTCATGCATTTTTTTAACCTCATGAAAACGTTTTCCAGTGACATGTCATTGTCTTTTATCTATCCACCCATGGGTTACAGACACACACATATCAGGCAGGTGAGATCTTCTGCCCTGACTCCCTCCGTCTCCACCAGGGCCAGCCTGGGAACCAGCAAACACAGAGATCTGAGCCAGGCACGGGCTTAGTTAGGGAGCTGAGCCCAAGCTTCCTGAGCGGCTCCTACAGGCACAAGCACGTGAGCTGCCTTTGCTTCTAGGAGGGAACGAGCAGCAAATGCATCGGCGGGAACCCTCTTGCCCACCGGGCGCTCAGCTAGGAGTCCCAGAATATCAGACACAATTATATTCAAATGTAAGTACAAAAAGTCATTTTGACTCGAATATAAATGATTCTAGCGGCCATGTTGTATCACCCACTCTACTGCTCCTCTTCATTAGCAGTGATAATTGAGCGATGGCTACGTGCACTTAAATGATAATATGATTAACGGTGTATTTACCTATCTTGCTGTTCAGCACCTGCATAAAGGGATTGTTTCCTACAGGTCATTATCGTCATCACCTTCAGACACAAGCCACTCAAGCCACTGTGTCTGTAAGGTCTAGAGACAAACTATTACTGAATCTCGTGCCTAGCGCATCATTTTATCACTGTTGACCTGTGGGCACCCTGTCAGCCTTCATTAATAAGAAATAAGAAATGAATGCTACTGCATGAGAGAGAAGAAATGTAAACCGCCGCTCTTTCCTTTCGGAAATTGTGTATCATTTATATTCTTCTCACCCATCTTAACGTTAGACCATGGGTTTCTTTTATCCAGTCGTGAGATTTAAAGAGTACAGCTTGTGATTTTTCTTTTTTTTCTGTGAAATTATTTTAAGTGCTACCATTAAAAGGAGGAGCCAAAATAATCAGCCAGAGAGAGCTGAAATAGAGAAGAGAGAGTTGCTTTATCTAAAACAAACAAACAAACAAAAAACATCCCTGTATCTGTCTAACAGTGTAATTCTACAAAGTACATTCCCAGCATCTGGCCTATCTTGCATTAAATCCACCCAAAAGTTATAAAATGTATAATTAATGATGCGACCCTATGTGTAGGGCACTGACACCCTCACTAACTTAAATCTATAACTTATAGGTAAACAGAGTAAGTTTTACGTATAATTACCATATGAGACCACTCAGAAGGAAAACATACAAAGAGTGAAATGGTACATTTTCTTTTCTGTCCTACTTTGTATTTTAAGAATTTCAAAAAGCACTATCTGCATTAACACTTGGAGAAAGTCATGCCTGATGGGACAGCTTTCTTTATGTTTATTAAAAGAAAAAGAGCCTTTGTTAACGTGCTTTCCCTATGACTTTAATTTCGTGTTGGCAGATCCCTCCTCTCAGACCCCTGCAGACTTCCTGGTCCTGGAAAGAAGCTTTTTTCTTTGGTCCCCTGAGTAGGCTAGTGACAACTGAAAACACACAGGTAAAAACTAACACAGAACAGTCGTTTCAGAGCCTATTTTCTGCGGTGGCAAAGGTGCGCAGGCAGGTTCCTACCTGCCGCTGGTTCCAAGGAGCCTTTTCTACAGAGCAACCCACCCCAGCTCACGTGAAACACTAGAGGTTATCAGGGGATCCTTTGGGGAGTAACTTCGTCTTCACCTTGTTCCACTTCCCCTTCGTCTTTGGAAAGTAGCATTTACATTCCTCTGCTCACATTTACAACGAGGAAACACAGCTTACATAATGCAGAGAGTAAGTAAATTCTCATTTCTTTGGCAAAAGAAATCACCGGTCTCCTCAATTAAATTCAGAATGAAGTGAAAAGCACTCAAACATCCGGATAAACACCAGAGCAGGGTGTTATGAAATCATTTAATGGAAAAGACAGAAAGAATAGTGCAGAGAGTGTGCCTTGCAACAGAACTACCCTTAAATATATTAGTGGCTTTGGAGATATATTGTGCTATTTAATATGCACACAATATCCTTGTGAGGGCAGGCGTCTCCCCATATTATGGTTGAAGAAACCCAGAACTGGGTTACCCACCTACATAGCTGGTAAGAAAAAGAGCCAGAATTCAAACTCAGGTCTGAGTTCAAAGCTCACATCCTTCCTGTCATATCTAGAGTAGACTGAAAAATAACTAGCATGACAGATAGCATTGCTACCCAGCGAGAATATTTCTAGCTGCTAGAAAGTAGGACAAAAATCAAAACTGTATATTATAAAAATTCACATTCATATCTATAATTTAAAGAAAAATATCACTATGTTGTTAGGAGAAAATTCAACTTTTTCTCTTTATGGTAATTTAATTTTGATTCATAGTTATCAGACATCACCACTCCTCTAGTGTTAAGTAAACTCAGAAATCAAGAATTGGGAAGACAACGTGAAGCTTAGGAAGAAGGCACAAACCCAAATGTTATCGCTCAGAAATTAAAAACAATCACAAAAGAATATGATGAAATTGTGACATTAAATAGTAGAAATAGTTGCTTGTTTATGCTTTTATTAGTATCTCAAATGATGCAGCGTAGATGGTCCCAGACTCCGAAAGGTCCTCCCAGAGTTTCAGGGAGAAGTCTGATAAGGCTTTGCTTGCATCCCTGGACAGTCCTGGCAGACGTAAGGTTGTTCCCGAGTGCCTGCTACGGACCAAGGGACTTTATTTTACATCACTGCACACACAGGTAGACCCCAAACCAATCAGCGAAGAATCCTCACTGCACATGCCGTCAATGCATAAGGTTAGGAATTAGAAGATGCAGATTACAAACCAAACCCGCCCACTTACTAGCAATGAGACCTCCGTCAAATCCATCTCCCCTGTAAGCCTCACTGGCGAATTGAGTACATGATTACACTAATCTCACACGCTTAGATAGTCATGAGGGGTTCAGAGAAGGTAAAACTCATGGGGACATTCTGTAATTGTAAACACCATTCAAATGCAATTATTATCATTGTCAGGGCTGTTCTGTAATTTCTGAAACGCCTGCTACAATAGTATTGCTAAAACAGCTGGCTACCAGGAGGAACACCTCTGTCCCCTAAGCAACTCCCACCCAGAACAGTTTTCCTCCACATCGAGTGGGTTTCCATGCTGAGATGATTGCCCTGCATGGCTGGCAACTTAACACGATTACCGTGTTTTGAGAAATCAGTCATAAATAGATTTCTTACATAGGAGGTACCAAATGTGATGAAAGCATACACTACAGACTTGGGAGTGCAATAACATCCTGACTACTAATAAAGCTTAAAAAACATCAGGTGGAAGGGGAGACATTTAGGTAAAAATATTTCAGGGTAAACAGATGGAAAAACCTAAAATAGCACCATTTTAATAATTACATAAATATTCTCTCATCAGATTTTGGAATGAGCTGGCTTCTGTAGAAAGCAAATCACCACCACCACCAACTCTGCTTGCTTTTCCCCTTTGTTCCTTTTCTAAGAAATAGCCTTTTTCTCTCCCTCTTATGAGGTCAAAAATCCTGAGTTCTCGCCACCAGCATCTTGGGGTTTAACCCCTTCTGATTGTCCTGCACCAACACTGCATTAAAGGGGTTGAAGTTAGGGAAGTTTTCTGTATTGAATCTACATAGTGTCTGTGTTTTTGACCCATTTCCTACCTCCCAGTGCCATCCAATAATGATACCTTTTTAAGCTGCTTAAAAGAGATTCTGAAATTGTAAACCTTTTTTTTTTTTTTTTTTTCTTTCCTCTGAGCTAGCCAGAAAAGAGGAGAGTTCAGACTGAGCCATAGCTCCATCTTCTGGAAGTGTACATCACTAGCAACAACGAAAGACCCAGAGGCACCCAAGACACTTCCTCACTGAAGCACTCATGCTCAGTCTGTGTGCAAAAGACCTTTTATGTCTCACTCACGAAGCGAGATTATCCTTCACTCCATCAGAAGGAGAGGAACACACATCTTCGAAAATCTTCAGTTACTGAGGGAAATTAACTTTGCTGGAACACAACTCAAAGTAAGCCCCTGGCTGGCGATAAACCCCTCTCATGCATGCAGGCTGGGTACACCGGAGAGCTAGCTTAGAGGCAGATGAAAGAGCCCTTTGTGACACACAGAAATCACAAATTATTTGATGAAATTCCCATTTTGGAAGAATTTTAAACTTCATTTAGTGCCACTTTTCCATTTTAAATGTGAAATGACAACTCGTACCTCATACCTGGCTTCTGGTGACTATTTTCCATATTGTGTTTTGCTATCGAGCATCTGCTTTTTTTTTCTATTTTCATGTTAGAAAAGTAAGGCTTGGCTATGCAAATGTGATTTCTAATTTTGCGTATTTACGTTTCTGTACCAAGCTGAAATGCATCTGCTGCCTCCCATGCTTCATTTTAAAACTCCGAAACAGTTACTGTACACACTGTCCATTCGTGCTTAAAAAAACAAGACAATGGATTTTACTGCTTCCAATCACTGATTCCATGTTTCTCTCCCTTTGAGGTAACTTGAGGCTATGTAAAGTCTGAGAGGCTCAAGTTATGTCCAAATATATAATAGAATCCCCTAGTCCTCTCATCTCGCACATCATTAACACTCTTCTCGGCACACTGGAACTTGGAAGGATATAAGCCGTGCTATTCAGTATGGATCAGCTGTTTATTCACAGATTATTTCAAAGGTTTGAGTAATCAAGGTCTGTGAGCCATTAAGACTTTTTTCTTTTACTCTTCTTAAATGTTTCTCTCTTTTTCCATACTGAGCTCTCCAGGGAAGCTAGACACCCACCTTCCTATTTTCTGTATTCTTTAAAATTGTGCTAGAGATTGAGATCATATTACATAATTGGTTTCTAATTTGGAAATAGAAAACAAAAATCTATGTAACTATTAAAAAGGTGAATGAACTGAAGCCAGCACTCTGGTATTAATAAAAATCACCACAATACACAATAAAAAACACAAAGTCCAATTTATTAAATAGGATTGGGAATATGGCCCTTTGGCAGAATGAATACTGTGAGAAAACTAAAGATCACGATATTTGGGTGAATTGGATGAAGGTAGTCAAAAGGCACAAACTTCCAATTAGAAGATAAATAAGTATTAGGGATGTCATATGCAACATGATTAACATAATTAACACTGCTGTGTGTTATATATAACAACTGTTAAGAGAGCAAATCCCAAGAGCCTCATTACAAGGAAAAATACATATTTTTTTCTTGTTCTTTTATTTGGTATCTATATGAGCGAATGGGTGCTTGCTAAACTTGTGGTAATTGTTTCATGATGTATATAAGTCAAATCCCTATGCTGTAAAACCTTAAGCTTACACAGTGCTGTATGTCACTTATATCAATAGAAGTGGAAGAAAAAAACCCTCCAAATCACCATATTCTTTTTAATTTTCAAGGAATTAAATATATAGAGACTACACTTAACATTAAAATTAGCTTGATCATGATATAATCTCACTTTTATGCTTCAGAAAGAATACTGAGGGCCTGCAGATGATTATGATAAACACCGAGTATCACTGTCAAGTACCAGAGAACTAGCAGACACAAGAGCTTACTCTAATGTTGCCCTGGAATCAGGATGTATTCCTTTAAAAATATTTCAGGGTATCTGTTTCTGTGCTTCTTATGTGTCTCTTTTTCATAAAAGTGAAAGATAGAGAATGTGTGTGTAAATCTGACAATTTCATCGGGGCTACATGGATTTTGAATAAAACGAAAATGTGCTTCATGGTGAAAGTCTATACCTGAAGCCTCCCCATCTCGTATGTGGCTTTGCTTGATTAACGTGCTTCATTCAGTGGCCACAAAGGAGCTTGCATTTTAGAGGAGAGTTTTCTGTGGGCTTTTGGACGATTGGCTTGCAGCCAAAGCACTTACCCCGCTATTCAGGATATACTGTAGAAAACCATATAACTGCACCTAAGAGTCTTTAATTGCTAATTGTTCCTAATAACTGTTTAGTATATAATGCAAACAATAATACATGATGTCAATTTGAATTTCAAGGTTGTTATTCAGTCCCAAGTTTCTGCTGTGTTATGTTCTCTTCCTGTGGTTAATGATGTCTGAAAAACCCTCCGTGGAAAAAACAGTCCTGGCTTGGGTAAGGGGCAAGGCCTGTATTAAAAGAATAACAATAAGAAGACAGAAAATAGAGGTTTGAGTGATAGCCTACTGTATGTCTGAATACAATATCGAGTACTGTACAGAGTGAAATGAATGGCAACTTTTGTGCTTCCAATTACACATCTCAGTAACCATTCAGAGATTAACCGCACTGTGGATTATCAGTGGAATTTGGAATCCTCTTCTTCATTGTCACCCGCATCCAAAGATGTTCCATTATGCTCTGGGAATCACTTTCTCTAGGTCTTATTCGTAAAGAATGGAGACAAGAAGCTTTCATTATTTCTGAGGCACTCTCTCACAGATAGATGCTCATTGATCCGTTCTCCTTTCTCCTCACACTGGCTTAAGCAAGAACATGGAAGCCTTCTTATAATAGGCAACGGAAAAAATGCAATGGGGCCAAGCTCTGGCTAGCTAATAGTCTTTCAAGTACTCCTCCCTCTGTTCTGTCTGCAATTTCAGTAAGATTTCCAGCACTGGGGGTTTAAATGTCCTCTAGCCCTTTAGAAGCTGGCATCTAATTGTTTCTTCATGTTGCCAAATGACTGCGTGTTTTCTTCATTGACTTGGTTTCTGCCCTATTCTGGAATAGACAGTAAGCAGGATAAGAGAGACTGGGGAAGTATAAAACTCACTAAGAGAGCAGATCTGGGAGTCAGGGAGTGAACAGGGGGAGAGTACAGGAAAGCCAAGTAAAAAACTGAAAAACCGTAGATTGGGCAAAAGAACGGGGAATAAGGTTAGAGTGGAGTGTTGTTAGGGGAAAAAAAAATCTGCTTGTGTTTGAAAAATATTAAATGGGAGAATATCTATTGACATGTGTGTGTGTTATCTATACATGGTGAGACATGCAGAACAATGTTCTATCCTTCCCTACCCCCTTTCGTCACAAAAAGCACAATAAACTATTTGGTTCATCACTCCCGTTCCACATTGCTCCTTATCTAATTTTGGTAGATCACAAAATGGCCACATCTTCCCTTTTCCTTGTTTGTGTGCCTTTTGCTTTGGGATTTAAGGGCTCCTCCCAACAACATATAGATGTTATTTCTCTTCCCTTTGAATATGATCTGCCTTGTGACTCGCTTTAGCCCGTGCCATGTGGTGGAAGTGATGTGAAGCCTCTCTTCCTTGCTTATACTGGCCCTTTTAGAATCCTGCTCAGATGTTCCGTGAACAAGCTTGGCTAACCTGCTGGAGGATGAGATTCCATGCGGAATACAGGTGAGTACCCCTAGCAGAGGTGATCCTAAACTAGCCAGCTCCCAGACAACCTGGCTGCACACACAGGATGCATGAATGACTACAATGAAAAGAAAAGAACTACCCAGCTGAGCTCTGCCCAAGTTCCTGCCCAGCAGAATCAAGGGTTAAATAAATGTGTGTTAAGCCACTAAGTTTTGGGGTGCTTTATTATGCATCAAAGGCTAACTGTTGCAATAACCAACTTCCATTTCTTGGGTAGCTGCATTTTTGTGTAGTGATAGTACATTAAGTATTAAACCTGTATTTGGAATTCACATTTTTCTTATAATCTTCTTATGTGAATCTCCCAAGAGCCTTACATGAACACCTGGATATATTAATCCTATTCGTGGTTCAAGATACAAGATGGTTTGAGAGATACTAATCTGTAATTCTTGCATTTAAAAAAAAAAACAGAAACAACTTCAGTTAAGACAATGCCTATGGCACAGAATAAAGTCAATTATCCACTTATTTGTTCAATACAAATGCTCATTTCCGAAAATGCAAAGGCCTTTTGATCTTGAATCCTAGCAGGTATTTTAAGACTTGGATTTTGGGGAAATGATACACTTGGGGGAAAAGAGTTCCTGATATGGGCAGTCAAGATACATGGGCTCCAACTCTCATGAGTTTCTTCCTCCTCTAATTCATCAAAGAAGCAAAACTTCTGAGAAAACTAGATTGTTCACCTACTATAATAGCACACAGATCTATCCGTCTGATCCGTGTTCTTCACAGCACCTGACTCATTTCAGGATTCAGTACCTCCTCAAAAAATTATTAAATCTACCAACCTCAGGCAGTCAAGCAGTTTATTCATCATCAGAAAGCTTCTTGACTTCAGTGGCTCTGGTAATAGACAGAGGTGGTTAAAGACATTAGCTAATTCTGTGATGCACAGTTAATTTAATTGTTTCTCCACGGTTAAAATGGAAACTCCGCACAACTCAGAACTGCTGTGAAATAATGCGCTACAACAAGTTCCACCTGAGTCTCAGGAATTGCACCATATGCTTGTGAGCAGAAACTCAGTAGAGTCGCTTTCAGTTGAAAAAAAAAAAAAAAAGTAGCAAAATTGGTTCTGAATATAAAAAAGAGTATAAATGGATGAAATTGTACAAAATTCCAAAGGTTTCTGTTTCCATCAGGATTTAGGCAGGAAATAAACGGCATTATCATACGGAGTCATCGGGGAGAGGAAAGACAGTAGTTGGCAACCTGCGGGCAGGGGCTCCGTGCAAGGACTCGGAAATTAGGAGTAGCAGGGAGCACTGCTGACCCCCTAGGGAGGGGGCAGTTGCTAAGCCCCAAAAGAGCTGCTTGGAGAGGACCACCTAAGAGGAGCTATGGATTCCTTGGGCGGCCACCAGGAGGTGATCTGTCAGGAAAGGAACCAGTACATAGCCCGTCTCCACACTCTTTCCATCCTTTCATCTGTCAGTGCCACAAATTGGCTCAACTCAACAAGAAGCCCAGGGGAAGGGCACTCATTAATTATATTCATTCAGTTCGGCCCCCTGAGACATCAAGCAGGGTGGAGGAGAGTGGAGAGTGGTCCAGAGGGACCGTGGAAGACGTCCAGCACAGTTCCTTCACAAAGAGTAAGAGCTGAAAAGACATTTTAATGAGTTTTTAATTCTCTGAGAATAGTGGCATATCTAGCTGAAGGAACTCCTATCATACATGGTTTTACTTAGAATTGTGTAGGGAAGAAAATTAAAAGATTGGAAGTGACTGGAAACGTTAAAAACAGAGTAGGACGCAAATGGCTGTTTCCTCTCTAGTCCATCCTCAAAGCTCCTAGAATTGTACTTTCATGATCCCCTTTGGCGTTCACTGCCATTTTCCCCAACATCACCATCATTTTCTAAACTCGTAATTATTGGAGTAAAATAATTTATTTTTTCTGCTACAGAAACCTATAGAACTATCCAAATCCATGAAAAGGAATGAGTCAAACTCATTCCTTCTGGTGTCGTGTTGGTTCTGCCTGTAACATGCTGCTAACCTCAGGCAAGTTGACAAACTTTTTTTTGGCCTAAATTTCTTCATCCATATAGTAGAGATAATAATAGTCCCTACCTCACAGGGTTGTTGTGAAGATTAAGAAAATTCTTACAGGTAAAGTGCTGAAAACTGTGCCTGGCACATAGTAAGTACCCCCAAAATGTTACCTAGTGGTATTAATAATGAGGGAACATTGATTCCAAATTTTACTATTTGATTAGTATTGATTTTCTTTCTTTCTTTTTTTTTTTTTTTTTTTCCTATGATGATCCAATGAGGTCTCAGTGCATCTTACTTGGTAAGACTCGGAACCAGGCAACATGAACCACCTTCCCTAAACCCCTCACCAGGCTCCAGCCAGACAGGCAACACGCATAAGAAAGAAAGACAGATCTGTTTCATCTGGGGCTTTACAAGATTTTAAGAACAGATTTTACTACGTACCATGGTTTGGCAAGCAGGACAGAAGGACGCAGAGCCATGGGTGGAAGATGAGCTCCCCAGAGGCAGAGCTCACAGTGTGACTGATTCCTTTCTTTAAAGTATCCACAAACAGTAAAAGGACACACCCATGTGTAAATCTCAGAATTAAAATATCTTGCCAATCAGAATGCAGGATCTGTGGATTTTAAGCTCAGCACTTTGACCACCCCCTGGGTGCCCAGACAACCCATCAGGGCTTCACCTCAAACCTCTCCTCGGGTCAACCTCCAAACCCAGCTCATTTGAGATTCTCTCTGACACCTTCAGACACTGACACCCTCCTTGATAAAAACAGATTATTAGCTTTCTTTGTCTGGAGGCAATCAAACACTCTAAGAAGTGCAAGAAATGTGCTAAAGACAGATAATCAGCTAATTGGAGCTTTCTGCACCAAGTAACAGAAGAAACTCAAAGAACACTGATTGTGGGAGAGGAATGAGGGAAAGTATACACGTACTTTATTGGAATTACAATTCTCCCTTCGAGGGCAGTTGTGAGGACAGTTATCAACTTGGTTTTGGATCATCTATACTTCTCTCCAAAATCAGAGATAATTGAGAAATTCTCACGCAGGCACTGATGTGACTCTGTATGTTCTTTGTGAGTCTCCTTTTGAGCTGCAGACAACTGCTCCAAGATGGAAAACCACGAACCACCTTTGATCCCCGCTGATTTCTGTATTACACTTCACCACCTACTCCATCACAAAAAAATATTGCTGCCTTATGTCTACCGAATGAATTTGATGAAATCAAGGGGAGCTTTACTAGTACCACTGTCAGCGAAGGGTCTTTCCAATTATCTGAAATACAGAGAGCACAAAGAAGATAAACTTGTTCTGCCAGCTGGAAAGAAGGAATACGGGAAATCAAAGCAACAAACAACAAGCAACACGATGCACAGATATAACAGAAGAAGAACGTGGAACAGAGAGATGGGTAAACGGGGGCCTGGGGGAAGCTGGAAATTTTGATGCCTTCATATGTGCAGAAGGTCAGTCACCACTAATCCCTGCTGAGCAATAAGAATAGTTAAAGGACTCCTTCCTCCCGTCGTGAGAAGAACAGCAGCAATGGCCCTCACTGATAGAGCACTTACGCTATGCCAGCCATTAGAGTGGTAACGGTCATCCTGAGCAATATAATTATTTAATCTTTTCAACAAATCTGCAAGGTAGATACTATTCTCACCCCATTCTACAGATAGAGAAACTGAGACACAGAGAGGGTAAATAACAGGTTAAGGTCAGACAATCCACTCCAGGATCTAAACTCTTAACCACACTTTATAGTATTCGTTAAGAGGTATAATAATCCACTATGAACTCAGGGAGGGGCATTTCAGTGTTCTCTATGCATGTGACCACTAAGAGTGGGTGTTACAAAGAAAACACGCACACAAATAGGAGAAAGACACTTGAAGGCAGCAGATGGACATGCTGTATGTAAATGTGAGAGGAAGTGGGAACCATCACAAAGTTAACACACTAAGGCTTTCAAGAGGCTGCAACAAAATAAAGTTGGAGGGGAAAGCTTGGAAATTGTGAGTAACTGCGAGGAGGCCAGTAAACGTGAAGGGAAGTGAACAAGAAGTAAAGAGCCAGAAGGAGAGACCAGAGAAGCCAGGAAGGGACCACCTATCCCAGGCCCTCTAGGAAGGGTGACCATATGTCCCAGATTCCTTGGGACAGTCGTAAGTTATACTCGTCCTGTTGTACTTGTTAAAATTGTTCATTGTACTCTCAAGTATCCCAGACTGAACAATACATTATACGATCACCTTACCTCTATGGCACGTTAAAGACTTGGGACTCGGGTACCCTAAGTCGCTGAAGTGTTTTCTGGCGGGAAGGGGAGGGGGCAGGGAGGGGTAAAGATAGTCTAATATCTGACTTATAAAAGAACCACCTTGAACTGCAGTGGGACAAATAAACTAGGGTAGGGGCAATAGTGGATGAAGATATTCAGTGGTTCAGGTTTGTGAAGAGGGGATAGAGGAAACTAGTCTGAAAAATATTTAGGAGACAGAATCAATGGGGCTTAGTGAGACAGGAGAGAGGATTCTTTATTTCCTCAGCATTTCAGCCGCTGATTGCACTACTTGCCAATACTAGAAATATGGGGAAAGGAACAGGTTTGGGATACAATCCAGCAGTTCATTTTTGGACACGTGGATGAGGTGCCAATAAGGCTGTTTACTCCCCATGACTGGAGATACTGATTACACATATTCTCTATATGCCCAAAACACAAAGGAGGTATCTAGCAAGTTGTACAGAGACATTAAAATGTCAACATCAAAATGCTAACTGAAACCATGGCAATGATGGAAATAATCCAAGTGGAGAGTTTGGAGTGAGACAGAAAGATGATCAAGACAAGGCCTGAAGAATTCCGATGTTTAATAATGGAGTAAAGGCAGTTAGACAAGGAACTTGAGGTCAAAGCTCCAGAGTGGAGGAAAGGAAGAGGAGATAACACGGAAATCCAAGGCATGGAGGAGGGAGTCAAGGGTGAGATATTTCTAAAAGGTCAAAAAGGATAATGACAAAAAATGAGCAAATCAATATCATGGAGCATTTCATGGGGTGGTGGAAGCAGAGACAGATCAGGATGGTGTGAGGACGGAGTGCCAAGTGAGGACGAGGGGTGCCCTCAGCACGTTAAAGAGGATGACGGTGGGAAGAGAGCGAGAGACACAGGACTAGCTCTAGATGACGGTGGGAAGAGAGCGAGACACAGGACTGCCTCTAGATGACGGTGGGAGGAAAGCGAGACACAGGACTGCCTCCAGAGCGAGACATGAGTCAAGTGAAGGCCTTCTAATAGACAGGAAGTTCATGTTTAAATGCCAAAGGGAAGAAGCCACTAGAAAGGGAAAAGGTGAAGATGTAGAAGAGATGGGATAATTGATAATGCAGTTACTGAGGTGTTTGGGCACACAAAGAATAGGGGGCTCCTGACCTTAAAAGCAATGCCTCCTCCGCTGTTAACATGAGAGAAGAAAGGATGCATGCTGAGGCGTCAGGCTTATGGATTTGGTGGTAGGGATTTGAGGTAGTTTCCCATATGCTTCCACTCCCAGGAAAAATGCTCTCTCTTGTAGCAGAATATTTGGTCGTAAGAAATAAAACAACCTCAACGAACTCACTTGGAGTGTCAGAAAAGGGACACTTCGATAGAGACAATGCCAGACAGTGCGTGACTTGAGAGCAGGCGTTTCATTTGACTCATCTCTGAATTCCCTAGGATGTAGCTCTGTGCCCTGCACATAGTAGAGTCTGAAATGAACGCTGATGAAATGGGATAGCCTACAAATAATCAACACGCAGCTTCCGTGTCTCAATCTAGAGGATCCTAAAAGTTCAACAGAGCAGAACAGAATTCTTGAAGCAACCAGGAAACTCACAAAGGGTTCTTGGGCATTCTTTGGCCTGGGCCTTCCAGACAGCTCTAAAGCAACCAGTCTAGGTTCCCCAGGCACTCCCCTGTGTTCTCCTGGCACCCCAAGCCCGCCTGCTCCAGGGCAATCACATTGCACCACAGTTACCTGTCTGCACGTTCAATGTCCTTCAGCATCACTAGACTCTGAGTTATCTTGAGAGCAGGGACTGGACCTCAGTGTCATTAATAACATTCATGAGAATAACTATAATCTTCTCATCTGATTCTCTCAACAGCATTATAGGTAGTGAAATTATTCCCATTTTACACTTGAGGACACTAAGGCTTATAGAGAGATTAAGTAACTTGCCTAAATTCATACAATTTATAAGTGAGCAAGTTTGGATTCCAATCCAGGACCGCCTGACTTCAGATTTTAAGGTCTCCATTACCAGCCCTTCCTTATCTGTCTTTTGTTTCCCCTTCCTTCCTTCCCTTCCTTCCCTTCCTTCCCTTCCTTCCTTCCTTCCTTCCCTTCCTTCCTTCCTTCCCTCCATTCCTTTCCTTCCGTTCCTTGTTCAATAACTAGCATAGTATCTGGCACAAAGGTGACATGATGACATTTATTGCATATTTGTTCCAAACACGACTGGATGACCGAAGTTGAAGACAGAATCGCGATCCCGAGGCCGTTACGTCACCTCCCACAGACAACGCAAACCAATGATCCAAGAATGTGCCGCTTTAAACGCCTTGAGAAGCACATCAAACTACATTCCTTTCTATAATGACATGCATTTGGCATAAAGACTGATCCTTTCAGGTTACATTCTAGGAATGGCTTTTATTTTATTTTTATTTATTTATTTTTTAATATTTTTGATGTGGACCATTTTTAAAGTCTTTGTTGAATTTGTTACAACATTGCTGCTGTTTTATGTTTTTGGTTTTCTGGCCACAAAGCATGTGGGATCGTAGCTCCCCGACCAGGGATCGAACCTGCACCCCCTGCATTGGAAGGTGAAGTCTTAACCACTGGACCGCCAGGGAAGTCCCAAGAAATTGATTTTAAAGAGCCAGGTTTTGTACTCAGTGGCATGAAAAGGACAAAGTAAAAAGCACTAACACCAGCCTTTTTGGTATTCCTTCCACTAGTGATACTGACAGCAAAACCCAGGCACTTGGTGGTAATAATTCCCAATAATGGAATGCATCACCAAAGTAAAAAAGAAAGAAAAGAACTTTTCTTAAAAATGAAAGATAGAGAGTGTGCAGGATACGGACTTATCATAGCATGATCTTAGAGTTTGTTTCACACTTCTCTCCGTTTAATTTATGAAGAGAAAAATTACTGCGATAGATATAAGTTGGCAGTTGTGATCATTAACAGGGAGCTACTGCCCATGGGTACGCAATAAAATGTAGTACATATTGATTCCTTTTAACATTAACTATTTTGAGGTTGTGATTGAAAATTACTGTTGAATTGCAGATAACACTAGCTGTGCTCCACAAACAATAAATATTGTGAACTGGTTATAAAAGCAGTTATGATTATGTTTGTGTCATTAGATTTACTTTGCCGACATAAACAGTTCAAAACAACACACACTTATATGTCATTTAAGTACTATCTATTCAACTTAGTTTAACAAATAACACCGTACACCATGCTATATGCAAACGCCAGAATGCAGGCTGCTTTCAACTTGGCTGAACGACCATTGCTCTTCTGCTGAACTATTTTCATACCATTTCCAGGGCACGCTTTCAGCATTAACTTCTCTGTCTGTGAGAGCAACTGCTCCTCCAAAGGCGGGATAAAGAGAAAGAAATAAAGCACAAAGAAGGAATGAAAGAAATGCGGGCTTATTGCCTATATATTCTGTGAAACAGACTGAATAAATTCAGAGTCAAGCAGCAGAATGCTTCCAAGCTGACGGAGTCTCCTCAGTAACTGGATGAAATCGACATTAGAAGCATCCAAACAGCTGTTTCTTCAGCAGCACCCACTTGAACAGGGCGGCCTGTGGGCAGCTCTCAGTGGAGCCATTCTGAGGGCAAATCTCTCGGGGTGCTGCCCAGCCCTGCCAGCCACACCCTGTGAGGTTCTGAGGCTTTAGCAGAGGCCACCTTTGTGGTGAAGAGCCGGCATCTCTGCTAGGAAGATTTCATGGGGAAAACGTCCTTACAGATCCAGCCTTTACACATGTTGATAAAGACACTAAATTCTCCTGTGCACAAAGTGAATGAAAAAGGCTTTCTTAGTGATTGTGAAAAGCCAACGCATATCTTAGCTCACATTTAGCCCTTTGACAGTAAAGAGATGCACTTATATGTTCATTTCACACCCCAATGGCCCTTGAGAGATGGCCTTAGTCTTCTGTTTTCCTCTCTGTAAAACTTCTAAGGGGATGATTTGGGACCAGAATCTTCTCCTCATCCTTGAACAGCCTGCCATGAGATAGCTTGTGTACCTCCCAAAGTGGATTCTCATTTGAGAGACAACAATGTGTCACTCATATCACACATCAAACCCTGAGTGTTGACAATCTAAGGTGTGCTACAGCCGCCTTTGCTTGAGGAGGGGCCTCGATGATCAACGGCTCCCTAGGTGAGGAAATACCATACTTTCCTCTACAAAACCCCTCACTTCTGTTGGCGCTTGGCTTTCTAAAACACAGAAACGGGAAATCTGGACTCTTATGAACGAACACAAGTGGTAACGTGTGGATATAATCCATAATTAACACAATCTGAAAGACAATGCTGGGAAACGATGGAAAACATCTGCACAGATAGAATGGCAGCAGGGATGTTATTGTTTCCAGTCAGAAAGGAAAGACCCTACTGAATTAAGAATTCAAATGTAAGCTCCACGAGGGCAAGATCTGGGCAACACCTCCAAGGCCCAGCATTGGACACATAACACTAAACACATAGCACATATTTGGAAAAAAGATGTTGAGGAGAAAATCAGTTTTGTCTAATTTCGAAAAAAAATTATCAACTTGGCACTAAATTTTTGTCTTCTGCACGTGCAATTTCTTGTTTATGAGCATTACAACAAAAAAATTCTTGTTTATAGTGTAAACCTCATTTTGACTGGATGCACGTGTACGTTGATACGTGACTTATCGACAGTAGTTGTCAATTTGAGGACCTGTTGGTGGCTGCTTCCTTCCTAGCAGCATGTTTTGTTTTGTTTTGTTTTGTTTTGTTTTGTTTTGAATAATGAAAATTACTCGGTCCTCATTTGCCCTCTGCCAGCTGCTTCATGCTGCTTGACTTTTGAGCTATTGCTGGCTTTCCTACATTATTACACAGTATGTTCACTGCGTCCTTGAAGCATTTCTTTTGTCCCTATTCAGTCAGCATGCCCATCTTCAGTTGCCCACTTGGAAATTGCTTTGATAACCTGCTGTCAGCCATTCTCTTTACACGACCAACCTACTGAAACTGAATTACCATAAGTATGACTTTCCCACTAGTGTACTGAGAGTGCTCTGGGCCCTCATTAATGCAGATCATTTTGCCATTTAATTTAAAATATAGCATACAGGGAGAATTGCCTAGGAACTGGGTATCGTATCAACGACAGGCCTGACCAGAGCTCAAAGAAGCAGAATCCTCTGCAGTCAGCCAGGCCCTGAGTTCTCAATTAGAATTTCATGGAAGAAACCAGAATTGGTCCTATCACAGCCATTCTCTCCTTTTCTCTCTACTGGTGTTTTTCTATATATCCTAATTCTACTTTCTGTTAACACCCTTCTGTCCTCTCTCACCTTACCATCCAACAGGGAAGAAGAGGGATGTGAAAGAAACTTCTAAACTGTCGTTATTACCCGTAGTTCCCTTATCAGTCTTCATTCAGACTGCAGATGCCCTAGGTTCTACCATTCTAGGAGAAGAATAAACTAATCTTCATAATCCTTCAATGCTCAGAAGGACTTAGCTTGGGTATGCTGCTTATGACAATCATTTTATTTCTTATTTCTATTTATTCAGATATCTATCTATCTTTATTTTATCTATTTATTTTCTGTGTTATGTTGGACGCCAGGTTGGGGAAGTGGGTCATAGGGTAACACTGAATACATTTAAAAAATATATAAGTAGATACAAAATTTTAAAAATGAGAGAGAGGAATGAATGGTAAAGCAATGGATCAGAATTCTGTTTTGGGAGAGAGAGAAGAATTAGGAAAGAGGAAATAAAAGTATCTTCGTTTCTAACTTCCACAATCACCTGCTAACCTGTAACAGCAGGCTTCTGGTCTTATTAAGAAGTTAAAGGTAAAAAGGAAAATAAAACAAAGATGATCTTGCTGCTTCTCAAATGGGGAACATGAAATCAAAGATTTGAGATGTCCACCCTCAAGAATGGTAGACGAAATTTTACACATTAAAAAAATTAAAAAGACAAAGCCATGGTTATCTAGCATCAGTGGAGAATGTCCTTCTAAATGAAAACTTTTCCAAATAATTGAAGGCAAACCTTGTTTAAGCACAACCATTCTTTTCATTTTAACTACCTGTGATGGAAGTCTTCTTAAAGTGCAAGGACATGTCCCCCAATCTTCTTAAGCAGAGAACACTGAACATAACAGCCTTTCCTTTTTGCCCTGGGGTTATCACTAGGAATATCATCTAGTGCATTTTGCTGTAATAGGACGATGGCCTCGGGGACTGCCTAGTGCACACACAACTGTCCGACTTGACACACAGTGAGTTCCGACTCCTGATCTTCAATAATTTTAATTTGATTTCACTTTTTAAAAATTGAGGCTTTTAGACATTATTTGTTATGACTATCAGATGGACCCTGCTTATAGCAAAGTCGCCCACTTGCAATTTGCCGTGGACTGGTAAACCACAGCTTCAGACTGTGTGTGTGAGTGTGTGTGTACTCACACACACACATAATACATATCATGTGTGTATATATGAATATGTGTATTTACATAAAAACACATATGTATATAAAATTTGGTTCTGCAACAGAGCCTGAAGGGCTCTTGTATTAATAAATTAAATGCACAGTCCTCAGTGCGCACTTCTGTGGTATATACTTACTCTAGTCAGAAAGCCTGTTGTTTACTCTTTCTGATTCTTACCTGCGTTCCACAGCGAAGCTTCTCAACTGTAAAGGAGCACTAGATTCATCTAGGGAACCCTGCTAAAAATGCAGATTCTGACTCCGGGTAGGAGCCCGAGATTGTGCATTTCTAACAAGCTCCCAGGATCACATCTGAGAGGTAAGACCTGAGGTTCTTTTTGGCAGTTAGGTTAAGTGATCTAGATCAGGAAGCAGCAAACTACAGCCTGTGGGTCAAATCTAGCCCACCACCCATTTGTTTATGGCCTGTGAGCTAAGGATAGATTTTACATTTTTACATGTTTGGGCAAAGAAAACAGAGAGAAGAGGAAGATTTTGTGACACACGATCATGACACGGATTCTGAGTGTCCATCAGTGGAGTTTTGCTGGAACGCGACCACACTCGTGTAGCTGCTCCTGTGCTACCACAGGGTAGCTGGAGCAGAGACGGTATGGCCCAAAAGCCTAAAGTGCTTCCTCTCTAGCCCTTTACAGAAGTGCTTTACAACCCATGAGCCAGATGCCTGTACTTCATACTTGAACAGCACTTTGTAAATTAGAGGCCTTTTATTCCCTTTGGTCCTGGCGCTGCGCTAGATGGCGCTGGTGAGGACCACGCGCAGCTGGCAGGACGCCCCCTGCTGGAGGACGCTCTGCGGGGAGCAGCCTGCTTCCACGTCACACGGGTAGCACAGAGGCTGGAAGACGCCCATCAAAGACGACAAGCAACTAGTCCCGAACTACACGGCTGACAGGAAGAGCGCGAAGGCAAGCGCCTTTCCACCGCACTACAAGGTGATGTGCTGGTAGAATTCTTGTAATGACATTTCCAATTTTTTTTTTTTTTTTCTTCAACTAAAGTGTTTCAAAAGTGATGTATTTTCAATTATTTCAATATAAATGATGATCTTTTATTCTGATGGTTAAAACATCTTTTAGAATGATAAAGTAGACCAAAAAACATCTCAACTAATATTTCCTTCCAAAGTTTGTAACAGCCAAATCAAAATGAAAACAGCAGAATTCATATTCATTGAGAAACATCTATTCATCTTTTCAACTCACAGATTTACTGGCTTTTTTTTCCCGGCGCTGATTTGATGCAAAACAGATTCCATCAAAACCCTAAACTCCACTTCTTGGATTTAAAGGGCTGCTTTCAAAATAATAGTAAAGCTTGGGTTCATCACTGGTTATTGTTATTATGAAAGAGATTTTAGATCTACTGAAAATATTTGTTTAAATTATCCCCTAATTATTTAAAAATATTTCTTAACGGTTTATACGGTCTAATACAATATTTTCTCTTCCATTCTGTGATCGATATAATTTAATCATGATGGTTTCACAAATAAGAATGAACCATGGGAACAGAATCATTTCTTTATTAAATTTATGGAGGTAGTTTTGTCTTTATGTCAGCAAGGAATGTTCTGGATTTAGTTTCTTTCATTTCCCACCAGCAGAACTGAGAAAACAAGGGAATCCTTAGCTTCGGAAAGGAAGTATCGTAGGCAACACAAATCCTCCTTTATTTCATGCAAATCTCTCTGCTCTCTATAAGGTTTCACATCGGATTTATCCTCCATTGGATGACACGTTAAAATTTATTACACTGAAATGTGAATACAAAGAAAACGGAAATCAGAGCACAAAGAGACTAAAAGTTTGGCCAGTCAAAATGTATATTCTAAAAACCTACATTATTGGCAATGTGTTGACAGCCAAATTATTTGTCAGTGAAAATTTCTGTTGTTGGAATTGAGCTCTTTTGTTTTCAGCACTCTCCCATGGAAGAATGCGACAGCATTACCTTGAAGAACTAGTTTTTCACCTAAATGCTCAAATAGCTTGTGTGAAGCCTCTAGGACTTGCTTTTATGCAATAATATTCTCATGCTTGAGATGTTCTTGATATCTTGGTAGACTCTGACCTGGGTAATAGGCATTGACAATTCTGAACCTCAAAATCTGCTAGTTTTTGACATAATTATGTTTCTAAAATATATATATATTTTTTGTTCCTTCATAATTAGCTTCCTGCTATTTTCCGAATTTGCTTCCTTATTCACTTCGTAGAGAAAATGAAGGGCCTACTGTCTGACTGCGGTCTCCCTTGGGCTTTCTCCATCACTCCTCTGCCAAAGTACTTCAGTTCCAGGGAGCTGTTTCCTCTGTCTGGAATTTTTCCATCCTTCTCTCTCTCTCATCCTCTCCCATCCTGGTCCAATCACTCTATGCCTCATGTGGTAGAGACTGACAAGTTGTTTACCAAAGCACTTCCTTTTTCCTTCTGGGCACACAGCTAGATTACATTCTTCAGCCCTCTGCCAATTAAGTGTTGCCATGTTACTAGGTTCTGGCCAGTGGAATACGGGCAGAAGTGATGTAGGTCATTTCCAGTCTTACCCACTCCATAGAAAGATGCAAGCCTACCCCTCTCTGCTTCCCTGCAAATGAATCTCCATCTATTTGTGATCTCTCCCCATCTGCTGGTTGAATGGAAATAACTCCTAGAACCTAAAGGAAGGCCCTGTTACAACATGGAAAGAGTCTGGGTCCTTATGTCACCATTCAGAAGAATGCTGCCCAGGAGAGATGCTCTTCCAAGGATTCCCATTTTGGACCACTGTGCAAATAGAAATTGAGGTAAGAAAGACGGTGAGACTTTAGTCCCCCTTAGTGGCTTAAAAACAACAAACGTTATTATATCATAGTTTCTGTGGGTCAGGAATTCAGAGATGACTTAGCTGACTTCCTCTGGCTCAAAGACTCTCATGAAATCGGAGTGAACCTACAGGTCAGGGCTGTGGACTTATGTGAAAGCTCCTCTTGGTGGAAGAGGGGAGCATCTGTTTCCAAGATCACTCACAAGGCTGTTGGAAGGTCTTGGTCTTTTGCTCAGTGAGCTTCTCCAAAGGGTTACCTCCTGACATGGCAGCTCACTTCCGCAATAGCAAACAATGGGACAGAGACAGAGATGGGGTGGGGTGGGGGGGGGGGGGGGAGGGAGGAGAGTGTGATAGAGAGAGAGAGAGGGAAAGAGAGAGAGAGATCACCCAAGATGGAACCAGTCTTTTCAAAACCTAAGTCCATCCCAACAATATTCTATTTGTTAAAAGGGCTATGCAGGCTGTGAATTCTAAGGTAAGGGTCACTGGAAGCCATCCTGGGAAGCTGGCTCCTATGCTGTACATTTCCTGATGGTCCCTCTTTTTTGGAGCAGAATTATTCAGGACCTCTGTCCTACTGTGCTATGTGAACATGCTCAGAGACGCCATGTGTAAACGGAAGATTGTGTATTACACGAGAACACTTAGTCAAGAGTTCAAAGTGGCTGAAATTCAGCTCATCCTCCTAAGTCATAGACTCTCAAAGACACCATACAGGCTAGAGATGGTCTTTATGGTGAAGTCCTCACCAGACTCTGAACAAAGGAAAACAGTTTGCAGGAAGTGATTCGCTCCTGTATGTCCGGTTCCCTATACTGCAAATTGCACTGGGTATCACCTCAGTAGATATCTGTTGATCAAAAATGAGTGAGTGCTTGAATGATGGATAAATTCTAGATATTTTAGATGGCTAGTTTGTGAATAAAAGTCTTATTTGGGAGGAATTTCAAGAAACTGGCTCCAGAAATGCTGGCAAATATCAAATACTGATTCATAGCTCCCAGATCAAAATGCACAGGGCATTTCTAAATGTTTAAAGTTTCTCAGTGGTGTTTACATATATGAAACGATTAATTAATGGATATTCTGCTTATACTCTGACAGTAATTGTTGAGCTATAATTTGAAATCACAGAAATTATATTAAAGAAGAAAATTCCACAATAATGTGGACAATTTTCAGAGACATTTTTGCCTCTTATATATGCTTATTCAAGATAACATTCAGATCATAATATTTTCTAATTCATAACAGCTTCTATGAATGGATTTGACCTACTCCATGGATGATATACAGACTTTGGTCAATTGTAGCCATTTGAATTAACTCCACAGTGATATTAAGTATCTTGGTGAATAACTATTATTATGACTGAGTAAAAAAGTGTCAACTAGAAAACTGAATACATGGGCATATGTATAAAGATAGATTGTGCCTTTCTTTAGTATTCTCCCCATTGAATTCTCAGTATTCAAAAAAAAAAAAATACTGAACTTCTGTAAAGATATTGATGTTTACAAAGGTCACAGAAAACAAACATCGATACATCGTTCTAATTATTGAAAATTTCCACTACCACAGATGCAAACTTAGAAAACTTTCTATATAACTAAATGTTAAAATATGTTACCACATTTATAGTGTAGCCTATTAACAGCATTTTTAATTAAGGGAAATAGATGAAATTATTGCTAATGTTATTTTTATAAGAGCTGAATATTCCAAAACCTGTTTGATTTTATTTTAGTTGATGATTAATTTGTAAATATTCACCTAGTCTTGAGTATTGGGAAATTCCATTGTGAGAAATTTAGACAAAGACATTATCGTAGAAAGAGGTTAGAATTAGACAAAAATTGAGAAAAAAATGCATCATTTGGGGAGAGGAAATACTACTAAAATAAAAAAGTCTCCCACACTCTAAATCCCTAAATTTATATTTACAATATCATCAATCTGATTCTAAGCAAATTTTTAAAACAATTTCCCTTTAATGTCATCCATATAATAAATAATAAATATTCTTGCAATTGCACTATTAAGGATCTTAACCGCAATACTAATTACGAGGTTATTAATCTTAAGGGCAACATCTATGTATTTCTACCAAGATGGGAGGTGATATGAGGTAAATTGCCTTGGCTTTTTTTTTAAAAGATAAGCTTTTGAGATAATGACAGTAGTTCATTAATCTTTGATTCCAAGATGGCTGACACGTAAGACATGCTTATAAATATTTCCTGAATAAATGAGTGAATGAATGAAGAAGAGAAAAGGAATGGAAAGGAAGGGAAACGAGTGAGGGATTAAGTACGGAATCCAAACGTCTAGATCACGTAAGTTCTGTGAGCCAATCACCCCTGAGATGATTTGGACAAAGATTCCAATAGTTGGAGGGGTTTACTTTTTTTTTTTTTTTTTTTTTTTTAACACTCACTCTTACCTAAAGGAAAAACAAAATAACTCTACTACCCCTAAAGAGTCAACTCCATCAGTTACCAGATAAGAAGCACGGTCTTCCAAACATTATGTATAGTGTATTAGGCTGAACATTTTTCATACACATAAACTATATTTCCCATGAACATTATCGTCTCTCAGTACATTATGTATTTCTGAGGATCAATAAATAATGAAGAATAACAATAACAACAACATCAACAAAGCCCCCGGAGACTATGAGGCTTGCGCTCAGGCGAAGGTTTGAGCAAACAGATGGTTTCTTCCTTGTTCCCTGAAAGCAAGCCTCGTGGCCTTCTATAGAGCCACTAACGGCAGTAAATCCCTAAGCAATCGGCCTTCCATCAAAAACTGTCTGTATCCGGTCTCAGGGAGTTCACAGTGAGGGACGTTTGGCAAAGGTGTCTCAGTTGATCACTCCTGTAATGGGGCAATTACAGCCAGAGAGGTTGTCTGTGGTGTAACCCAAGCCCTCATTTCTACACAGCTGTGCAGACCATCAACTCAAATTGTACCAAGAAGTCAACTGGGAACCTATTCAGAATACGGGATATTTATTGGCTGCGGAAGAGGGAAGTCTATTTGTTCAACCACAGTGGAATTTACCTTTGTTGGCTCTGGGCGCGGACATTTGAGCACGTGCAAATAGCAGCACCCCTCCTGCCCAGCAGGCTGCTCTGGGCTCTCCTCTGACCTGACTCCCCTGGGCCCTGTCTGTCACTCCTGTCTCAGACCAGCCTGCTCCAGGGTTTCCCTTTGTCCAACCTCTGACTCCATCAGCTTGTACATGCAGACCTCTTAACTTCTGGGACTGCCCAAATGGGTTTTTCAGAATTTTGATGTTTAATCAATATATAAGGATAAAAGGATTGCAAGTGGCAGTGAAGGCCCCGCTGACATTAGATGGCATGATTTTTTAATAGATTTTTTTTTCTTTTTTTTTTTTTTTTTTTTTTTTTTTTACCTTCTTTGATAAACTTTGGCCACTTGGAAGTAAAACAGAGATTTGGTAGTGGGATTTTCCCGGTACCAGGGATTGGCACACTGGGTAAGCCAAGGAGACAAAAGGTTTAGGATGGTGTTTAATGCATCGTTGTGATGCCTGCCCACGGGTCGCAGACTATGGAAGGGGTCAAGGGTACGCAGAGCAAAAATGATGGTGTGGTAACAGATGGAGGCCCAAATAAAGACTGGGGTGAAGATAAAGATCAGGCTTGTGGGTGAGGGAGCCTGAGAGGTGCAGGCACAGAGGGTCGTGATTAGAGAAGGAGAATCGAACGCTGAATTCTGGAAGGAACCTGGCTGTAAGTGGTGAGAAGTTCTAAATTCTCCTGCCTTTCTGCTCCTCTAATCCGTAATGAACAGTTGATATGGATCTCAGGCAGTGAAGCTGGGTGTAGCAGTGGGAAACAAAGACCATTTCCTTAATCTGCTTACACTGGAGGGGCTGCGAGGACAGAAGTAGAGAAAAGTCAGGATTCAGGTACGTGCAGAAAAAAGAAGCTACAAGACCACTTTCAACATAAGATTTTTAAAAAACATGTACATCTCTTATTAAATGTGTGCAACTATTTGGTTGAAACCAAACTGAGCATTACATTACTATTAGAAGTCACAGTGGAATCTACAAATGTTAATGACTTTTTATTTCTGAAAGAAGAATAGCCAAGTCTTTAAAATCAGGTACTGGGGTGGAGGCAAAAAGAAGAGGTTATATAGGGAGAGCAGTAACAAAAAAAAGAGAGAGAGAGAGAAGAGAGGAAGAGAGAGCGAGAGAGATGAGTCGGAGGGGAAAAAAGGAAAATGTGATATGTGATGGGACAGAAAGACTTGGTCTTCTTTGTGTTGGGGTGTGTTCCTGGGGCCACATTAGCACTGCTGACTCTACTGTGAGTGTGAAATGTCTTAAGTTGTCTGGAGTCAGTCTAGAGCTTTGGGTCAATGAAGACCTGAATGTCTACAGCACTGGGGGGGGACTTTAGGGCTCACTTTAATGAATGGGGTGTCCATGGAGAGGGTGGAAATGAAATTGCAATTTTTTTAAGTGGCCCACAATGAGAAGGGCAGCACACAGGAACAGATATGTTGGAGTGGAAGGCAGAAATGACCCAGAAATTGAGAGAGAAGAGGCCGGCATTCTCACCTCCTGATTTCTCATGGTGGTTGCAGCTAAGACAGATACGGGATCCCCTGAAAGACCAGGCGCAGCAGCTCAACCGCCCGTCTCTGGAGTGGCAGAGTTCAGAGGGAGGCTGAGCTCAGAATGGGGCCTGGGAGCAGAACAATGTGTCGTACTTTTATCTTTGCTTTATCCTACTTGCTTAAGTCTTCTGAATCCTTTTAATCCCGATGGTTCTTTTTTCTCCTAAGCCATCCCAACTTTCAAAAACATTTTTGCAGGATTTTATAGTTATTTTCTCCTTAGGACACTTAACAGAAATAAGACCTTTAATAAAAAATAATGATGTATTTAGTAGCAGTAGACGTTCAATGGATATGATAAATGCTTTCAAATAATCTAAATAATATCAATGAATTAGGGCCCTATAGAAAGATGGTAAATGAATCTCTCAAGTTAATTTTTGATAAAAAATGAAGCAAAGCGACAAAATCTAAGAACAACAACAAAAACGTTATATTGGAAACATTTCTTTCTCAAGTTAAATGAACCCTTATTTGAATAAAATAGTTAACTCAGACCCATGTGCTGGGTATGACTCCAACTGCCTCACATTCTACCTTTGTTACTGGAACTGACTTCACACAATTAAGGTAAGGTTTTTTTCAAACAATCGATGCTGTACAGTAAAGAAAAGTACATTTTGATGTACATTTCATATATATATAACAAATCTTGCTGTTTTTCAGACTCTTCATATATAAGATATGAAAACCAAAATGATAATAAATGGAACACCCTGGGATTATCTTAGAAGTCGAAAAGACCTTAGAACTCAAGTTCACTCTCTTATTTTTACTGATGAGAAAATCTGGAATGAGAACTAGGGCCTACCAACTACCATGTAGTTGGCTGAATGCATAAGGCTGAAATCTGGGTCTCCTCGCCCCACAGTACAGGGTTATTTCCATTTTGCTATTGATACCAAGTAATTTATGGTCATCTGACCTTATCAAGGAGACAACAAAATACGTTTGATAACACAAAGTGCACTAGTAGAGAAGTATATAACTTTTTTCTGGAAAGTGATCGCTCTTTTCAAATTCACCTCTCCACTCAGAATGTAAAGGAAAGAAGCATGGATCTGCTGTCTGTGCCTTTCTTAGGTTTTAGACATTCAATAAGGCACTGACGGTGTGAAAACATTATTCAGTTAAATCAGGGAGCCAATTTCTATCTTAATTCTTAAAAAATGTTCACAAAACAGGAGGGATCAATTCTAAGCTCACCTTTAATCACAAATGGGGGAAAAATAAGCTGATTCATTTCAGAAGCAATAATGAACACAATTATTAATAACATTTCTAATTTGAATTGAAATTTACAGGCTAATCTAGTCATCACTTATTGAAATTCTCTAACACTCACCCAGACACCGTGGGGCATGTTGACAAAGCATCAGTGATGATCAGAATTTCCTTAATTACTGAAAAGACGTGGTCTATATTCCCAACACTGAACTAGGATAAAAGCTGAAGAACAAATCTGTGATTAAAGTACTCCCTTAAAATAAATGTGGGTTTTGTCAACTTTTCTATCTTGACAGAATGTTGATAAGCAGTAAACATTCAATCCCTCCTGAAAGAAGTCGTGCGTCCATGTGCTACTATGTGAATTATAGCTGAAGAAAAGAAAAATCTGACCAAGTAAGAAGAAATCAGAGTTCTCAAGACTATATCCTGTTTGCAGGCACTAACATTATTCATACAGAGGTGTACTTCCACCAAATTTATAGAAATGATGCATCAATCCAAATAATTGATTAACCCCATGTTTCTTTTAATATACACAACTATTAATGTACTAACATCAGCGTGTACCTAAAAAAGAGCAGAAGAAAGAACATCTGGATTTTGAAGTGTTTGGAAAACAGAAGTATCTACATTTCTGCACATCCCTCACGCTGCTTTAATTGGGCTTATTCATCTCCAGTGTTAATAATGTTGTGTTAATTGTGTTATAAAATTAATGTTGTTAAATAAGCTCACCTGTTTAATATTTATTGGTATTGCTTACAAGTGACAGAAACATAATTACAGATACAGACACAAATCTTGACAAGAAACCAAAATGCTCTGACGTCAAACCACCAGGAAGACGCTCAGGCACTGAGTGCAGCCTTCACATCTAACTCATCAGGAAGCTCCTCTGTGCTTTTCCTCCAACAGAGATCCCAATTCCAGCCACTCCTCACCACTGAAACCGAGCAGGGCCCAGTGGACCTCTGCTGGGCACAAAAGAAGCCTTTTTTCCACGTCCCACATTTCCTGTTTGCAGGACAAAGGCTTTCAGCCTCCTAGACCGCCCCTGAGTTCCAAAGGGCAGATTTAAATGGTTGCTCATGAGGGAAGTGAGGGAACGCAGAGAGAAAGGAGTAAGACTGTCGAGAAACAACAGTGCAGCCTTGGAGCAGGGTCCAGGTTCCTGCGCAAGGAATACACAAAACAACCTGATACAGATCTCTGAGCTTCTCTACAGGAGCTAAGCCCCGCCCCCCCAGGTGGAAGATGGTCATTTCAGGCTGAGCACCAGCACACAGACCCCAGGCTGGTTGGAACCAGAAGGCAGATGATTGAGCTCCCCGGAACACCACCCTGGCACCTCCCCACCAGCCAATCAGAAGAAAGTCACACACCCTGCAGCTCTCCCCCCACATTCTGCTTATTAAAAACCCTTCCCTGAAAACGATCTGGGAGTTCGGGCTCTGTGAGCTCGAACTGCTCTTTCTCCTTGCTTGGCCCCTCAATAAACCTTTCTCTGCTCCGAGCGCTGACGGTTTGGTTTGTTCGGGCACGTGAACTTGTGTTCCACGTTACCTCTACCACCCCCAACCTAGCTCAAACCACCATCATCTTTCGCCCAGACTATTACCGGAGCTTCTTGCTCCTACTTTTGCCTCAAAAGCCGTTCTCCGTGTTAACAGAAGGGGTGAGAGCTGACTCATCCGAGTTTGTGAGTGTAGACTGTTAAATGATCCCTATATTATGAGGGAATCTGTAAGCCAGCTGTCAATCACAGCAATTATTAAAAATTAAATTATGTATACAATTCATATTAAAAACAAAAGTAATCACTCAACACTCATCACTCAATTCATGTAGTAGTATACTTTTCTATCATTTAAGCTCTTAGGATCATTTATATTTACTCTGCCTGCATGGTGCAAATCACTTAGAGCGGTAGGCTGCCGTGTGTTCCCAAATCCACATTCAGTGACGTCACATTGATAGCTTCAAGTCAGCCATGATGCGGGAATTTATGTCACAGAAATTGGCAAATGCTGCAAATCAGGAGTTGACCTACTATTCTGTTCATCATCTAGACCTAACAAAGCTAATGAGGAAAATATTAATAATGCAGATTATGCTTAAAAGTGTGTTGAGTCTGTAGCCCCTATGTTTTAAAAAACAACAACACAGAAATTGAGGAATTAGTCTTCCAATATTTGGAAACCATTATCTGTTTCAGCAAATAAGTGGCTCACATAACTGACGAAAGAGTAAAGTTCCAACACGCATCTCTGTTATATCAGTTTCATCTTATTCATTATTGTAAATAAAAACATCAATCAACATTCAGGACAGAATGAAATGTTTTTTGAGCATCTATCATATTCCCAGAATATACTAGGGGCTCAAAAAAACACCTCTTGAATGAATTTATTAACATAGGTTGAAATTTTCTCAATTCCTTTCTTCTCTCCCTTCCTTGTGTCATTGTAACATAGGAACCAGGGTCAGTCCTATTTCTACAAATGCCGGAATCACCAAGCACACTTCGGCCAGCTACTTAAAGTCTTTTTCCATCTACTGTTTCTATACTTCCTGCACAAAAACACCACCATCCCCCAACCATCACCTCAGGACATTTCTAGAAACTCAGTTGAGAACTTTACTATAAAAGTTGAAGATGAAGCTGAAAACAGATTTTTTTTTTCCCCCCCCCCGGGGCAACTACAACCTAAGAAGTTTGGGAGGACCTTCAAAATACGATGTTTGCATACTTTCTTTAACACTTAAAATTCGCAAATGCAAGTGTCTTGTGCAGGAGATTACTGTTAAATGGTGAATGCCAATTAAAGTTTAATGGTTAATCTTCACTAAATAAGTGCTTCATATACCATGCAAAATTATCTGCCATAGCATTAACAAAAACCGATTAGTTAACTAGCTAAACAGATTAAATACAGATTTTCATGTTTATGGGAAATGAGTAGGCCTTAACGTTAACAGTATGGAATATTCTTTTTGTTAAATTTTATGACTCCTCATCCGGTTTCATTTAAAATGTCAAAACTGTAATGGTAGTGACATTCATTTTATAATAGTGTTTGAAACATATGCAGTAAAAGGGGTTGTAATAATAATGCTACAAATTACATGCTTATTTTTCCAGATCATACCTAATAGACTGGAATATCGTTTTCCGTCACAGTTCACCAGAGTTAAATTTAAAGCATAATATTAAAGTCAAGGTTCCTTCACATCTAATTAGACATTAGAAACAAATGTGGCCAGGTCTGCATTCTGTTCAATATATGCAAATAATCTCTCAGAGGTGACGGAATCATTTAACAACATTAAAGGTAAAAGTAACCCGCTCTAAAGGTGTACCATAAATTAGTACAGATATACCTTCAACATCGTGCAATGTGATATCTCAGTTGCTGTAACACACACCGAAGCATAAATCGTACCCAGCTTGTCTCACACTGCAAAATATTCAGGACAAACAGAGAATATTTTATGCTTAGAAGCTTAACTTCTGGAAATTATGCCAGCAAGCGAGGCAGTTCAAGAAAGCACCTATCACTGGGGTATGGATTGCACCACTACAGATCGTGGCAGACTCATTTATTTTCAGGAGCAGTGGGGAAACATTAAAAAGAATGCATTTTGTTCATTCTTCAAAAATTCATATAAATAAGTCTTAGTCATAGACAGTATGTTACAGGGTGAGGACTGGTTTTTTTCTTTTTGTTTTTTTGCTTGTTTGTTTGTTTTCTAAACCCATTGTCACAAATGGTTGTGCTGTATTCATCCCCAGAAATGGATGGGGGAAAATATTTCCCTGAAGTTCCATCATGTAAGATCATAGTCAGATTCTTCTCTACTTCTGTTTTTTTTTAATCATCTTGGTAAACATGAAATTGGGAAGTAAAGATGGATTTTATGACATTTGCTAGCCTGCCATATAGTTTGGCATGCTGACTACAGTTTTCCAAAGACTGCTGATTGGCTCTCCGTGGACCAATCAAATTCTTTCCCTGTCTTTAACAGCCCTCTTGCCATATTTAGAAAAAGAAGGCACTGGAGGCCTGCGATACATCATTACCTGAAAATGCCTGTCTTGAATATTCCTTGTAGTATCCAAAATACGAAAAACGATTCTTTCTCTTAGCCACTACGTATATAGATACTGAAATCACCGTAATAAGCACTTGATATATAAATAGAAGTCTCTATAGTGAACAAAAAACCTACTACACCTCCATCTGATAGGTCAGACCTATTGAAAACAGAACTTTAGGTTCTGTTTATAAACTTCAACTACAAGCACTTAAAAGTAAAGAGCTTAAATAGCGGTCATCCAGTCTCCTGGTACCAAGTCTTGAATGATGGTGTCAGCATTTTAACTCTGCTGTGAATCAGTCAGCTGCAGAGGAACTCTTTTCTAGATGCATTGCCATAAAATTGGGTCAATAGAAAGGTTTGGACATTCCAACTGACCATGATTTCTTTACAGCTGAGGACCAAAAAATTGTATTTCTTGGTATTTCCCTAGTAATAGTCCCCCCGCAGGGCAAATCCTGCCCACAGAATATCCCAGACTCTTCATTTCTGTTGTGCTTAGCACCGTTGGAAGCCATCCAGACGCTGCAACGCCATGACAAGGTCATGGGGCGCTCCAGTGCGGAACTGCAAGGCGGAACTGCACGTGGAAGGTGGACTACACTCCTGATAAAAGCAATACTTATAATTTCTATATATGTAAATTTAAGTGTGGCAGGATTTGCCCCAAGGAAAAATCTTAGATTTCCTAGATGAAGAAAAACTACCCTGACTCCCTCTTTGAGTACTGTATGGCAGGGCCCGGTGCCTAAAGAGGGACATCGGGAAACAGTGACTAGATCTGGACATAGGGAAATGTTTCTTTGGAAAACACCATCCTCCCTAGAGATATGGCCATATGAGGGTGGTTTATGATGATAATAATAATTTATGGTTCAATATTAATGGTAGTTTAATGATATTTGAGCAATTAACTGGTGAACAGATATGTTCTAGATTAGGGACAAATAGAAATGATTTGGAAAGTTATTCTTTAATAGATTACTGGGATCCTAATATTGTTTGTTGCTATATTAAATTGCCTTTGAGTAGCAATATTCAAAACAGAAATTGTAAAATATATTTTAGATATTTTAACGGCATTATAAAAAAGGAATGTCCATGTAGGAAAAGCTATGTGGGGGCTGGGGATATATAGAATATAAGAATATATTTAGACTTAGGTGTTAAGGTTGGTTAACCACCGAGAATAATTCTTAGAACATGTACTGTACGTAATGGTAACCTTGGAATTTATCTTATGAGAAAATCTAGAAACTAAAAGGTATGGCTTACGTAATCTTTTAAGGAAATCTTTGTGGGTTCAAAATGATTCACGCTTTCGACTCAAAACAAGAGTATTACAATGTATGTTAATGATTTATATAATTCTACTATAACCTATATATGAATATATGAAATAAAAAAAGCACGAGATGGTGCTATTTTTACTTGGCTGAGTCCACGAGTCTCAGTCTCCTTCCTGTTGTTCATCGCCGACGCTGTCCATCCTTTTGGGGTATCCTGGATCCTGTTGGAGCTGGACTCCGACATAGCACCGTGACAGACCCAGGATTAAAAGTCATGTTAGGCCCAGGAGGGCCAGCACCTTGCCTCTGTTAACCCTGGTGAACAGGAATTTTGACACTTTACAGAGGAAAAGCTCCTACCACAGTTATAACTAGCTTAGTTTGAGAGAGAGACTTCTGCTACTAAAATTAACAGTAATTCCAATTATAATACACATTAATTTAAGGATCACCTTTACCATCTTTCATAGTATCTAATGGAAAAATGAAAGCTAAATTTGTATTTTGCCCACTGAACTGACTGAAGGAATTGTATAAAAGGGAAAAAAACTGTAAATTGTACCTCCAATGGTTTTTGAAAAGGCTAATTATGGCTATTGCTCATCAGTAAGGTATTCCATGCTAATGATGATTTGGGAAAAGAGTCTTTCATAAGGTGAAACAGAACTTTCCAAATCATTTCTGTCTCCGTTGGGTCTTGATTTTTGTTTTAGAACCACCAATGTACCAAATGAATTCATTTTAGGATTTATATTTCTCCTGGAAAATTACTGCTGGATGGATGTAGGAAATAAAAGTGCTATGGATAAGATTTAAAGAGAGAGCCACCCACCCTTGCAAAAACTATTTTGTTCTGCATATCTAAGCACTTTCAACGTGCTAGCATTCTGGGACATTATCATCTCTCCACAAGACCGAGGCTACTGACATTAACGTTTGCTCTCACGCCCGATGAGCTGGGCATGTGGGGAGTCTTAGTAAGTCTTACTTACGATTCCAGGATAATATACGGAAGTCCGGGTATAAGAGAGACAGTGAAAAAGGAGTGACTGTTTCCTAGTGAGCATGATGAGTAAAGCAGAAAGGAGTCTGAAGAAAAGACCTGCAACGGTTGCCCAAACTGCACCTGTACAATCCATTCTGTGTAAAAGACCTGAATAAATACGCAATATTTTTCCCAAGGAAAGATAGTGTTTAGATGTTCATAAGAACGGACAGACAATTATGGATAAGATGACATTGGTCAGACTACTAAAATACAGCAAATTCTGCAATATTCAAACAGTGTAAAAATCACAAAATCCCCTGGTTCCCATTCCAGCCCCACCAGTAACTGCCCATCGGGTATGACTTAGCACCAAGGAGAGGAAGTATGAGCTGAGACAAGTTCCATTATCTCTCTGGATATGTTTCTTTATTTTAAAAGCTAGAGGAAAAGCCAAAATACGGTCTGAGGTCTTCTTTTGTTTTAACACTTGGTTATTTTGGTCGGTAAGGGATCAGCAATTTAAGAAACTCTGGGCCTAAATCAGTAAGGGGCTTCAAAAAGTCGGAGAATTCTGGGCCACAGGAATGTAGCCTCTTTAGATGATAAACGTTTTAAAGAATTTTAAAAGAGACTTGTACAAATTGCTTAGAAATACAAATAGATCAATTGTTAAAACAGGTAAAGAGTTGTTATTGGCTACTGGCAAGAGCTGCTTTTGTTTCTGTTGTCTTTGTTGTTGTTTCTAACATTACCTTTGCATCCCTCTCTCGAGTGCATGCCAGGATCAGCAATCGGGAAAGTGCAGACAAACCCCACTGGAATTCCCAAACCATACTTCAGACTGTAGTTGCAACGTTTTTTCTCTGCAAAATCTTTTTCAGAGCAGGTAACACGTGGGACAATGGATTGATTTTAAGTTGCAGCTCTGTTTTCCAGGGCCTTCCCTCTGGCGGAGCAGCCGGAGGGCCCCAAGGAGGCGCGGAGGAAGGGATGACACGAGGGGAACTCACACCTTTCATAATGGCTTGTGAACAATCAAGAGCTGATGGTATTAGTGAAAGGTTATTATTTGAATTAATCATACAAGTTTAAAACAACTTGGCATTTCAAAATGTTTCTAGGTAGGCGTAGTTTCCAAACTGCAACTGCCGGGGAGTGTAATCCTGGCGTGTTGCGAAGGGTGCGAGTCTGCCTGCGTGGAGGGAAGGGAGGGTGGGGTCTGTCTGGAGGCAGCCTCCGTCATCCTTTAAGGGAGAGTTGGCAGGGTCCCAGACAGATGCAGGCAACTTCAGGATCCCTCCTTCTTTGTGATCTGGGGAGAAAGGAGAGGAGGGAGGGAGAAGGGGAAGAGAAGATGGAGAAAGAAGAGAGGGGAGAGGGGAGAGACTGGGGAGGAGAGAAGAAAGGCAGACCTGAGATCTGCCTATAGCTCTGTGCTGACTGGTGACCCAAGCAAATCACTTCCCTTTTCTCTGTTTTGGTTCTCCTACCTGTAGTAAAGATCTGATTTACTGCACAGAAGTACTGAGGGAATCAAAGG